>NC_077227.1:141558055-142758055 GCF_027887165.1 Monodelphis domestica | reverse complement strand
GAGGAACATAGACACACATAGGGAAAAAGTAAGAGGATGGAGCCAAATCTATTGAGCATCCACTGATAAAAAGAAGGCAGGAGTTGCAATCATGATATCTGACAAAGCCAAAATAAAAATAGATCTAGTCAAAAGAGATAGGGAAGGTAATTACATCCTGATAAAAGGCACTATAGACAATGAGGAAATATAAGTAATCAACATATATGCACCAAATGGCATAGCATCCAAATTTCTAAAGGAGAAACAAGTGGAGCTCAAGGATGAAATAGATAGAAAAACTATACTAGTGGGAGACCTGAACCTTCTTCTATCAGAACTAGATAAATCAAACCAAAAATAAATTAGAAAGAGGTAAGAGAAGTGAATGAAATCATAGAAAAATTAGATTTAGTAGATATATGGAGAAAAATAAATAGGGGCAAAAAGGAATACACCTTTTCAGCAGCACATGTAACATTCACAAAGATTGACAATGTAGTAGGGCATAAGAATATTGCAAACAAGTGCAAAAGAACAGAAATAATAAATGCCACCTTCTCAGATCATGATACAATGAAAATATATAATTAGTAAGGATATATGGAGAGGCAAATCAAAAATTAATTGGAAATTAAACAATATGATTCTTCAAAATCTGTTAAAGAACAAATCATAGAAACAATAATTTCACTGAAGAAAATGACAATGATGAGACATCCTTTCAAAATCTATGGGATACAGCCAAAGCAGTACTCAGGGGGAAATTTATATCCTTGAGTTCATATATTAACAAATTAGGAAGGGCAGAGGTCAATGAATTGGGCATGCAAATTAAAAAACTAGAAAGTGACCAAATTAAAAATTCTCAGATAAATACTAAATTAAAGATCCTAAAAAATCAAAGGAGAAATTAATAAAATTGAAAACCAAAGAATTGTTGATTTAATAAATAAGATAGAAGCTGATACTTTGAAGGAAAAAAAACAAATAAAATAGACAAAGTACTGGTCAATCTAATTTTAAAAAGGAAAGAAAAAAACCAAATTGATAGTATCCAAGAAGTAAAGGGAGACCTCACCTCTAATGAAGAAGAAATTAAAACAATCATTAAAAATTATTATGCCCAATTATATGGCAATAAATATGGCAATATAGGTGATATGAATGAATATTTACAAAAATATAAATCACCTAGACTAACAGAGGAAGAAATAGACTACCTAAACAACCACATATGAGGAAAAGAAATTGAATGAGCCATCAAAGAACTCCCTAAGAAAAAGTCTCCAGGTCCAGATGGATTCACAAATGAATTCTATCTGTTACAAGGGAATCACTTTAAAAGACTGATATATATTAATTTAAGGTCGCCAAGGAATCAGCTATGTAATTCCTAAATGAAAAACTCAAGTCAGCCGTCAGCCTTTTTTGGAGTTTAATTACAATAGGAGCAAGAAAGGAATTAGAGATAAATATATAGAGAGAGAAAGGGGAGAGAAGGGAATAGGGCTTAAATACCCCTTCTGTTTAGGCTGGGCCAAAAGGCCCAAGCCCTTAGATAGCTGGGGCAAAGAAAAGAGATCAGTCCCTATTACTCACGTGTCCAAAATGGAGAAACAGTCTCAGAGGCCCCCACCTTCAGCTTCCTTCAGAGCAAGCTTCCTCAGAGCCCAGGAACAACACCGACCCAAAAATCCACCCCCCTTCTCTCTCCAGACCCTCCTATCTTTAAGGACACCATCCAAGTTGCCTCCCCTCAGTCCTCACATCTACCAATCACTCTTCATCAATTTCCCTGTCAATGGAGGCTCTCGCTTAACCCAGGACCGCCCAGAGGTTTCTGGCTTTTGCACATGTCTTTTGAAGGTCATATTTTTCAAATGATTAAATCTATACTCCTTTGCTACAGCCCTTTCTAAATCCTGTTAACTTGAGTATGGTAGAGATTGGAATAATTAAATTTTGATCTAGGCTGCAGCCCTTACTCAATCCTATTAGGACTGAATAGGGTGGAGATTGATTCCAAGTATCTCCATTGTATCAATTCTAAATCAATCAAGACTCAAAGAAATTCCTGTTCTATGCTTAAGCATAGGTCAAAGTCCTTTCCATTGTTCAGCAAAGGGTTTCTGTCCTAAAGTAATCTTAAGAAGGGAAGAGAAGGAACCTCCCATGCCAATGGAGTTCCCATTCCAATAGACTATCAGTAAGAAATTTTCCAAGTATGAAATATCCCAATGGTGAAATTTTCAACAATTATAAGTCTAAGGAAATTTGAGGTTTACATATCAAACAATCAAACAACAACTAATCCCAATATTATAGAAACTACTTGACAGAATAAGCAAAGAAGAGTTCTACCAAATTCCTTTTATAACACAAATATGGTACTGATTCCAAAGCCAGGCAGGTCAAAAACAGAGAAAGAAAACTATAGACCATTCTCCTTAATGAATATAGATGCAAAAATCTTAAATAGGATACTAGCAAAAAGACTAAAGCAAGTTATCATGAGAGTTATTCACTTTGAGCACATAGGATTCATACAAGAAATTATGAGGGTTATTCACTTTGAGCACATAGGATTCATACAAGAAATTCAAGGATGATTCAATATTAGGAAAAACATCCACATAATTGACCATAGTAACAAGCAAACTGACAAAAATCACATGATTATCTCAATATATTCAGAAAAAGCCTTTGACAAAATATAACACTCATTCTTATTGAAAACACTAGAAAGCATAGAAATAGAAGAGCCTTTCCTAAAAATAATAAACAGTATATATCTAAAACCATCAGCAAACATCATCTGCAAAGGGAATAAACTAGAAGCCTTCCCAATAAGATCAGGAGTGAAATAAGGATGCCCATTATCACCTCTATTATTTAACATTGTACTAGAAACACTAGCAGTAGCAATTAGAGAAGAAAAAGAAATTGAAGGCATTAAAATAGGCAAGGAGGAGACCAAGTTATCACTCTTTGTGGATGACATGATGATCTACTTAAAGAATTCTAGAGATTCAACCAAAAAGCTAATTGAAATAATCAACAACTTTAGCAAAGTTGCAGGATACAAAATAAACCCATCATCAGGATTTCTATATATTTCCAACACATCTCAGCAACAAGAATTAGAAAGAGAAATTCCATTTAAAATTAGCCTAGACAATACAAAATACTTAGGAATCTATCTGCTGAGACAAACACAGGAACTATATGAATACAACTACAAAACACTCTCCACACAACTAAAACGAGATCTAAACAATTGGAAAAATATCTATTGCTCATGGGTAGGATGAACTATCATAATAAAAATGACAAGCCTACCAAAATTACTTTACTTATTTAGTACCATACCTATTGAACTACCAAAAAAATTTTTTTGCTGAATTAGAAAAAAACCATAATAAAGTTTATGTGGAAGAACAAAAGATCAAGGATATCTAGGGAAATCATGAAAAAAATTAAAAGGAAGAAGTACTTGCAGTCCCAGATCTCAAACTATACTATAATGCATTGGTCATCAAAACAGTTTGGTACTGGCTAAGGGACAGAAAGGTGGATCAGTGGAATAGACTAGGGGTAAGTGACCTCAGCAAAACAGTCTTATTATAAGCCCAAAGATCCTAGCTTTTGGGACCAAAATCCAGTATTTGATAAAAACTGCTGGGAAAATTGGAAGACAGTATGGGACAGATTAGGTTTAGTTCAACATCTCACACCCTACACCAAGATAAACTCAGAATGGGTGAATGACTTGAATATAAAGAAGGAAACTATAAGTAAATTAGGTGAACACAGAATAATATACATGTCAGATCTTTGGGAGAGAAAAGCTTTTAAGACCAAGCAAGAGTTAGAAAAAAAATCACAAAATGAAAAGTAAAAAATGTTGATTGTATCAAATTTAAAAGGTTTTTACAAACAAAACCAATGCAACCAAAATTAGAAGGGAAGCAACAAATTGGGAAACAATCTTCTTAACAAAAATCTCTGCAAAGGTCTAATTACTCAAATTTATAAAGAGCTAAATCAGTTGTACAAGAAATCAAGTGATTCCCCAAATGATAAATGGACAAGGGACATGAATAGGCAATTTTCAGTTAAAGAGATAAAAACTATTAATAAGTACATGAAAAAGCGTTCTAAAATTCCTATAATCAGAGAGATGCAAATCAAAAACAAGTCTGAGATATCATCTCACACCTAGCAGATTGGCTAACATGATACAAAGGAATGTAATGAATGCTGGAGGGGATGTGGCAAAGTTGGGACATTAATGCACTGCTGGTGGAGTTGTGAATTGATCCAACCATTCTAGAGGACAATTTGGAACTATGCCCAGAGGGTGCTAAAAGACTGTCTATTCTTTGATCCAGCCATATAACTGCTGGGTTTATACCCTAAAGAGATAATAAGGAAAAAACATGTACAAGAATATAAGAATATTCATAGCTTTGCTCTTTGTGGTGGCAAAAAATTGGATAATGAGGGGATGCCCTTCAATTGGGGAATGGCTGAACAAACTGTGGTATATGTTCATGATGTAATACTATTGTGCTCAAGGGAATAATAAACTGGAGGAATTCCATGTGACCTGGAATGACCTCCAGGAATTGATGCAGAGTGAGAAGAGCAGAACCAGGAGAACAATATACACATAGGATGATACACTGTGGTACAATCGATTGTAATGGACTTCTCCATTAATGGTGATGCAATGATCCTGAACAACTTGGAGGGATCTATGAGAAAGAACACTATCCACATTCAGAGGAAAATCTGTGAGAGTAGAAATACTGAAGAAAAACAACTGCTTGATTACATGTGTTGAGGGGGATATGTTTGGGGATATAGACTCTAAATTATCATCCTAGTGCAAACACCAACAACTTGGAAATATGTTCTGATCAAGGACACATGTAAAACCCAGTGGAATTGTGTGTTGATTATTGAAAGGTATGGGGGGTGTAAACACCAAAACTGTAAGGATAATTTTCGTGTTTTGACTTAAAATCTAAGTAAGTGGTCACCATGGGAAATTCCCAAATATGAAAATACCCAAGTCATCTGGGGATTTATGGAGATTTTTATTAATAAAGAGAGAAGGAGTTAAGGTAAGGAGAGAGAGAGAGAGAGAGAGAGAGAGAGAGAGAGAGAGAGAGAGAGAGAGAGAGAGAGAGAGAGAGAGAATTAATTTAAACTGCTCTGGCTCAGGCTGAGCCAAGCAGTAGTTAAAGGCCTAGGCCCTGAGCCTAAGGGAGAGCGAGTCAGTCTTTATCACTCACCACAAGACCATCTCTAAGCTGGATTCTTCCACTCCAAACTGAAATTCCTCTCCAAACTGAATTGCCTCAACTGACTTTTTACCCCTTCCTTTTAAAGAAATTTTCTCTTATGTCACCTCCCCTAAATTTTCAAGGCTACCAATCACAGTAGATGCTTTTTTGCAGGACTGCCCATTCTTAGTTTTCACCTTCTTTGGTTTTCACGTTCTCTGGTTAGATTAAATCTTCTGAGTACTTCACACTTCTTTGTTAAGCTTGCCTTTTGTAAGTTACTTGACCTTTTTAGCTACTAATTTAACCTTTACAGGTTCTTAACACCTTTTTGTATTAGATCTAAAAAGAGACCTAGCTTAACATTCTAGCTTTACTATAAGGTATGAATTAGGAACTTTCATTGTTCAATCAGGAGTTTGAAACTTTATTTCTCCTAAGGCACTGTCTGAGTAGGGCGGAGTAATTTTAAAAATTCCCAATACCTTATTAATTCTTGTTAGACCAAGTATCTCCATTGTTACAATAAGGGAATAGCTTAACCAAATCTTCTAACATACAGTCTGAATAGTTTTTTAAGATTCACAGGGGAGGGGAGGGAGGGCAAGAATGCGAGTCTTGTAACCAAGGAATAATGTTCTAAATTGACTAAATAAAATTTTCAAAAAAAATATACTGTAGCTTATTTTTTAAAAGTCAGAGATATAGAAGGACCTTGAAAGGTTTTGATCAAGAGTTGAAAGCCATGAATGTCAACAAAAATTATATGATTTATGTGCAATTTAGAAGAATAGATGGACTGAAAGAAGAAACAAGAGTGAGGAGGCATTCTAAAGGCAAGAAATAAAAAAGGACCACAATCAGGATGGTGCCAAAAGGAATGGAAAAGATGGGTTATATTGACTACACTTGGAAGACCAAAACAATAGGTTTTAGTAAACAGAATCTGAGTTGGAAAAGTGCTCAGAGGCTACCAAGTCCAATCTGTGCCTGAATAAGAATCCTCCCCAACAACTGGACAGTTTTCTTCAAAACTTTGTTTTATGACATCTAAAAAGGGTAACCGCATTAATCCCAAGGTAAGCCATTCCACTTTTGAGTAGCTCTAATTGTAAGGATCCTTTCTCATTTATATCAAGTCATATATTAATGTATTTACCACCAATTTCTAACCCAGCTCCAAAGTTGGAAAGATTTCAAATTTATCCATGTTGGTGGCACCTCATGTCTGACATGGGAAGGAAGGGTCCCATATAAGGCTTAATCTTCTCTTTTTTCAGTCTGTAGTCAACTGACAAGACTGGTTTGTCATGTTCTGTGAGACTAACTACAGATGTCTGATACCAAATACTGCCTACTTTTCCTATACATCTCTTCAGAGAGATATTGAAGCCTTTGTTTGTGGCTATCACCCATGAGATCTCAGGGCTGAGAAATGGAAGTATTCTTAGTAGAGCACTTGGCTGTCACACTGGATATTCTTTACCTTCCTTTTCCATGGCTCATTGAGTTCCTTTCCTTTTAGGATATCAGGCCAAAAATCAGTTTGGGGCCTTCTCATGTACCATACAATGGAGGGCTTCTGAGCTTAAAAGTACACACTCCAGTATCACTAATTAATTTTCTGGCTCATTTTTTGTCCCCTCCCCCAGTAGCAACTGTTTCTTGCTGACTTAAGTCCATAAGTAAAATGATCTTTATTCAGAAAAGAAATGGGAAGTTTAAAAATATAGTGGAGAGAAAGGGAAGAATCATGATCTGTTGACCTGCAAATATTTAGTATCAACTGCCCTAAACTCTTATTTTCTTCTGCTTCCACACATTCTATTATTTCCTTTTACATTGCCATGATTAATACTTCAGTATGTGGCAAAAGAATCTAAGAGTGACTAAATGTAAAACTCTCTCTCATTTTCAGCCCATCCCGCCCAAAACTAAGGGTTTCATATGTCATTTATTCATTCACTCCATCCATGCAAATCTCTGAGCTCTAGAGCTATGCATTTTGGAAAGTACAAAGATGCATGAAATATTGCCTGCTACCAATTATAGTGGGAGTTTAAAGATAAAGATTCCTTGGTTTTGTTCATGAATCCGTGAAAGTATGAACTTAAGTATAAACAATGGCATTGTCTAGTCTTCTGACTCCAAGACATGGCCACTGAAATCAATGGTGTCAGACTGAAATAGAAATAGATTCCTGGAGGTGGCATACTGACTTAGAAAACCACAAATTAACATTATCTATCTTGTTTTTTATTTTGTTGACCATTTCCTAATTCCATTTTATCTAATTCTACAGACCCTTTCCCCAGTCTGACACCTCTGACTTAAATCACCATTCTCATCTTTCGTAACTTTCCACCCAGCTTCCCTGTATAGATTTTCCCTCAAATCTCTTATTTCTATCCCATTGCACTAGTCTAAGGCCATTTCCCATATTTTAGCTGCTGCTACAATAACTGCCAGCCACTATCCAAAGTTCCCTTAAATCTCACATCCCCTGGAAATTCTTTGTAACAATATATAGGCAAAGTGATTTATCCATTAATCCCAGCTTTATTTACTATTTGCCTATTCCCTGTTCTTTTTATCTTCTCAATACAAAAAGTATAAAGTAGAGTTTAATTTAGTTATTTCTTTAACTCTAGCTTTTCCTTGAGAAAAAAAAAAAGAACAGATTAAAATCAAACTGTTTACTTTTCTCATATACTTAAAATTTTGACATCTTGAAAGACAGACTTTTCCTTTAGAGACAAAATAATATAGTGAGGTGTTTCGAGGCAGTACTAAGCTTGAAGTCAAGAGACCTTGATTCAAATTTTGACTGCCATTTAGCTGAGTCCCTTTCTCTAAGATTCAGTTTCCTCTTCTGTCAAATAGAGACAATATCTCAAGAGACAGAAGAAACTTGAAAAGCTATCAGTCATTGTATACCTACTATATTATGTGCCAGGCACTGTGATCAATATTGAATATACAAAGACAAAAATGAAAAAGTCCTGCCCTCAAGAAATTTTTGCAAAAATAAAATCAATGCAGCTAAAATTAGAAACCGATTCCAGTTTATAAGAAAAAGAACCATTTTCTAGTTGATAAATGGTCAAAGTTGGTACAATAGATAGAGTACCAGGCCTAGAATCCATAAAACCTGAGTTCAAATCCAGCCCCAAACATTTATTAGCTATGTGATCCTGAGCAATTTGCCTGATCCTGTTTGCTTCAGTTTCCTTATCTGTAAAATGAGCTAGAAAAGGAAATGGCATATCACTCCAGTATCTTTGCTAAGATAACCCCAAAAAGGGTAACAAAGAGTTTCACATGTCTGAAAAATGACTAAACAACAAAAAATCTCAAGGCATTGTTTTCAGAGGAAAGTATTTGAGTTATCAATAACCATATGAAAAAGTGCTCTAAGTCACTAATAACTACATAAATACACATTAAAGCAGTTTTGAGATTCTATTTCATACCCATCAAATTAGGAAAAATGATTAAAAAAAGAAAATACCTAGTTTTGGGGGACAAGAACTCACTATTTTACAAAAATTGTTGGGAAAATTGGAAAACAGTATGGGAAAAATCAGGTCTAGATCAATATCTCACACCCTATACCAAGATAAATTCAAAATGGGTAAATTACTTAAATATAGGGAATGAAATCAAGAATAAATTAGATGAACATAGAATAGTATGCCTGTCAGATCTCTGGGAAAGGAAGGAATTTAAGACCAAGCAAGAGATAAAGAACATTATAAAATATAAAATGAATGATTTTGATTACATCAAATTAAAAAGGGTTTGTACAAACAAAACCAATGTAACCAAAATTAGAAGGAAAGCAACAGACTGGGGGAGGGGGGGAATCTTTATAACAAAATTCTCTGACAAAGGTTTAATTTCCCAAATATAACTAAATTTATAAATGGGCAAGGGACATGAATAGGCAATTTTCAGATAAAGAAATCAAAACTATTAATAAACACATGAAAAAGTGTTCTAAATCTCTTATAATCAGAGAAATGCAAATAAAAACAACTCTGAGGTATCACCTCATCACCTCACAACTAGCAGATTGACCCATATGGTAGCAAAGAAAAGTGATCAATGTTGGAGGGGATATGGCAAAATTAGGACACTAATACACTGCTGGTGGAGTTGTGAATTGGGCCAACCATTCTGGAGGGCGATTTGGAACTAAGTCCAAAGGACTTTAAAAGAATGCCTACCCTTTGATCCAGCCATACCACTTCTGGGTTTGTACCCCAAAGAGATATTAAGAAAAACAACAATTTGGAACTGTTCCCTAAAAGTTAGAAAATTGTAAACATTTCAACCCAGCTGTACTACTGCAGGGCCTATGCCCCCAAAAATATCAAGGAAAGAGAAAACAATGTTTCAGAGAAACCTGAAAAGATTTGTATTATCTGGTACAGAATAAAGTAAGCAGAACTGGGAGGAAAATCTAATCTATTCAACAAAAATAATCATGATAATCATAATAACTAGTATTTATATTGTATTTTGAAGCTTGCAAAATTAATTTAAACATGTTATCTCCTTGTATGCTCACAACTATATTGGGAGTCAGGCACCATATTTAATTTCCATTTTACAGATAAGGATAAGGCTATAAGGACCTCAAGGTCACAGAGCTAGTAAGTAAATGTCTGAGGCAAGATTCAAACTCCTGTCTCCCTGACTCCACTTCCAACATTCCATCTACTCTACCACCTTGCTACTTTAACATTATAAAGTCAAAATTTGAAAAATTTAAGACTTTTGTTAAGCACAATGCCCAACCACAATTCCAGAGAATCAGTAATGAAATATGCTGCCCATTGCCTTACAAAGATATGATGGACTGAAAGTGTTTTCTTTTTTCAGCTTTTCAGCCATTATTCAGTCAGTAAGTTACAGAGGACAGATTTTAACTTAAGAAAATGAGTCTTTCCGACTCCAAGACTCACTGAGAGTATAGACAGATTATATATATACATATATATGTATATATATATATACATATATATTTGAACATGGACAATGTATGACTTTTTTGTTTGACTATGTATATCTTATAAGTGATTTAGGGCTTGGAGGAATGTGTAAAGTAGGGGAAATATATTTTTAGCAAAAAAATTTTAATTAAAACATTTAAAAAACATTTCAGTAAATATAAAATGAAAAAAAGTTAACTTTGGGAGGAAGGGTACTAGTGTTCAGGGATCAGGATCTAGAAGGTGATATTTTACAGTCTTGAAGGAAAACAAGGAATCCTAGAGGACAAGGTAAAGAGGAAGAATATTCCAGGCAGGCCTAGAAAGGTAGAAAGGGGGTCAGATTATGGAGAGCTTTAAATTCCAGAGAGAGCTACTAGGATTTATTGAGATGTGATCAGACTCTTAGGAGAAATTGGATTACAGAGAAACTTGAAGCAAGGAGACCAAATAGAAACTCATTACATTAGTCCAGTCAAGAGACGATGAGGTACTGAACTAGAGTAGTTACCTCAAAAGAGGAGGGAGGGGATACAAAAGATATTATAGAGGCAGAAATGTCAAATTTTGGAAAGTAATTGCATATGTGGAGTGAATGAGGGTAAAAAGTTGAGGATAACAAGATTATATGCTAGAAAACTTGAAGTATCATGCTCTTTCCAGTAGCAGGGAAGAGAAGGTCTATTTTGGACATTTTTAGTTTGAATGCTTCTGGAGAATCCAGCTCTCAAAGTCTAATGGGCTGCTAGTGGTATAAAACTGTAGATCAGAAGAGAGATTATGGTTTTATAAATAAATATAGGAGTCACCTGAACAGACATAATAGATAAATCAAAAGGAGTTGATGAAGTCACTAGGGGAAGGAAAGAGAATGCCTTAGTGTGCACCGACAATTAAAGAATGTGGCATGAATGAACATCCATTGAAGGAGACTGAGGAAGAATCAGAAAGGTATGAAGAGAATCAAAAGATAAAAACAGTCAACAGTAGGAAGGACAAAGATTAAGAAGATTCATTAGAATCCCTTCTATAACAGTGGTATCAAATTCAAACAGAAAAAGATGCCCTTGGCCTCACATTGACTTAGAAAACCATAAATTAACATTATCTTTGTCTAATATATATTTTATTTATTTTGTGAAACATTTCCACATTACATTTTAATCTGCTTCAGGCTCAAGGAGTTTCTCCCCAGAGTTTGATCTTTCCACAACTTCTGGTAACATTTAAAACACAAACACACTATAAATATATTAGATTGATAACTCAATAATGGTATTGTGTCCTTGGACATTCTACTTCCAATTTCTTTATTATTTCATAATGGCGTTATTATTAAATAAAATATGTATGAAACATGTAGATTTAAAATGAATGGCAACACAATGAAATTGGAAAGAATACTAGACAGTCAGAAATGGGATTTCTAGTTATCTACTTTCCACCATTAACTTTGTGACTCTGGGTAAATCACAACCTCTTTAGACATCATTTCCTCCTCTGTAAAATTAAAGAGCTGAGTTAAATTATCTCTAACATCCCTTTCTAGCTCGAAAATGCCATGATTCTAAACTAAGTCCAAGGCATACTATGAATTTTATGCATCATCTCTGTTTCAGGTAGTTATTTAATCTAAGTTCTGGATAAATATCTTATCTACCTATTAGGTTTGTAGTATAAAAAAGGTTTTGAAAATTAGGAAGTACTGCATAAGCACAAGCTATGATTATATCTCTATGAAGTTTTTTATTCTAGAACTTACCATCCAAGACCCCTCTCTCAAGAAAGATAAGCCTTTATTATATATCAACACATTATAAGGATACCTATTAGAGGAACTACATGGTGTTGACTAAACCTGTATAACCTTTGAGCCTTTCTTAATGCCATCTCTAACATGACCTGGAACCTTATACTTGAAGGTACTTTAAAATCAGGTCTTATTGGTCCTTCAGTAACTAAACCCCCTTGAATCGAGACCAAAACAAGCCAGTTTTTTAATAGAATTCTGTTCTATAGCAATAGCGTTTCTGTAAGGTTCCACTGGGTATGTAAGAAAAAACAAAACACCTACCTAGTCAGAATGTTGCTTCTACAGAAAACTTGCCAAGGTAGCCTTAGGCCCTCATTTGTTAAATTGGTTATACTGACTCTCCCAAAAACATGACCTTCCCCCCAACCCCTCATGGAATAAGTATATTTTATAAAGCTTGTGATGTACATATGAAAAACATTATCAAGTGTTCTTTTTTTTTTAAGATGGAGAAACTGAGACCCAGAGAGATTAAGGATTCCCCATCCCACCCGCCAAGGTCATACAGCAAGCCAGTTGAGTACATGAGAGCTGAATAAACTTAGTCCCCAGCTCTAATAAGTCTTCTCTAGTATAATTCGTGCCAATCAATGAAACAGATTTAACCAATTAGCCGAGTTCCCAATCTAACATCTGGACCCAGTGTAAAAGGGTCTTGCAAAATCCCACAGCTGAAACACCTCATCTCCTGACCGAGGTCCCTTCTGTCCAAACTAACTCAGAGACCAGCTTGCCCCCAAACTAATTTACAACTAACTTAGAAAAATATTTATCTTTAATTGTAGCCTCTTGCTCATCTGCCTTAAAAGATTAGATGTAACACACAATTATTTGTTTCTCCTGCCTCACCACAATCCAACATAAGAAGCAGAACTGAACAAGGAAACAAGTAACTGCTGTAGCCAGAAAGTTTCATTTGGAGAAGATAATGGACTCCCTTTCTTTCCAGGTCACATTCAGCAGGCCTGGTTTCTAAAAGCACTTGTTCAGATCAGTGGTAAGGCTTAAACACTACAGCCTCATTTTCTTCTTGGGGTGTACAAGGACATGAATAATGTAAACTTCTAAAGGCCTAAAGCACCAGTCTGAACAAATTAATCCCTGACTCAGAAAATCTCAATAGCTCCCTACTGCTTCAGACATAAAAGCTAGCATTTCCATAGCACTTGAATGTTTGCAAAGAACTTTGCAAACATTATCTCAGTTTATCCTCACAATCACACTGGGAGGTGAGTGCTATTATTCTCTCTATTTGTGACTTACCCAGGATCACATAATTAGGAAATTCAGATCTAAGGCAGATGTGAACTCAGGTCTTCCTGTGGCCAAGTCCAGTGCTCTAACCACTGAACCATACTAACTGCCTAAGAAAAAATACAAATTCTTTAGCTTGGCTTTTAAAGCCCTTTACAAGCTGGATCCAGATCATGACTCCCTTTCCCAGTCAATCAACAAGGATTTATTACTTTCCGTTTGCCAGGTACTGTGCTATTATAAGGATACAAGAGTAGAAACAGCCCTTGTCCCCAAGGACATGCAAAAACTAAATACATAGAAGCTATAGAGAGAGTAAAAGGGAAATCATCTCAGAGGAGAAGGCACTAGGGCCTTCCAAGTCCTCCTGCAGAAGATGGAATGGGAATTAACTTGAAAAGGGTCTGGGAAATTAAGAGGAAGAGGTGAGGCAGCAAAGCATTCCAAGGGGGGCAAGAGTGGGGGAGCAGCCAGTGCAAGGGAGCATAAAGAGGAAATAGTATTGGTTAAAGAAATTCCAAGGACAGAAGGCAAATGCAAATGGATGGTGGAGTCTGTGAATGAGAATAAAGTGTAAGAAAACTAGAAAGGTAGGATGAGGTCAAATCTTAAAGAGCCTTAAATGCCACTCAAAAGTCTTTAGAGGTAAAAGGTAGCCCCTGAGCCAGGGGCATACCATGATCAAAATTATAATTAGAGATAGACTAAAGACAAGTAGACTAATTATAGGAATATTGTAATGGGCTCAAGAGAAGCAACAAGGTCCCAAACTAGAATGATGACTGTGTGAGAGGAGAGAGAGAGGGACATTTTCAAGAGATATTTTGGCTGTAGAAATGACAATATTTGGCAAAGGACTGCATATGTTAGATAAGAGTGAATAGTCATTCAGACCAGAGAGATTAGGGAAATGGCAGTAGCTTTGACAATAAGGCAGCTTAGAAGATGAGGTTTATGGGGGAAAGATAAAGAGTTTTGTTTCAGGCATGTTAATGTGAAGTATTTACAGGTCACCCAGTTCAAGCTGTCCAGTGGAAAATGGAAATGCTTGATTATTGCTCAGGAAGGGGCTTTCTAGTTAAACTGCTACCAAGTTAACAAGTTCAACTTGACATTGTTTCTTATCTTCAGGTTTCTGCACAGGTTGTCTTGACACCAAATTAAGAAACAGTGCTATAGTGCCAAACCCATCGAACTACCAAGAATATACTCCCTCCTCATCTCCACCTCTCAGACCCTCTAGATTTTGTCCAGACTTAGCATTATGTGCCACCTTTTACAAAAGAAATGATGAACTCCTGACTCAAAAATTCAGCAGCCCAAAGCAGATTGAAATATAGTTGGGAAATGTTAAAGAAAAGAAATAAAATGCAAAGTAATACAGATAATGCTCACTTGTGGTTTTCTAAATCAATAGGAGGCCCATTGGGATCCCTTTCTTTTTAAGTTTGTTTTACAAGAAGCCTTTTCTGGTGCCCTTAGTTGTTTGTGTTTATCCCATCTCCCTCAAATTATCACTTATGTAGCTAACATGCTACACACACACTTTAGAATACATACTCCTTGATGTCAGGAACTATCATTCATTTTCCTACCTTTGAGTATAGTGCCTTACACACACAGCAGGTACTTAATACATGTTCACTGTATTAGGTTGTATTGGGTCAAAAGAAACAAGCTTCTCTTTCTTCCCTTGTGCTAATTACCTTCAAATAGTTTGTATATTAGATGTGCAGAAACTAAGAAAAGTAGTTAGGATACCCATAGAAAGATCAGCCTTCAAGATGGGCAGAATAGAAGGTCATGATTTGAGGGCCACTTAGATTACCAAATTATTCCCATCAGAAACATAGCTATCATAAGGCAAAGAGGACTCTGTCTCATAATCAGAAGGATGGGACTTCATACCTTTCCAGAACCTATTAGGTCCATGCTGCTATAGACAGTCAGCATGGGCCTCACCTACAGGTTCCTGTTGCATGAAAACACTTCCTCAACATATACCTTCCAACTACCTTTGTAAAAACAAAACTCTGAAGCAGCCACCCCTTTTCCAACACAGGAGAAGAAAGTGAGAGAAAAGGGAGGGGAGAAAGTGGGACAGGAGAGGACAGGAGGAAAGAGAAGGAGATGAGGGGAAGAGATGTTAACATCTAGTGAAATTATACACTTCTTATCAAAAATTGTGTTTTTTAATCCATAACTAAAGAAAATGCTAAGTTTCATTTAGAAGCCATGAAAATAAATTTTTCCCCATTCAATTTCATAGTCCCCTTGAAATTTATCAATAGATGATGCTGAGGACACCAAATTAAGAACCAGTGCTATAGTGCCATACCCATTGAACTACCAAGAAACTCTTTCCTGAATTAGAAAAAAACTATAACAAAGTTCATTTGGAAGAACAAAAGATCAAGGATATCAAGGGAAATAATGGAAAAAATGTGAAGGAAAGTGGCTTAGTAGTACCAGATCTCAAACTATACTATAAAGCAGTGGTCATCAAAACAATATGGTACTGGCTAAGAGACAGAAAGGAGGATCAGTGGAATAGACTTGGGGTAAATGACCTCATCAAAACAGTCTATGATAAACCCAAAGACCTCAGCTTTTGGGACAAAAATCCACTATTTGATAAAAACTGCTGGGAAAATTGGAAGACAGTTTAGGAGAGATTGGATCTGGATCAGCATCTCACACCCTAAACAAAGATAAACTCAGAATAGGTGAATGACTTGAATATAAAGAAGGAAACTATAAGTAAATTAGGTGAACACAGAATAATATACATGTCAGATCTTTGGGAGAGAAAAGCTTTTAAGACCAAGCAAGAGTTAGAAAAAAAAATCGCAAAATGAAAAGTAAATAATTTTGATTACATTAAATTAAAAAGTATTTGTACTAACAAAAGCAATTGTAAAAAATAGACTCGAATACAGGACTACAATCCCCATGAGCCTTTGCTCCACTTCCCCAGAATGCCTTGTAATCTCACCTGGGCCGAGATCGAGAAGGTATTTAAGCTGATTCAAAGGCTTTTGAAGGGGCTTGGCTCTTTTTGGACTTCCGTTTTGGAGCAGGCGGTCTCTTGCATGATGTGAGGTTATTTTGTCTAGGCCTCTGGCCTAGGCACATGTTTCTTACTTGTATATTCTTTAATCTTTAACCTTTAATAAACCTCTAAAAAATATAATACTTCTTGCAGAGAGAAACTAATTTCTGCCTCAGATGCCTCAGTCTCCCCGACTCCCCTAAATTTTAATCTTTACAGAATGCAACTAAAATTAGAAAGGAAGCAACAGATTGAGAAACAATCTTCATAACAAAAACCTCTGACAAAGGTCTAATTACTCAAATTTATAAAGAGATAAATCAATTGTACAAAAATTCAAGCCATTCCCCAATTGATAAATGGACAAGGGACATGAATAGGCAATTTTCAGATAAAGAAATCAAAACTATTAATAAGCACATGAAAAAGTGTTCTAAATCTCTTATAATCAGTTAGATGTCAATCAAAACAACTCTGAGATATCACCTCACACCTAGCAGATTGGCTAACATGACAGAAAAGGAATGTAATGAATGTTGGAGGGGATGTGGCAAAATTGGGACTTTAATGCATTGCTGGTGGAGTTATGAATTGATCCAACCATTCTGGAGGGCAAGTTGGAACTAAGCCCAAAGGGTGCTAAAAGACTGTCTGCCCTTTGACCCAGCCATAGCCCTGCTGGGTTTCTACCCCAAAGAGATAATAAGGAAAAAAGACCTGTACAATAATATTCATAGTTGCGCTCTTTGTGGTGGCCAAAAATTGGAAAATGAGGGGATGTCCTCTGACTGGGGAATGGCTGAACAAATTGTGATATATGTTGGAGATGGAATACTATTGTACTCAAAGGAATAGTGAACTGGAGGAATTTTATGTGAACTGGAATGACCTCCAGGAATTGATGCAGAGTGAAGGGATCAGAACCAGGAGAACATTATACACAGATTCTGATACACTGTGGTACAATCGAATGTAATGGACTTCTCTATTCATAGCAATGCAATGATTCAGAACAACTCAGAGGGATTTATGAGAAAGAACACAATCCACATGCAGAGGAAAAACTGTGGGAGTAGAAACACAGAAGAAAAACAACTGCTTGATTACAGGGGTCAATGGGAATATGATTGGTGATATAGACTTTAAATGATCACCCTAGTTCAAACATCAATAATAAGGAAATGGGCTTTGATCAAGGACACATGTAAAACCCAGTGGAATTGCACCTCGGTTATGGGAGGGGGTGGTGAGAGGGCAGGGAAAGAACATGATTCTTGTAACCAAGGAAAAATGTTCTAAATTGACTAATTAAATAAAATTTAAAAAAAAAAAGAACCAGTGCTATAAATACTAGGAGGTACTCTAAAGGTTTGAGTTTTGTTTGTTTGTATGTTTTTGTTATATTTGTTTTTTTTTAAGCCTCCAAGTATCAGTCCAAGATTAAGTCTAAATCTTAGACATGACTATCAGACTTTATGTTGAATTCCAATTCTTCAACATACTATGGAAATTACTCTATTTCTGCCATCTTCCCATAAGAGAACTTTGCACTACATCTCTTTATTATATTTGAATGGTATACAGAAATCTTAAACCTTCCCTTCTTCTTTGATCTCATTTGGGGCTTTGAAAGATACAAGATGCACTGCAAACATAGCATTCCCACTACATGTGCTGAATACTAATCATCTTTGTTTCAGAAAACATAAGATCTCTGGGAACATTTAGACTCTTGGATCATCATTTGAATTGGACTAATACCAAGAATTGCTTACCACCAATACACCATCTTTTTGCAAATGTCATTAAATCAGACTTGTTTAAAAGAAATCTTAAACCTTTACCATCACTTCAGTCCTTTTTCCATACTTTGGAATCCAATTAATTTTGACACTTAACCAGAACTACAACTACTGAATGACTTAAAGTTTTAATTTGTCCTTTAAAGCAAGGCTTCTTGACCTTTTTTGTGTCTTGGACCTCTTTGACGAGATAGTGAAGCATAACTATCCCTTCTCAGAATGTTTTTAAATGATTAAAATAAAATACCTACTATTAGAAATGGAATGAATTATGTTGAGATGATTAATCAAAAAAAATGTAAGAGGAGTTTATGGATACCATGTTAAAGACTCCTGATTTAAAGACTTCTCAGTGATCATATCAAATGATGCAGTGCTAAGGGTTATTCTTGATGTTTCATTTTCATACAGAAACTTGCTAGTAATATTGCCGCTTTTTCAATTTTTCAGGCAGCTCTTCTTCACCATACTTAATATTAGAAGGACAATTGCTAGTAAAATACATGTTCAATAACTCTGGCAAGAGATGCCCAGAATACGCAATTCCCATGATGTCCTGTATAGAAGTGACCCTGGTTTCTTGAGGGTGATACCAGAGAACCACAGGTTCTAGCAAATTCTACCAAGTTAGACCTCAAGTATGTTTCTGGCAACAGACTGCATATATTCTGTCCAAGGTCCAACTCAGATAAATACTGAAAGACTCATCACCAGTAGGCTAGCCTCTAGGTGATAAAGTCTTTGGCCATGACAACCACAACACAAAAATACAAAAAAGCCTTGAATTTCCTTTGAAGTCCTTTTCATTTCTGAATGATGGTGGCCAAATGGCACAAAAGGAAGCAGAAGGTGTGAAGCCTCACTATTTTTAAGTATGCCTAAAGCTATTCATTGAACTGTTTATACTCTAAATGTAAACTCTTTGTTTAATGATCAATAAATAGACATATCAGTGGAAGAACAGAGATATATCACAATTGATACTCTTACTATAAGTGAAAACATAAGGAAATTGCAGCTAAATGAAAGAATGGCTCATGGATTCTCCATATAGAGGCAATAAAGGAGTTGTCAGAGTTTGTTTCATCAAGTACATAAAGGCAATAAGAAACAGCATTTCCTGGGATACATGGTCATATAGTCTTTCAGTGCACATGATGAACATAAACAACAGACCACCATGAATATAACTGCAGCTTATGTGCCAGCATCTGTTGCAGAGGATGGAAGGTAGAGTAATCCTATATGGAAGTCAACAAGTTCCTGAAAAAGAAGTCAACATATACATTGATAATTGATTACTTCACTGCAAAGGGGAATTGAAAAATGTTGGAAAATATGGTTTAGTGCTAAGAAAAGGAAGAGGAAGATAGTTTTTAGATTACTCCAAAGGCTTACAGCTCTATATTGTGAACACATTATACAAGAAGAAGATTTGAAGGTATAGGACATGATGAGCATAAAGCATCACCAAAACAATGAAGTTGTTGAGATCTAATCAGACAGGAAGAGACCTTTAGTGATGTTGAAGTTATTTTTGAATCAAATCTGTGTATAGACTATCAACTGGTTAGAGCAAAGCTCAAAATAACCAACAAATTAGGGGGGGGGGAGTTAAAGACTAAATGATACTACATGGAATTGCCACAGTGTCGACCTGACCTCTTTAAATAAGTTTTTTTCATTCTGCAAAATGGGAAACCTAAAAAAGGAAAGATATTGATTCTATGAAGAGAAAAAAGGAAACAATCATTTCATAACATCTTGATTAAATTGTAGAAATGACCCATCCACCCTAAGACTTAACTAAGTCAATAAACATTCATTAAGCATACTTTGTGCAAATGCTGGGGTTACAAAAACAGACAAAAGAGGGATGAACTCTATGGTCTTTTCAGCTCTAAATCTATGATCCTGTGGAAGAAGTATAACTTACTATTATCAATTAGATCTATTAGATGACACTATAGTAAAATATAAGTGTATAGCAGCATATAAAAGAACAGTAAACCCATTCTAAACCATGAACCACTGCCACAACTATTCTTCAAGCATGCACTGATGATAAAAATAAATGACAATAACCTCTTAGGAGTTGAATTTATCATAACTAAACCAAGATGGGAGTGGGAGGGTGGAATCTAGTATCCAAGGATTTTAAACAAATTGCAATGTGTGAATTTAAGGATAAGATCCACAGCTACATCCAAAATGTGATGTAGAAACAGGAAGGACAACTCTGTGAATATTCTTGTGAATAGCTTTGATAAATTAGCAGGATGAATTGTATTCACATTACCCTCTCCTTCAAATCCTTATTCAATTTTGGCAGCAATCTGATTCATTCTATCTATGTTCTGCCTCCTCAATACCCACACACATTTTTTCTCCTTTCAGGAAATGCTATTAACTAACCAGTTATGTGCATTTGTTATTTATATAATAGGCATTCAAAAATGTTCTGTATTGTGGTCATAAGTAACAAAAAGAATATAACAAAATGCGGAAAGGTATATGAAATAATTCAGAGAAATGGAAAAGTATAATAACCATCATTAATTACAATTAAGTAAAAAAATAACAGCAACTACATCTGAAACATACATGAAAAGAAATCAAAGGATCAAAAGAGATGTGAAAGTTTTATTATTTTGTTAACTTTAATAGAAATACTTTTTTAAATGAATTGTAATTCACGTAGTTTAGAAATCTATGCTAGATTGTTTTTATTTTGCTTGTGGATTTAAATGTTTATCTTTGTTAATAGTCACTTAGTTTAGAATCTTAAAAGTGTTTACTAAAGTAATTATGGCGAGAAAATATTTTTCATTTCTTTCTTAGAATCAGCAGGATAAGAAGATAAAAAATGTAAGGGAAAATAAATATTGTACTATACTTTAAAAGTTGGGCTCTCTCAAATTTGTTTCTTATTGTATCTTAGATTTAGGGAAGAAAGGAACTTCAGAGGTCAAATATTTCCAACTTCAATGAGAAAACTTACTCCCAAAAAGGTGCACTAACTCACCAACAGAAAGAAAAGATTTGAACCCAATGTCCCCCAAGCCTCTTTCCACTCTACTACACATTTCTTGAATTCAACTCAAAGGTTAAAGCAGATATGACTTAAAACTTTGATTTGATTCATTAGAATTCAACAAAATTCCCATCCAACTTTTCCAAGGTGATTGAACGGCCTTTCAGGTAAGTGTGAGATATGCTCTGTGATTCTAAGCACTCTAGTTGACTATCTACAAGTAATTTCTAAATGCCTGTTTTATATCTCATACCATGCTATATGAATAAGAGAAACAAAGCAAGTATTAGATAGATAAGATTAATATATGTGTAATTATTGAATATAGAGGATTTTTGTTTAAATTCTAACAATAAAGTTCTAAGTGTCATGACATTCATTATAAGAGCAACAGGTGTGCTAAGGATATATTGATAAATATAAGTTGAAATAGCTGACTTCACAAAGATGAAAGGACTGGAACTGAATCTTGAATGATGGCAGGATTTGGTAAAAGGGGGAGGGGAGGGACAAGGAGTTAAATTGGAGGAGGATCATGTATTGGGTTGAAAGAGATTAAGGAACTGCTTTAAGGACACACAGGTAATATGTAGCATCAAACCCAAGTCCTTTTGCTCCAATCTAGCACTCTTTCCATATGGTATACTATTCCACTTTTGCCAAATTTCAGTTCTATCTCACTACTAAAATTTTTACTCTAAATGACATGTTACAAATAAGTTCTTTCTACATGCCACACATTAGTTTCAATCAGAATCACAAATCTTCTCAAGGCCCCTCACAGAATTTAATGAGAAAAGGATGATAGATTTAGAGCTGAAAGGGTTCTTAAAAGCTACATCTACTCAAATCCCTTCATTTTATAGATTAGAAAAATGAGGCCCAGGGAAATTAAGTGATTTGCTCAGGATCACATAGGCAAAATTCAAGGTCAGAGACAGGATTTGAATCCAAGAAAGGCAATGTTATTTCCATTCTATTTTAACACAGAAAAATTCCTTTATAAACCCTATGCCAGCTTGTTTTTATATTTTAAAAAAATTAGCAAAACATTAAAAGTCAGGCAATGTGTAGATACACTTAAATACAGTATGTATAAGCTTTCTTCATCCATCAAACATTTATTAAGCATCTACTTTGTGCATGGCCTTAATTAAAGTTCTATTTTGTTGCTTCATTGTGGTACAGAGGTGACCCTGGCTTCTTAAAGACCATGCTAATAGAACACAGCCTCTGGTTGGTCCCACCAAGCTGGAAAAACTTGAATGAAAGACCTAGAGATGAACTGTATGATTATCATCTAAAGACCAGCCTAAATCTAGAAAGACTTATCCTTTGGTTCATGGAGAATAATGAATGTTTAAGCCACAGCAACTAAGACTAACTAAGTGAAGCTTGATTTAATAGGTGGTAGAAGGACTGACAAAATATTTGGTCTTTGAAGTATTAGAGAAAGTAGCCAGTGCTATGCTAAACACTAAGGGAAATATTGAAATGAATAAGATATAGTCTCTGCCCCTCGGAGAGTTTATATTCTGGGTACTCTCTGTTGAAATGGAATGTTCTTTGTCAATGACAGCAAATAGCCTAATCTCATTGGATTAAAGAAAAAATCATAATGTATAATAAATTTGGAAATGAAGATTGCAGCCAGGTTATAAAGGGCTTTAAATGTCAAATAGAGGCGTTTGTATTTGATCCTAGTAGTAATAGGGAACCAGTGGAGTTTATTGAGCAGGCCAGAACTATGCTTTAGAAATATCTCTTTGGCAGCTGTGAGGAGGAGAATGGCTTGCATACAGGAAGGACTGGAGGCAGAGAGACCAATTTGGAGGCTATTATAATAGTCCAGGGGAATAAGGGCATAGTTACAACTTCCCATTAGAGCAGGGATGCAGTTTTCACATTTTTCCCTATCCCCTAGTGATCTTTCTCCTGGGGAAATTATCCATGTTAGCTCTTAGCCATAATTTTACTTCAGCATTTTTTTTCCTTCCCTTTCCTCTCCAATTAAAACTAACCCTGAAGTGGGGGAGTGGAAGGACAGGGAAGAAGGTGGGAACCATACTAGATCAAATACTCATAAAAACACTTAGACAGACATTTGAGTATACCCCTGTGCTAAGAACATTCTTTAGTTTCTTCTCTTTCACCTCCCCCTCCTCCACATAAATTTCACTGACATGCTACTTTTCAACAATTGTACATAGACAATGATAAGTAGCAGAAGAAGCCTGAAGAAAATTTCTAAGAATCAAGACCCCTTTGTCTGATGCAAGACCCATTTCTTCTTTAAAAGAGAAATTAAAAACCTTCTCAGCGGAGGGTCCTGCCCAACACTTCTACCCAGATGATGCCTTCTCTGGGAAAAATTGAACTATTTCCCGGGGGATTCCAACTATGATAAAAATCAATGTAATTCATTTGTGGATCATTCAATCTTCTTTCATCATCCTTTCCCCTCCCTTTGGTTTGGATTCCTAATCTTGCCTTCTTATTGTATACTGTGCTTCCTAACTGTCCTTCAGGGGATACCTCTTTGAGCATACATACCTGAACTTCTTTTTCTAAAGTTTTCCTGATTCTGTTCCCTCACATAGCCTCTGGCCCATTCCTCTGGGGTTCTACTGGCTATTGGCTAAATTGATGAAATATCTCATTATAGAATCTGCTGAGTGACATTATGGCATTGTCCATCACTAAACAACTAGGCTGTGTAATAGATTCATTTGTAGTCTTGTAATCAGGAAAGCCTGAGTTCAAATCCTGGCTCAGACAATGGCTGTAAGGTCCTTGGTTTCAATGTCTTTCAGCATCAGCTTCCTCATCTATAAAATAGGGATTATAAAAGCAACTACTTCATAGGATCCTTGTGAGGAATAAATAATATACATAAAGTTCTAGGTGTAGCTATTATTATAAATTGGTTCATATATACAAAAGGAGATGTATATAGCTTTCTAACATTAAGCATCTTGTCTGCAATCCCAGCAACTACCATCAGGACCAATGGTTAGATTTCTCTCAGTTATGAATAATAGAAAAAAGTGCTAAAGGATACACTCTAGCCAATTACTACACTTATTTTTATCAGAAAAGTAAAGAGGAACAATAAAATACATACAAATATAGGTTATTAATATCTATATTTGACTCTAGATTGTAACAGCCCTTTTGGCAAGGTTTGAGCATTGCTGCCTTGAAAGGAGTAGGGGTACTAAACTGCTAAAGACCCTGGAAATTGTATTTCTTTCCAGTCTGAGAAAAGAAGAAGCTAACTGCTCCCCTTCTTTCAGTAGTCTCGGTCATCAGTTGAATGATCTAAGTAACTTGAATTCATCAAGGGCAGCTAAGCACTCTCTTCCTACCTTGCTTCCTTAATGCCCTCAGGGATCAACTCTATAAATTTTAGCTGTTCTGTTCATTGCAGTACAAGGATCATTCTATTAACAAAGAAAATGGAAGCAAAATAAATGTTAAGCAATTCTAGTTCCTTGATATCATCAGTTCTCCATTTCACCCTCAGCAATGGTCCCATCTGGTTTTTCTCTTCTTTTATCAAATAGATCCCCCAAAAAAGCCACAACAAAACAAAACAAAAACAAAAATATATATTTTTTAATTTTTATGACTTTTTGGATAGCCTCAGCTTATTCTGAAGTATTGACTATTATATATATAATATGTACAGATATATATATATGTACATATATATATACTATTGGCATTATTCTTACATAGTCATGCTACACTTTTGCACTCATCTTTCTTTGCTTCCACCTTCTGAATCTGCCTTTTAAAATTCTAAATTGGTTGGTGAGTTCATTATGCATCCTCATCAGGCTCTTTAAGCAACCTCCTTCTTCCCTACTCCTTGGAATTATTTCTTTTTGTCTTTGAATCCCATTCTTGGGAGTTTCCCCCCTTTATAATTTTAGCAGTTATTAGAATCCTACCTGAATCCTACTCTAAATCCTTTGATATTCATTCTCACCATATCTCACTTATTAATCAGGGTACTTTTTGGCCTGCCTCTCCATCACAAATTCTAAGGCATAATGAATGTTTCCTTGCAGTCTTTCCACAATTTCTTTTCTACACTATCCCCAGCCTTGTTGATGAGAATCAGATCCAGGATAAGGTTTTCCCTTGTGGGTTTCTTTGACTTCTGAAGGATGAAGATGAGCCAAGAAAACATTAGTTGTTCTGCCTTTGGAAGAGATATCTGGATAATTGAACTCACTTCTCACTACTCTTTCATTCCCTTATGCCAGAATTGCTGTATGATTCCTAAAGTCCTCATCTCTTTCCGGTTTCTGACAAATTGACATGTGGTATTCCTCTGACAATATCAGTCCTGCTTCTGCCTCCACTGTTCTTTACAGAAATGTTGTCTCCTATGTTAATTTTCATCCCTATTACTGCTACTAAGTTACTTCACCTCAGTGTATTTTCTCAATAATAGTGCTACTTAATTACCACTTCCACCTTATCTTTACTTATTCTGTTTCTTTTTAATATAAATTTTCCTTCTTGATCTTGATATATGGCTCTTCCTCTTCCTTTTGTCTTTCAAAGAAACATGTGCCCTATTCTTTTTTTTTTTAACTATCCCCATACTTTGGCATTAAAGAGTATTTGCAATCGTTTTCCTTTGCTGCCCTGAGACACTCCACATGGGGACATGTCCCATTATGCCAGGCTACCTCTCCCAAGTCAAAGGAATTGATTGAAGCATTAGCAAGATACTTAAAGCAACCATTTTGTATAGTAATAAAACCAGACTTTCTTCTTATATGGAGGGGGGAAACCAACACTATATAACTGTGTTTAAAATCTATTTAAATGTATGTATAGATATCAGAAATATCATCTAAAGAAAAAAAGAAACATCATCTGAATGACTAGGCCCTGGTCATAAAAGGAGCAGACTCTATTTGGAACTAATACTATTCTCATTCTTTTCTAAATTCTCTGTACTCTAGTTTCTGACTTCATCACTCAACTGAAACTTCTCCATGGAACAAGTGCTGGACTTACAGTTAGGTCTATCCTTGTATTTGAATTCATACTCTACCTCTGATAGTAACTGGTCAGTTCTCCCATCAAGAAAATGAAGGTAATAGATATGCATGGAAAGGACCTCCCTCAGGCCACTCACCTCCTGACAGAGAGGTACCAGATTCAAAATGCAGAATGAAGGCATACATTTCTAGACCTAGACAATAAGGGGATTTATTTTGCTAGACTATTCATACTTATTACAAAGGTTTTCTTTTTCTTTCTTTTTTCCCAATGGGGGAAGGAAAATAGGAGAGAGAGAAAAGAAATGGCTGTTAATTGAAAAATAAAAATAAAAAAAAACTTCAAATCATGATTATGAAGCTGAAATAAGATAATGTATCTAAGTGCTTTGCAAACCTTAAAGTGCTCAATAAATGCCAGTTGTGAATATTCAGTGCTCATCTCTTCTTCCTTCTGGCTCTTTCCTCACCACCTATATTCCCAATTCCCCCAAATGATAGTTATATAAATATTAATAGTCTTCCAAAGTCTTATCATCTACTTGAAAAATGCTATAAACTTATCAGCTAAACTTATTCCAGGCATTGTGGGGAACCAAATAACTCTGAATAGCTAAGCTTAAACCCTTCCGGCTTTACCCTTACATATAGTAAGTACTTTGGTATATCTTGTGATTTTCTAGATTTGATTTTTGAACAGCTTCCCTCCCTATTCATTTTTTTAAGACATTGTGCCCTCTCCTGGGAAAAAATTGTAAATGCAACCTAGGGATCTTTCATTTTTCAGACAAAATTTAGGGTTGGATTCCACCAAAGGTCAGAGAATCACAGAATTTCCCTATTTTCCCTTCATAGTTCTGAGAATGAAAGTTAGCTGTTCCTCTTGAACAAAATGTCATTAAGTTCTCCCTATCAATTCACTAAGTTCCAAGGGATGCAAATTTTTAAAAAGAACAATTTCGGCCCTCCGGGAGTTTATATTTAACAGATAAGTTAATACAAAGTGATTTCAATAAGGAACAAGCACTAATTACTGGGGGATAATGAAAACCTCCAAATAAAAGTGGTGCCTGAGTTCAGCCTTGAAGAAAATTAGGAATTCTAAAGGGCAGACAGGAAAAAGGAGGGCACTTCTTGTGTGTGACACAGCTTGTGAATAGGCATGGAGCCTGAAGACGGAATATCAAGTTCAACAAACATCTAAAAGACCCATTTTCTAGAAATGCTGAGCATTTGAAAGAGTGATATGAAGTGAGTCTAGAAAGGTTGGATGAGAGCCAGAACAACGAAGGCTTTCAATGCCAGTGAGCAGGAGCCCCTGAAGATTCTGATCATGGTCAAGATAGAGTCGTGTCTTGTTGGTTTTTCATTTGGCAGCTGTTCAGAGGATGAACTAGAGACAGAATAGAGTAGAATCAAAGAAACTGATTAGTAGACTATAGTAGTAGTCTAAGTAAAAGATGATAAGGGCCTGAATTAGGATAGTGATCATGTAAATGTAGAAGAGACAGAAGTGAAAAATGTTGTGAGGGTAGTAGTAGCCTTTGAAGGATCCTTATCCCAACCTGGAATGTATCTGGGATTAGAACCGACTAATACCTCTGGTGTAAGGTCTTGTTTTTCAGAGCTTCTCAGGGCTAAACCAGGTTGAGGGTAAGGGACAGGTCTCAAACCTGTCAGTGAGCTAGGGGGATGTCTATTCCAAGCATGTGAAGGCTTCCCCCAATGGAATGGGTAGTTGACAGCAATTTGTTCCAATGGCATGAAGGCAGCTGAAGAAGTGCTTAGAGCTTGGTCAGACACTCAAGATGCCAAAGTCATCCACTGCATCCTAAGGCCATTGCCCATCATCTTGACTTTTGTCCTGCCACTAGACTTTGATGAATCTGGAAAAGAGAATGAAGTCCGTGACTTTGAGCAACTAAGCCTCACCTAAATCCAGCTCACACACAAGTCAAGACATCACTCTGTGATGTCACTGGTCCTCTTTGAAAATGGACAAACAACAACAACAATCCCAACTCCTATTCACAGTATTAAGTTGGGTCCCAAGAGGGCAGCTAGCTATATGTGTCCTTCAGCATTCCAGGAGTATCTTTCTAATGCTTGCAGCTCAAGTCCTCCACTCTGATATATTCTCCCCAGTACCAATTGCCAATTACAGTCAGTATCTCTCCCATTATCATTGATAGACCCAGTGATTACAGCCAATAGTATTTAATCAGCTAATGTCAATTAGCTTCTACAAAGAGTTATTCACTGAAAAAAAAAATAGCAAGTACAACAGTTATAAAGCCTTGCCTTGCCTTCCACACCAAAGCATACTTGCCCCTTTACTAACTGTCCCTAGAAAGAGTGGGCTCACAATTAAAGTGGTTACATAGCATTTGTGCATTAAATTAATTTCCAAATAGCATAACCAGCCATTACATAAGTTGCTCCCTTGCTTCAGGGCACAGACTCTTGATTTACCAGGTCTATTCATTACTGGGATAGATCATCTCCTCTGAGCTTTGCTCCTCACCAGGCTCAGTGGTCAACAAACTCTGGAAAGGACTCAAATTCCTGAGCCTTTCATGATCTCAAAGGAAAGAAAGCACAAATAGGAAATGACTCCATCCCCTAAAAGGGCTTGCCTAAGAAGCCATGTGTTTACCTGCTTCCTGGTGGATTTAGGGTAAGAAGAGCCCCACCACCACCACCCACTCAGATGCCCATGTAACAGGTGTCTTCATTTGAAGGTATTGAGAGCCTTTGGTATGAAGTTCCAATTCAGCAGCCATAGAAAAGCTTTTTTCCATCACATAGTAAGTGGATGGTAAGAAGCAAGCTCTGAGTTGGGGAAATAAGGCTTTTCCATTATACATCATCACCTACTTCCAGAAGCAGGCTCACCAAACTCACCTCCCTTCCTTGGCAGGAAGCAGAGCATGCTGCACATTCTCAAAGGATGGGGCTTCCATTGTGTGATATCCTTACAAAAGACTTGGCAAATGAGAAATGAGCAGGGGAAGGGAAAGAATCAAAGATGAGTCTGAGGTTGGGACTTTAAGGATAGCAATACCCTTAACAGAAATAAGGAAATTGGGAAGACAGGTGAGTATAGGGAAGAAGAGAGTGCATTCCCTCTTGGACATATTGAGATTGAGAAGCTGAGAGTTTGTCAAGACAGAGAAGTATCTCTTCTAACACATCATTAGAGAGAGAAGGAAAGGAAAGACCAAAGAAGTAAAACCTACTGAAAATCACAGACCTAATTAGGACAGATGGCACTAGAACTCGGTATCCCAACTCTCAGTCCAGTGAACTTTCCCCTTCATTATAATGCTGGCCTCATTTTTGTCCAAGGACAAGTTGGAACTTTGGATAATTTGTCTTGCTTCTCATCCTAAGCTCTTGTGAGTTAAAAGAGGCTTTTTTTTTTTCAAAGAAAACTCAGATTTCTGAATTGTTTTGCCCCATAAAACTGAACTCTCTCCAAATAATCTGCTGTTTCAGAGACAGATCACTTCATAGGTAAAAGCAGTATCCCTCTAGATCCACAAATGAGTCTTTTTTCCCTTGCTTCAAAGGGCTTAACTTGGATTCTGTGACCTGAACACAGTCCCTTTGTTCTGGCTTCTTATCAGTACTATCATTTGGAACTCCTTCAGTTGCTGAGCTCTGTCAAATCTTCCTCTCCTGGTTGTAATGCCCCGAGGGCTGAAGTTTTGTTATCTAAACTTTTATATTAGAACTGAGAACTTTGCTCTCCTGGTTTCTGGCTAATGACATTGCTCCTAGCTTAGAACCCACAAGGCAGATTCAATTTAATGAGATCAATCCCCTTCCCATCCCATTTTCTTTCTCTCAGTCTTGTTAACTACAAGTTTTTGCAGCTTTTCCTTTCATTAGAAAATTCAATTCTGCTCTGGGCTGATTTCTTAGACACCTACCCCCTATAACGTGACAGGCCCCAGGGATTGACATGAAGGGCTACAGATGCCAAAATGCCAGTGATCATCCCCAGTGCCTCTGGGCTGGGCTCTGAACCTACCCGACAAATGTAGGAAGCTCTCAACAAAGATTTAGATGAAAGCAAAGCAGAGGCCCAACTTTACAGCCAAGGGGCAGGGGTGGGAAGTGGGGGAAGGGAGTGTTCTCTTCTGGGAAAAAAATTATTTAAATTAATTCAGTTAAAATTACCCACAGGCTCTTAGAATTGTCATGACCAGTCTATCACAAAAACAGGCAGCCTCAGTGATTAGAGAATCTGAGTTAGGAGAGAAAGCTTCCTTGACTGCCAATCACACTGTAGGTTTGCCCTGACTGTTTGCAAGCCAGCCTATTGTAGTGCTGAAAAGAACATTCTAGAAAATGTCTCTTACACTACATTGAATAAATGTCTCTTACACTACATGTGTAACCTTCTGCAAGTCACTTCATTTCCCTGGGCCTGTTTCATCATCTGTAAAATGAGGGAGTGGAATTAGATGGTCTCTAAGGCCTCTCTGAATTCTCCATCCAAGAGCCTATTAAGTATGAGATTGTAACACTGTGCAGTGAGGCCAGTAGGAAACCCAAGAGCCTCCACTTCCCACCCGGGGCTCTTATACTCACCTCCCCTTGAAATTACCCAAATTCAGAGGCTTATTCTATAAAATGGTCAGTCTTTTTTTCTAAAAGTACTACCTTTATTCCCAACACTTGCAATTTCTTTTGGGAAATTACGTGCAGAGTCAAATTTATGAATTATACACACATTCACAACCTTAGTCTCATTGTTTTGCAGTCATCCCTTCTTTGTAGTTTTTTTTTTTAATAAAATGATATGCCCATTTTGATCATCTCACCTAATTCACTAAGGTTTCATCTCACTGGTTTTTATCAATTTCTAATTGTCAAATCTATGCTCAGAGGGTGAATGTTTGCTACCCTAGAGGAACTTCAAAAGGATGTGCCTGAAGGAAAATGATGAAACCACTTTCCTCCATTCAGGAGAGAGGTGAGGACTTATGGGTAACATACATTCCATATACTGATAGAAGTGTTTACTTTGATTTTCTTCATGTGAAGATTCTATAGAAAGGAAGGTAAATCAGGAAATAACTATGGGGTAAAAAAAAAAGACATCAATAACACACAAAAAATCTACAGGACTTGAATCTAATTCAACTCAGCAAATAGGGATTATTCATTTAATGCATTAAGCAGTGCTAAAATCTGGGGTGGGGAGGATACAAATAAACAAAAAAAAATAAACTTGCCCTCAAGAAGCTTATAATCTCTTGAGAGAAACCCCTAGGATACAGATAAGAAAGTCAAAATATATTTACAAAACAAATGCAAAGTAATTTAAGGGAAGAAGGAAGGTACTAACAAGAGGGAGGATTGGGAAGGGCCTCCAGTTAGAGGTGGCTCCTTAGAAGAAACAGCTGCACTGTTTGCGCAAGACATGAGACTTTGAAGGATGCAGTCACTCAGTTGGACAGATATAGAAGTTCTGGTCTGTATGTTTAAAAATCAAGCACACTTTATAGTCTCTCTGAGTAGATTGTCTCTGATTAAACTTCAGCAAGACTTAGCTGTCTTTGGCATTACTTACCACCAAAAATTGTGACAGAATTTCCCTGGGCCAGTGACCACCATTCTACCTCATTTGGTCTTTTTATGAGTCTGTCTCCTGAGTACACATAACTTCTTAGTCAGAGATGCCAAGTAATAATAGAGAATCAATCCCTTACTTCTTCTTCAGCTAGATCTTCACGTTTCCCTAGGCAACCATCTATTGTTGCTCTATGTCTGGGTAATGAGGGCTAGGATACTACTGGTGCAGAAGAAAATTATATTCTTGATTCAATTAAAATATGTAAACATTCCAGTCCTCATTACTTCCTCAGCACCTATGTTCATGTTGTTCCTCCCTCCTAGAATGCCTTGTCCCTTCCTGGTCTTCTATAGGAATTCTATCCATTCCTTAACGTATAGCTCTAGTCCCACTTCCTCCAAGAGGCCTTTCCCAAAGTATGGGTTACTGGAAAGAGCCCTAAATTTAGTGTGAAATGCAGGCTGTTCTAAGAGCCAAGGATAGATCTCTAGATCTATCTCTTCAGTTTTACAATGAGTAAGGTGGACTAGACACTCTCTAAAATATCTTTCCACTCTAACATTCAGACATTCCCTGAAAAAACAGCCCATGAAATTAATTACATGTTCAATGTGATTTAGTAACTTGTTTTAGGTGCAGTTCTCTGATGGTTTCACATTAGTCTTGTCTCTCCAACTATACTTTAAGCTCCCTGAGGGCAGGGATCACATTTGTACTTCTTTCATATACCCCATAAGCACTTATCATCATATACAAATGATAGGTTCTCCAGAAATAATTGTCCCTTAATACATTTAAATAGTTCCTCATAGGAATATGGAGGGAGATCATAGAGTAACTTGAAAGCTTATGGGGAGGGATCTTAAAAAAAAAAGAATGATACATCAAAGTCATGACTAACCCATTCTTCATTTGGAGGTCCCAGGTTCTGACATGGGAAAAATAAATGTGTTTTTAATACCTGTTTCAGAACCATATTTCAGAGACAGTTATGGCAGCAGTAAGTCCTGCCTCTTTCTCCATTCAGTCATATCTTATCCAAAGCACCAAATTTGGAGTTTAAAAGGCCTAAGTTTGAATCCCTATGTAAACATTTACTAACTCTGTGGTCCTGGGCAAGCTTTAGTAGCTCTGAGCATCAGTTCCTTCATCTACAAAACAGGAATAATTAATAATACCTAGCTCATAGGGTTGATATAAGGACAAAATTAGATATCTAAAAAAATAACTGTCAGTTATGATAACAACTTCTTTGGGTCTCTATTTCTTCCCCTTTAAAATGAGGGAGGTAAAACTAGATAATTTCGATGGTCCTTTCAGCTCTAAATTTAAGTTCCTATGCTACTAAGAAATCCTCAGAATCATCATATTGTAGTCAAATTGGGGAAAGAGAGAACTTAATAGTAATAATGATAATAACTAACATTTATATAGTGGTTACTTATATGGCAGGAACTATTCTAAGCAATTTACAGTTACTATCTCATTTGATCTGCACAATAACCCTGGGAGGTAAATACTTTATCCTCATTTTAAAGATGAGAAAACTGAGGCAAAGAGAAGATAAATGACTTGTGAATGGCCATGTAGCTAGTAGGGTATACAACTGGTAAGGGTCTAAGAACAGATTTGAATTCATGCCTTCCTGACTCAAGACCCAATGCATTTAGCTCAGATTTCCAACAAAGTCATGGTTTCTCTTAGGGAGGTGATGGTGAACCTATGGCACATGTACCAAAGATGGCACACAGAGTGCTCTCTGTGGACACACATGATGCATGCAGCATGTGGCATGCTGCTCTCCCACCCACCTCCTCCTCCCATCCCCTAGAGATAGAGCAAACAACCTCTAAAAGGTTTGCCATCACTATCTTAGGGTAACAAACTACATATAAATGTTAACTCTCCCTTCCTTGAGGTTACCAGTTAATCACAGTTTGACATTAATTTCCATAGAGTTGATAGATTTGAAATGCTAATACTCCCATCTGCCACCTGTGGAAAATTCTATATTTAGGACTTTGTGTATCAGAGAATGATGACTGAGTTTTGTTCTTGTTAAATTGGTATGATATCCCTTCTCAGTCCAGGAAACACCTATTATTTTGTTTGTTTCCATTCCTACATTTGAAAAAAATATTTTCCCCCAATTATATATTATATATATATATATTATGTAAATATAAAAACAATTTTTAATATTTTTAGCTCCAAATTCTCTCTCTTCCTTCCTACCCTTTTAGCCTTATTCCCTAGAGGTGAGCAATCTGATAAAGATTTGACATAAAACATCTATTCTTTTGGAAGGTGAGCTCTCTGAGCAAAGAGACTTTTTTCCATTCTGTCTTTGTATTCCCTGTACCTAACACAAGGCCATGCATATAAGAGACACTTAATACTTGCCTGTTGGCTAGGACTGTGTTAGGAATTTAATTCTGTCCTGCTGGGACAGGACTACAGGTATCCATCCAATACATAGTCTCACCACCTTCACTCTATAACTTTTCCAAATGAGATCTCTCTCTAGCAGCAACAGCAAGCACTGTTGAGGGGGAAAGGAACATTTCTTTGGCTAAGCTACACGGGAAGCTGCCAGTGAGATCCTCTGGCTGGGGCTTAACAGTCTCTTACTTGAACATACACTGGGTAGAGGTGCAGTTTATCTTTAAGAAAACCACCTTAGAAATCAACTAGTTCTCTCTCCTAGTTTTACAGAGGAGGAAAATGAGAGCTGGGGAAACTAAGTGACAGCCCACGTCCCACAAGTATGAAGCAGAGGGGACCAGATTCAGATCCTGGTCTTCGGATGCCAATCCAGTGTTCTGTCCCCTCCTCCATTTCATGTCCATGTAGCATCAGCTCATTTGCAAGGCTTGCTGAGAACAAAAACTAGACATTGCACTTCGTTTCTCCTCTTCCAACTCCTGCCCTCCCCCTAACATTTAGGAGAAGGGGGAAAACCACAGGCAGAATCTGCAATCACTGTATACACCACTAGCAAGGCTTAAATTACTCCCCAAGGTCTTTCCTTACCCTTACATGGAGAATCACAATGTCATAAGTCTGCAGTTTCCCTGGCTCTTAGCCCAATTTTGCCTGAGCTATAACAGAGGTTTCAAATTTAATTCCAGGCTTTTGGCTAGAGCATTTTGGGTTCAAGTGGAAAGAGGCAGTTCAGCTGTTTGTGTACAAATATGTAGAAACTGCTGAGGGATGTTTGGAGCCCAGACTCCCGGGCTGATAATTAATCATGGTCATTTGTTACCTCTTACACACTGGGGAGGGAAATCATTCCTGGAGCTTGAAAGGAGTGGGAAGGGTATTGTTTTAGTAGAATTGTTCAAACCTGAGTTTTTAATGCTTTTTTTTTAATGTCATGAAGTTAGAGAGAATCCCTTGAGTGTTTTACCTCCTAATTAAATGTTTATCTATCACTTCTGCTGACTGGATTAGACTTTAGCACCATCCAAACATCTCTCAACAGCATAACTTTTTGAACTCGAGTCTGGGGTTAGGAGGTCTTCTCTGCCAACCCTTTACATATCAGTGCTGTTAGGAAGACCAGGGCCAGGAATTCTGAAGTTCACAGCTTGCACATACAAAGTACAAAGCTTATCCTCAGAGATGTGAGCTACATAACAATACTGTTACCTGCAGTTGGATCTGGTTAGATCCTGGAACTAATGTGGATTTGGATCTGGTTAAATGCTGGACCTAATAAATTAATGCTCTGATTTCTACTTGGAAAGAGGTTTCTGTAGAGAAGTCCAGGGATCTTTTTCTTGATTTTGTCCTAAATTTGATTTTTTTTATCAATAACTTGAAATAAACAAACATTTTTAAAATATCTACTTATGTGTCCAGCACTGTGCTAAGCACTTTACAAATATCATCCCATTTGATCTTCACAACTCTGAGAGGTAGGTACTATAATTATCTCCATTTTCTAGTTCAGGAAACCGAGGAAGACAAAAGCTAAATAATTTGTCCAAGGTCAAGCAGTTGGAGAATGTTTCTGGATAAATTTGAACTCAAGTCTTCCTAACTCCAAGCCCAGAACGCTATCCATTGATTAGAGATACATATGGAATACTTATCAAACAAATATTGGACAAAAGCAGAATCCAAGAAGGTCTCAAAAAGCTAGAATATTGAGCCAATCTTATTAAGTAGAAATTAATAAGAATAATTCTAAAATGTTGTACTTGGGTTCAGAAAATTAACTTAATATTGAAACTGTAGAATGCAACAAAAAGTTGGATTTAGGAGACTTGAGCTTAATTCCTACCTGTATGATCTTTTCTAAATCACTTAGCCTCTGTAAGCTTTAATTTCCTTATGTGTAAAATATAATTAATAATTATATTAAATTATAATAAAATATAATTTCCAAAGCTTCTTCAAGTTCTAAACTCTGTGATCCCACCACCTCAAAGAACGGAGGCATTACTAGATAGTGATTTGGATGGAAAAGATCTAAGGGTTCAATTGAACAGAAAGTTCAATATGTCTACAATGTGATATAGTAGTTTTTAAAAAATCTACCTTGAGCTGCATTAAGATCGATAAAACATCCAAAGCTAGTGAGGCAATAGTCCCTCTCTCCTCTTCACAGGTCAGATACTTCATCTGGAGTAATGTGATCAGTCCTAGGAACCACATTTTAGAAAGAAAACAGATAACCTATCAAGATTTCTACAACCAACTACTTCCTCCATCAGTGTCAGTGGATTCCAATATCATGGCCTCTGAAGTCTTACGTGAAGAATTAGAAATGGTACTAAAGAAAACAGAAACAAGAGGAGTAGTCAAAAGAGGCAAATGATACACAGAAAAGGCTCATGAAATATGACAGAACTTTGAGGGCATTGTTGGCATTGGTCTTTAAAAGAATATAAAGAACTATCAACCTACAGACCTTCTTTCTCATCTCGTTGAAATCATTATGATTTATGCTTTTACTTAGGAAGTTTTCTAGTGTTTTCAATGACTCTAGTCTTCTTTCTTAAATAATATACTCTTTCAGCATTGCTCATGGAATATTGTAAATGCCAAGGAATAAATTTTGTGGGTGGCCCAAAGGACAATGGAGACATGCATGATGGTTGACTGCAAAAGAGTAACATGAAAGGTCTACATGAAATGGTCTAAACAATATAATTAAGGGTATACACATACATATGTGTGTATGCACATATACATGTATACTACATATATACGTGTATGCATATATAAACACATGTATATACTGGTTAGGGAACCCCAGTGTGCTGCATTATACCCACACAAAGTAAGCTCTCCAGCATATTGGGCAAATCCTGTGTGGAGGACTTATAGAAGGACATGTACAGATGACACCAAATATATATAAAGGTTTATAGGTTATAGAATATGCCTCTGGAGAGAGTGCACTCATCAAACTCAATGAAGTAATAAAGTAAGGATTATTGGTAAAGTAGGAAATATCCTAGGTAGTTCAATCAAAATGGTAAAGAGCCTTGAGATGTTGCCATATGAAAATCAACTGGAGGGACTGTGGATATTTATCTTAGAAGAAAAAAAGACTTAGGGGGAATATGAGAAGCATCTTCAAGAATTTGAAGTGTGGTAAAGTAAAGGATGGGTTTTTTTGTTTGTTTGTTTTTGTAAAACCCTTACCTTCTATCTTAGGATCAATTTTAAGACAGAACAGTGGCAAGGAATAGACAATTGGGGTTAAGTGACTTGCCCAGGGTCACATAGCTAGTAAGTAAGTGAGGCCATATTTGAACTCAGGTCCTCCCAACTCCAGGCCGGGCACTCTATTCATTGTGCTTCTTAAATGCCCCATTAAAAAGGTTTTAAATTTATTCTTGGTCCCAGAATGCAGAACGAAAAAGAATAAGAGGAAATAGAATGAACTTCCTCAGGAATCAAGTAAGTTTTTCCTCACTAGAGGGCTTGGAGCAAAGGCTAGATGACCACTAGTCATATATGTTGTAAATTATATTTTTGTTAGTTACATATTGGAATAGATCAGTAGTATCAAACTCAAAAAGAAGGGTTAGGGTGGAGAGGATATTGACATCATGTTGGGCTTTTATTTATTTTTATTTTGTTAAACATTCCCTAATTTTATTTTAATCTAGTTTCTGAGGCACTCAGGCCAACTTGCCCACCCTTGGCTATGAGTCTGACATCTCTAGGTTAGATGATCTTTTAAGTCCCTTCTATCTGTAACATTCTGTGATTCTGACTTTTTTATCTTGTCAGAACTCTGAGAAATCTTAACTTTGAGTTATCATCTTCCCAATGGAAAATATTAAATAGAATATATTTAGCCTCTTCTTCAGAGCCAAGATCTTTTTTCTCTTCTTTTTTAGAAAAAAATTATTTCTTTTTAAGGTTAATTTTCTTTTTAATTTTGAGTTCCAAATTCTTTCCCTCTCTCCAGCCCCTCTTCCACCCATTGAGAAGACAAGCAATATGATATTAATTATGCATGTGAAATCATCCAAAACAGATTTCCATATTAGCCATGTTGCAAAAAAAAGAAAGAAAATTAAAATGAAAAAATATATATTTCAATTTGAACTTGACATTCATCAATTCTTTCCCTAGAAGTGAATAACATTTTTCAGCATAGGTCTCCAGAATTGCCTTAGATCATTGTATTCATCAGAGTAGTGAAGTCTTTCTTCCTTACAATATTGCTGATATACTGTGTACAGATGACCTCCTGATTCTGCTCACTTCACTCTGCATCAATTCATATAGGTCTTCCCATTTGTCATTTCAATTAACACAACATTATTCCATCACAATCATATGCCACAACTTGTTCAACAATTCCCCAATTAATAAATATCCTCTCAATTTCCCATCCTTTGCCACCACAAAAAGAGTTTCTGTAAATATTTTTGTACATATAGGTCCTTTCTTTTTCCTTTATTCTATTTGGGATATAAATCTATTAGTGGTATTTCTGGGTCAAAGGTTATGCCCAGTTTTATGGCCCTTTGGGCATAATTCTAAATTGTTCTCCAGAATGATGGGACAGTTCACAACTTTACCAACAATGCATTAGTGTACCTATTTTTCCATGACCCCAAACATTTATCATTTTCCTTTATGTTATGTTATATTAGTTTCTATACTAGCTGTCTATAACTATAACTATACTATCTGCTAGGTGTATTGTTTTAATTTTCATCTCTTTAATTGGTAGTAATTTAGAGCATTTTTTTCATGATTATAGGTAACTTTGATTTCTTCTGAAAACTTCAACTTTCTCCTCATCCACTGGTCATGTTTTTTGGTTTTTAACACCTTCCTTTTAGTAGACAATGCCCTGAAAGTGTGTGATGTTGCATATATACATATATATATATATATATATATATATATATATATATATATATATATATATATATGTATATAGGGAGTGACTCCTGGTTGGCTGCCAGAGTACTGAGTACTTGTGTACTTGTATTAGGGGAATTATTGGAGGACACACTTCAAGAGAGGACCTTGTAATATATGGGTTGAAAGAAAGGCAAAGAACAGATTTTAAATGGTAGACTGGAGTCCTAGAGCTGAGGTTATATGGGGAAGAGTAAACCCATCAAATCACTTGAATTCCAAAACCTGTATACAAGCCTAGAGGCTGCTAAAATCAGACCCCTCAAAACCAACATTCTTTCTCTTGATAAAAGCTAGAATTTTATCTCATTCCTAGCGGGAAAACTTGTTTATTCTTGTGTATTTTTTGGTGAATTCTTATATGTATAGCTTCTCTGATTTTTGTTTGCTGCTTTCATTGATAAAGGGGTATACTAGGTATACATAATGGTCTTTTGTGTAACTAGCCTTTGGCAGAAAGGGGCTAAAAGCTGGCAAATGAACTAAGGACAACCCTCCTCTTTGAAAGTGATCAAGAAAGCAGCTTTTTCCTGAACCCCTTAGAATTATACCTCTAGATTAGAGATATTGCAAGGATGGCAAATGAATATAAGTTTATCCTAATATCCTTCCTGGAAACAAGAAAGAAATCATCTAGATTTAACTGTCCTGGATCCTACTGGTACTTCCATTTAGGTAAGATGCTAGCAGTTCTGGCATGGCCCTACTCCAATCCTCTGTAAAAATGGGCCACATCGTAGACCAGTGATGGTAAACCTTTTAGAGACAGAGTGCCATGCCTGCCCCCAATCCAAGATGGCATGCTGTCCCCTCCCCCCTCAAGTGCTGGGTGCACCATGTTCTCCCCTTACTCCACACAGGGGAGTGAGGAAGCACTCCCATTGGACTGCTGAGTAGAGGGGTTGGTCATGTGAAAAAAGATCATCAGGTACCATAGAGGGGAAGAGGGGAGCAGCTCCCACCTGAGTCCCTCTGCCTTTCCAGTAATGAGCTCTAGGGTGGGGAGGGTGGCCACATGCCCACAGAGAATATATCATGTCTATTCATGCCCTTGGGAGGGGCATCTTTTATGTATTAAGCAGATATCTATAAATGTAGATATATGTGTGTGTATGTATAAAATATCTCCAAAACTGTAGCCCCAAAGGAGAATAACAGTCCAGGGGAATTCTGAGCTATAGTGAGTTTTTAAATAGCAAATGAAATGGTCCTGAAAGCTTAGAAGGGAAATCCATAACTCTATTATGTTGTCTTTTATTCCTTATCCATCTCACCCCAACAGAAGCAAGATTTGATACAATGAAATATGAAAAGTAAATATTAAGTTAATAAGACTAAATAGTCATGCTTTACAAGCATAATTCTTGCACCAGCACCACTACTATTCTAGCAAAACATGACATTAGGCAAAACAATACCATAAAGTACAGTTCATATAGTTTCACATGAATATTGCAATAAATGGGTAATGATTTAACATCTATGTTTCATCAGGTTTTCACAATGCTACTCTAATGGAGAAGTACATGGTGGATATGTGTGGGCTATAGTACATTATCAACAGAGATCTGGGCAAGAGAAGCAGTGTAAAAGGTGTCCTCAGAATGAAGTATGACTAGGAGAAAAAATGGTCTTATCATGTAGTGAGGAAATTTCAGATCTGTTTTAAGAAAGTCTCCCTTAGGCTATTTGTCAGAGGAAGTCAGCTATGATAAGCTATGAGAGTGCTTCCATTGACCTCAAGATGGCAGCAGCACCATAAATGGCTGAGGCAAGGCTGCTGAGGGTGAGAATTGTCTATTGACTCCTTCCCTTTGACTTGAGAAAGCACCCTTTTCTAAAGAACTGATATATTTTATAAACTTTACAGGAGAACATGGAAGGATTCTATCCTCTAAGGCAATTGCTATTCAGCTTTGAGGAGAAAGTCAATGTTTTAGCCCATTCTCAAGGTGAATTCAATTTGCCTAGTACTGTCTGAATCTCATTCCTGTTCCACTAAAGAGAGAGTAAAGTTGCCCTCTCTTCTCCAGGGTTGAGTATATTAACTACATGCTTCAGCAACAATGAAAGAACACTGGATAAGGAATGGAAATATGTTGTTTTGAAAAATCTAGACATAAAAAATACCTCCCAAATTTGAGCAAATTCTTGCAAAATCATTCCAGGAAGGATATAAGTTGAATGGAATGAGGATATCTCATCAATGTGGATATTTCCTCCAAATGTGTAGATTACAACTATGCAACTTTCATTTATATCTTTCCATAAATGTATTACTTGGGGGCAAGTCTTCCCAATGCACAGGAAAGACAGAAGAATTCTTCAATTTTTCTTGTCATTGTGTGAATAGCCTTGGAGTCCATGGCTCTCCATGAGTTGCCTTCTATTTCCTTGGTCATATATTTCTCTGATGATGTCTTTTACACCATTCTCCTCTTTAATACCTTATGTATAATGTTCTCTTTCACCAAAATGTCAACTTATCTTCTATTTTCATTTATATTGACTATCAAGATTGATAAGATTCAGAATGGCCCAAAGGCTGATCTAGAAACCGTTTCTTTGTGCTCATTTTTCCTCTATTCTATGGTAGAGGTCTTTAACCCAAGATTCATGGATGAGTAGATTTCGGGGGGTGATGAGTAGATTTTGAATGGAAAACAAATTATAGCCTTAATTTTAGTAATTTCTAATTAAAATTTAGCATTTCTTCCATTATGAATGTAGGCAATGATACATTTTATTGAGAAGGGGTCCATGAGCTTTACCAGACTACCAAAGAGGTTCAGGACACAAAAAGAACACCAGCACTCTGGTGACAGACAGTAGGAGCATAAGGGATCAAGCCAGACTGATGGACATTGTATATTTTTCTATATTTCACAGGTTGTCATGCCCAAAACATCCATGGCTAGGTGTCTAGTCTCCTGGTACTGGATCTGTCTTATACTTGGGCAGAGCTGGTCCTCAGAAAACCAACTCAGTCTATTACAAGACAATGCTCAATTTTCATTCTCTTGGCATATCCCTTGGGGACTCCAGATCATCTCCTCATCCTCAATGAGACATCAAGATAGGACTATGTAAAGGAGAAAAGTGGAGAGAAATTGTGAATGAAATAAGCAGGGGGAGGGGGGAAACAGAGAAAGGAGCATGCAAGGTCATCTTCCAAAGAAGCTGACCAGGCTGCATTGCATTGTAAAGAGTGACCCCATCTGGCAAAATCTCACAGTTCCTTTCAGACAAGCTTTCACTGCCTTCATCTTTCTATGTTAGCTGCTTAAAATTGTATTGCTTCAGCCTCAGAAAGGGACGTTTCACAAACTGATATAAACTCAGTTTCCCCAGCAAAGGGTGCCTTATTCCATTTCTCTTTTTTTGTGTGCTCCAACGTTCTAGCACAAAACAAATGAGAACCACCAAACTCTTCCTGAACCCGATTTATTCTGTCTTGACTATCCTTTGTTAGGATAATATGCAGAGAATACATCTATATAACACTTTAAGGTTTGCAAAACACAATGCTTATTGAAGTACAAATTATTTCATTTGCTCCTCACAACAATTCTCCACTGTTATTAGGTAGGTGCTATTATTATCCTCATTTAAAAAGGTGCTATTATTGTCATCTTCATCTTAAACTAGAAGAAACTCATACTGAAAGAGGTTAAGTGATTTGCGGAGGTTAACAGTGAGGGAACCTCTGAAACAGGATTTGAACTCAGGTTTTCCTGATACTAAGTCATGACTCTATTTACTACAGCACTCAAGTGCTCTATCTACCATATCATTCAGATCTCCAAAATGTCAAGGAGGGAAAAGAGAAAATGGAGACTCTGAGCAATCAAACTAGAAAAGTTCTAAGTTTTCTTAATTCACAATGTCAGTCAAGATCACAGAATTCCTTCTTTTCTCTCATAAGACCCCCTAAAAGAGACCTTGTTTCCATAATCTCTTCCAGTAATAGGGACTGGTAAGAGACATTTCAGTCTTAAACATAGTATTTTCCTTCCTAGGACAAGAACCTGAGATGTTTAAGCAGTGCTGCTTGGGCTTGATATTTTTTTTGGATCACCTTTTCATCAATGTGGGAATTCGATGACAGCCCCAAGATAATACTGTACAATATCTCCCAATAATCTTACCTACCATCATCTGCAAGCTTTAAAGAGAAAGGGATAAAGAAAGGGCATTAATTATAACCAACACTCATCACCACCAACAACAACTATATATATGTATATATATATATATATGTATGCGTGTATATATATATATATATATATGTTACATTGTATAAATAATCATGGGTTATTCAAGTCTGAAGCTTCCACTGAGAGGAAATCCAGCTTCTGAAAAATGCAATCTATATACTTATATTGAATCCTCACAGGCTCCAGAGTCTCACTTCCATCAGAAGCAGCCTGTCAGTAGCATGAGTGAAGATCTCCAGACACACCTCTTCCCAGTCCTTCAATAAATAGACAGTAGATAGGCAGCCCAGACCGGATCCAGATCCAATCATATTTGTATGATCTCTTGGTCACCTGGCTAAAGAATATGAATAGCAACCACAAGCACGATAGAGTTTTCAAAGAAAACTGCAAATATTTGATCCTCACAATTTGATCCCTATGAAGTAGGTGATATAATTATCCTCATTTTGTAGCTGAGGAAACTGAGGCAAATAGAGTTTAAGTGATTTGCCCAGGGTCATGGAGCTACAAGCAAACTTGAACACAGATCCGTCTGACTCCAAGTCCTACATTCCAGCCACTGGACCGCCTAATTGCTCTGATAGTTATAATTTATATTTTGCTGTAAGTGTTGTGAAGCATTATACACATGGTATCTCACTACATCTTCACAACATCCCTGTGAGATAGACTGTTTCCTTTTTATAAATGAGGAAACTGGTCAGACTCTTCAATTACAGGCAGTACAATATCATCAAAGTCAACCCTCAAATCTACATGCTCCAGATTTCTTTCCACACAGGACCCCATCTCCTCACCTTCAGAATCACAAAAATATTCCTAATCTAGGAAACAATTTAAACCTTTTGCCTTTCTTCTTATGGGTCAGTAGTATTGTTGGAGGCCATCCTTAACACTGTTACCTATTTAAGAAAGGGCCCAAGAGAGAAAAAAGTTTTATTAAATAGAAATAATCTTTCAAGTTCATCAAACTAGCCAAAAGGCAAGTCTAACTTGTTATGAAACTGATTTTCCATCACCACCACCCTACCCCAATGAGAATGGCCTTTTAGATAATCTGCCAATGTCCTACATGGTCCCTAGTTTGTAAATATTCCTGAGAAATACTCAAATTTTCCTTGATCTTCATGATGGTGATAGCATTCAGGTGTCTATAGGTGGTCTGCTCCTTTAGAAGAAAACTAACGGGAAAAAGTATCCAGTGGAACAATGGAAGTTAAGATAGGGGGAAGGGATTTCTGGGAATCCAGCTCAATTTCATGTGCCAAAAGCAAACGGAAAATGTCTTAGTTTTCACAGGATGCACTAGACACCTATTCAGCTTTAAAGAGTACATCAGAAGGGGGAATGGTATGTGTTGGCGACACTTTAAAGATGCAGGGCCAGAGATTACAAACACATGCTTTGGTTCACATTTGGACATGCAGGAGAGGTTGGACTACATTCTAAATGAACGAGCCCAAGTCTCTCTCAAAGGTGGGAGGTCAGGGGATGTGGGAGAGGTGGCAGGGGCAGGGGGAGGGGGAAAGTGAGCAGTAATAAACTTAAAGAGGGAGTCCCTGTGTGAGTTCATAGAGCGGGGAAAATATCTTTCTCCTCCCTACTCTCTTCTCCTTTCCTCCCCTTCCCCCCCCCCTTTGTGAAGCAAAGCTCTGTGTGTGGTCATCCCATGTTTGTTTTCCAGGCCACCTTGCTCAGACTGAGGGCACATCCAGGGGCTGGGAAGAGGCAGAGGCAGAGAACAAATTATTCTTCAATTACTCTAGTGATTAGACACATCACCTCCATCAAGTCATCTTTTCAACAAAAGTTTTTAGTTTCCCATAAGTCCTTTTCTCAAAGCCATCATATAACTGAGAACATAGATATGAAGGCTGCCTAGAGTTATAGGGAGTACAGCTAGGTATCAACTCTGACTACTCAAAGGACTCAGGAACTGAGACAGAGGGGAGATTTTCATATCTATGGATAAATAGAGAATGTTGTCATATCTTTCAAGATTAAAAAGACTGGAAATGGGGAAGAGGTCCCATGGTGTGGTATAGAGACTTGGACTGGGAATAATGAGACTGACATAGCTATACTATTTGGGGCTTCACCTCTCTGGGTCTCTTGTGACCATTGAATGACGAGCATTTCTGTTATTCTGAATTTCTTGAGTCATGCTCACAGACTGGCAACCCTGGAGGGGCAAAGGGTTATAGCTATAAAATAAGGGGGGTGCACTACATAATTTATAAGATCTCTTGAAGACCTTAATAATATGTTATAATTCTCTGATCTGATATCCCCCTAACCCTGACCACAAACAAAAATCCATTTCTCCATTTTCTTCATCACTTAATCATTCAACCACTTAATAGAGGAAATACAGGTGAGAAAAGGATTCAATAGGAGATATTCCCTAGAAGCCTGAAATAGAAAAATTTTGAAAATGTAAGAAATGCTGCTTTATTGAATAGGTAGTGAGCATAGTCATCTGTTTTCCCCAAAGGGTGATAGTGACTTAAAGCATCTAACTCAGTGATGGCAAAACCTTTAGAGATGGAGTGCCATGTCCCACCCCACCCCACCAAGTGCTGGGGGCATCCTGACCCCCCTACCCTTACCCCCCTTACCCTACACAGGAGAGGGAGGAAATGTTCCCATTGGGCTGATGGGTGGTGTAAATCTTGACATTTCTCAGACTTGTGAATGTTAAATTTTTCCCCATCGGGGAATTCTCAATTGGAACAATTTCCTACTGGGAACGTTCCCCATTTTGACTGTGAGAACTCACCAGGATCAGAAATGGGAGGACCTCTACTCCACCCGTACTTAAGATTGCTTTAGGGGAGAAAATTCCTTGCTAAACAATGAAAGTACTTAGACCCATACTTATAATGAGGCAAGGAGTTCTTTGAGCCATGCCTGTTTTTAGAATTGATACAAAGGGATGCTCGACTCTGCTGTGTTTTCTCTGGTTCAGACTTACTGACGGGATTAGTCAACTCAGCTGTGTTTTCTCTGCTTCAGACTTACTCAGAGGTTTTCTACTAAAGGGATTAGTTGACCAAGCAGTGTTTTTAGAATGGGTTGTCCTTTGGAAAACATCTACTGTGATTGGTAGATGTAAGGACTTAGGGGAGGTGACATAGGAGAAAACCCCCTATATAAGAAAAAGCAGAATCTCTTGAAGACAATCCTTTTGGAGAGATTCTCTGATGAGGATCGCTTGGGAAGAATCTCTTGAGAGAGGCTCTGGAGAAGGAAAGCTCTTGGAGGACAATCTCTAAGGAGGTCTTGCTGGAGCTCCTCTGAGGGGACTCTGTCCCTCTGGAGGCTCTGGAGAGAGGTACTTTAAAACAGTCTCTGGCTGGATCTCTCTTTGAGGAGGACTCTGGCTAGAACTCTCTCTGGTGAAGTCAGCTGAGATGGAGCTGGCCTGATGTCACTAGAATCCTTGCTTAGACAGACCTTGTGGTGAGTGATAAAAGACTGACTGACTGATCTCTCTCTCTTAAGACTCAGGTCTAGGCCATGTTGGCTTAAGTCCCTTCATACTTATTTCCTTTTTCTCTCTTTCTCTCTTTCTTTAATTCCTCATTGGATTATTAATTAAATTCTCTATAAAACCAAGTTGACTTGGGTATATTCATAATTGGGAATATTTCCCTGGCAAATACCTTATATTTGATTTAAAACCAAGACATTGTAGTGAAACATATTTTCTGCGGTCACAAATTTACTCATCCACTCTTATATCTACTATAATTTATATCTTTAACTATTTTAACTCTTACAGTTTATGTCTCTAACTCTTTTAAATATTACAGTTTATGGCTTCACTAATTTAATTGTAACAGTGGAGAGGCAGGTAAAGTGAAGAATATCCTCAACAAGGAGGGGAGTGGCTTGAGCACTCTGCTTCCCTCTGGGAGCCACCTGTGAGTCACCCACTTTACACCCTGTGAGCTCCCATTGGGCTGCTGGGCAGAGGGGTGGGGAATATGAAAAAAATGTCATCAGCCATGGTGGATAGAGCGAGGGGAGCACCTCCACCCAAATCCCTCCGCCTTTCTAGTAACGAACTCTGGGACGGAGGGCAACCATGTGCCTACAGAGAGCACTCTGTGTGCCATCTTTGGCACCTATGCCATATGTTCACCATCACTGATCTGTAGCTTAAAAAAATACATCTTTTATACACCTTTCACTATAAATTTCTTATTATTTATTCTATTTTTATATGCTTATCTCTTCAACTAGATTAGACATCCCTTGATGACAGCCACAGTACTTTATATTTCTTTGTATACTGTACAGCATATAGTGTCATATTTTAATATAATGCCTCAATAAATAGCTATTTATTGAGTTAGAGCCATAGTGACTTGTAAAGGAACATGTATTTTGGAGACCAATTCTCCATATTTAAGGAAGATATCCTAGAGGACAACTAATTTTGCCTCCTCCCTTACTTCTCACGTCCAATCAGCTATCATGTTTTGTCAGTTCTCTCTCCATAGTAGCCCTCACACCCATCCCCTTCCCTCTATTCCTATAGCCATTGCTTTGTCAAGAACCTTATCACCTCTTCTTGCTTGACCTAATGGAGTAGCTTAGTAATTAGTCTCCTGGCCACCAGTCTCTTAGCTCTACAATCTATCCTTCACAAACTGCCAAATTAACATTCCTCACATAGATCTGACCATATCTTCAAAATCTTCAGTGTCCCTGTTGACTCTAGGATAAAAGACAGGTATTTAAAGGCCTTCAGAGTCTGGATTCAGCCTACCTGTCCAGACTGAATTCATTTCATCCTCCTCCTCACATTTTACACTCCACATATCAGCCACAGTGGCCTATTACTGTTGCCTACACTGCCCTATTGCTCTCCTCACATTTAACATCCCACCTTCCATCACCATATTGTTGCATAGGTAGTCTCTATCACTGGAGTATTTCTCTCCCTCTCCTGTTCTTCTCAGTCTCTGTCTTTGGTGGCAGCTGGGTGACTCAGTGGCCTGAGAGTCAGGCCTAGAGACAGGAGGTCCTAGGTTCAAATCTGGCCTCAGGCACTTCCTAGCTATGTGACCCTGAGCAAGTCATATAACCCCCATTGCCTAGCCCTTATCACTATTCTGCCTTGGAATCAAGTATTGATTCCAAAACAGAAGTTAAGGGATTAAAAAAAAATCTCTTCCTTTGAGTTCCAAATCAGGTAAAGCATCTTATGTGGTTTTTATTTTATTTTTTTCTGATGTCCTTTATAGTTAGTGTTCCCTTTCTCCTCAATTTATCTGTTATTTACTTATCTTATGTTGTATCTTGACCTGCCTTGAACCCCAAGAAGAATGCAGTATTTTGATGGGAAAAACTCTTTCAGTGTTCCCTAGTGCTTATTGTGATGATTTGCACAAAATACTTAATAAATGTTTGTCTAATTGAATTTGATCGTGTCCCCAAAGAGGAGAATTTAATAAGTTAGATAGATGTCAAAGCAAGGAAGAGCACTGAAATTGGAGTCCAGAAGACCTGAGTTCAAATGTAGCCTTAGACACTTATTAATTTTATGAGCTAGTAAATATCTAAGTCTGGGCAAGTCACTTGACATTTCTCAGCCTCAGGTTCCTCATCTATAAAGTGTGGATAATAGCCCCAACCTCACAGAGTTGTTGTGAGGATCAAATGAGATAATATTTGTAAAGCATTTTGCAAACCTTAAAGGACAATATAAATGCTAGTTTTTATGCAGATGGACTTGCAATAGTGTCTTTATTCTAGTTGTTTTGGAATTTTGAAATTCAAGGGTGCCTTTTTGCTGAGACTGCCAAACATTCCAAGCCTGGACATCTGTTTTTTTGCTGCTTAGGTCTTGCTTCCTCTAAGTGGATGATGAAAGAGCATATATTGTTCACCAAATATAACCTGAGACCACACGCTTTATTGGGTCATGGTCTCAGTTTCAAGTTTACCCTGCATTGTATAATATTTGACAGAATTTAAAATCTTTATTATTTCCCTAAAATCGTTTTATACTATGTAGGAGAGAGGAATCTAAATTGCCATCAATTAAAGAAAGAAACTGTTATGGAATTAGGGGCGGGAAAAAGTTTTATGTACATTGATATCTAGGGTGTGTCTGTTTAGACTTTCCAGCATACCAAAGTTGAACTGAATCTTTTAGTTTCTAACATTGACTCTTATGCAGATCTTATTATTTCTTAATTCTTTTAGGATACTTTAAATTAGGGTGGACTCTCAAAGAGTGTGGAAAAACTTTGAATTGTGAAATTAACAGCATTCCCAAAGATTTCATATGTTCCAACAAGTATAAGGAACTATATCTTAGGTTTCATATAGTTACAGGAGAGAGGCTGCAGCACGTATCAAGACAGCATGTACATGAGTTTGGAAAGAGAACGGTCTGGAAATTTTCTAAGAGTAATTAATTTGACATAAGGACCCCAAGGTAAAATAAACAGTGCACTTAACAGATATCAGAGCATTTATATGCTAAGTTATTCTGTGAAGGCTGCTTAATGAGCCCAGGAGTCCAGCCAACGTTTGTTTTGGGGAAAGAGAAAGGGGAAAAGCTGGAGCCAGAGCAAACACAGGGCTAATAACACGCTTTGAGTGCTTGTCAACATCTCCCCAAGTGATAGCATTTTTTTCTTGCCCCTAGTTCCAGTAGAAACTATGGTTTATGGAGTTCATCAGGCCCAGCATCCTGGGGGAGATCCTGACAACCCTTCTTGAGATCCGAATTTTATCCAGGGATGATGGCAGCATTTCAGATTCATAAGCCACAGAGTTCAGGAAGAATGTTTTTCCATAATGCTTGGCTTTTTGTTCAGATAAGAAACCCTCTTGCTACTTTCCTCTCTGAGGGGTTAAAAAGGTAAATAAGGCCAAGTGGGATCCTGTGAGTGGACCATTAAATAGCAGACAGAAGACTCTTTTCTATGGAAAATTATCTGCCACTGAAGCAAACATTCTGAAACCAATATTCTTATGGAGTATTTTGCATGACAATTTACACATTAAAAACAAATATTCATTAAAAACCCAGAAGAAAAACATATGACTTTATCACTTGTTTATATGGGTACATGACTTAAAGTTTTAGTTTTTAACGATTGTTCTATTGCAAAAATGAATAATATGGAAATAGGTATAAGTGATAATATTTGTATAACTCACTAAAATTGTTTATTGGCTCCAGGATCGGGAAGGAAAGAGAGAAGGGAAAGAAAATGAATCATGTAAACATGAAAAAATATTTTTAAAAATAAATAAATTAAAAAAAATACTCATGTAAAAATAATGGGATTATTTTTTTCTTTTAATTTGGTGTGCAATAAGTATGTTAGGTTAAATTCTTTTGATTTTTGAGGTAATGGAAACCCTCTTCTAGAATTGAGAATATTAATTTGTAATTCCTTGTTTATCCCTTGGTCCAAGAGAGGGGGCTTATAATTTGCTTGATAGCAACACAGTAATATGGAAGAAGTACAAAGAGCTTTCTATTTAAGAAAGAGGCTTCTAATCTGCTAAGGAACTGTGAAATGGGCAAAAGAGTTTGCAAGTACCCAGGTGAGTAAATCCCCAAATCAACTTGGGGTTGTTTGAGGGTAAAAGATGTCACTCTTACTTGGATCTACTGGAGAGCTGTCAAAACTGATCTACAGAGAATCAAGATGGGTAAAACTAGGTCTGACAAAGAACTGCCAGATACAATGGCTTAGAAATTAAGTAATGTCTAATATGCAATGGGAGTGGAGGTGGGGTTTTTTAATCTATATTTCTAATTATTTTAGCCTGTTTTATTTATAGCCTCTTTTATTCCAGCAAATAAATTCTGGGAAATGCACCTTTTTGGTCTGGGGCATGTAAAGATTGGGAATAGAGAAGAAAGAGGAAGTGGATGCTAGACTATGGCATCTCATTATGACAACAGGAGCTAAAAAGTGGGAATAAGTAATTCTGTTCCAAATATAATAGATCTTTGAAGTGAAGGAACCAAACTGGCTCATGAAACCCAAAGGTCATAATAAGCAGATTTAATAGGATTTTTGTAATCTATGAAGGTTTAGAAAATAGGGCCAAGAGAAAGCCTGGGGGCCAAAAGCAAAAAGGATCTCCTATATTAGCACCAAGTAATAGAATAAGTATCCTAGTGATCAGATTCAATTCATTGAAGACTAAGGCAAAGGGCCCAGTCCTTCAAATCCTTCTCAGAGGCACCAGTTAATTCTTCCCCAAATAGAAGCTCATTATATTATACAGCCTTAGCAAAAATTTGATGATATGTTTTCTATCACTAGAATTTATTAATAATAATGACAACTCTAATGTATACAAAATTTGGTGATCCAACTATATTTGTTACAGTCACTCCCTGTAAGCCTCAATGTCATCATTTGTAAATTATGGAAGATAGACTAAGATTATCTCTTAGATATCTTCCAATTCTGAAAGTATAAGGTTCTAAAACATCAGAAATCTAATTTTATAGAATGGGATAGGGCTAGGGTTATTCCTTTTAAAAAAAAAGTTTTTTCCATTAAAAATTGAAATTGGCAAGGTACCTTAGAAAATGATATAGGAGCCAGGAAGAAACAGAAAGATGCCTAAATTCCACAATGGAATTAATTCAAGCCACTAGGAAGGACACATAAAGGGTGGAGTGTGAGTAGTAAATAAACTGGTCACAAGACAAAAAAAGGAGTGTGATCAGGAGAGAAATGGCCCTAGAGAAAAAAAAAATGTGATATGGCATTGAACTGAGGGTCAAAAGATCTCAGTTTAAATTGTAACTGACACTTAATAGCTGTGTGACTGCAAGTCACTGTCTTTCTAGAAACAGGTCCTTCATCCATAAGATGGTGACAATGGTGGTACTGGAAATCACCATGGTTTCTAAGGTAATCACCAAGTCTACTGTTTGTCATTCTATGAAGTCAAGCAAATGATTTGAAAGAAGAAAAGAAGAAAAAGCTGGTGAGAAAAAGACATTCTAAGATATTTAACTAGTATATGATAGAAATTGCTTCCTCCTGGTTCCCTTCCTGCCTGTTTGACCTATCCTTGTCCTTTGCTGGCTCATCATTTATATCTCATTCTCCAAAAGCTTTAGTGTTCTCCAAACTCTTTTATAGACCCTCTTCTTTCCTTAGTTTACAGTCTATCTTGGGAATTTCATCAGCCCTTATCTTTAATTATCATTTTCTATGCAGATGTCTCATAGATCTATATATCCAGTCTCAGACTCTCCTTTGAACTTTAGTCCCATATCTTTAACTATCTATTATATATTTGAAATTACTGGCTCCTTTACTACCAACTACATTTTTATTTCACCCCAGGCAAAGGGGAGCTAAGTGCTATGGTGGATAGAGCATTGGATGAGGAGCTGAGACTTGAATGCAAATCTGCTCTTTAGCTACTAGTTGTGTAACCCTGGGCAAGTTATTTAACCTTTGACTGCCTCAGTTACATCAACTATAAAATGGAGTTAATAATCACATCCACCTACCTCCAAGGGTTGTTGTGAGGATCTAAATAGATGGCATTTGTAAAGCACCTAGGATGATGCCTAGCATACAGTAGGCACTTAATAAATGTTTGCTTCCTTCCTTTTCCATTCTTTAAAAAAAAGTTTTTCCTTCACACCCCACCTCCCCAAGAAGGTAGTTAAGATGATACAGGTTATATCATATAATATATATTTCTTTGTTCATCATGTTGTGAACTAGCTCCCTGAAGCTATCTTCCTATAGTTCTCCCTTTCACTGTGCATTTATTAGAGAAAGCAGTCTATACTCCGTCCTCCTCCCTACCTCTATACTACCAAATCAGAAGAAAGAAAGCAAAGATGAATTCCAGAAGCAAAGCACAAACCCAGCATAAAGACATGATCTAGGAGTAAGGGAGAATTCAGATGCTTGAGCATATATTGAACCTCTCCCAATAAAAACAGAACCATCAATAAATTCTTGGCTCACCTTAATCTGTAGCATTCATACTTATAATTTGTGACCTCTTTACTTAGAAAGAAATGTTATTTCATCACCTTTCCTCCAAGACCAAGACTGGTCATCATATTTAATCTTAGTTCAGCTGCATTTTAGTGTTGTTTTCATTATATTATTATAGTCATTGTGCATATTGTTCTGATTCTTTTCCCCTCTGCATATATACAAATCTTACTTATCTAAATTCATACTCTGATTTTTATAGCATAATATTCCATTATACTTACATGATACACCTACTTTACTTTCAAGTTTTTGCTACCCCTGAAAGTGTATATTTTGCACTTATATATGTGAATATTTTGAATTTTAGTATTTAAAATTAATGGATTTATGTCAACATTACATTTAAAATAGTGGTAAAAGAAAGTGATTTGAATGCTTCACATGAGAGAAATTGAGTTTGCATTCTGGTTCTGTTACTACCTTTGTGACACTGGGCAAGTCTTTAACCTCTCTGGGTCTCAATTTTCTCATATGGAAAATGAGGGAGTTGGACTAGATGATTACTAAGGTCCCTTCAAGTTCTAACTCTATGATCCTATAATGCTTCTAGCTCCAAATCCTTTTGTTCTCTTATCCCTGTGGAATGCCTCAGAGACCCATACTTGGGTCTATTCTATTCAACAGTTTTAGCCATTAATTGGATGAAAGTATTAAAAAGCATACTTATCAGATTTTCAGATGACACAAAACTCTGATGAATGACATTAACTGACAGAATCTGGATCCAAAAATATCTCAACATGCTAGAATACTTGGCCAAATGTAATAAGATGAAACTTAATAGGGATAAATATCAAGTTCTACACTTGGGTTCAAAATATCAACTGCACAAATTCAGATTGGGGGGAGGGGAGGGTTTCCATGGCTAGACTACATTTCATGTGAAAAAGACCCCGGGGTTTTTAGTGGAATGTAAACTCAATATGAATCAGTAGTGTAAAATGGCAACTCTAAGAGCTAAAGCTATCCAAACTTTCCTTTCCTTCCTAAGCTCCAAAAGCCTCCTCCACCCATATCTGTGATATATCGTCAATTCATATTTTACTGAGAAAATAGAGACCATTTGCTATGAAGAATACCCTTCTTCCATATACAAAATTCCTGTTGTTTCTCATCCTTCACACCTGTCTCTGAGGAATAAACAACTTTTTCTCTTTGTCAGTTACCCCATCTAGCTATACCTTCAATCTAGTCCCACTTCTCTTCTCTAGGAGCTTGCCCCATTGATCATTCCCTCTCACCCTTCCTCTCATCAATCTGTTGCTTTCTACTAGCCCTTTCCCTGCCTCTTAAAAATATGCTCAGGTCTTTTCTTTTTCTTAATCCTTCAATTGGCTTTGCCATCCCTTCAAACTATCACCCAAATCTCTCAATTCTTTTTACTTCCAAACTTCTAGCTATGATCGTCTATATCTGTTGTTTCAACTTTATTACCACCTCCCTATTAATCTGTTTTACAGTCTGACTTCAGATACCACCACTGGACTGAAATTGAGTTTTCCAAGAGTTAATTACTTTTCTCTCAAGTGCTAAATTTGATGGACTTTTCTCAGTCTTCATTCTCCTTGATCTCTCCTTCAGGACTTCTTCCTTGACTCCCATGGCAATACTGTCTATTGTTCTTCCTTCTGTGCCTTAGTATAAATGTTTCCCATGGGTTCTTCTTCTTTCTCTGCCTGTACCATAATCAAGTTATCATTTCTATTCATATGGCTATGAAATTATACACCAAGCCTAATAACTTTCTGGAATTCTAGTCTAGTAGTGTTTCATCAGCCTTCTTCTTAACATGTCTTCCTACCTTTCCCATAGATAACTCAAACTCAACATCTCTAAAATACAACTCATTATTCCTTTACCCCACATCAAAAAGTCCTTGCTCTGCATGTCATTATTTCTATTGAAGGTACAATTGTTCTCTCAGTTATCCAGGTTCATAATCTTGGGTCATCCTTGACTTTTCCCTTTCCCTCACCTAATGTCCAAATCTAGTCAATTGCCAATTCATCCATTCTATCTTTATAAAGTCTCTCAAATCTGTCACTTTCTTCCACTTACACAATCACCACTCCAGTTCAAATGCTTATCACCTTCACCTGGATTATAACAATAATTTCCTAAATGGCCTCCCTACATCCAACATATTCTGAATGTACCTGCTGTGGTACATCTGAAAGAGCATTCAATTTGGAATCAGTAGGCCTGAGTAGAAGTCTTGACTTTGTTTTTTATCTAGTTTTTTTCTTGTTTTTACCTAATTTTACCTAAATTTACCTAAATTACCTAAATAACCTAAGGCAAGTCCTTTAACTTCTCTGGGCCTCAAATTCCTCCTCAGTAAAATGAGTTTGGGGCTAGATGGTCTTGCAAATTCCTTTCAGCTCTAAATCTATCATCCTATTATCTCTTCATAAGTCTGATCATGTTCTTCTCCTGCTCATAAACTTTCAGCAACTCCCTCTTGCTTATAAAATAAAATACTAATTCCTTTAACTGCTATTTAAGGACTTTCATAATCTAATTCTCAAATACCTTTCCAGATTTATTTCATACTATTATTATCTCCCATAACCTACATTTTGATCAAAGGAGACTGCTACCCATCCTTGTGTAAAAATTAAATTATATCTCTAATAATAAAAACATTGTATTTTATAAGGTTTATTAAAGATCATTAGAAATCAAGGAATAAAGAAGATGCAAAATAAAAACCACACGTCCATGACTGATTAGCCCATTTAAAATCCCCACACTTAGTTTACCACTATACTTGCTACATCATTGCAAAGGAAGAGAAGAGAGTGTGGGAGGCGTTACTGCCAATTAAATACCAATTGTGATCTCGCCAATGTGGAGACTCAGGAGAGATTATAGGAAATTCTGGGAAATACCAAGGACTTCTGGGGAATGAAGTCTAGGGTTCAAAATCTTCATTTTTACACTTGGAATACTATACTATATTTCCTGTTTCACTTAAGCCATTTCTAAGCCTGAAATATGTTCCCTATTCATGCCTGTCTCTCAGAATCCTTATCTCAAGGTTCTATTCAAGAGATATTTGCAATAGGTACTCTTCTTCAATTCCACCTATCCCCTCAGGCCCATTATCTTCCTTTCACTTGCTTATGCATTAATTATATATCTCTAAAAGAATGTAAAATGCAGAGAGACAGAGTTGTTTGGCTTTGTTTTTGAATCCTACACACTTGGTAGTGCCTTACACATGGTTGTAAACTGGCAAATGTTTACAGGCTGGCTTTTTGGTAAGCTGGGGATGACTATATGAACAACACATTTTAAAATTTAAACTGCATTATTAACATTTCCTCCATTACTTTCTTAAGTTTAGAGTCTATATAGTCAACAACACAATAAGGACTCTAGAGCACCCCTCATATGTGATAGTTGTTTAATAAAAGCTTGTTGCATTGGACATAATTAAAAGAGGCATAATGTCCAAAATTAGTGAGAAGATGGTTTTCCTCTATTTGGCCCTGGTGAGAGCACCTGTGGATTACTGAATTCAGTTTGGAGTATCACATTTTAGGAAGAATATTGACAAGATGGAGATTTCAGAAAGATGGTAATGAACCTCAAAATGATGCCTTATGAGGATCAGTGAATGTTTTTACGATTGTGAAGACAGTAAGTGACATAGAATCACACGTTTAAAAATGGAAAGGATCTTAGAGGCCAGCAAGTCTAACACCCTTATTTTACATGTAATGGGAAATTAGCCAAGTGCTCAGAGCATACACACAGAGCATTCACTTTCCAACAAGCATCAAGGACACCATGTTTCCTTCCCCACAAATGTCTAGTCTATAGTGAATGGCTGATAGAACTAGTCCTCAAAGAACAAGGACTGGTGTTTTACCTTCAGCCATCCAGAACCAAGAATAGCCATTAGATTTGATCAGAGTTCTCTTGTCTTTTTGTGTTGTTTTCATTCACATTACTATCACTGTATATATTTCACATGCTTCATTCTTCAGTTAACACAGGATTTTCCATGTTTCTCTAAATTCCTCATATTCCTTAAGGTAATAATAAAGAAATGAATAAGGAAAAAAAAAAGCCAAGCAATGTAATGGGTAAATGTTTATTGGAGTATGAGTTGTTATTATTCATCCTTCATTTTCAAAAAGGCCCAATAACATGATGGGATAATGTCTTGACTTGCACAGGAATTATATTTAAGTGAGTTAGAGTTGCACAGTCATCAGCCTCACTTTCTCTTATAGAGTCATCAAAGTCCGATGGCAAGCAAAGGTCAGAACAACTGATGTTGACCCAAAATGCAGAGGATAACCTTGGCATCTTCTATGTCTGACAGACCTCTAAGTGCTCCACAATGCCTTCTTCAGCAGGAGTGTACCAGCTCAAACCAATTCATTTGATTATTGGATTTTCATTATGATAATTTACCTCAGAAATTAGAATGTGCTACTAATCAGGGCTTGGCTTATTGTTTGATTGACTTCTAAGCTTAAGAAAATGATGAAAAAATGTCAAGAATGCAGGCTAAACTTGAAAGTATGATGTGTATTTTTTTTTTTTAAGGAAAAAGTTACCAGCACACTCCTGGATAGGAAACAGAAAATCTGTATTTGAATTCTGGTTCTACTATCTATGTAACCTTGGACATATTGCTTAACTTGTCTAGGACTCAATTTCCTTATCTACAAAGTAAAGAATTGGACAAAATGATCTCTAAAATCCTATGTTGTTAAATTTCAGAAAGGGGGTGGGAGGTTGTGGAGATTTTGATTCAATATAAAGAAAATTTTCCTGACATTTAGAGCTGTCCAGAAGTGAAATAGACTAATTCAGGAAGTAGTGAGTAACCCATGACTGGAGGTCTGCAAGCAAGTTGTGAAAGACCACTTCTCTGGTATGTTGTAGAGAGGAATTTCTCTTTAGATGTTGTTTCATAGGGTTATGGACATAGAGCTGGATTCTTAGTGATCATCTAGCCCAGAATTGTCATTTTATAGATGAAGAAACTAAGGTCCAGAGAGTCTGACTTACCCTCGGTTACACAGCTAGCAAGCCATAGAGCTGAGAATTGAACCTGTGACTACAGGTACTTGAAATGCAAGGCTTTCCCACTATACCAGATGGTCCTGTAATTCCCTACTCCTATTGAAAATCTCTAAATCTTTGATTCTAAGTTATTACTATTACTGGAGCATAAGGCAAATGTGAAACCATGGATTGACAAAGAAAATTTCTTTCTGTGCAGGCAATAGTTTTTCTTAAAAGTCTAATAACTATAAAGGAATTTTTCCACAACATGCCATTCCTTTAACCAAATATTAACTTTGCCTTAAAATCAGCAAACATCAAATGACATGTGAAGTGTTTTGAAAACCTTATAGCACTATATAAATGCTAGCTTTAATTATTATAACTATTATTATTAGGAGGAAGAGATAATAATAAATCATTTCCCCAGAGATTGGTCTTGAAATTTCCTTTACTTCTCTTACAACAGATATTATTATTTAAGGGATATCAGGGAAAATTCATCTACAATCCCCAAAAGTGGTATGAGAGTTATTCCTTTGGGCTTTAAGGAATTAGTTCCATAAATATCCACAGACCTCTGCGAAAGATGGGCCTTTTATTTTTGTAGTGAAAGGGAGATCTAGACATATATTTTTCATTGGTATAGGGAATTTCAGTGAGAAAACAGTATAGATTAGCAACTATTCTATAATTCATAATCTTTAAATTGAGAAAATTAACTAGGAAACTAGTTATTTATGGCTTATTTATTATTCTGAATCAGAACTAACCCAGGACAACCCAGTAATTCAGGTTGAGAATTAGAATGCAGGGGTACTGATGAATCATAAGGTGCAAAGAGAACAAATTTAATGATAATAGATTAAAATCATGTAACTTCTGAAATGAAAAAAGATTCTGATTCAGGTAAAATGTTGTTCCCTCCATGGTTACCATAGCAATTATCCAACTTAAATCAGAAAGACATATCCTTCAGGATCCCAGGAACTCATAATAAAATGCAGTGCTCCAGATCTTTCTAGGCCAGCCCTTTTGTCCTTCAGGTGATAAGAAAACCTTTTGGCTCCATTTGGAGTTCCATTTGTTTCTCTTAAAAGACCAATTAAGCCTACATAAAATAGGTGTTGTTTCTACCATAGGCAGAGTCGAATAGTATATATCAGAGTTGGGACTTGAACCCAGGTCTTTCTGACACTAAGGCAAATTCATCCATTATGCTACTGTTTCTCAAGTCTTATTAAATGTTAATAATGAAAATTTGTTGGATATATTCCAACCTCACAGCTAGGAAAGAGCCTATCTTTGTCAGAATACAAGGCTCAATAGATGGAATGTGATAGCAAGAGGAAGGGGATATAGAGAGGTTCTGAGTTATTGTACTGCCCAGCAAGGATAGACTAGGTGGGCTGCAGAAGGAGATCCTGAGTTTTGTCTTGGACTAGCATAGCTTTTTGTCAAACATCAGATTCATATTAACTCAACGGAAACAAAATGTAATGACAGTGGGCAAAAAGGCCATGACTGTTAAATTAAAAATAAATGATGAGAGAACAGGAGCCTTGATCTACTCAAAAGCTGAGAAGCCATTCTTGGCCTTGAAATTGCTTATTCGTTTCCTAATCCAACTCCTATTAGGCATACTATGAAATCTAGGAGGTGAAGGAGATAAGGAAAATGGTGAAAGTTTTCTTTGCTTTCTGATTTTTAGAGTCTCTCCCAATTATAGTCAGGTGCCAAGTTCCCTTCTGTCACCCAGAGGTCCTAGCCATTTATACCTTATTGTGAATTTGTCACTAATTATGAAAGGAAGGAAATTTTATGCATAACTGAGCAGATATAGGGACCTTTAGATAGGTGAAGGGATCCTCCTTGATGCTCTTTAAATTACTCTGTGTAAGCAGCTATTTATTTTATTCTGGCGTAGGGTTATCCTTCCAGGAAGAATTGATTCTACACCATCATCTCTACCTTTGATCCACTTCATGGTTCATCTTATATTCTTGTGGGTTTCACATGATTGTAGCAGATTCTCAAAGAAGCTAAGTCTTGGAAGAGTCTCAAAAGTATGTAGTAGTTGTAAGTTGGGGTACATAATAGGAAGGAGACAGGGAGTGGGGTGAAAATAGAACAGACTCATAAAATGTTGTAGCTACAAAGTACCTTAGGTAACATCTCATCACCCCTCCTTAATTTACAGATGCAGCCTCCAAGTCTGTAGTACATCTGTGAGATGTGAGGTGCAAGTCCAGTCACAGTCTGTGCCCCATAAATGGGAAAATCTTTGAACATTTGGACAAATGAACTGAAGAACCATTAATAGGCATGTCCATAAGGCAAAACATTATAAATATACACCAGGCTCTATTCCTAGAATTGCCCAACCGGCCCAAGATCAAAGTGAGCCTGAAGGACCTTCCCAGTGGAATATCTGAGATGAAACCTTTGTTCAGGCAGTCCCCACATTCCCATCCACTTCTCTGTTCCAGCTGGAATCTTCAGCTGGACTCGAGCCTCAAGTAGGGGGTGACAAGAACCAGAGAGTGAACCAGCCAACATACAGGCTGATAGAAAAATGTTGATAAAAGGGTGCTGGTAGAAGCTGCTTTCAAATAAATAAGTGAGTCTTCAACCAAAGCATCTTTCACTGACTCAGAGGATGTCATGTTTGATGTGGTTGGTATGATTTTGGGGGGGCATATTCTCACCTGCAGAACTGCTCCCATCTGGCATGTCTTAATGACTTGTTGTGGGTCTCTTCCCATGATCCTTCCTACATCTTGTTGATGTTTGTCTTCAGAATATTCTATCTGGTAGCTGGTAGTTCAAGGGCTCTCTGAAGTTTATTTATAGATGCCAGTGAAGACAGGAGGGGGGAAAAAAGCAACCTGTGAGGTTGTTATAGCTGTTAGCCTCCCCTTATATATTGGGCTCCTTTGTGGTGAAGTAAATCAAGATTCAGAGGATCACACAACTATAAATCTAGAACCCTAAGGGGCTTTCAAGGCCATTTAGTCCAGTTCCCTCAATTTACCATGAAAGAACTAAGGCCCAGAGAGATTAAGTGACCTGACTTTGGGCAAGTATCAGAAGTAGAATTTGAACCTAGGTCCTATGACTCTAAATATAGCCTTCACTATTACAAATTACAGTCTGTAGTTTGCAAGATATAAGCTTTAGTGAAAAAAAACCTCAATAGATTTTTTTTTCTTAAACTCTTACCTTCCAACTTATAATTAATACTGTGTATTGGTTCCAAGATAGAAGAATGCAAAGACCTAGGCAATGGAGATTAAGTGATTTGCCCACAGTCACATAGATAGGAAGTATCTGGAGTCAAATTTGAACCCAGGATCTCCCATTTCTTGGCCCAACTCTCAATCCACCGAGCCACCTAGCTGCCCACCTCAGTAGATTTCTAAATCCAAATTAACTTTAATGACACCACCTCTGATGCCAGGGCTTTTGTAGAAGTCTTAAGAATAGGATTTTAGATGTAATATCAGAGTGGCCATTCCCCAAGGAAGAAACCAATTACTATGATAGGGATACTAGCCCTCTAGCATTACAGATCACCATGCCACCATTTATGGTTAGCAATATCCCTGGTCACTGTAAAGGTAAAGCATGTCCCCCACCTCTCAGTGAAGCATTGTACAATAGTATGGAATGAGACATGCATTGTCAGGCATGGCACACATGTTTGTTTGTCTGCCTTTACTGTACTTCTTTGTTATAAGGGAGGGCTCTATTTGGGCTTTGGGGTAGGCTGGTCATTTGGAAGTGAATGGTGATTTTTGAAAAAGAGATCAATAAAGAGCTTTTAAAAAATATCTCTGGTTTTCAACTGCATTTGCTGGTGGGCTTGCTGACAGTGATAAGGGTCTGGGTTGTTTCAACCACTTACAAGGACCCTAGGCAAACATTTATGAAAGGGGCCCCTTTTTATTTTTTCTATATTGATTCCTCATGTCAGGAACTGAGAAAAATTGTACTATGATAACACTTATTTTAAAGCAAAACCGTATGAGCCTCTTGGCTCACAGATATTTCATTAATATCTCTATAGTTGACCACTGCTGAAAGTGTCTGCATCACCACTCATCATGGGAAGATTAGGGCAGTCACTTTGGGCCATATTGGTTGATTATAATGTTTGGAGCAGATATATTTTTCAAAAAGTATCTTTTATTTAGAGCAGCATGTGATAAGTGGTATCTTCACAACACTTATTGTATTAGGGAAAGTGCATGAATGTTGTCATTAGGGTGACTGACCAGATCTGGAAGTGGGCCATTTGAATAAAGTTATTATTCAATTCATTCATTAAGCATTTCTTAAACATCTACCATATGCCAGATACTATGCTTGGTCCTGGCAATACAAACACAAAAAGGAAATGTTACAGGTGAACAAACAAAAAACTTCAAACTAATCCGAAGTAATTTTGAGAGGTAAATTGCTTACTAAGGGGAGGAGTCAGGAATGGCCTCCAGTGGGTGGTAACACTTGAACTGGGCTTTGGAAGTAGCTTGGGAGGAGGTGAGGGGAAAGTGTCCTTTAGTTATAGGGAACATGCTGAACAACAAAAAAAAAAATAGACAGAATGTTATGAAGACTAATTTACTTGGAAGAGACTGTTAAAAAGGGGGGGGGGGGTAGGGATAACTATAAAATAAAATTGCAAAGGTAGTTGAAGCCAGGTTATGGCAGGCTTTAAATGTTAGGCTAAGAAAGTTGTATTTTATCCTAGTGGTGTTAGGGAGTCACTGAAAATTTTTGAAGTCAACAAACATTTACTAAATGTCAACTATGTACAAATCCCTGAACTAAAATTTTAATAGTGTTTTTTTTTCTTTTTAAACAGAGGAAGAGCCTTTCCTCCAAGATGGTGTCAAAGCCAAAGATGAAAGTGTTTGTCCCCCCCAGACAAAAAACCAAGTCCAAGGCCTTGAGGCCAAGAAGGCAGTGGTGAAGAATATCCATAGTCACAAAAAGAAGATCCAAACATCCTCCACATTCTGGTGACTCAAGAGACTAATACTTCAAAGGCAGCCCAGATATGCCAAGAAAAAAGCCCCCTGAAGGACAAATGATCACAATGCCATCATCAAGTTGCTCATGACCATTGAGTTTGCTATGAAGACTGACCAACATCCTTGTCTTCATTGTAGGCAGCAAGGTCAACAAGTAGCAGATCAAGCAGGAAGTAAAGAGACTGTATCACATTGATGTGACCAAGATCAATACATTGATTCAACCTTATAAAAGACCTAGGTCCAATTTGCTCCATAAGTACATATGTTTTGTATATTGCCAACAAAATTGGAATCATCTAACTGTGTCCATCTATACTTCTTCACCTACAATAAAGTTTTCCAATATTAAAAAAAGAAAAAGAAATTACATTAAAAGCCTGATGTTATAGGATTCCTTCTTACCAAAGGGCTCTTTTAGCCAACAGGAAATATTTCCCTGGTGAGGGTGATAAGAGTACACATAAGCTAACCAAGGAATGACTTTATTTTAATTTCAAAGGTTAAAATTTCAAGTAAAAAATAATGGTTTTCAGCATTCCCACTGAACTGAAACACAGATCTGCCTGATTTTTTAAAAATGGATGTACTAGGCTAGTGTTTAAAAAGTTGTCATTCCAATGAATAGCATATGTTCCTTTCTAAATAGCCAATGAAGCTTATTTAAGATTCTGGAATCATAAGCAGCACTAACAATGTTTTCTTAAATGTTTACATTTTGTACTTGTCATAATTCCAGGGACATGATTTGATCCATGATCTAAAGTCATAACATAATAGGATTCTAATACTTAAAAATTTCATTGGGTCTGTGATCTCATTGTTAGAGCTATTCCATGGACTAATGTAAATCACAACCCATCCATAACTTGCCATATTTTGTATCTACTCTCTGTTTGTCTATAACTCCTCCATAGGGCATCTATCTAGGATGCTAGAGGCCTTCCTCTGTTTTAAAAAATATATCTCCTTGTTGCCAGCTCCCATTTTGACTATTCCTCTTTCTACATGACTGGCCCACATTCTTTTCCAATCACAAAGGTCCTTACTGACTCATTTTACACCCTTTCACATGTGCAAGTCATTGATGGTAACATGCTATGGCTTACTTACATCCATCCTTATATATTTTCATTGCCTTCTAGGACATATGCAAGCTTTATTCTTTTGAATAAATTGAATTTTGTGGTATTCTTATTTGTAATCAGAAAGCACTGCTTGGTGAATATAGGTGTTAAAAGAAGAACTTTTGTGGAAAAAAGTAGTTTGGAGTCACTGTAAGTACTACACAATTTCCCCATGTGATCCTATCTGACATCTTATTTTTTCCCCCTGGGCCAAACTCATTATCTATCTTTGATGTTTCTCCGAAGTATATAAGCTGATGGACTATCTTAATGGACTGTCATAATCTAGGCAGTATGTATTCTTCAGCAATTTGGTATTTCCAGTGTAAATAGTTAAAACAATATCTTCTGTGGAAACATGAATTTCATTTGCAGAGGCCCTATGTTATCTTTGAAGGAGCTTTAATGATTCTGGTTATGGGCAAAGTCAGTCAATCAATCAAGCAATATTTAGTAAGTACCTGCCATAGACCAGGCCCTGTGCTAAACCCTGAGGAAACAAAAAAAAAAAAAAGAAGCAAAAGATACTCCCAGATCTTGAGGAACTTGCAATCCAGTAGGAGACATAATAAGCAAATATACAGGAACAAACAAGCTATATACAAGATAAGTGGGAAATACTTAAAGAGAGAGAAAGCACTAGAATTAAGAAGAGTTGGAAAAGACTTCTTGTAGAAGAAAAGATTTTAGCTGGGCTTAAAGGAAGCCAGAGAAGCCAGTAGGTATAGATGAAGAATAATAGTATCCCAAGGATGGGGGACAGCCAGAGAAAATTCCCAGAGTCGAAAGATGGAATGCTTTTTTTGTTGAATAGAAAAACAAATTTGACTAGAACAAAGACTACATGGTAGAGTGTAAGACCTAAAAAGACTAGGAAGGTTATGAAGGGTTTTAAGCACCAAATACAAGGTTTTGTATTTGAGACTTTATGATAAGGAGCCAGAAGAAGCAATAGGAGAGAATAGAGGGGGAAGGAGTCTTGTGGACAGAGAAATATTGAAGACTGAAACATTCCCAATGATGGAAACATATAGATTTCGAGACACTGGGTTGTTGCAAGCAGAACATTACAGATCTACCTCAGGTATGTTCTCCACTGAAGGAGGAGCAGGGTAGGATTGAGCCACTAGAATAGAAAGTTCTATCTGATAGGATCCTGCTTTGTTGGCAAGAATTATTCTTGCTAACTAGGTTCAGTTTATTCTACCAGATGAGTACATTTGTAATCAGCATCCTTGAAAGTTCAACATACTAGGGCAGTCCTGGTTGCTCCACCCTTCTACAGGATTTAGTTCTTTATGTAATCAGCATGATCTCATCTGCATTTGGTAAACCTTAGAATTGATAAGAATTTCACTTTCTATTTGGGCTAGAGAAAGACATCCTATCTGACACTAGCAAACCCTTTGCATGAATTCATATGTTCCTGTTTTATAATTCATTTGATGTTGCAACTTACTGGATTGTTGGACAAGGCTATATCTGTAGCCACATAGGCAGTTTTGTACTGGATAGCTAATGGACTTTGATATTATATCATATTATCATATGCAAGGTAGACACCTCATGCAAAGATTTAAGGCTTACAGTTTTGTTCTAACAAGTGGAGTGGCTTTTTGAATTTGTTTTTTGTAATCAACAGACACAGAAGGATCTGACATACTCTGAATCTTTCAGTCATTGTGTAACTGTGAGGATGTGGCCTGTGATAGAAATCATCTGCAAAAACTTGACAGCTCTTTTCTTACAATTTCATCAAAGATACCTTTGATTGAGTGTTGAATGGAGTGTTCCAAAAATAGGATTATACATGTGATAAGATAGGCATTTTAGATAATAGTTGCTAATGTTCTGATGTTCTACTCCAAGTCTCTCCTCCCCTTTGTAATTAGTGGGATTTTTGTAGGGGAATGAACAAGAAGGAAACATATAAAAATCAGGTTTATTTTTGGGAAAGGGAAAAAGGAAAAGGGGTAAAGAGGATTATTACAATTAATCTTAAACCCTAATTTCCATAAACCTATCTTAACCTAATTTGTCTACTTAATCCTACCTAATTAATCCCTATTTTTAAAATTCTTCTAACTAGATTTCTATACTTAAACTAAATCTAACTACATTTTGTTAGTAACTAACTTATCTATAGCTAATTATAACACTTTTAGTACCCTAACTATACATTGTTTCACTCATTTAAGTAGTGATTCAATATAGCTTAACCATGTTTCTATTTTGTGTGTATGTTTTATGTTGTTACTTTTGCTATGTCATTTTGTTTTGCTATTTTAATGTCAGTGTTACTGTTATGTTAGAGTTATGTTACTGTTGTATGCAACATACTTCTCCCTACTTCGGATCTTTCTCTTCTCTCCTTCTTGAATAATTATTCTTCTACAATTCCATATTATTAAATATATTTGTACTTGTATGTGAATAAATGCTATGTTATTTTGTCCTATAATATATTACCCCAAAGTATCAATTCACTAGTCCATTTATCCTGTAATCTTCTTCATTGCAAATTTCTCAAAGCCTTTTAAATTTATAAATTTCCAATCTTTTTTTTTAATTAATTAATTTATTTATTTATTTATTTATTTTAAATATATTTTATTTGATCATTTCCAAGCATTATTCGTTAAAGATCATTTTCTTTTCCTCCCCCCCACCCCCCATAGCCGACGCGTAAGTCCACTGGGCATTAGATGTTTTCTTGATTTGAACCCATTGCTTTGTTGATAGTATTTGCACTAGAGTGTTCATTTAGAGTCTCTCCTCTGTCATGTCCCCTCAACCTCTGTATTCAGGCAGTTGCTTTTCCTCGGTGTTTCCACTCCCATAGTTTATCCTTTGCTTATGAATGGTGTTTTTTTCTCCTGGATCCCTGCAAGTTGTTCAGGGACATTACACCGCCACTAATGGAGAAGTCCATTACGTTCGATTATACCACAGTGTATTAGTCTCTGTGTACAATGTTCTCCTGGTTCTGCTCCTCTCGCTCTGCATCACTTCCTGGAGGTTGTTCCAGTCTCCATGGAACTTCTCCACTTTATTATTCCTTTTAGCACAATAGTACTCCATCACCAACATATACCACAGTTTGTTCAGCCATTCCCCAATTGATGGGCATCCCCTCATTTTCCAGTTTTGGGCCACCACAAAGAGCGCAGCTATGAATATTTTTGTACAAGTCTTTGTGTCCATTATCTCTTTGGGGTACAGACCCAGCAGTGCTATGGCTGGGTCAAAGGGTAGATATTCTTTTAGCACCCTTTGGGCATAGTTCCAAATTGCCCTCCAGAATGGTTGGATCAGTTCACAGCTCCACCAGCAATGAATTAATGTCCCTACTTTGCCACATCCCCTCCAGCATTCATTACTTTCCTTTGCTGTAATGTTAGCCAATCTGCTAGGTGTGAGGTGATACCTCAGAGTTGTTTTGATTTGCATCTCTCTGATTATAAGAGATTTAGAACACTTCTTCATGTGCTTGTTAATAGTTTTGATTTCTTTATCTGAGAACTGCCTATCCATGTCCCTTGCCCATTTATCAATTGGAGAATGGCTTGATTTTTTGTACAATTGATTTAACTCATTATAAATATGAGTAATTAAACCTTTGTCAGAGGTTTCTATGAAGATTTTTTCCCATTTTGTTGTTTCCCTTCTGATTTTAGTTATATTGGTTTTGTTTGTACAAAAGCTTTTTAGTTTGATGTAGTCAAAATTATTTATTTTACATTTTGTGATTCTTTCTATATCTTGCTTGGTTTTAAAGCCTTTCCCCTCCCAAAGGTCTGACATGTATACTATTCTGTGTTTACCCAATTTACTTATGGTTTCCTTCTTTATGTTTAAGTCACTCACCCATTTTGAATTTATCTTGGTGTAGGGTGTGAGGTGTTGATCTATTCCTAGTCTCTCCCACACTGTCTTCCAATTTTCCCAGCAGTTTTTATCGAATAGTGGATTTTTGTCCCAAAAGCTGGGATCTTTGGGTTTATCGTATACTGTCTTGCTGAGGTCGCTTTCCCCCAGTCTATTCCACTGATCTTCCTTTCTGTTTCTTAGCCAGTACCAAATTGTTTTGATGACTGCTGCTTTGTAATATAGTTTTAGGTCAGGGACTGCAAGGCCCCCATCGTATGTGTTTTTTTTCATTATTTCCCTGGATATCTAAATTTCCAATCTTTTAACAATGCCCATTAATTCCTGAATTCTTCTCTGCTTCTGCATTGCCCTCTTCTATCCTCTGCCACAGGAATGGTCCTCTACTTACTGATTGTTTTGACTCCAGACTCAATCTGACTGATGATTCTAATTTTCAGCAATCACTTCTTCATTTTCTTCTTCTTCAATGATTTGTACATTTTCATTATTAATACCATGTGTTAATTTTATATGTGAACAATGATACCATGAATCTCTACCCAACACTTTTACTGAAGATGGAGAGATTAACACAATGGTGTAAGGACCTAACCAAATTTCTTGTGTTGCTGATGTTTTAGCAAAAAAAAATTTGCATATACCATATATCCTGGTTTGTAATTATGAAAAGAATAATCCAAAAGACCAGTTTGAATTAATATTCCCATCATATGTAATTCTTTTAGTCTTTTTTGTAAAGCACTTAAGTAAGAAGCAAGTTGACAATCTCCTCCTAAAAGAGATGTATAGACTATCTTACAAGTTTTTGCCTGTAATGGAGCATGTCCAAAGAGCATTTCATAGGATGATCTATGTAAAGATGCTCTTGGTCTCATATGAAAGTAAAAAAAAGCTATGGGGAAAATCTCTGGCTATTTGAGATGAATTTCAGCACAGATCTTACCCACTATAGTCTTTAATTCCTTATTTACAAACTCCACTTGCCCTGAACTTTGTGAATGATAAGGAATATATTTTGGTATTATTCCTAGATTTTCATAAACTCTTTTCAGGATGTCTTGAGTAAAATATGATCCCTTATCAGAGTCTATTTTTAGTGGTACTCCAAATCTAGGTATAATTTCCTTAATCAACAGTTTCACCACAAAGCTAGTTGTATTTGTATTTGATGGAAAAGCTTCAGGCCATTTGGTTCATCTATCAACAATCAACAAGCAAAACTTGTATCTCCCAGCTTTTGGCATGCTGATGTAATCAATCTTCAGATTCTCAAATGGACAATATGCTAAAGGTCTACCACCTAAACCTTTTTGTCTGAATGCCCCTTGATTGAATTTTTGGCAAAGAGAACAGCTTGAGCAGATCTTATTTGCTACAGTACTAATTCCAGGAGCTACCCATTGCCTTTTTACATTGTCAATTACAGCTTGAGGACCAAAAAGACCTTTTGTGTGAATGGCTTGACAGAAATAGGTATATCGGTCTTTTGGTAACAGTGTCTTTCCATTACCTGCTAACCACATACCATGTTCTTTTCTTGCTCCAAATCTCTCTTTCCATTTTTGTATTTCTGAGTCTATATAAGCTTTTTCTAGATCATCAGATTCTAGAGTTGATCAGTTCATGACATACACTGGAACATTTCTGGAAGCAAATTTCACAGTTATATCAGCTCTATGATTTCCTTTAGCAACTTCATCTCTGCCATAAGTATGACTTCTACAATGGATTACCACTAGCTCTTTCAGCTTCTGGATAGCATCCAACAACTCAGTTATTATTTCTGCATGAACAATTGGTTTTCCAGATGGCGTAATAAAACCTCATTGTTTCCAGATCTTTCCTGTAGCATGACACACTGAAAAATCATAATGGGAGTCTATATACACATTTGCACTTTTACCATCAACCAGAAGATATGCTTGCTTTAAAGCAACCAACTCTGCACACTGAGCACTAATGATACTAGGTAATGATCCATACCAGAGTGTCTTAAATTCTGTGACAACTGCAGCATCTGTACATCTAATTCCATTACACACATATGAAGAACCATCTGTTAATAATACCAAATATGGGTTTTTGACTGGAGTGGTTTTTTAATCTATCCTCAGCATATCCACTAGACCTACTACTTCTACACATTCATATAATGGTTCACCATTCTTTGGAAAATCAGGAAGAAGTGTAGCTGGATTTAATACACTACATCTCTTCAACTCAATGTTTTCACTATCTAGAAGTATAACCTCATACTTAGATATTCATTGGTCTGAATAAGCTTGAGTACAAAATTTCCTCATTAGTGCTTTTATTTGATGTGAACAAAATACTGTCAATGAACATTCCAAAACTAAGTCTGATGACTTCTGAACTAACATAGCAGCATCAGTAACACCCCTTAAACAAGGAACTGTTCCTGCAGCAATTGGATCTGGCTGAAAACTATAGTATCCAATTGGTCGATAACTTTGTCCTAAAGTCTGTGTCAGTACACCAGAAGCAATTCCTTTGGTCTCATTCACAAACAATTGAAAAGGTTTAGTATAGTCTGGGATTCCAAGAGCTGGTGCAGATAAAATCACTTCCTTAAGCTTACTTAAGGCTTGCAGATGTTCAGGTTTGAGTTTCAGAGGTTCTGGTTCTGTATTCCTGGTTAGATCTGTTAAACATTTAGTCATTTCACTATACCCAGGTATCCATTATCTACAGAAACCAGATATTCCAAGAACAGCTCTGAGTTGTTTCTTGATCTTAGGTGCTCTCAGTTTCTGGATATCAACTATTCTTTTCTGAGTGATACTTCTGGAACCCTCTGACAACACAAAACCAAGATATTCAATGTGAGGCAATACCCACTGAAGTTTTGCCTTAGAGATTTTATGTCCACACTTATATAATTCAATCAAAAGAATCTTTCTGTCTCTTAAACATTCTTTAGCAGATGGAGATGCTAGGAGGATATCATCTACAAAATGTACTATTTCACTTTCTTTTAATGTTATTCTTTTAAGGTCTCTGTTCAAAATTTGTGAGAATTGACTCTGAGAATTGCAGAAACCTTGTGGAAAATGAGTCCAGGTCCATTGGGTTTTCTCTCATGTGAAAGCAAAAATCTTTTGAGAATCCTCATGAATTGGAATCGAGAAAAATGCTAAACATAAATCTACCATGGTGAAATATCTTCCTTGGCTTGGAATGAATGAGATTATAGCAACTGGGCTTGGTACTATAGGATGAGTCTTTATTACATGATTGTTTACAGCTCTCAAATCCTAAAAGAATCTGTAGATGATTCTACCATCTTGATCTAGCTTTGGCTTTTTTATTGGAAGTATGGACATATTTTATTCTGATAAGCATGGTATTATGATCCCTTGTTGAACTAGGGACTCAATGATAGGTCTTATCCCTTCTATAGCTTTTTTACTCAAAGGATATTGAAGAACACAAGGAACTGGTCCTACCTTGGTTCTCACTGTCATTGGAGTAGTTGATTTCAATAGGCCTATATCTGTGGAAGACTTTGGCCATAAGCCTTCTGGGATATCCTCAGGAATCCAACTCATTTTCTATACTAACTGAATCTAAGAACAGCAATGGAAAAGCTTTCAGAGATTCTTCTGGGAGTTGTAATGATATATTCCCAATGTCAGTACATTGAATCATTGCTCGTAATTTACAAAACAAGTCCCTCCTCAGTAAGTTCATTGGACATCCTGGCATACAAAGAAATGCATGTTCCACAGATGAAGGACCTAAAATTATCATTTTAGGTTGTAATTTTGCTACTCTCTCTGGTTTTCCAATAGCTCCATTCACTTCCATAGTACCAACAGCTTTACAATCTTTAGGAAGACTTTGCAAAACTGATTTACTGGCTCTAGTATCCACTAACAGATCATATATCTTATCCCCTATAGTTACAGAAACGTAGGATTCAGTACTATTTGGAGGTTGGAAGGTTTCAAGAATTGGTGCAAGCACAGTAACATCAGTACAAAGCTCAATCATTTCCTGTCTATACAAGTATACATCTGCTTGAATTATATGACTTTCCCAGGATTTTGTATCATCAGCTTTTATATTACTCTCATTGGTCCTTAAATTCTCTTAGTATCATTGTTATCATTTACAATTTCATTATTATTATTTAGTGTATATTCTTCATTAATTTTTCTTATTCTACATTCATTAATATCTTCTATTAAGTTTATATTACAATAAATGTTCTTTCTCTGTATAATTATTTACACTAATTATATCCTCCTTTAATTTAATTAATTCATTTATATGACCATCTATTTTATTTTCATTACTCTCAATTTCATTTATTCTCAACTCATTTCCATTTATACCACACTCATTTCTTGATTCATTTTCATATTATCCCTAAGGGAAACCTTCATAAAGCACTTGCACCCTTGTTCTGATCATCTTTTACTACCTGGCTGTACTTTGGTCTAACTCTAGAATTTACCCATGATTGCATAGTATCTAGATTTTCAGCTTGTTGGCCCTGGCAACATGCATTTTGGCATTGATTAACATATCTATTTTGATTATTATTATTGTTAATCCATATGTTGTTATTATTATAATTACAATCATTACTCCAGTTATTGTTTTGTCTATTAAAACCATTACTCCTATTTATTTGCCTTCTGACTTGATTTCTGAATCTGCAGTTTCAGTATAGATGACCAACCCAATCACAAAGGAAACAGTACCTAGGACCTGATCTTCTCTCACTAGGCCTATAGTTATTATTATACTTTGACTGCACAGATCTCAAAGCAGCCACAGCCTTTACTTCCTTAATTACACTTTCCTTAGCTTTAATCTCAGCTTCCCTTAATTTTCTTTTCAAATCTTCAACAATGGAATCCCAATCATCAGCTTTTTCTTCTGAATCATTTGTTAAATAGGTTAAATAAGCTGGTATCATCAAAAGCCAGAAACTTGTTGTCAAACCTCCAATCCAAGATCCTTCAGGAAAGAAGTGCCAAGACTGTTGGGACCTTAGAATCTTTACCCAAATCTTGAACCTTAGGCTTCCATGTGCCTCTCTGTTACATGCTCCTGTCAATCACGCTAACTTTTGCATTACACAGTTCTTTTGCAAATGTCCTCTTCCTATTACACCTTCTGCCTTGCCCTCTGGAATACCTACACTATAACTGACCACCTCCTCTTAAACCTCTTCCTCTTTGGATCCTTCATCTTCTAGCATTCACTTAGAACTGGTTCCCTCCTGATGTACTTTAATACTTCTCAAATCACTGGTCACAGAGAGGGAATTAGAATATTTCAGGCTTCTCTCTTCTCCTGTTAGACTCTCCCTCTATTGCCATCAAACTCATCAAACTTTCCTCCTTTGAAAACCACACTGTTCAAATTTATCACCAAACTTCAGTTTCCCTCTCCAACAAAACTCCTGTTTTCTTTCTCAAAGGCTTCACCATATGTATTAATGTCCCTCAACTACCCTAACTTTCTTGTTCCTAATCATATTCAATTCCTATGATCTATTCTTCCATTTTATCTCAATTACACATAGGGAGAGACATACCCTTATCTTACCATCACCCACAAATGTTCTACTTCTGTAATCAAGAAGACTGAAAATCTGTTGTTTCATCATAATCTTTTTCATTTCATCTTTCCTCTGTTTCTAAGTGCTTAAACTACAATCTCCCGGCCTGCAAGAGGTTTCAAGGAAGGAAAATAGAAACAGGATAGAAGTTTTGGATTCCACGAGGGGGATGACGGAGTCAAATTAGAGATATGAGGTGGCAGGAATGAGTCTTTATTAATTTTCCATGAGCCACAGCTAAGCTCTGATCAAAGGACCCTTCTGTAGGCTTTTTCCACATTTAATACCACACAGGTCGGAGAGATGAAAGAGAGATAGAGAATATTTAAAGATGGAGCTTGGCCAGAGGCCAAGCTCCTGCCAGGACAGCCATCAGCTCCTGAAAGAGAGAGAGAGAGGCGGAGCTTGCTGGGCTAAATAGTCTTTGATATGCAAATATACACAGTACATAGGGATGATCCTCATTGGTTAATGACAAGGTATAGGTGTGGTTTCTCTTAACCAGGTGAGCACAAAAAAACCTGTGTTCCCGCCTAACCTGGGGGAAGCTGGGGTCAAGGGTCAGAGGCCTTCCAAGCCATGTGCAATACTGAGCATGCTCAAGACTGAGCATGCTCTCTTCTAAGGCAATATGCACATACCAACTGTTCCCCTTGCCCATAGCTAGGGGTGGACTGCTACATTAACCCTCTTTTTAGTCTTTACCATGACCTCCCATTCTTACTTAGTATATTTCCAGGCCATAATACCTCCACTGTCTACATTCCTCCCTACCCAATCTCGAACTCCTCCTTGAATCATATATATATATATATATATATATATATATATATATATATATATATATATATAATTATTTTTAACACAATGTATCTTTCATTGTTATTTGTTTTAGTCCCTTTTTCTCTCTGGGATTCTGTTTCCTAACTGGCAAAATGAAAGAAGGTGGGAACCCTATGTAAACCTCAAAATTCCTTAGACTTATAAATGTTGGAAATTTCACCATTGGGATATTTCATACTTGGAAAATTTCTTACTGATAGTCTATTGGAATGGGAACTCCATTGGCATGGGAGGTTCCTTCTCTTCCCTTCTTAAGATTACTTTAGGACAGAAACCCTTTGCTGAACAATGGAAAGGACTTTGACCTATGCTTAAGCATAGAACAGGAATTTCTTTGAGTCTTGATTGATTTAGAATTGATACAATGGAGATACTTGGAATAAATCTCCACCCTATTCAGTCCTAATAGGATTGAGTAAGGGCTGCAGCCTAGATCAAAATTTAATTATCCCAATCTCTACCATACTCAAGTTAACAGGATTTAGAAAGGGCTGTAGCAAAGGAGTATAGATTTAATCATTGGAAAATATGACCTTCAACAGACATGTGCAAAAAGCCAGAAACCTCTGGGCGGTCCTGGGTTAAGCGAGAGCCTCCATTGACAGGGAAATTGATGAAGAGTGATTGGTAGATGTGAGGACTGAGGGGAGGCAACTTGGATGGTGTCCTTAAAGATAGGAGGGTCTGGAGACTGAAGGAGGATTGAGTTTTTGGTCGGTGTGGTTCCTGGGCTCTGAGGAAGCTTGCTCTGAAGGAAGCTGAAGGTGGGGGCCTCTGAGACTGTTTCTCCATTTTGGACACGTGAGTGAAAGGGACTGATCTCTTTTCTTTGCCCCAGCTATCTAAGGGCTTGGGCCTTTTGGCCCAGCCTAAACAGAAGGGGTATTTAAGCCCTATTCCCTTCTCTCCCCTTCCTCTCTCTATATATATCTCTAATTCCTTTCTTGCTCCTATTGTAATTAAACTCCAAAAAAGGCTGACGGCTGACTTGAGTTTTTCATTTAGGAATTACATAGCTGATTCCTTGGCGACCTTAAATTAATATATATCAGTCTTTTAAGGTGATTCCCTTGTAACATTGTGGCTGACCACACGAGAGTCTAAAGAATCCTCTCAATAAAACTTTTTCCTTGCCTTTTTACTATACTGTTTCACCACTTAGTCCTTTTTAAAAAAAAAAAAAAAACTTGGCTTAAAGACACAGCTGCTAGAACACGTGAGTATAAAAAACTTTTTCTCTTTTCTCCTTAAGTTAAATTGGAATCAGCAGTTTTTTCTTTTTCTTCCCTTTAATCTTAAGGGACAGCTGGGTAGCTCAGCGGATTGAGAGCCAGCCCTAGAGGCAGAAGGTCCTGGGTTCAAATCGGACCTCAGATACTTCCCAGCTGTGTGACTCTGATAGACAGAAAACAGCTGTTTTTAAATCTCAGCAACAGGACTCTAAAGTCCTGGCTGGAAGAACTGTTTCTAAATATCCTTTCCCTTAAGGAACAACTTCCTGGATTAAAAAAAAAAAAACCCTGTGGAAAGTTTGTTGCTTTGCCCTGCTCCCCACGTGTTTTGTGAAATTACAAAATATACATATAAAAATGAGTACTACATTCTTTGACAATTATATGGCAGCTGAAGAAGTAGGGGCATTGAGGAATGAAGGATACCTCCAAATTTTTATATTAATAGGTACTGTCATTTTTGTACTCCTCAATACTATATTTAGAGATGAAAAAATAAAAAATATTGAGGATAAAATAAAACAAAATGAGGATAAAATAAAACAAAATGAGGATAAAATAAAACAAAATGAGGATAAAATAAAACAAAATGAGGATAAAATAGAAAATATTGAGGATAAAATAGAAAATGTTGAGGATAAAATAGAAAAAAATGAGGATAAAATAGAAAATATTGAGGATAAAATAGAAAATATTGAGGATAAAATAGAAAAAATTGAGGATACAATAGAAAAAATTGAGGATACAATAGAAAAAATTGAGGATAAAATAGGAAATATTGAGAATAAAATAGAAAAACTTGAGGATAAAATAGGAAATATTGAGAATAAAATAGGAAATATTGAGGATAAAATGGGAGATATGGAAGATAAAATAGGAAAAATTGAGGATAAAATGCAAGCCCAATTAGAAGATCTAAAATGTTTCTTACAGGATCAATGGGCAAACACCCACTCTACCAGAAACAGACCTGTTTCTGAACCTTTGAATGAGGAAATTTCCTTCCCTGAAATAGAGATGGAAAACACCTTCCCTATAGCCCAGTTAACAGACTGCTTCTCTCGTGCAGTGCAAATCTTGTCTGAATTTAATCCCCAAAACCCTTCCCCTGCAATCCCAGCTTCTCATGTTCCTTCTCCTACAGAAAACCAAATTCCAATGCAAGGGAGATCTTGTCCTCCTAGAGAAACCTGTCCTTGTCAAACTGACCCACAGGTGCAAAATTCAACTAGAGGCCTGTTTCCTCTAAGAGAAGTACCTGAAATAGGACGAAATGGGGATGTGGTGACTTTAAGACATAGGATACCGTTTACTCCCCAAGAAATAAATGAATTTACACGAAATATCCCCACATATGAACAAGATCCTTTTCTAGTAACAAAAAAGATGGGAGACATATTTTTTCAATATAATCCGTCTTACAAGGACGTTGAGAGCTTACTACAGGCTTTTTTAAGTGAACGTGAAAAAAATAAAATAATTGCTCATGTCAACAAAACCCGGGGGCGTAATGCAGCACATTGGCCATCTCAGGATCCCGAATGGGACTATAATAATCCTGAGGACTATCTACAACTATACCGTTGTAGAGAGGCCATCCTCACAGCCATGAAGGAATGTGCGGACAGTACAGATAAGTGGATGGAACTGGAAAAAATTAAGCAAAAGGAAAACGAAACACCCTCCAGATTTATGGACAGAATTATCGAGTTTGGGGACAGATACTTAGATTGGGACTTAAATAAAGAGAATAGTTTAAGACAAGTTAGAAGAATCTTTGTAAATAATTCATGCAAAGTAATTAAAAATTATTTTAAAACACAATGCCCAAGATGGTCAGATATGGACCTTGAAGAATTGCGAAAAACAGCTATATATGTTTTTAAGGGAAACGAAGAAAAGGAGAAAGAGAATAATGATGACATGGAGGAAATGAAGAAAAAAATGAGATGTGTAATAGATAGGATAACTAAATTAGAAAGTGGGCATGATAATGAACCAACGACAATTGCCCCTCTCCAGAAATCCAATTATCAATCCATTACTTGCCACTTCTGTGAGAAGAAGGGCCACAAAATGATGGAATGTAGAACCTTTCTTAAGATGTTTGGAAGGAATACACAGTTTAATAATGGTTTTAGAAATAATAACTATAGAAATTATGATAATGGTTATAGAAACCAGAATTCTAGAAATTATAATAATGACTATGGAAATAACTATAATGAATATAGAAATAAGAACTTTAGAAACCAGAATTATAGAAATAGGAATTGGGAATTTAATGACAATGCTCAAATTGAAGAAAATTTTAATGATAATACTCAACAATATATGAGAAATGGCGCTCATCCAAAAATTACTCGAGGTACTAATGACCCTCAGAGAGGTGCCCTTCAGGGGGGTGCCCAAGGAATATCCCAAACACAATGATGGTGCCCGGGGGGGGCTGGGGCACAGGAATCAGAGGATACAACCTTTGATTTCCCAGACCCTGATGTCCTACTACCCGTTGTCCCTATCCACTGCCCTCCCCATACTAATGAACCCCATGTTACCTTAAAAGTGGGTAACACTTATTATGATTGTCTATTAGACACCGGAGCTTCCTGGTCTGTATTAAAGAGAACACCTGATTTACAATGTTATTCTATTGGCTCAGAGAATGTAATGGGAGTATCAGGAATAACCCAAAGAGTTAAAAGACTTCCTCCTAGAATGGTGTCTGTAGGACCCCTAGAGGTACAACACTCCTTCCTTTTGATGCCTGACTCCCCTTTAAATTTGCTGGGGAGGGACCTTCTATGCAAACTCAGAGCCACAATAACCTGCTCCCCAGATGGCTCATTATCATTAGAAGTACCAGAGGAATCTTTAAATTTACTCCCTGTACTTCTCTCGGAAAACCAGGAGGCAAAAGAACCTTCCATTTTTGAAATACCTAAAGATATACCGGAGTCTCTTTGGGCCACATCTTCTTCTGATGTAGGCTTACTTAAATCTGCTGTTCCTGTGCAGATAAAAACTAAATCTAGCCCACCTCCTTCTATCCCTCAGTATCCCCTCTCAAAGGAGGCAATTGAGGGTATTACACCAGTTATTAACTCATTAATAGAACAGGGAATAATAATCCCTTGCAAATCTGAATACAACACGCCCATCCTGCCAATTAAAAAACCAAAAAGAGGGCCCGATGGCAAACACATCTATAGATTCGTACAGGATCTAAGGGCAGTGAATAATCACGTTATAAAGAGACACTCCGTAGTTTCTAACATACATACTATTATTTCATCTATTCCTAGCACAGCTACATACTTTACAGTAGTAGACTTGTGTTCAGCTTTCTTTTCCATACCAATACATGAAAACTCCAGGCATATTTTTGCTTTCACCTGGAAGGGCTCACAATATACCTGGTGTCGGCTGCCACAGGGTTATGTCGAAAGTCCGAGCTTATTTGAGCAAATTTTGAGCCAAGACACAGACAATATAACATTTAAAAATAGCAAATTAATCAAATATGTAGATGATCTACTCTTGGCTTCAACAGATGCAGAAACATGTCAAGAAGATAGCAAACACCTTCTTTTGGAATTGCACAAAAGAGGACATAAAATCTCTAAGGATAAAGTTCAATGGTGTCTCCAAAAAGTAGAATATTTGGGATTCATCTTGACTGCGGGTGCTCGTTATATTTCTCCAAAACGAATTGAGAACATTCAAAAATTGAGTGCTCCTACCACTAAGAAACAGCTGAGAGCAATTTTAGGAGCAACAGGGTTTTGTAGACAATGGATTCCTTGCTATGGGGAAATCACTAAACCCCTTATAGCATTAACAAAGGATTCAGTTCCTGAACCCCTCAAATTAGAGCCTGAACACTTGTCAGCTCTAACAGATCTGAAAAAGGCTATCATGTCTGCCCCTGCTCTAGGCATCCCAGATTACAACAAGCCATTTACTTTATATGTGCATGAGCGAAGAGGAGTAGCCTCTGGTGTGTTAACTCAGACTTTGGGACCTTCTCAGCGCCCAATTGCTTATTATTCTGCCCAACTAGACCCAGTAGCAGCAGGAGCACCACCATGCCTTAGAGGAGTAGCTGCTACAGCCTTACTATTAACAAAAACCGTTGATTTAGTATTGGGATGTCCATTAACAATAATGTGCCCACATGAGATTGAAGCATTATTGGTAAAACATAGAACACAGGCATTCTCGGATCAGAGAATTACAAGGTATGAAATAACCTTATTAAATAGTGAAAATATTACCTTGAAACGCTGTTCAACTCTTAACCCTGCCACCTTGCTTCCAGATTTACCCACTTCAGGAGAACCACTACATAACTGTGAAACATTAGTGTCCATGGCAGAAAAGCCTCGAGATAATCTCTTGGACACTCCCTTAGACAATGCAGATCTGATTTTATTTACCGATGGTTCCTCTTTTATGAGGGATGGCATACGTTACACTGGAGCTGCCGTAGTCTCAGAATTTGCCACTGAATGGTCAGCTTCACTACCTTCTAACATTAGCGCTCAAGGAGCAGAACTCATAGCTCTAAAACAAGCTTGTATAATTGCCAAGGATAAAAAGGCAACAATTTATACAGATTCTAGATATGCTTTCGGCATTTGTCACTCAGTCGGGATGCTATGGCTCCAAAGAGGATTTTTAACCTCAGCTGGAAAATCCATAGCTAATGCAGAAATTATTAATGAAGTTCTTTCTGCTCTCAAACTGCCTAAAGCCCTAGCTGTAGTTCATTGCTCTGCCCATACAGGTGGCTCTGACCCTGTCTCTAGAGGAAATGACCGAGCAGATGCCGCTGCAAAACTAGCAGCCATAGAAGGACCTGGATTAATTTTAACATTAACAACCACTGATAATTTAAATTTATCACTCTCCTATAATGAAAAGGAAGTGGAAAAATGGAAACAAAAATTTAAAGCAAAACAAATTAATGGAGTATGGGTGTCATCTGAAGGAAAACCCCTGCTCCCTAGAAGTTTCTATAACCAAATTTGCCAATCTATTCATAAAAATGGTCATTTTGGCACCCAGGGCATTGTGGACTCTGTCAAGAGAGTATGGATAGCCCCTGGTATAACTACTATAGCCTCTAAAGTATGTTCAGCCTGCCCTATTTGCCAGGCATATAACCAACATGCATATCGTGGAAAAGCCTTTGGGGGACGTCCTCTGGCTTACACACCTTTTGAACATCTACAGATAGATTTCATTACAATGCCAAAAGCTGGACGTTATAAATTTTGTCTAGTAATTGTAGATCAACTAACCAGATGGCCGGAAGCATTTCCTACGACCCGAGCCACAGCAGATTTTGTTGCAAAGATACTTTTAAAAGAAATTATTCCTCGTTTTGGCCTACCAGCACGTATTGACTCCGATAGAGGGAGTCATTTTACCGATTCTGTCTTAAATCAAATATATTCTTGCTTGGGGATAACTCCAAAATTCCATGTTCCATATCACCCCCAGAGCTCAGGCCAAGTGGAGAGGATGAATAAAGAACTTAAGACTATGATTGGCAAATTATGCACTGAGACCCATTTAAAATGGCCTGAAATTCTTCCTCTGGCCCTATTTTATCTTAGAAGCAGGCCTAGAGGAGACTTACATATTTCACCGTTTGAGATGCTTTTTGGACATCCGCCTATACAGGCTAAGCCTTTCTCCCCGGCTTATACATCGCTATTAGGGGGAGATATTACTATTGCTTCCTATATACAGGAGTTACAGCACAAACTACGTGAACTTCATGAATCCGGAGCTGCAGTACAAGCTGGACCATTAGACTTTTCTCTGCATGACCTGAACCCAGGAGATAAAGTTTATATCAAGAATTTCAAGCGAACTGGAGCAACTCAACCTTCATGGGAAGGACCATTCCAAATATTATTAACTACTCCAACATCTATAAAGATTGGAGAAAGAGACTCTTGGATTCACTGCTCACATGTGAAGAAAGCATCTTCTGCTGAGACTGATTGACTCTATCCTATCATATGAATTGTGACTCTATCTTATCATATGAATTGGAGATAATAATCCATAGACAAATGGATGTTTTTTTTTCAAGAATATATTGAATTACTGATTTTTTTTCCTTATTTTTTCTTATTTCTTTTTATTTTTTGATCAGAATATTTGATTTTTTTCTCATTTTTTTGTACTGAAGGTACACATAATTAATATTAATATTAATATTTTTTCCCTGCAGTAATACAAGTTAATATATATACTCTTGCTATAATATCAATATATGCCTAAAAGCTTTAAACTATCGGAACCTGCCATTTATTGATAAAATATTATAGGACTGTGATTAATGTTTGTGTCTGATTCCAGGAAAAGGGATAAAAACAAGGAGCACAGACTAAACCTGAATAGTGCCAATAGAGCACACATGAAATATTAAAGTGAGACTCAAGGTTGCGACGCTTAACTTATGTTTAAGTCGTAGGACTTCCTTGTATCTACACTCCTTTCGAAGTACTCAAACAAGTACAAAGCTTGACTATCATGCTGGCTCCCTATATCTCTGAAGAAAAAAAAAATCAGACAAGGGAATGACATTTCCCCATCAAAATAGAATTCTAATTCTTTTCTTCTTATATTATGGCAACTTCCTGTAGTCTTGGCTACAAATGGCTAAGTGAAATATTACTGCATTCTGTCCTACATACTTGTGGGATAGAAATTACTTTAAACTGGACCTATACAAGGTCTATTTTGAAATTTTCTTATGTTTTTGATTATTTTTCTATTCTTTTGATAATTGACACATACAACCCCATAACTGAACATTGCATTCTGAGCTAAACTTGATAATTTTTTTTTAAATACTTACTTCAGGGGGGATTGTATTTTAATTTAAAATCTAAGAATTTTTGAATTTTTTTTTGTTTGAGATTTTATTTTTATAAAAATCCAAGACTTTTGTTTAAGATTTTACTGTTATAAAAAATTTTCAAAGATTTTGATTTTGTTCGAGAAAAGATCTTCAAGAAAGAAGCTTGAAACTTTTATATCCAGAGAATGAACTGTTGCAGAAAGATGCCAAAAACCTACACTTCATCAAGAAGATCAAGAATGAACTTTGGATGTGATTGATTGGACTGAACTTTTGATTGAACATTTATTGTAACATTTATGCCAAAAGGGACTGCCCCTAATTTGGCTTTCTGTCAATGCGCCTAGCAAACATTGGTTTTGCTTTCTTTTCTTTTCTATTTCCTCTCTCACTATTCTAATTTCTCTTAGAAAATTGAATATTGTGTATATCTTTAGTTAGAAGTGAATTTAGAACTACAAAATGATTATGTTAAATGATCAATGGGGAGACTAGTCTCCCAATGATCATCAGGGGGGATTGTAAACCTCAAAATTCCTTAGACTTATAAATGTTGGAAATTTCACCATTGGGATATTTCATACTTGGAAAATTTCTTACTGATAGTCTATTGGAATGGGAACTCCATTGGCATGGGAGGTTCCTTCTCTTCCCTTCTTAAGATTACTTTAGGACAGAAACCCTTTGCTGAACAATGGAAAGGACTTTGACCTATGCTTAAGCATAGAACAGGAATTTCTTTGAGTCTTGATTGATTTAGAATTGATACAATGGAGATACTTGGAATAAATCTCCACCCTATTCAGTCCTAATAGGATTGAGTAAGGGCTGCAGCCTAGATCAAAATTTAATTATCCCAATCTCTACCATACTCAAGTTAACAGGATTTAGAAAGGGCTGTAGCAAAGGAGTATAGATTTAATCATTGGAAAATATGACCTTCAACAGACATGTGCAAAAAGCCAGAAACCTCTGGGCGGTCCTGGGTTAAGCGAGAGCCTCCATTGACAGGGAAATTGATGAAGAGTGATTGGTAGATGTGAGGACTGAGGGGAGGCAACTTGGATGGTGTCCTTAAAGATAGGAGGGTCTGGAGACTGAAGGAGGATTGAGTTTTTGGTCGGTGTGGTTCCTGGGCTCTGAGGAAGCTTGCTCTGAAGGAAGCTGAAGGTGGGGGCCTCTGAGACTGTTTCTCCATTTTGGACACGTGAGTGAAAGGGACTGATCTCTTTTCTTTGCCCCAGCTATCTAAGGGCTTGGGCCTTTTGGCCCAGCCTAAACAGAAGGGGTATTTAAGCCCTATTCCCTTCTCTCCCCTTCCTCTCTCTATATATATCTCTAATTCCTTTCTTGCTCCTATTGTAATTAAACTCCAAAAAAGGCTGACGGCTGACTTGAGTTTTTCATTTAGGAATTACATAGCTGATTCCTTGGCGACCTTAAATTAATATATATCAGTCTTTTAAGGTGATTCCCTTGTAACACCTAGATGATCTCAAAGTTCCATATGATTCTGAAAGTCCATGATTTTATCATTAGAGCATTTTCCTGTGTCACTATGATATAATATCATTTTAGATATTGCAAAGAGCATATTATGTTTAATTTTGGAATTAATAAAATTCATAAAGTTATCTTTTTCCTTTACATTTTACTTATAGCTAACCACAACTTTTTACAATTATGTGTTATCACAAAGACATATATTAGAGATCCCATTTTAAAATCCTCAGAATTATGAAATAGTCTCAAGCAAATCATCTAAATTAGTTATTCTAGCTTCCATACTTTTGGAAGATGACAGTAGCCCCTGGCAAGTGGGGAGAGTGAGTGAATTAATGTTTGAAGTAACCACTTCCTTTGAACCCCTAAGGAAAGGTTTAATCTATTCTTATCAGATAGGTCTTGATCCCAAGGCACTATTATTAACCAATTAATAGCACCTTTTGAGTACTATGTACAAAATATGATAATTAAATTATGATTCCAAGTCAAATATTTTGGAGATTTTTTCTTTCATTTAAAATTTTCATTCTGTGCATTTTTTCAAGACATTCAGGAAAAGAATCTGGGTACAAAACTATAGTTCAGTACTAGAATGTTTTCAGATAAGATATCTCTAGAAATATCAAGGAGTAAAAAATCATTATTGGTTAAAGAAAAGCAGTTTGCTGGAAGCTATAGAAATACTCCTTGAAGAAATATATTTCACAAATCAACAAGTACTGTAGGTCTTTAGTTAAACACTGATGCCAAGGAAACAATGTATTCTTGGTTTAAAAGACATAACTAGTGATTAGAGGATGTGAATTGAGGAATAAGACTGCAGAGCATAGTCTTGCTATAAGCTCAAAAATTACTAGATGATGCCCCAATATCCCCTACATGCATTCTGCATAGCTAAAATTAATGTTTTTGATGTCTTTGGGTCTAAATATTTAATAAATTTCATTTGTGGTATATCTTTAAGAATAGCAAGTATTTTATTCTAGAAGGTGATGTTAGGTGTAAAACTTGTGGTTGGACTGAATATATTTTTAGTTGATCACCAGAGAATTAAATTAAAATCCTAATGAAATACTCAAGTCAGAATGGAATTTTATGGTGGTTTATTTACAATAGAGGGAAGACATTAAGGAAGAAAAAAAAAGAGAAAAAGGAGAGATACAAGGCAGGAGTTCAGAGTCCCTAGCCAAGGTGGGGAAGAGGATTAAATCTAGCATGGCTTCTAGCCACAAGGCCTCTTCCAAGATGAGGGGCCCCCTCAGAGGTAAGTGCCTCCAGAAAAGCCAAGGAAAGGGAGTCCCAAGATATAGGCCTCCCCATAGGCTTGTGCCTTCAGAAAAGCCAAGGAAAGGGAAATAAGCCTTGCACTCACCACATGACAGTCTAAAGGAAGCAACCTGAGGTCTCACACTCAAGCTCCTCCACAGTCAACTTCACAGAAAGTGACACAAAATATAAAGGCAGTCCTTTACATCACTTCCTGTGTCTCACATGAACCAATGGTGGCTTAAACTTGACTTTGGATGGTCCAGGGGGTCAGTCAGTTATTTCTGATTTGTCACTTGTTAGCACACAAGAGTCAAAGACCTTTCTCCCCCACACTTAATTCTTAAGTGGGGGTGTATACATTTCTGGTTGCTAAAATTCTAAAGACTAAGCAGGGTGGATAAAATCTAAAATTCACAGTGGTATCATATTATAAAAAGAGGATGGAGCTAAGCTTCATTTCAGGTCACTTTTTCCTCTTGAACACCATGATTCAATCAAAAGAAAAATTATGTCCAAATAAGGAAGCCAACTAAATCTATTAATGTTGGCTGAAAAAGTCAGGATTCAAAAAGATCTTTTTAGCCTAGATCAAAAAAAGGTCAAACACAGGACAATCCACAACATTCCCAAATGTAGCCTGATCCAGAATAAAAAGAAATTGGGAAATATTTAATAAAATAAATTAAAAATACAATAAAGCATAGATAATATAAATTTTAAAATTAGGTCAATATGCAGTCCACAGTGATCTTCATGTACAGTTCAATGGCTCCCATTTCTATTTCAGTTTGACACAACTAGACTTTTAATATTGAACCAAACCTAATATGATGAAATTTAATAGGACTGAATGCAAAGCCTTATACTTGGAACTTGGGTTCCAAAATTTAACTTCAAAAGGAAAGCCATAGCTATGTGGCAGTTCACTTGAAAAAGATCTAGAGATTCTAGAGTTAACTAAATGTGAAAACTTTCATATGGCAGTGACTTCTTGCACCTCAGAACTGAACAAAAAGTCAGCTCAAAGCAATCAAATGATAGGAAATGTCAACCTCATCCAAACTTCTCTAGTTCTGTCCCCCAGTTTGCAATTTTGATATTATTACTGATTATTCACTTTCCTTCACCTCACATTTCTATTCTGTTCCAAAATCTTATTAATTCTACTGCTACAATAATTCTTGTGTCTGTCTCCTTCCCATATAGTCAATGTCCTAATTCAGACCTTCTTTATATCTCAAATCTGTTATTGCAATGGCCTATTTGGTCTTCTAGCTTCAAGAAACTCCTCAGTATAATACCTCCAGGTGCCAAAGTGATTTTCCTAAATAATAGTTCTGACTTTACCTACTCAATAAACTCCAATGACATCCCATTTTTTTCTAAAATTAATTAAAAACTTCGCTGATCTTCACTATGGCTTCAGTCTATTTCACTAGCTTTATTATACATCACTCCTTTTTCTACACTCAATGGTTCAGCCAAGCTGTCCTTTCTATATCTCATAACACTCCATTTCCTACCTTTGCATTGGGTATCACCTATGCCTATAATAGATGCTGAAATCCCCTCCACCTCTTGGAATCCCTGTATTCTTTCAAAACTCTTGTGGGCATCTAGGTGGCTTAGTGGATTGAGAGCCAGGCCCAGAGATGGAAAGTACTGGATTAAAATTTGACCTTAGACACTTCTAAGCTGTGTGACGCTTCATTGCCTAGCCCTTACCAGTCTTATCACAATATTGATTCTAAGATGTAAGGTAAGAATTAAAAAAACAATTCTTCTATGCAACACTTCCTACATAAAGTTTTTCCTGATTCCTACAGCTTTTAAAAAATCATATGTATATTTTTTAGTTTTATCTTTATTTTATTAACAAGTTTACACACAAATTTTCCAAAGTTATATTATTCATGTTGTCTCCCTCCCATATTTCCTCCCTCTTCCTAGAGTATATAAGTAATTCAATCTGGATTGTACATGTATTACCCCTCAAAACCCATTTCCATGTTATTCAATTTTGTAAGTGAATAATCATATAAAACCCAAACCCCAAATCATATACCTAAATAAATAAGTGATAAATCATATTTTTTCATCTGTATTTCTACTCTAACAGTTCTTTCTCTGGTGGTAGATAGGATTCTTTTTCATAAATTCCCTCAGAATTGTCTTGAATCATTGTATTGCTTTTAGTACCAAAGTCTATCACATTTGATCATTCCATAATATTTCAGTTACTGTGTACAATGTTCTCCTGGTTCTGCTTATTTTACTCTATATCAGTTAATATAGATCTTTTTGTATATACTATACATAGAATACAGTTCTCACTTTACCCAAATTTGATTTTATGTAAAGAATTCTCCACACACACCCCCATTCTGCCCTGAATGTCTATCTTCTATCCTTCCATGCTCACTACCCTTTGGCTGGCTGGGCTCTTGCTTCTCTGTCCCTCGCCCGCCACATGTCTAGCTCTTTCCCTCCACTTGGTGGTTGACCCCTTCCTGTCTCTCATCCTCTCTTCCCAATATTTGGTGTGGTGGAAATTTTCTATCCTTTGGACTTCATCTCCCAGCATTCTTTCCTTGTCCCAAAATTCCCTTTTCCCTTTCTGTTTATGTGTGTCCTTTACATCATGGGTTTTAAGCTATAGGTAATGCCTCCCTCATTCTCTTTCCACATGAAAAGCTGGTGAGCTCTCTCTCTCTCAGTTTCTCTAGCCTTTTATTCTCCCTTTGCTTCAAGTTAAATATTAAGAAGTATTATTCAATATAATACTTAGAGTATTCAATATTATTTTTTAAAATTTACATTGGCAAATATACATTATGTAAAAATTGTTCTACAGTAGAGATCTAAAGAACAGTTCACTTGGGTAAAGCAAAAACAGTCTATATATGTATATAATATATGTATATATATATAATAGGTAAATATATATATATATATTTGAAAGGAAATTCTTTGTTCTCTTTTGTAAAAATGTAGATTTGAACCCTAGACTTCAATTCCCAGAAGTCCTTGGTAGTTCCCAGAATGCCAAAAATCTTACCCTGAATCCTCACCTGAGTACAAGAGCAAAAAGGGGTATTTAAACTGACTGTACCGCCTACCCACTCTCTCTCCCTACTTCTGCTTCTGAGTACATGCAGTTCTCTACCTAGCAGGCAAGATGTAGAGTAAGGGGCTGTGCCTAGGCACGTGCTTTCTTATTTTGTATTTTCTTATTTCTTCATTCTAATAATATTTAATAAACCTCATAAAAATATAATACTTTTAGCAGAGAAAGGAATTTTAACTGTTACAGTTATGGCGAACCACATCATTTGTGATGAAATACCCTCAATTTTTTTAACTTTCCTAAATATTTACTAAGCTCAGCTTTTAATAGCTAGTGCCTAGATAGTGATTTTTTAAGCCATGTTTAGCAAGCCCCTTGATTCATCTGGGCTGCTGCTTGCCTGTTTCTGCGACCCTGGCAGGTGCTGCTCCTGGTCTTTCTCTTACTCACCTGGCCCAGCTGATTCCTGCACCCCTGGCCTCCGACCAAGATGGCTCATCACCCCACGCTCAGCCCCAAGACCCAGGCTGCTGGATGGGTCGCTTATTGCCCATTGCCTTACCATTACCAATCTTCTGCCTTCTGACAATAGGCATCTAAATGGATAATTAAAAACAAACAAACAAACAAAAAAACCCAAGGAACTTTAAAGAGACTGGAGGTTATATTTTTAAGGCATTTCAGACTCCAATGTTTTATAAAAATCTGTATTTCGTTGCATTTGCTGATTGTTTTGTTTAAGGTTTAACTTTGTGATTTTAAGTTCATATATCACTGTATTCAAAACTATTCTGTTACAGTGAATTATTTTAATGTACTGGGTTTTAACTACTGTTATATTCTGTTGCTTTTCCCCTATAACTATGCTGAAGAAACATTATTGAATAGGCCTATATAAAAAGTTTTTCTATTTTTGACTTTGTAAATTGTCACATAGAGAATAGATGGACTCCATCAGAAAATTGCTATAACAACCTTTGGAAAATTTAATGAGCTAAATATCTCAAATTGATTTTAAGGGTTCTTTAGACATGGTTTTTAGAATTTTTCTTTACAATCTCTGGTCATTTTGCCTGCCCCTAACACAAGGTAAGGCCCATTTTAGGAGCTGAAGTGAAATACAATTATAATCCCAACTCCTGCATTTATAAAAATGTGGATGGAAGTTGTAAAGTTAATCCCAGGGCATTGTATCCCTAGAAGCTTCCCTCCACAAAAAAAGGTGGAGCATCTCTCATTTATACTCTTTAGCTCACTTTACAGAGGTTTGAGTTTTTCCTAGACTCCTCTACCACATTTCTGTAATGATATCTAGATTTCTTGATGATGTTCTAGACCCAAAATAAGTTTTACTTTGTTTAAAAATATGTTTACCAAGATTGAAAGATTTGCTACGTTTGTAAAAATTGTGACAAATATCCATCAGTTCATAGGCTTTTAAAAATGCCATACAGCAATTTATGTGAAATATGATAGTGTGTTTGTTTGTTATTGAAATTAACTGGACTATTGAGAATTTGGGGGATAGTGATTCCTACATATTTGTACTACTGTTCTTTATAAAAAAAAATGTTACCTTATGAAATTCATTTGCTTGTACTCACAGTGGATCATGGCCAGATATGAAGAGAAAATGAATCTCATTTTTGGTGAGAAAGCCTTGTATTCTATATTTTCTTGGCTGACACAGTGTGTCAATGATTATAAGCTACATTTTATTTTTTAAACTCTTTTATTATATTTTTCTTGCATGTGCAATATACTATTTCAGTATTTTTCTCTCCTTTTTATATTTGGAGCATTAAGATTTTCTTTAACTTTTTTATTTTGCAGTAATATACATTTAAAATACATTTGCTATAATGTCAATGCATGCCCCAAAAGCTCAAGACTATAAAAATGATGCCACTAATTGTGTTAAAAAAATATGGGACTTTGCTTAATGATTCTGTCTAATTCGAGGACAAGATATACAAAAGAGCCATTGGCACAGGGCCAATGAAGCACAAAGCTAAACCTGATTAGTGTCACAAAGAGCACACAGGATATATTAGTGTGAAAACTCAAGGTTGCAATGCTTAACATACGTTAAGACGTAGGCCTTCCTTGTATCCACACTCACTCTGAAAATACTTACAGATGAGTATCCCAAACTTGGCTCCTACTTGGCTCCTATAATCTAGTCTCTTTTCTGTCTTTAATAGTATGACAAACTTTCTGTAGTCCTGGCTACTGACTGGGTAAATGCATCATTGCTTAGATCATTTTAATTGGGCCCTGATTCAAGGACCTATTATAGATTTACTTTTTCTTTACTTGGAATTTTTACACATAAGACTTTGATAGTCTATATTTCATCCAGAAATTATATTTTTATTTGGATTTTTTGATGTATTTTTAATTTCTCTTACCAATTGATTCATATACCTCATAACTCAGCCATGTATCCCTAAGTGATCCTGTGTTTTTCAATCACCCTCTTCATGGGGAAATGTAAAAATATTATTATTATTAATTGCAAAGTTTAAATTCCTTTTGAGAAGAATTTTAGGTTAAGAAACATGCTACCTCTCCGAAACCAGAAACTGAATTCTTTGGAGAAGACACCATGAAGATGCTTCCAGACCACAAGCTGCACAAGAAGATCAAGAATGAACTTTGGGGGTGGTTGATTGAATATTTATTTGTATGTATACTTTCATGCCAAAGGGGACTGCCTCCTAACTGACTTTTTGTAAATGCATCTAGCAATTATTGGTTTTGTTCTTTTTTTCCTCTCCTCCTCAAATTATTGTAATGTTTAAGTTGATTATGTTTTCATGATCCTTTTGGGGGAAATCTTTCCCAATAAGGATCAAATGGAGAAATATAAAAATGTAGATTTGAACCCCAGATTTCAATTCCCAGAAGTCCTTGGTAATTCCCAGAATGCCTAAAATCTCACTCTGAGTCCTCACCTGAGTACGAGAGCAAAAAGGGATATTTAAACTGACTATACTGCTTACCCACTCTCTCTCCCTACTTGAGCTTCTGAGCACATGTGGCTCTCTACTTAGTAGGCTAAATGTAGAGTAAGTGGTTGTGTCTAGGCACGTGCTTTCTTATTTTGTATTTTCTTATTTCTTAATTTTAATAATCTTTAATAAACCTCATAAAAATATAATACTTTTAGCACAGAAACAAATTTTAACTGTTACACTTTGTCTATTCTGAGTTTACAATTGTAAAAAGGGAATCCTTTATTCTCTTTGCCTAGTTGGAGTTAACACTTTGGTTAACAATAACATGTACCCCCTACTTAGTACCTCACAAGATTGTGAAGACAGGATTAACTCTCCTTTGTCTACCTTTTGATTGAATCAACACAAGCTTTATCTAGGTGGAGGAGCTTACAAACCACTTAGAGAATTCACACTCTCAGAAACTCAATCAGCCAGGAAACCATGAATCCTTTTGACAACAATTCACACCACCAGAAGGTGAGAAGTGGATCCCACAGACACTGTCACCTGTGCAGTGCTAGACGATTTGGAAGTTGTGATTGGCCCTTGTGAAGAGGGGAAGGGACAAGAAGCTACTAATAAAAGGCCCTGAATTTCTGGGGCTGGAGAGTTTGGCTTCAAGAAGGAAGTTGGCTTAAGGAAGAAAATTGTGAATTGTCACATAGATGATGGATGGATTTCATCAAAACTGGCTACAGTTGTATAACAACCTTTAGAGAATTTAATGAACTAAATATCTCAAATTGATTTTAAGGGGTGGTTAACATGGTTTTAGATTTTTTCTTTCAACAACTCTGACTGATCATTTTGCCTACCTCTGAGTTATTTGTAACAAGAGGTAAAGGATCCATTTTAGGTAGCTGAAGTGAAGTGCAATTATAATCCTCACCTCCCACATTTGTAAAAATGTGAATGGATGGGACATAACAGTCTCATACCAAAGGAACCAGGAAATTTATCCCAGGGCATGGTACCCCTAGATGGCCCCCAAGAGGGAGCATCTCTCAATTGTAACTCTTAAGCTTACTATACCCTTCCTCCAGAATAAACTAGATTCTTGGTGACATTTTTAGACCCAACATCAACAGTACAGATCTTATTGGGAAAGCTTCTAGTTCGTACCCATTGCAGATGGTGTTTGTGATGGTTTTAGATATATACTATTTATTTCTTTTAGGAAAGACCCTTCTATTCTTATACTTTCTAGTGTTTTCAATAGGAATAAGTGTTGTATTTTGTCAAAGGCTTTTTCTGGGTCTAGTGAGATAATCATGTGATTTTTGCTGGTTTGCTTGTTGATATGGTCAATTATGTGGATAGTTTTCCTAATATTGAACCATCCTTGCATTCCTTGTATGAATCCTACCTGGTCATAGTGAATAACCCTTGAGATCACTTGCTGGAGTCTTGTTGCTAGTATCCTATATAAGATTTTTGCATCTATATTCATTAAGGAGATTAGTCTATAGTTTTCTTTCTCTGTTTTTGACCTGCCTAGTTTTGGAATCAGTACCATATTTGTGTCATAAAAGGAATTTGGTAGAACCCCTTCTTTGCTTATTCTGTCAAATAGTTTGGATGATATTGGGATCAGTTGTTCTTTGAATGTTTGATAGAATTCATTTGTGAATCCATTTGGACCTGGGCATTTTTTCTTAGGGAGTTCTTTGATGGCTTGTTCAATTTCTTTTTCTGATATAGGGTTGTTTAGGTAATCTATTTCTTCCTCTGTTAGTCTAGGCAATTTATATTTTTGTAAATATTCATCCATATCACCTAGATTGCCATATTATTTATTGCCATATAATTGGGCATAATAATTGTTAATGATTGCCTTAATTTCCTCTTCATTAGAGGTGAGGTCTCCCTTTTCATCTTGGATACTGTCAATTTGTTTTTCTTCTTTCCTTTTTTAAATTAGATTGACTAGTACTTTGACTATTTTATTTGTTTTTTCAAAGTACTAGTTTCTAGTCTTATTTATTAAATCAATAGTTCTTTGACTTTCAATTTTTTTAATTGCTCCTTTGGTTTTTAGGATCTCTAATTTAGTCTTCATCTGAGGATTTTTAATTTGTTCACTTTCTAGTTTTTTAATTTGCACGCCTAATTCATTGACCTCTGCCCTCCTTAATTTGTTATATATGAACTCAAGGATATAAATTTCCCCGTGAGTATTGCTTTGGCTGCATTCCATAGATTTTGAAAGGATGTCTCATCATTGTCATTTTCTTCAAAGAAATTATTAATTGTTTCTATGATTTGTTCTTTAATTGATTTTGGAGAATCATATTGCTTAATTTCCAATTAGTTTTTATTTGCCTCTCCATGTACCCTTGCTAATTATTATTTTCATTGCATTGTGATCTGAGAAGGTTGAATTTATTATTTCTGCTCTTTTGCACTTTTTTGCAATGTTTTTATGCCCTAGTACATGGTCAATCTTTGTGAATATACCATGTGCTGCTGAAAAGAAGGTACATTCCTTTTTGTCCCTATTTATTTTTCTCCACATATCTACTAACTGTAATTTTTCTAAGATTTCATTTACTTCGCTTACCTCATTCTTATTTATTTTTGGTTTGATTTATCTAGTTCTGATAGAGGAAGGTTCAGGTCTCCCACTATAGTTTTTCTATCTATTTCATCCTTGATCTCCTCTAGTTTCGCCTTTAGAAATCTGGATGCTATGCCATTTGGTACATACATGTTGAGTACTGATATTTCCTCATTGTCTATACTGCCTTTTATCAGGATGTAATTATCTTCCCTATCTCTTTTTACTAGATCTATTTTTACTTTGGCTTTGTCAGATATCATGATTGCGACTCTTGCCCTCTTTTTTATCAGTTGATGCCCAATAGATTTGGCACCATCCTCTTATTTTTACTCTATGAGTGTCTACCTTCCTCATGTGTGTTTCTTGTAGACAGCATATGGTAAGGGGTTTCTAATCCACTCTGCTATTTGCTTACATTTTTATGGGTGAGTTCATTCCATTTACATTCAGAGTTATGATTACCAGCTGTGTATTTCCCAGCATTTTGGTTTCTACTCCGAGTCCTTCCTTATCTTCTTTCTTCCTTCTACATCAGTGTTTTGTTTTAAATCAGTCCCCCTAATTCCCACCCTTATTTTACTTCCCTTTCTACTCCCCCTTTCTTATTCATCTTATTTTCTTTACAGTCTTTTTAAACTACCCCCCACCTTCTCCCTCCCTTTTACTGCTTCCTTCTCCACCAGCCTGTTTGTTACCCTTCTACTTCCCTATAGGACACAAATCAATTCTTTGCCTAAATGCATTTGATTGTTCTCTCTTTGAGTCAATTTCAATGCAGATAAGAATTAAATATTTCCTATCTCCAACCTCTTTACCCTTCCAGTGTATTGATGTTCTCCCCCCTCCCACAATGAGCTTCTTTGTGACATATAAATTTACCCCCTTCATTTTCTTTTCCCATTTCTTTCAGTATTAACCTCTTTTTTAGCTCTAGTTGTAATATACACACACACACAATTGTAATATACACACACACACACATATATATACATGTATTTATGCATACATATATCTATATACATATTTATGTCTTGTCATTTCATCTCATACAGTTTGTCACTATTCCTTCTAAGTGTACTTCTTCTAGTCGCCTGGGTGATAATAACAATTTTTAAGAGTTACCAATGACCTATTTTCTTATAGGGATACATATTGTTTTAACTTATCCCAATAAGTTTCTCTTAAGAAAGTTGGGGTTTTTTGTTTTGTTTTGTTTTGTTTTGTTTTGTTTTCTCTCTTTCTTAATTACCTTTTGATGATTCTCTTGAGTTTTGTGTTTGGGCATCACATTTTCTGTTCAGTTCTGGTCTTTTCTTTACAAATGCTAGGAATTCTTCTATTTTGTTAAATGACCATACTTTCCCCTGTAAGAATATAGTCAGTTTTGCTGGGTAGTTGATTCTTGGCTGTAGACCTAGTTCCCTTGCTTTCCGGAATATCATATTCCATGCCTTTCGGTCCTTCAGGGTAGATGCAGCTAGATCCTGTGTTATCTTCACTGTAGTTCCATGGTATCTGAATGACTTCTTCTTAGCAGTTTGTAATATTTTTCCCTTGGTCTGATTGTTCTTGAATTTGGCTATAACATTCTTGGGTGTTATTAGTTGGGGATTAAGTATAGGAGGTATTCTGTGGATTCTTTCAATCTCCACTTTTCCCTCTTGTACTAGAATATCATGGCAGTTTTCTTGGATAATTTCCTGTAGGATGATGTCCAGGCTTTGTCTTTTGTCATGGTCTTCTGGTAGTCCAATGATTCTTATGTTGTCTCTTGGAACAATTTTCTAAATCTTCTGTTTTGTGAATGAGGTGCTTCATTATTTTTCTCAATTTTTTCATTCTTTTGATTTTTTTATAATGTCCTGCTACCTTGTGAATTTGCTTGTTTCTAATTGTTGTATTCTGGTTTTTAAATACTGAATTTCATCCCTGGCTTTTTTGGTCATCCTTCTTCTGATCTTTCATCTCCTTTGCCTCATTTTCAAGCTGATTAATTTTGGCTTTCAAGACACTGTTTTCTGTTTCCAGATTACTTATCTTGCTTTCTTTGTTCTTTTCCCAGTTGTCTTCAGCCTCTCTTAATTGTGTTTTGAATTTTATTTTGAGTTCTTCCAAAGCCTTTGTCCAATTCACTGGAGTTTCTGGGTTTTTTTGCTTGGTGCAATATGGAGTGTTTAAACTGCTGCAACTAGCCTGCCAGCTCTGCTCTTCTTCTCCAACTGCTTCCCTACCACCTGTGTTCAACACTCTGAGCCTGGCATAGCAGTCATAGAACATTTCCAAGCATTCCTGAAGAGAAATGACTTGTATCAAGTGTGAAGTTCATATTCCAGCTATATCCCAGTGACTGTTGTAAGATAAGAGGAGAGATAGTCCACTTTGAGCAGAGAGCAATCTCTGGCAGAGATCAGCTGCAGAGAGAGTGGGGGAGGAGTAAGAAGAAAATTGTAAAATAGAATGAGAAGCTGAAAAGTGTAACTGACACTTCATCACTTCTTCAAAATATGAGCCTGAGGGAAGAAGTGGATCTCCTAGGCTGGGAAGAAGCTGTCTCTCTGGAGATCAACTATCTATTTCTGAACCCCTGGATACCTCTCACTCAACTCTTAATGACAGCAATTAAAGCCATCAGTGGATATTGTGGACTGGGACTTTGACAAAAGCCATCCACAGAGATTCTTTTTCAAGGATCTCCCTCTCTATCTCTCCCTCCCTTTTTTGTTCCTGGACTCCTATATTCAAGCTAGTTATCTTAGGAGTGGGGATAAGCTGGCAGTGGCGAAGAAGAGGGATCAAGGCTGGGAAATCCTTGAACCCCTAAACTTTGGAAGGCCAATTTGCCAGAGGGGACAAGTAATAGGGCTTCCTGTTCACCCATTTCCCTGCTTGATATCCTTACCACTGCTTCCCTGTTTGAACCCAAATAAATCATCTGTTACTCTGGATTTAGGTCTGGGTCAGTTTCTGGCAATAATAAAGGGGACTGAAGATTTGGGGAGGTCATACCTCTCTCCAAATGGGGGTTAACCTCTGGATCCCAGTGATCCAAGACTGCTAGCCCCAAGGGACTAATATTTCTCCTTGGCAGTAGGGTAGCCCCAAGAGCCTGGAGGGAACTGACAGTTGTGGTCCCTGATGAAAACAGAGTCATAGGAATTCACCTTGCTTCTCGAGAAGAGATTGGACCTCAAGGGGGGCATTGTGTCATCTTACTAGGGTTTTCCCCTCTAGTTCTTGTCCTCTGTATCTCAGAACCATTCTCTGAGGAGACATACTCCCTCTGTCAAGGAGACAGGACTTAGCTATCTTCCCCCAAAAAGGAAGAGAGGGGAAGAACATTCTCCACCCTCTCACCCCCATTCCCTCTCTCCCTCCATCATCCTTGTTCCCTTTTAATCCTTATGTTTCACTATTATTTGTGCTCTAAGTATATGCCAGAGGTTCAGAATACTTTTTGTATAATGAACCTTTAGATAGTCTGGTGAAACCTATGAACCCCTACATAATACTTATATTCATAAATGAAGGAAATGCTAACTTTCAGTTAGAGCTTAGTGAAAAATAAAGATTTTCATTTTGTTTCTCATTTAAGTTCATGGATCCTGTGATAGAGGCTGTCACTAAAGAAAACTACCAGGCTGAAGAGTGTGTGGCTGTGATCATCTCAATGGGGGAGGGGCCCCAGGAGGCTAAAATGTTGAGGGAAACCAGAAGATTCTGACTGGAAGAGCAGTTAGTCTCTCAGTTTGGAGTTGCTGAAGAGGGAGGGCTGGATAAGATTTTCTCCTGAGGGTTACCCACCTTTTTTCTGTCAGTGACTGGAAATCCTTCCTCCCATTTCCCAGTTGAAAAGACTACTGAAGAGAAACCTGAGAAAAGGCATTTTGAATCTCTGTCAGACTTTACCTCAGCTCCTGGTGCCGTAGGTCTGAACTGTGGCCAAGGGACCAAACCAGGGTCAGTCAACCTGACTATCTCTCAGGGGCCTCAGGCTGCCAAAGCCTGAGTTCCTCCCAAACTCAAGAAGGGAGGGAAAAGGGGTTTAGCTAGAGAAAGGGACCCCCTTTTCCCCACTTTCATTTCCCATTCTTTCCCTGCCAGTCATTCCTTTATATTACCCTGATTGAGTTAATTGACATTAAAGTAGTTATCGTTTCCCCAAATTTTGAATCAAATATGAGTGAACAGCTTCAAGGGAGAGAGCCATCTTCTTCTTAAGAAGAAACATTTTAGTCCCTAGTAGTGGAGGGGGGACAAGAGGAACAAGAGCAAATCTGGGATAGCAGCCATGGTTAAGGAGGGAAGGAGGAAGGGGGGAAATCTTCAAACCCCCTCTCATCTCTCTGAGCCAACCCTCAACATTAGCTGTCTCTCCTAGGGCCTGTTTCTTTTACCACCCCAAACCTTTCTCCGTTACAATCCCCTGATATTAGTAAATGGACCCTAGGTGAAGAAACTCAACTATAAGCTGATCTCCCTCTTAGAGAAGAAGGCAAAGGAACTCAAAGAATTCTTCCTCTCCCTGGGTTGTTTGGGACAATAAATTATTCCTAAAGGGAAAAAGAATTCAAATTTGGTTGTCAATCAATCATTATTTATTAAATGCCTGCTAGATGTCTGGTACTGTGCTAAATGCTGGGCATACATGGAGGAAACAACATGCAGAAAAATATCTACCAACAAGATATACACAGGATATATTAGAGAGAATCAACACAGTGAAAGTACTAGCATTACGGGGAGTTATTGGGAGAAGAATAATCTGAGGTAAAGATAAAGAAGCTGGATGTTCTGTGGAGGAAGAAAGCTGCTTGTCCTCCAAAGAATGATATAATATGGTTTCAGAACAGTTGTAACATGAGAGATCATGCAGTAAATGTCAGATCGAGAACTGAAGAATGGTAATAGTATTATTCCCATTTTAAAGAGGAAGAAACTGAGGCTAATAGAGATTAAGTAACTTGTCCAGAATCACACTCCTATTAAGTGTCTGAGGCAGGATTTGAACTCAAATCTTCTTGACTCCAGGTCCAATACTATCCAGTATCTCCCTGCCTGGGTGGCAGTTGGTCGGCCCAAAAGTTCCTAGGAGTCAGAAATCCAAGAAAGGAGCCAGTAGTAAAAGTCACTGCTTTGAATATCTACACATATATGCCCAAACTTTAGGCAGCAAACAAAAGGAAATGGAGGTCAACACAAGGAAGAAAATTAGACTTCTTGAGTGTCACTGGGATTTATCAAGAGAAAGCTCATAAGTAAACTATGATTCTGGAAGACTATACTTCATTCAAAAGAAATGGGTTTGGCACAAGAAGGAGGGATATGGACAATGGGTGGGGTAGGGTGAGGAAAAGCATTTTACATATAAAGAATTCCCTCATATGAGAAAATGTAGAAACCAGAGCAAGGAGTCTTGAGAGGATATTATGTGAAGGACAGCAGAGCATGTGCAGAAAGGAAATTGACAAAGAGTTTGGGAAACATATCACAAATCTGACAGAAAAATGATATAATATAGCATGGGGAACTTTAATCAGATATAAAGAGGTATCTCTCTCTCTCCATCTCTTTGTCTCTCCCTCTCTCCCTGCCTCAGTCTCTCTGTGCTTCTCTCTCTATTTCAAAATCATAACAATTGATAACTTCTTGAATTATGTTAGTCATAATTCCATCCTTCAAAAGTGAGGAACCACCATGGGGACAGTCAATTCTGGATCTGATTCTAATGAAAAAATTAGTTCCTGTTGTGGAAATGAGAGGAATTCTGAGAGGAAGTGACTATCCTTCCAAAAGTATGTTATTGAAACATAGTCTGACAGATACCTAACAATTTCAGGAAGCAAATTTCAAGGACTTCAGGGGAAAGATTCATCGAATCTCATGAACTAAAATGGCATATGGGAAGGCAGTCTAAAAGGAATAGAAGAGAGGTAACTGAATGTCTTAGTGAATTGAGAGCCAAGACCAGAGAAGGGAGTTCCTGGATTCAAATCTAGCCTCAGATACTTCCTAGCTGTGTGACCCTGGGCAAGTCACTTAATCCCCACTGCCTAGCCTTTACCACTAGAACCAATACACAGTATTGATTCTAAGATGGAAGGTAAGAGTTTTTAAATAAACAAATAAATAAATAAACTGAATAGAAGAAGTTTAAGAATAAAATTTTGGAGACATAAAGGGAAACATTTTCAATGAATATGGAAAACTCTAATTGGAGTTATTCAATAGTAAAATCAGCTGCCTTGAAAACTAATAGGTTCCTCCTTCTTAGAGATCTTTAAGCAAACACTAACTGACCATTTCTTTGGGATGTTATGCTGGGAATTCCTTTGGTGTAAGCATTAAATTAGATTACTGCTGAGATTCCCTCCAGCTCTCAAATTTTTTGGTTCTAATTCTGTGACTCATTTTTATCTTTGTATCCCTGGCACAGAGTAAGCATATAATAAATGTTTGTTGATTAATTGATCAGTTGATAATATAACTTTACTCCAATAAGAACATCTCTGGTATTCTATTCCAAGCAGCACATTTTAGGAAAGATGCTGAAAAGTTGGAATGCATTCAAAGAATGAGGAAGAAACTCAAAATAATGCCTTGCAAGAAACTTTGTTATATATAAGATAAATCATTTGTTTTACATGATCCCAAATGTTAGGATTAGGAACAATGGGTGGAAGGCTCAGAGAGAAAGATTTTAGCTCAATATAAAGAAGTTCCAAAATAGTTAGAATTGTCGCCAAAATAGAATAGACCATCTCAGAAAGTAATGCATTATCATCACTGGAAGACTTCAAACAAAGGCAAATCACTTGTCAAAGGATCTTACATAGGAGATTCCTAAGGTCCCTTCCAATACCGAGATTCTCAAATATTTTGAACCTAGCACAGAATTGCCAAAAAAATTTTTTTTAACTAAATACAAGTTCTTATGTTTCATATTGCTAAAGAAATTGGAAAAAGATCTCCATATCTCTCATTAAAGAATATCAAATGTCTGGGTTTAAAAGAAAGATAAGAGTCATAAGGAAAAAAAGTTTGGATTTGAGTTATTCTTTTTTTATCCCTAACTTCAAATGGGAAGTGCCAATTTTTAGAACCCTCAAAGAGTTGACCATATGATATTGATTAGGTTTTCATATTACGAAGTAAATGAAATCTGTATCTACTTGACACTCCAAATTTAAATGAGAAATGGGAAAAAATCAGTCAGTTTTCTGGATATTTAACATCATGTAGCTCAAGCCAAAAAATAATTCACTAACCTGCCATATAATCTCTCTAACAAAAATACTTGATGCATTCAAATGTTATGAGTTGATTTTTGCTCTGTTTTCTATCAACTGCTCACCTTCTTTAGTTTGCCTTGTTAATAACCCATCTGGCCAACTGAGACCAGGAAACAAGTCACCCTTTTTATTGTGCTTTCCTCTTTTATTAATCCCAACTCACAGATCAAGTCTAAAGTCATTGTAATCTGAATGATTTAGGGATTACAATATTTATTTCCACTTAGACTGGCTAAGGGTATTATTTTACATGCCAGAGAAAACAGCTGTAGCCTAAAAGTTAACTCAGGGACCATTGAATAAACTCCATGTAGAAGTATAAGGTGTCTTAGCATGCTTTCATGTTAGCCCACTTTAATTGAATGGTTGAACAATGAAGATGGATTTGGCAAATTGCAGGTTCCCCCTGCAATTTTGCCATTAGGCTTCCCAAATACAGGACCAGAATGTCACCAAATGATTTATGAGTCAAGTGACAAGTTTTTATTAACAAGCCTAAAATGCCATACAAAGAGAACTATAACAAGATGAGCATAATAGAATTGAAGAAATGGATCATGACAAGGTTAATAAAAGCCAAAGTAATGACAGACCTTTGGGGATCTCAAGGACTTATTCCAAACAACCAATGGACTTGAAGAGGGAGGCAGCAGAGGGTAATGTTATCATTGTCACTTTTACTAAGAGTGATGATGTGTATTCTAAGGGAAAGTGTTTTTCTATGTGATTAAAGAAAATATTACTAACTCACTTGCTGTCACTAAACTATGCCCTTTAGTGGATCTTCTAGTACATAATAGGGGATGCGTTTCTGTTCATCCATTCACAACTTCTTACCCTCCGGATAAATTTCACGTATGTAACTCATACACAAAAATACTTACTGAGCATCAGTTATGCTTAATAGCACTAATAGGTGCTATGAAAGATACAAAGTAGCTTTACACATGGTTCTTATTTTAAGGATTTTTCTTTTTAAGGAGTTTAATTCAGGTTTCCAACCAAGCCTGAGGTATTTTGCAATAGACTCTCCTAATTGGTAGAGAGAATGCTAATGCAACATTTTGTTCTTGCTTGAAAGGATAAGTTGGTGGGGCAGCTTTAGAAAGAGGAAAAATTACTTAAGAAAGACATTGGTATAGTGCAAGAGCTGGATCTGAAGTCTGGAAGATCTGAATTCAAATCCAGTATCAGATTCTTTGACTATGAACAGATCCTATGACTTTGTCATGCAAAAAGTCACTTGACCTCTGTCTGCCTCAAGGTACTCATCTGTAAAATGAGGGTAATAATAGTACCTATCCCTTAGAGTTGTTTGTGAGTTTCATGAGATAATATTTGTAAAGTTTTCAGCACTATGCTTTATTCTTCCTTCCTTTCCTCTTCCAGGAAAGACAGAGAAAAAGGACTGGACATGTATGAGGGAAAACTCATTCTTCAGCATATCCCTGATTTCCTGCTGCCTCCCTAGAGATGGCATCAGCATTCTCTTCATCATTTGAAGAGCCTCATTCAAAATGTTCCAGGTATATTTGATAATGTGGATTACAGAAAGATAATAGGCACATAAAAATTATAGCTAGGAAGGTTTTAAAGATACCAACTCAGGCAGAGCAAAGTTAATTGGCCCATAGAGGGGAATTAATACAAATCTTGGCTTAATATAGTCTGTACTTTATAGCATATTGGTTCTCAAACTTTCCCAGTAGAATATAAGCTCCCTGAAGTCAAAGACTGTTTAACATTCTTTGTATTCCCAGCACCTAACACAGGGTAGAAAAGGCATTTAATAAAAAAAAAAAAGTATTGGATTGAATTTAACTTCCCAGTCTCCATCCACTTTAGTAAGGAAAAGAACTACCTATCCTACCTATTTCTACTTGCCACCATAAAATCTTATTATTATAAACCTGATAAATTAGACTTGATTGTTATTGTAGCTACATTTTAAGTTAGTCATTTGGGAATTTCTGAATATAGATGAAAATATAATAATAACACCACTAATAATAGTAGCAAGAATTTATATAGTACCCACTATATGCCAAGTACATTACAAATAATATCTCATTTGACCCTCAAAACAACCCGGGGAGGTAGCTGCTTTCCATTTTCTAGTTGAGGAAACTGTGCAAACAGAGGTTAAATGGCTTTCTCAAGGACTCCTAGCTATTAAATATCTAGAGCAGGATTTGGATTCAGGTCAAACAAAGCCTTTCACATTTCAGTGTGACATACTTAGGAACAATTGACACCCTCACCTTACCCCTTTTAGAACTAACCAGTTTTGTTAGCTAGACACAGGCAATCTATGGCCCTACATGGTACAGTTATTCCAGTGTGACTAAACTACACAACCATACTCTGAAGAGTTCAAGAGAAAAAAGAGGCAAAGGCCATCCATCCTCAACCTACTTACACCATGAATAACATTACAGAAGACTAGGCACTTAGGATAATGAAAGAATTCTACTTAAGGTAAAAACAGAGGATAAGAGTTAAGAAGGGTGAGAAGAAACCATTAAGGGAAAAAGAGAGAAAGGGAAGCTCAAGAAGTATAAGAATTACAGTAAGGGAACAAAAGTCAGGGAAACCTGGTTTCGGGACTCCCTTCTCCCTTTCTTTGGAAGTGGATGAAAAAAAAAAATCTTTACCAGCAAAAAATAAAAAGGTAAATAAGTGCCCATCAAATGAGGAGAGAACAAATTGTGTCATATGAATATAATGAAACATTAATATACATTTTTATTAAGAATGCAGAGAAACATAAGACTTGAATGAACTGATGAAGAACAAATTAAGTATAATCAAAAGAATAAATTACATAACCACAATAAGTTAAACAAAAATAACATTAAAAGACTTCAGAATTTATTATCTCAGAATGATAGTGAATCAGGCTTCCCACCTCTTGGCCAAGATAGATGGAAAATGAGACATTCATTTTCAAAAATTAATAATATTTTGATTTGTTTGATTTTTCTTTACTTTTTTTTGTTACAAGATGAGAGTTAGTCACATAAAAATAAAAGAACATCAATAAAATATCTTTTTAAAAGGTTGAGAAAGGTAGAGGCTATAATTAAGACCATCCTTCTGACACCAGAATTCTATTTCAATGAGAAGAGAAGTTAACATCCTTGTCTCTGATAGGTAGGGAAGATGTTTCCAGGTGTCTCTCTCATTGAGGAGTGTTGAACTAAAGACCCAAGTTATAAGCTATTGGTATCAACTCCTCAATTCTCCAGAACAGCTCAAGGAGTCAAAGACAAAAGAGAAAGTATTCCCCCATCTCATTTAATTTCTCTTTTCCCCAGTATCTACTATGCCTCTTACTGCTAGCTTCAATTTAGAAGTACAAAATGAGTCAAGGAAGGGGCAACAACAACAAAAAGAAATCACTGTGTTTGGAGATAGCCAATGACTTGGGTCAGCCCTGAGCCTTGAATCAAGGCCAGCGAAATCCATGTGGCTTGAAAATCTAATCTCTCCTTTCTCTGTGTTGGCCTAAAACCTGCCACAGACCTTGACCATGCATAGTTGTTTCCTATTAAGATGTATCTTTTTTTTTTCAAGCCTTACAATAGTTTCTGACAGAGTTGGATGTAGAGAGAACTGAGTCCCTGTGAGGGCAAGAGAAGGATGCTTTTTTTACAGCCTACACAAAGCTACTTAGCAGATGCTTCATACACAGTTTTCTGGGGATTGTAATATAGGACCAGAATAAGGTCCCCTACAATGGGGAACTAGAGAAAGAGAGGTGTGAAGGAGCTAAAGAAATGGAGAGAGGCAAGAGATTGACCTTCCCCTCTCCTCCCCTTGGGGAAGGTAGCACAAATTTGTCTTCTAGAAGGACAGAACATGTCCCCTCAGAGATTAGGTTGAATATGGAGGTTAAGGGCTGAAGGAGAGGGTCCTAGAGAATTGATCCACTGCCTCCCTTCTTGATCTTGGCTGTTGTTGAAGGGCAGAGTAATTTTCCTGCCCCTGAATTTCCCAATCTCCCAATTGCCACCTTTCTCCGTTTTAGACCTGAGTCACTCTACAGCCTGGTTTGGAGCTAACTCCCCTCCTTGGGGGGAAGGATATAATTCCTTCCCCCCTTCCCCCCCCCACCCACAAGGGCTTCAAGTCTCCTTCAGTGATGTTAGAAAGCAGACCTGATCTATTTCTTTATTCCTGAGCATTCAGGCTGTCCACCTGACCCTCTTTTGGTCAGTTGTTGAGGTTGTCCTTCCTCCTAATCTAACCTAGTTGTAAAATGAAGTTCAAGGACAATTTTGGGGATTGAGAGAATCTTCTTTGGTAGATGGCTTTCTACAAAGTCCCAAATCTATTTTTATTGTCATCTGCTGGAACCAGAGGAATTTGGGGTTCACTGGAAGATGATCAATGTTCAGAGAGGCTGTCTGGTGGGTTCCCAAAGAGAAGTGAAGTAACTTATGAATCCTCTCGGCTCTTCTGTTCCTTTTTTGGAATTTTGGGTCTTCCTTGCCCTTCCCCCCACTTGGGTTGGTCTTTTGCATGCTGGATCTGATTTTTCTCTCTTACAGGACTCAATTTGGAAACGAGTCAAGGAGCTTGCATCTCTGCTCATATTCCACTCGGCCTTATCCAAATGAATTCCTAGCCTTCATAAATCACTGAGCTTTCTCCTTTCTTAAGCTATTTCTTTTTGAAAAACAGAAAGGTAGCCATAAGGTCAATCAGAGATAGTCTCGTGTAAATTATTATTTTGAGTTAGGGATTGAACCAATGATTTCATTAGTATAAGGAATTCCTGAATGAAGAAATTCTCCCCAGCAATGAAGATTGGAGCTTTCTCTGCAATGACAGTTTAGGTAGTTGCCTAGAGTACTGACAGCTCAAATGAATCGCCCACAGTCACACAATTAGTGCATGTCTGAGATAGGACTTGAACTTAAGTCTCTTCTGCTTCAAGGCTTGCTCCCTCTCTAAATCTCTGACTGTCTCAGTACTAGCAACTGCCTCACAGACTTGTTGTGGAGGTTAAATGAGATAATCGTAGAAAAGTTCATACCCACTCCACTTTCCATAAGTCAGCTTTGTTTATGAAACCCCCAAGATTGTCCCTGGCCCTTGGGAACTTGCTTTGAGGGAAGTCCCAAACTGACCTTGTCTTAGACTGAATAATAAACCTTTAAGTACCCAATGATCACAGCTGGGCTAGAATTAGTAGATGTAATCAAGTCTTAAGGGTCCTTCTTATCTTTGAAGTTTTGCTCATTGTATCAAAGGCTGGACTCCTCCTTCCCTTGTGTCCATTGTAAAGTCAATCAACTGAACCTTCCAGTACTTTATTTCCCCCAAAGGTATATAAGATGCCAAGTTCTCTAGCTCATTGAAAATCTTCTTTCCCCACCCCCAGAAATATTGTTCACAGAGTCCCAGAGTTTTTGTCTCTGTGTAATATCTAGCACTTGACTCTGTGTAGTGGCCAATCAGATCAGAGCATTGTCTTCCTTGTCCTGATTAAAGACTTGTTCTTTCTAACTACTTTAATGGTTCTGTGTTTTTCAAGGTTGACACATTTCATACTACTTTATTATCACCTTCCTTTTGTATTTTCAATGGTGCTCTATATCTAGGCTGCCTTGGGAACAAGGGACCATAAGGAGTATCAGGTAGTAAGGAGGAAGGACAACCATTTATTAAATGAAGACAAAAGATCTGGGTTCAAATCCTGGCTTTGTAATATGCTATCCACATGACCTGGACCAACAATGAAACCAAGTTGCAACTTAGTATTTAGTTTCCAAGTTTTAAAAAATGGTCTTTTCCATACATCATAACCTTAATCTGTAAAATAAAGGGATTTGACTAATTTACCTTTATTTACTTTCTATTTTCTACCTTTTATTTACCTCTATTTACCTTCTAGCTCTAAATCCTATGAGGAAGAAAGTTTGTATAAGTTCACAAGGACCATGAGGGATGACAGATTTAGAACTAGATGGGACCTCAGAGATCATTTAGGCTAACTCTCTCATTTTACATATGAGGAACTGAAGTCCAGAGAAGTTAAATAACAAAGTCCTATGGTAAAGTGGAAAGCCAGGAATCAGACCCGTGTCCTCTCTCTCCAGAAAGAGAAATCTAATCACTGCATAAGGTTCTTCATTAGTAAAAGTTTGGTAAGATAAAAGCTGAATTCTTTTCCAGTTCTAGGATTCTTTGATTTAATAAACCTACTTATTTGACTCAAGCCTTTCTTGTAGACAAACACTTAAGGAAGTGAAGGAGACTTTGAACCCCCTTCGCTGTTTCTTTATCATTAAAATGAAACTGAGAACTCAGTATGTTTGGAAACAAAATTTCCCAATTTCCTTTTTCCCTGCATGGCCATCCAGATGAAGATGGAGTCACTTGATTGCATCATCTCCATTCAGAAATTTATGTTTTCTTGTTTGATTGATTTCCTATTGGACCCAAGTTCATACCCATCTGTCTGACATATAATAAACAATTGTGGCACACACCGATCTACTGGGCTGTCTGGGTAGGACCCCTGACTGCCAAAATCTTTTCACGAACAAAGAAGGCCCTGTGGCAACTGAAAGGCACTTTGGGAGTGGTCACCCATGTCTCCCCTTCCTTACTCCTTCCTTTCCAGCCTTCCGCACCTGGGCAGCTGCCCAGTTCACTTGTTGGACAACACCAACCCTGTTAATCCACAATCAGGCCTATTATGCACTCAGTGACTGCCTGTTCCCAGTGGCCCCCACTGCCTGTCAACTGGGCTGGTTGAGTTAGACTGTGCCGTGCTATACTCTACTGTACTGTACTGTTCTACAGCAACTCTCCCTGGCAAGGAGCCCGAAGCAGGGAGGCAACTGAGACATTGAGTTACCACTTAAATTTAGAGCCTAGATGTCAGAAATGACTTTACCAAAAGGATATGAGAGAAAGAAAGGCAGAAAATGAATGAGAACGTTAGAGGACCATGTAAGAATTTTAGAGGAAAGCACCTTAAAAGTCATCTATTCTGACCATCACAAATCATAGGTAAGGAATCTGAAGCTTTAAACGGTTAAAAAATTTACTTAAGGTCACACAGCTACCAGTAGAGGACTGGAATTTCAAGTTTCTAGACTCCTACTATGTTTACCACTATCCTATATATTCTAGTGGACATACAAGATAAATGAAATCTGTTATCTACCTTCAAGGAGTTTATAGCCTGGCTTTGAACACAAGACACATGAATCAACCATACTATAATTAAGGGATTTCTTCTATGGTATTCATTCTAAGTACAGAAAGTTTAGAGAATGGAGAGATGCAGGTGGATTTGCATTAGCTAGGAAAGGCTTCACTGAGGAGGTGTCATGAGCCATGTCTTAAGAGAGGGTCAAAATTTAGATGAACAGAAGATTAATCCATAAACAGGGCTAATGATGCTAAATGAAAGGCAAAAAGAAGTATGGTATTTGGAAGGAATAGTGAGCAAACTAGATAGCCTGCATAGATCAGAGGGTTTCTGTGGGAGCATAGTAGGAAATAAAGTTAGATACTATTTTCTCTGTAATGCTTCAACCAGTACAAGCTGAGCTACGCCTGTAGCCATGATCAACATAGAGCACTGTACTCAGCACTAAGGGAGCCATACAAAAAAATAAAACAAAACAAAACATGAAGACTTAGTTCTTGTCCTCAGAGTCCTCATAATCACCTTGTTTGTTTTTTGGGTTTTTTTTTTGCACCTGCTCCATTCTTTTACCTGTATTTTAACCTTGTGTCCAATTCATGGAGGTAAGTAAATATCAGGACTTTGTGTCTTCCTTCCTCAGTTTGGAACATCACTGAATTTTAGTCCCTTTCTTCCCTCCTCATAACATAACATTCAACACTAAGGAAATCAGAAACACCTAACCCCATTTAGCTATGGTGGATTCAATTTTTCCACACATCTGCCTCCCTATTGTGTTACTATTACTTTAACTACTAGACAGAATTGATTGCCTTCACCTTATTCTATCCAGAAAAGAGATGTGCATTGGGGGTGTTCTGTTCTTACCCTGGCAATTTGTGTATCTCTTTTTAAGAAGAATTGCTGATTAAGAAAAATGTTTTCTATGGTTTTCAGAGAATCAGTGACCTTCTGTCCCTCAGTTCTGCCTTCCTCTGTGGGAGAATGCAAGCTCATTGCCAAGGGATGTATGGATTTGCCTAATGAGAAATGTCTGGGCTCTTGAGCTGCCATAGATTGGCAAACTCCACCTACCCTATGACTTTATTATATTTAAATGAGACCTAGTCACCAGGATCTTAGCCTAATAGAAATGATTCTCCATAGAAATAGAGAAATATGTGGGGATGTTGTACATAGTTATTTTGATTCTTAGCATAAATTTATAATACTCTTAGCATATATTTGATGACTTTAATGATCCCCAGATAGTTCACAATAACAATAAAACAATGAATCATAGTGGCAACATCTCCAAAACATCTGCAAGTCCTCCATTCTCTTAGCTCTTGGAAATACCACATACAGAAGCAGCTTTCAACCCAGGTATCCTAGCAAATACATAATTCAGCGCTTCTTTGAGTGGGTGGAAAGTGTAGCAACAAGCATGGTTTAAAACTCATTCTTAGACTCACAAATCCAGTCAGGCTAGCTATCAGAGACTGCTGCTGATACTCTGTACCTTGGATTCATGGCATGAGGAATAGGCTCGGGATTTTGGATGACTCAGAGAGATTGAAGCTTTTCTTGGTCTGAGTTGTCCTATCCTTGCACAGATCTCTGATATCCCTGGGATTCAGCTAACTCTTCATGCATGAAGCAGTTGGGTGAAACTTAATAGCCATGCCTGGTAAAAACTTGAGCATCATTCACAGTGGCTTCACATTTGGTTAGTGATGCCAATTGTTTTAAGTTCACACCCATCCTATAAAGTATTTCTCACACCAAGTTCACTTCTGATTGTGGCATAGCCCATGAATGAGTTGCTCCTTTGTTTGTGAAATATAGTGACTCAGCCTTTGGGTCCTTTAAATGTTGGGCTGGGTCAAGTAGGGCTGACCCCTCACTAGATTCAACTGATATGGCTAAGGGCAGATGCTACCATGGACTCCTGCTGCCTCATCTCTCACCTTATTTCATAGTTTACAAGATCATGACTGAAACATTCTGCTACTGATAAATGATTCACCAAATAAAGGGAAAGAGTAGACACAAAAAAGGACAAAAGAAATATAGATACTACAGTGTAACCATCCAGGCATGGAGATAAGACAGTAACAGACATACCCACCACAGCCACTGAAACACTCTCTCCCTATTTAAAGTTCCAGATCTTGTAGTCCTTTTCACTTAAAAGCTACCTAAGAGAGATAGAGAGGTGCCTTTTGTATGCACATTCAGTTTCCACTCAGCAGTGAATTAAAAAGTTTTTCTTCATCACACTGTAGACCTATAGGAAACAGAATATCTAAGCATAGTCCAAATCAGAGAAAAATCCCTCCAGGAAACAGGCTCACCAAATCTCCAGGTGGGTTGATAATAGGCAGAATATATTGTACAAACGAAGTCAAATTTATGATAAATTAAGTCATTCCTCAATTGACAAAGGTTAAGGAATATGAGCATGCAGTTTTCAAATGAAGAAATCAAAAATTTCAATAATCATATGAAAAAAAATTTCTAAATCCCTCCTGATTAAAGAAACACAATTCAAAATGACTCCAAGGTACCACCTCACACTTAGCAGATTGGCCAATATGACAGCAAAGGAAAGTAATAAATGTTGGGAGGGGATGTGGCAAAATTGGGACACTAATGCATTTCTGGTGGAGTTGTGAATTGATCCAACCATTCTGGAAGGCAATTTGGAATTATGCCCAAAGGGCTTTAAAAGAATGCATGCCCTTTCTTCCAGAAATACCACTACTAGATTTGTATCTCAAAAAGATTTTTTTTAAATGGGGATGGGCCTCTTTATACAAAAGTATTTATAGCTATGCTTTTTGTGGTGGCAAAATATTGGAAAATGAGGGGATGCCCTTCAATTGGGGAATGGCTGAACAAATTGTGGTATATGATGGTGATGGAATACTATTGTGCTATAAGGAATGACGAAACAGTTGATACCTATAAGAACTAGAAAGACCTACATGAACTGATGTGGAGTGAAATAAGTAGAACCAGGAGAAGATTATACAAAGTAAGTGAAATATTGTGGTATGATCAAATGTAAAAGACTTTGCTACTAAAAGCAGTGCAATGATCCAGGACAATTCTGAGAGACTTATGAGAAAGAATGCTATCCACATCAAGAGAAAGAACTGTTGGAGTAGAAATGCAGAAGAAAACATATGATTAATCACTTGTTTATACAGGTATAGGATTTGGGGTTTTGCTTTTTAAAAGATTATTACAAAAATGAGTAATATGGAAATAGGTTTTGAGTGATAATACATATGTAACTCAGTGGAATTACTTGTCAGCTGGGGGGGGGGAGAGTAAAATGGAGGTAGAACATGAATCATGTAGCCATGGAAAGAAAAAATTTTTAAAGAATATATTGTACCTTGTTGTGGTGGTACAGTAAACCCTCACACTCTCAAGATACCAGCTGGGATTGTTTCAGTCATGGAAAGCCAAGGTGCAGACCTGGGGTGGTTTGAGTTAACTTTATCCCCAGGAAGATTGAGCTTTGACCCAGTTGTAGGCACTTGGGTTGGGAGTTCTTGAGACTCCAGAAAACCTCCTGGCCAATTGCTTTTAACCTTTTTGGTGGACACTTTATCTGCTTTTATTTTACTTGATTTCTTTTAACTGCCTTGAAAACTCCTTAAGAGGGAGGAGGAGGTATTGGGATGTTTTTATTAAAGGAATTGGTTGAATCTTTAAGGCTCTAAGGAATCTATTGTACCAGATACAAAACTGGGTAACCTAGGATTTGCATGTTCAGAAAAACTGTGATCTTATTTACCAGTCTCTCCAATATAGCATAATGGTTGAATGAGCACCCTCAAAGAAGGAATTTGCCCTACATGATCTAAGGCTCCTTCCTACTTTCACATTATATTAATCTACACCATGAGGCAAGTCTTGTGGATAGAATATTAGAGTAGGAGTCAGGAAGACCTGAGCTCAAATCCAGTCTCAGATACTAACTAGTTATGTCACTTGGAGTAATTCACTTCACTTTTCTCTGCCTTAGTGTCTTCATTTGTTAATAGGAAATTAATAAGACATCCTATCTCCCAGGGATATCATGAGGTTAAAGTGAGATGATATTTGCAAAGTGCATGATAAACTTTAAAGGGCCATATAAATAATACCCCCTAATTATATTCTACAGTGTTCTAAAAGCCATCCAATAAAAATCCAATTAGTCATGATTTACTCTATTTCATCTCACCCTTAGCAAAGGTCATCTAGGAAGGCAATCACAAAATATCTTTCAGCATAAACAAGATGGTTTGGATTTGTATAGAGCTGCTGTTGCTGAGAATGAAAAAGTAAACCTGTTTATAAAGTTTGGGGTGGTATCTCCAAGTCACCAGTTTTTAAAGGAATGAGAAGTATACATTTATACCCTTGTGAATAGAGAACTAACTAGCCTGATTTTTCTCCTCAATAAAATGAGGGAATTGTATTAGATAACCTAAAAGGCTCCTTTTAGATCTAAATTCTATAATTACAAGTATCAGTATCCTTATAAATATTATATAGACATATTATCCCAAGGTGAAAGGCAATCAGACTCCCTCTATAGGTGATTTCTACTTTTATCTCCAGCCTCATCTTCTCCCATCTCAGTCCTTTAGGCAATCAAGATAAGGGTACATGTTTAGCAGTTTTTTTCTAGAATTCTTGCACTGTGATTTCTTTAGTGAAAAAGGAAAAAAAAGGAAACTCCTTTACAGAATTCAGCTAAAGAACATTCTTTCTAAATTGATCTGATAAGGATTGCTTTCTTTAGTTTTAAAGAACCTGGGAACCATCTATTTCAGGGGTTCTTAATCCAGAGTTTAGGTTCCCCAACAGATTCATGAATATATTCCAGGGAATCTGTGAACTTGTGTGATAATTTTTCATCTTTCATTTCCTTTTATTTTATTATACTATTTTTCTCCTACAACATTTTGGCTGACTGAAACCTGTCTTCTATTACTATTAACTTCATCTGATTCATGGAATAAAAATATTAAGGGAGGATTTTTTTACATTCCTTAGAGAAGGTGTCAACAGGGAGTTTTGAGCTTCCCGAGGTGATTTAGGTAACTATTTGTACAGGAATTCTACTGCCTCTGACTCTCTTTGAGGCATGTAAATCTTTCAGCCAGCTTATTGTGAGCCTTCTGAATAGAGTTTAATTTGTAACTTGACTTAGTTTTCCTACAAAATATGCTTAACTATGTTTGGGTTGTTAATGCAATTTATAACATTATGATTTATGTTTAAGTTTGTTCAGCTTTTATGACCTAAAAGGACGCGTTACATTATTGTATGTTAAAAATTACTTCTCTGACATAATTTTTGTCTATAAAAAGCCTCCTTAGAAACCTAATCTTAGTTCATAGTTCTTTTTCTACCTTCAAAAATCTATGTTTAAGCATAACAAAATCTAGGGGTTTTCCTTTATAATTTCTGCATTGTGATAGGTTTATTCACTACCACATGAACTCAAAAAATTACATTTTTTACTTTCAGTCACCTATAACTTAAATTCAGTATTTCCTTCATAGACTTCTCTAGACCCTCAACAGGGTTTATAATTTTTTAAAAAGGTTAAGAATTATCCTGTTCTATTTTTTTGACAGAGACTTTGTTATGCAAGTATTTAAAAGAATCATTATAGTTTATTTTTCTCTTTCCTCTCTCAATTCATTTGTTTCTTTGTATTATTTTCTTTGAACACTAAGTATCCTTGTAGCAAAGTTGCTTAACTGTATAATTACCCTCCTTCTATTGAGACCCAGTATATTATTGTTACTAAAAAGGGATCTGATATTTTAAAGCGGACTTGTAAAATATTTTTTGTTGGATATGTCTCTAGGTCACAGTGATGGTGAACCTTTTAAAGATAGAGGGCCGTGCTCTACCCCACACCGATGCTAGAGACACCCTGCCCCTCTTTACCCTACATAGGGGAGAGAGGAAGCAATTCCATTGGGCTGCTGGACAGAGAGGGGCTAAAGTGAGGAATGTCCTCAGTGAGGGGGAGGGGAGTGGCCTGAGTACTCTACTCCCCTCTAGCTCTGCTGCCTGTGAGCTGCACACATTACCTGCTGTTTATTCCCATTGACTTGCTGGACAGAGGGGCAGGGGATATGAAAAAATGTCATGAGGTGTGGTGGAGAGGGAGAGGGGAGCAGTTCTGCCTGAGGCCCTCTGCCTTTCTAGTAATAAACTCTGGAGGGGGAAAGGGTGACACTCACGCCCACAGAGAGCTCTCTGTGGGCCATCTTTGGCAACCATGCCATAGGTTCGCCATCACTGATCTAGAGCACAGGGAATAAATGGCCTACATGGGTTCTCAAAATTCCAATGCATGTGAAATAATTCCTTTCAAAGACAAACTCCCAGATCTTGGGGACATTAAGGCCAGTACTGTTTACCTAGGTTGACTGTTACACATGCCTGTGGGGGAATGCATCATTTGTTACTTTTCATTTCAATACTGTTGATGAATGGAAAAGGTAAGAGTGATTTATAAGCTTAAGGGCAGCTAAGAATGGAGTTATTCAGACTTCAAGACTTACTAGTTTTGTTATGTAAGCTACTTGACTTATCTTGAGTCTCAGTTTCATCATTTGTAAAATTAGGTGAATAGTAATATGCCTTACCTAAGTCACAGGACTGTTGTGGGGACCAAATGATATAAAGTATGTCAAAATACTTAAAAACTTATAAATAGGGGTCAGCTAGGAGGCTTAATGCATTGAGAGACAGACCCAAATATGGGAGGTCCTAGGTTCAAATCTGGCCTCAGACACTTCCTAGTTATGTGACCCTGGGCAAGTCACTTAGCCCCCATTGCCTAGCCCTTACTGCTCTTCTGCTTTATAACCAATACCCATTATTCAGAAAGTTTTTACCCCATTACTCCCAAATAATCCTTCTATCTACATATCTATGCATATGTATATATATATATATTTATATATATATATATATATATATATATATATATATAATGTAACATCCATATATGGTTCTGAGAAAAGGAGAAAATTGATATTGTGGAAGCCATTAAAAAAATCCTTTTCAGTTTCTTTAGAAATATTGAGAAATACCATTTCTTTAATCTAAAACTTTTATTGTACTTTTCCCTTTAGTAGAGAAAGAAAAAAACTAAGGCCTTGAAATGAAATAAGGGTAAACCTTATCTAGATGGAATGATGATTGTTTTTTCCATACCATAAAATGATTGCCAAGACTCACCCAGGATGAAGGTTTTTCTCTTAAAATTCAAGGTTAAAATACTGGTCAAAGGAAGGAAATTTTCAAGGAAAAGTAGTCTTCAAAGGAACTGAATAGTGGTTATTCTGGAATGTTAACCCAAAACTGTATTGTAACATATTATGTTCTTGTCCTTGTTCAAGATTCCTATAAATGTTAGTTCTTATCTCCTTGGGACAGAGTTATGTCAGAAGGTATAGGGAACTATGCCAGTTTGGACATCTTCTCCAAGCCCCAAATGGCTTGGCTATAGATTAATGTAAGAATTAATAAAATTATTTCTTACCAACAAGTATTGAACGCAGAGTATACATTTATATTAATTTTTTTTTGAGAATATCAATCCACAAATATTTGATAGATTCTCCTAGAATCATTGCTTTAGAACTGGAAGGAATTTTAGAGTTAATTTAATTCATACCTTCATTTCATTTTATATTGTCAAATAGGTCCAGAGAGGTTAAATGAGTTGTCAGGGATCACATAATAAATAGCACAACCAGCCAGGTCAGTTTTTCACCTAAGCTATGGTACATCTAAGTTGAATCTGAGTTGGTCTTCAAACATTCAGAGAGCTTCCATATGGAATAAAGATTATATTTATTTTGCTTCATTCCAGAAGGCAGACAGCAATAGGCTCAATGAGTTGAAGTTACAGGAAGACTAGTTTTAACTCAAGAGAGGAAGATCTTCTGCACAATTATAACTATCCAAAAATAGAATGCAGTGCCTTATAGTAGTAAGTTTCTTGTCATTAGAGTCTTCAAGTGGAAGCTGGATAACCACTTGTTAGGGATGTTGCAAGTGAGTTTCATGCTTTAGATATGAGTTTATCTAAACCTAAGAGTTCCCTAGGAAGTTTCTTCCAGCTCCAACATTTCATCATTCCATGTGTCACTTTTAGCAAGCGGTCCAAATCTGCTCATGTACCTTGAGTGATGTTTTCCTTTTTAGGAAAACAGTGTGTCACTGTATTAATTTTTCAATTAGAGTACCACATCTGAGTTGTGCACAGTTTGCCTTTTTAAGTCACCAATCTAGTGGATTCCTCCGTTTTTCCCTGGAACATGCTGGGATTGCTGTCCTATAAAGGTCACAGAATTCCCACTGGCTACAAAAGGGTACTCATTCTGCAGGCATCTACCCTTCTCTACTCCTACTACTAAAATCATATTTTCAGTAGTAGTATCAAAAGGTTTAATTCAGCTCCCATTGAGTGGGTTCATAATTAATCTAAGAAATGAAATATTCCTTAAAATATTAAAAGTGTTATTCATAACCTCCACCTCACCTTTCTGGGCTTCTCTATTTCAACTCATCCCCACCACAAACACACATTTATGAATTGTCTTAGTTTCTATGGTCACATAGCTTATTGTACATACCTTTTGTAGAAGCAATATTCTAGCCCCTCTGCACATGAAAGATGTGCTAATTTCTCCTTAAAATTGAGGATTAAACCATCCTTTAGTCTTAGTTGACTCAGAGAATTTTAGGTTTATCCTGTTGGCATCATTTTCTGGTTGCTAGAAGACAAAGCATGTTCTCTGCTTTGGCTGGTAGACCACAATAGGTAACTCAAGGAAGAGAGTTTCCCTGAGCTGAATCAACTTGAGGGATCCTCAGTGCATGGCCTTATTAAATATCCTTTCCCTTCTATGACTAAGTAAATTATTTTTCTTTACTGATGAAAGACTCATCACTGTCTTATTATGTTCCAATATTGAATCTAACCTATTGTATGGACTGGCATGAGTCAGGCTCAGTCCAGAACAATAATACAAAATGAAGGAAAGATATCAAGTGCATTTATATGGATATTTTTACTGTTAGACATCTACTAAACCATTTTACATCTTCCCTCTTCCAGGTTTTCAACAATAGGTAGGGGATTCTTGAATCACTTTTCTCTATAGCTTATTGAAAGGAAAAAGGGAAGAGGATATATACCCATATTTCACCTCGAGACCACAAATAATAAAGTAGGAAATATGGGAAATGGGGTGACAGGATTCAATTTTCCACTCCAGTTAACTAGCACAGCCAATTTCATAAAAGTAGAAGTCTTGGCAATTGAAGATCTCTATATTAAAATGTAAGTTCCTTGAAGGTAGGAATTATTTTAATTTTGCTTTTCATTGTATCACTAGTACTTATCATAATACCTACCACATCTTAAGTGCTTAACAATACTCATTGACTAATTCTTTCATGTCCCTTGTCCTTATTTCCTTTACAGGATCAGAACTTCTCCCATTGTGCTAGTCTCATCTTGAGAGAGCTACTCTCACTTGAAACTTTCAACTCTGATAAAAGCAATAATAGTTCTTGCAGTCACAGACCTGGGGTTCCCATTTATGTCATAAAAGCCTAAAAGTCTTTTAAGTTCAATTATATTAACCATCTGGCACTCATTACCTTCATAATGGCTAGGAAAACACAATACAAAGAAGTTAAGAAGTTAACACTGGGCATGTAGCGAACAGATCTGTACTTCCTCATCTATCCTATGGAGGGATTTTTTCCCCCATTCCATAGCCCCTAGTAGTGAGAGTGAACCCCAGATTTCAAGGTCTCTGTGAAGCCTCATGCAGCCTAGGCATCACATGAGACCCCCCCAAAACCCTCCTGTACTTGGCAATAATAGGTTGTCCTTGTTCTACCCACTGAAGCCAAACATTTCCCTGAGAATCTGGACTAGATGATTACACATTGACATTATATAAAACTCTGTCCAAGTTTCAGTGAGGTAAACTAAGTCATAAGATTGTAAATCATTACTAACCATTGCCCATGTAAAAAACCTAATCCCACAGTCCATGTCATCTTCTCTATAAAATACTAGCTGTGATCAATAAATCTTGTCTCTGATTGCTACCAGCTTCAATGGCCCTCCTGATACATGTCATCCTTCTCCCCACCTCTCATTCTCCTCACCCCTTTGGGAACCCCAAATGTTTGTCAGGACCCCTTAGAACCTGTCACCACTCCAAGTGGGTATCGATTTAGAACCTTCCTGAAGAGAGGGGCAATCACCCTTCTGGGTGTCAGGGTCCTCAGAAACCAATTTGCCAGTGTTTCCCTCATGCTCATGAGAAAATAATAGTTATTAAAGATAAGTGGTCAAGGCAGGGTGGGTCTTGGGTATACAATTTAGTGATTCTCAAAGCTTTTTCATTCCACAAATCTTTGAAGGAGAGCCTTCATTCTCATCTCTCTTTTCCATATTTCCAAAAGCATTACTTCTCCCTCTGAGAGTTTGTCTTCCAGGTCCCACCCAACAAGGGTTTGGAATTTTATGTGACATAAATGAGTAATGGAAGGGAAAGAGAGGGGTATAGGAAGAAGGTGTGAAGATTAGCCAATGGATGCCCAGTCCTTAGAACATGCGCTTAGAACATTCCTTGCATCAACTATAATGGAAGCTTGGTGAGTCTGCTTTCAGGAATGTCCTAAGGAGGAACCCTATTTTAAAGCATATACAGGTATCTTCTGACTAGTTCCAGTCAGCTTACTTTGTTGTGACAAATGGCCTTTTAATTGGCTGCTGAGTTAGAAATTAATTTGCATTCCAGAAACTTGAATACAGTTGAATAGAGTGAGGAAGAAGACAAAATGCCTTATGTGTCCAGGGTCCAGGTTGGAGGAGAGTTGGGTACAACAGAACTAATCTTGGCTTTCTATTTGCTGCCATTGCACCCTCCCCATCCCCCCTCCCCCCAGCCCACGTCCCACCCACCCACCCCTGCCATCAAGGGGCCAGGAATAGCAGAGATGAAACAACATACTATGACCTTGTAAGTTTCGAAAGATTGAAAAACCACCCGAGTTCTGGCAATTGGAATCTACATCAAAGTCTGTTGGAAACTTCAGCACAGGAATCTGATGAGAAGTTATCTACTTGATCCAGACCTGCAGTCTGTTAGACTCTCTGTATCTCGGAGGAGCAAGTCATTCTTCAGTTATGTCAGTCTCCAGAAGTGAATTTTGTTTTTTCTAAACCATTTTCTTTTGTTATTAGGGTTCCAGGAATCCGAATGAATGAGAGAAGAAATGAACGAATAGTAAGCATTTGTTAAGTCTTTAAAAGCAGGGAGACAAGTACAAAAGTGAAGACAGTAAGTACCTATCCAAAAGAGTCTAAATTCTAATAGGAAAGACAGTACCCAAAGGACTGTGGTAGCTAGGGAGAGGCACTGAGAAAATTGGCACCCTTCTTTCAAGAACAACCAATGTGATCCAGGTTCGGAGTCCCTGAGCTGGAGGGGAAGAGGAGACCGGATGGTGAAGAGTACAATGGAGGCGACGGCAAGGAGTGGGCAGAGCAGTAGCAGCAGGCCATCACCACAACAGGTACTCCCAGAGGATAACTCAGGAGAGGAGGACGTAAACAAAGAGGTAAGATGCTGCTTCCTTTCCACACTCCACTCCACTCCACTCCCCCGCAACACTAGTTCACGCTGGAGAATCCACTAGGAGTACCCGCCCCTGAGTATCAGGTCCAGCGCTGACCTCTCACCCTATCCTCAGCGACCCAAGGGCCCTCCCACTCCCCGACCCGTGATTGGCCGTTTCCTTTTCCTCCCCGGGACCTGCTGACCGGTTAAGCCAATGGGAAGGCGCGACGGTGCCAGCGTGGTTGGGTGAGAGGCTTCCGCGGGATTCGCCTCGGAATTGGGGCGTTGAAAGGGTGAGTTATCTGGGGTGTCGCCCCCCTAACCCGCCTCGGGAGCCTCTTCCTCATCTGGAGTGGAAGGGTTTCTCCGGGTCGGGACTTCGGCGGGGGATATGGAGGAGGAGGTGGCGCATGCGTCTGAGGTCGGCCCCTTCTGCCCTGGCCGGTCTCCTAGGAGACGCTCGAGGGTCTGCGGTGGGGCTGGAGAACGGGGTACAAAGGGCACAGTTGTGAGCCAGAGGCCGGGACCCGAATGCGGAGCACAGGCCTTTGGGGGAGTCCAGGCCCAGGCGTAGGCAGTGGGAACCTTGCCGGCTTTGGAGGCCCTCAGCTAGAACCATAACTAATAAAGAAAATGAAGATGCGTGAAAACGAAACATGGCATCCCCCAAAGTGAGCTGGCTTCTTTTTTACCTCTTTAAGATTCCACCAAGCCCATTAAGATTTTTCTGGGTAAATGCGGATCCTCAGTGTTGGACACGGAGCTCTCAGTCCGTGGTTGGGGATAGAGCTGTATTATTTGAGTCTCACCTTTGGCCTTAAAGTGTAATCCAAAAGGTCACTCCTTCCTCCACCCCACCCCCCTCTTTCCCCCATGCCACTTAGGTATCGGTTTAAGGGACCCCGGGTTACGGAGCCCAGACACTGAAAGACCGATAATCTTCCAGGCAAAGAGAAAGAAAGGGTGGCTCCAAGCGTCCCGAAGTTTCTTCTATTTGAAGGGACCGCCCCTTCTGCAGTGAGATCTGGTACAGGGCATCGTAATTCCTCTGGTCTTGGTGAGGTTAAAGTCCCCTTGCCCAAGGTCGGAGCCAGCCCTGGAACCCAGCTCTCCTGTCTTTCAGTCTACTACAACGTGCCGTCTCTCACCATTAGAAGACAGAAAATTGGTCAAGGCTTCCAAATAGGAGTTGGGTATGAAAAAAAGAAGCAAATTCCTCCCTATTTGTTATACTCTTCTTGGAAAGAGTTAATTGAAGTGTTTTATACTTTATCTGATTCTCACATTGAGCTGCTCCTCAAACAAATAGTCCCTTTGGCATAGCTAATAGTAGGTAGGGTTTTGTTTTTAATCAGGAATGAGCAACTTTAATGCATTCAGTCTGTATTAAAGTTAGCCAGCCGTTTTCCCTTTCTCTTCTAGGTAATTTGATTGCATGATGTTGAAGACTAAAATTCAACAAGTGATATATTGTAACATATGAGTCACAAAGAACATATGAGTCAGAATATAATAATTAGCCTCACCCTACTCCCAGTATTGCAGCAAAGCGACAACAAAATCAGGACTTACATTGAAATTACCAGAAATCTCAGTTTATAAGAAAATTAGGTTTTGTTATAATTAAAATATAACTGGTATTGTCATAATTATGGCATGGAGAATGTATATTCCTAACCCCCCCCCCCATTACCCAATTGCCTAATACTATATTTAAAAAGTTACTGGCTTGTTTTTAATTAATTTACCTCAAGACTATAATTTAACTAGGATTATATTTAGCACTGTAGCTGAAAATAAGGAGCAGCAGTTAATAAGGTGAAGTAGAGATCTACTATTTACATGTCAGGGACTGCCATTCAAGGAAAATCTCAGCAGCATTAGGTAGTATTTCACTTATTACTATTTGTCTCATAGTTCCACTATAGTACTTCATTAGATCTGTTGTCTCATCTAGGCATCCCCACCTTGGGTGTAGGTCTCAAGCCATCCATGGGGTAGATAATAGCTTCTTCTGAAGAAATCATTTTTGTATCTCTTCATTTGAAATTAATGAAAAGTTGTTTTGGGAGGTCTAAAATATGAGTTTCTAATAATATTTTCTATGTAGAAATAGTAATCCTAAAATAGTGTTTGAAACTTCTCAAACAGTGATGATGGGATGGTGTCCCATCCCCTCCTTACTCCAGACAGGGGAGCCAGCACTCCCATTGGGCTACTGGGCAGAGGAGCTGGTGAAATGAAAAAAATGTCCTCAGTGAGATGGAGAGGGGTAAGGGAGTACCTCCCTGGAGTCCCTCTGCCTTTCTAGTAATGAACTCTGTACCCACAGAGAGGACTCTGCATGCCTTTTTTGCATGCATGTCAGAGGTTTACCATTATGGTTCTAGAATATAATTTTTTTGGTTTTGACTAAAAGGGGGCAACACTGAAACATAAATTATGTCTAAATGAAGCATAAGGAACTAGAAAGAAATACTTGTGAATTTCTATCAAACTGCCATACAGTTTACGAAATTCCAGTATTACCAAAACAGTAACATTATGTTTTCTTACTATTTTTCAGATGTCTAGCATCCTTTAGTAAAAGATATCATCTAATACAGTAAAATTATTTAATAAAAATGTATGTCTTTAAAAAACTATGGGTCAGTAATCCTCTAATAACCATCACTTTATGTAGCAGATGTCTTAATTTATTTCATCATAGGAGCACTCTAGGAGTACCTACTTCACAGTATAGTGATGATGCCTTTATTTCTTAATCATTCTCTTAACCCATTCTTAAAAGGAGATAATTATAGTCTGTAGTGACTAAAAATGTCAAGCTGATCAGTGTCATTGGACAACTGAGGACTCTGTTCTACAATTGGAGAGATAAAGCTTCTTGTGTCAATAAAATTTTTTGGAAGGACTGGTTGAGATTTCATCAGCCAATTTCAGGATGAAGAATACAGGGAGAGAAGATCGTGTTCTTTTATTAGCTAAATAAAAGTTAGCAGTTAGAAATGCACAGGTACACACTCCTTTTTATTCATTCCACCAAATGTCTCCCACTTTATATAAATTTTTGTTTTAACAACTCTTTTTTGAGTGCTAATAGTTGTTAGGGAAAAGGACACAGATGATCTGTGGCAATAAGTGAACAGGAACTATTCATCTTTTTGCTCCTTTCACCTATCTCCTTTAAGATAGCCAATATTATTTGGTTAGAATTACAACTATTTAACTCATTCAATTTTGTTTTCAGGTGCCGAAAATGAGACAGAAGGAAGTATTAACCAAAACCTTCCAAGCCCCCGCTGTTGTCTGCAGTTCTACAAATAGTCATATTTACATGTTTAAAAATGACAATTCAGACTCAGATGAACTGTCTGAAGAGGAACTAAATGTGGAATTACGACCACGAGGAAAGGAACGACAGAGGAATGCTCCAAGAGAGAGAGTAGGGGATGTGGTATTGCTAGAACGAGAACTTGCCGAAGATGATAACCTTAACAAACTTGCTCTTCAGTATGGTTGTAAAGTAAGAACTCATTCCACTTTGATCATAAAGATGACTTGGCTTAATTTTGTCAATTGTTTAAGTTAAATTTAGTAAAACTTACTGAAGATTCTGGGACACTCATTTTCTTAAATTATAGCTAGAAGAAACAGACCCAGTTGCATGGCAATGAAGAACTCTGCTACTAGTTTTAATCTTAGATAATAGTTTCTAGTTCTGTCTGTTTTGGGTTGAGGGAAAAGATAAGAGCATTTAATGAAAGCTCATGTTAAGTGAGCTTCCTTTTTTCTAAGAACTGCTTTCACATTTCTCCTATTCAAAAACTGCAATGATAACATTTCTTTAGGCTAATTTATTTGGTGGGGCTAGGGAGGGTAATCTTTTTCTTGCCTTTGATTATTTTCTTTACTTGCTTCTTATTAATTTCTCCACTTCTATTCTTGTAGTTTTAAATAGGTAGAATTATAACTTCTGTCTATTTTAACTGCTTTTATGCTATGGCATCTTTGTAATACTGTTTTTCTTTTTAATTGTATTTTTTTAGCATACAGAACGATTAACAGTGGGGAAGTAAGTAGGAAAGCATTCATAGAATTCCTTGCATGTTCTCCACAGATAAAAACTACTTTTTAATTTAATTTTGTTAGCTCTGTGCTTCAAATTTTGTCCAACTGTGATTATGTGGCATTCAGTACCCACATTAGCTAATTACATGGAATTATTCTATACATTTGAAGTATATATTATAATGCAAAATACCTGAAAGTAATGATGTGATCATAAATCTAGAGCTACAAGACATTCAAAGGTTATCTGATCCAACCCCCTCATTTGTACAGATGACTTCAGCCTGAGGAGGTTAAATGACTTTCTCAAGATTACCTAGGTAGTCAGGTCAAAGGTAGGATTGAATGCAGCTACTCTGCAGCCTGTTAGAGGTTTCATGTGTGTCTGAATAAATAAGGCAAAGGTCAGGTGAGATATTGCCCTGTAGCAAATACACAAGTATTAAAATTTTAATTCTTTTTGGAATTTTTATTTGACTAGTTTGCTAGATAGGCTGCTTTCTTATCTATAAAATTAAAGAGTTGATCTAGATTAGGATTCTTAACCTTTTTGTGTCATGGACTCCTTTGGCAGTCTGGTGAAGCCTATGGACTGAATGTTGTTTTAAAATGCATATAACATGGTAGAGGATTATCAAGGAAATTAATTATATAGAATACATTTATAATTTTTTGTTTTAAATCATGGACCTCAGGTTCTTTGGCCCCTTTCCAGATCTAACATTCTGACTTAAATAATTTTCTTTTTAATTCATAATTACTATGTAAATACTTTTTTTCCTGTGTGAAGAAGAAAGTGACTGAGACTAATCAGTTTTTATATAAAGCCATAAAAAAGTAATATCTTACTTTTAGATAAGCCCTGCAGTTTGCATAGTGTTTTTTGTATACATGCTCATCATATCCTCACAACAACCCTGTGAAGTAGGCAGATCAAATAGCTATTTTTTATAATAGGAACCTAAGGCTTAAAGATTTTAAATGGCTTGAATAAGAGGTTATATAGCTAGTAAATGGATGGGAGAGCCAGGATTACAGAATCCACATCTTTTTACTCTCAATGCAGTGCTCTTTTGACTACACCACACTACCACTTAAAGTAACTTTTATCAAAATGAAGATGTCCAACAACGTTAGTTTATGCCTAAATGAAATGGTTAAACTTCCTAAATAAAATTGGCAAAATTGCTCTTGGTTATTGGGGGAAAAGTTTTGACAGAGTAAGCTCAAACATCTTAACACATAAATTAGTATTTATGATTAAGAGTTCTACTGACTACCTTTTAAGCCCCCAACCCCCAGTTCAGTTAAATGACTAAGTAGTATGGAAACAGTTAAAACAGTAGGGCAGCTGAGTTAAAGAAGACCTCAATTAAAACATCTATTATTAAAATTTAATTTAAATGTACTATGCAATGTAGTATTATAGATGGCATCATGTTTTTGTTTTTCAAAATTCAGAAGAAAGTGAACATTAGCTTTCCAAATTTGAATAAAGTTTGGTACATGCTATTCCTTTGGGAATGTGTAATAGGAGTTAGGTTGGGGGAGTATGTCTAAAATCAGAAACTTCTATATCTCTTAATTTAAGTAAGTTTGTTTTAGTAATGAGACGAAATTAGTTTTTACTGGTTAACTTCCAGCACAGTTTGGACTACATAATAAAACTAATGATACATCATGTCTCCAGTTATCTCAAGTAATAGTTCCCAAAGCACATTAATTTTTTAGTTCTTTTACATTTAAAACTTACAGACCACCCATAGCATATTTCAGGGAAGAATATGTGCAAATAGGCAAATAATACCATGAAAGTAAATAAAAAATATATATCTCAAGAAACTTGGTAATCATTGCTTTTTGTGTGTTTTTAGGGGGCAAAATTTAAAATTTTAGGAGAAGGTACAGCATTCAAGTCATTTGTTTTGTTTTCAAGCTAATGAAAATTTGTTACTGAATTGTTACAAACCTTGGGGCCCATTTACTATAACCTTAATGGGCCAGAAGGGGGCACTGTTGCCTCTAAAAATAAAGAGAAGTACCCGTGGAAAATCTTTCATTTTGAGCTTAGGAAATTTTATTTTCTATTTTATCTTACTGGATATTAAATAGCCAAATATGTTTCTGTTCACAGTTTTAATTTACTTAGGGTTCTAGTTAATGATAGCTAGCATTTATATAAAGTTTACTTTGTACCCAGCATTGTGTTAAGTACTTTATAGTTCACATTTGATAATGTATATTATCTTAAAATTAGGTAAAAAGTTCATTAAAGAAAGGCTTTATTCAATTAAAAAATAGCATTTTTGGTATCTGGGTAATTTAACTTTTGAAGGAAATTTTGATGTATTCATATTTTAATTTTTTTTCCCTCATAGGTTGCAGACATCAAGAAAGTAAACAACTTTATCAGAGAACAAGACTTATATGCTTTGAAATCTATAAAGATTCCAGTGAAGAATTACAGCATCTTAACAGAGACAAGCAAGGAATTAAAAGCTCCCCAAACTATATCTTCCGAGCCTAGATTGACGTTTGTTGAGTTGCCAGACTCAGATAATACAGCTGCAGGAAGTAACTGTGCAAAATCCAACCAACTGACAGATTTTTTTAAGGGGATTGATCAAGATATTGAAAGTGCAGTACAATCAGAAATCTATTTAAATCAAGATTATTGCATAGAAACCCCAAACCAACCTTTGCTTCCACTTAGTCAGAAGACTCTAATGAATGGTGCCGACTGTGGAATTCAGTGGTGGAATGCTGTTTTTATCATGCTTCTAATTGGAATTATTTTACCAGTGTTTTATGTGGTCTATTTTAAAATCCAAGGCTCTGGAGAAACCACTAGTAGCTTAAATACAACTATAATTCCTAATGGCTCAATATCAACCAATTCAATTCCTGGCAAAGCCCCAGAACTAGAGATTCATTTGAAGACTACAACTTCTTCAGACAACTTCAGATGAATAGGAAACTAAGCATCTCTCTTCTTTAGAAAGAAATGAATCTGGGGCTCATCTTCAGCAACTGGGTTTCTCACTGGGCATGTGCAGATAACTTCATATACAAGTAAACAAAATGAGCTTTCAGATGCATAATGGAGAACTATGGCCATTTATTTGGGTTTTGTAAAAGAGGCCAGGACAGATTATCTGGCCATAGGTATCTTTTTCTCAGGTACAGTCATACATAGGAAACCAATTTTTTAGGTCACCTTATTCCTTGGAAAACTAAGTTTAAAGCTAAGTTACTTACATGGATTCCCATGTTAGCTTATAATAATTAAATATTTTCTGAATGTGTCACCCTCTTCTGAAAGGCTTTTCCCCTTAATTACAAACAAAATTGGTATATAACAAAGGAGATTGTGTAGTGAAATAGAACTAGCTTCAAGTTCTACCTCTGTTCAAAAATGGATATTTTTAATGGTAAATGCTAGTACTTAATAATAGAAATAGTATTAAGATGTTACTTTTGTGTTGATCATCCTTGATAACCAAATGAGTGACCTGATAGCGTGTTGCTGTAGCAAAAACCTTTTTATTCCATCTGTGTGGGTAAAAGTAATATAGTAATATGGAAGTGTATATGGTAGCAATTAATCCATTTGAGTTATATTGCTTCTCATTCTAAACTTAATGGGCTTTCTTTTGAGAACCAAAGCTAATTAAATTATTGTACCAATTCCATCTAGTTGTTATGTATCTTGAGAACTGATTACAGTTTGGTATTTGGGGGCAATGATAGTAAAAGGCCTGTTGTATCTAAAATTTTTAGGATTAGTTATTTGTATCTGGTATCCAATGACTTATACTGGTAAACATAACATATGTAAAGAGCTAAGCATTTGGGGGAATATATAATTAGTATTAATACTTGGACAAAGTTAATTTTTGGATTTTGGATACTTGGACAAAATATACCATAGAGTAACCCCAATATTTGATCTACTTTTAATGGGAAAGAAAAACATCAAAATTGTGGCATTCACTTCACACTTGTTTAATTATGTGTCTTTTGTGACATGCCCTGGGCACATATATATATATATATATATATATATATATATATATATGTTATATATATATATTTTAAGTGTAAATATAAAAACAGCTTTAAACTTATTTTCATATTTGAGGGTATTTTTTGTTACTTGCATGTTCACATAATTTTAAAACCGAATTTTCCTACCCCCACCACAGTGTTGGAAATCTTTAATTCTCTTTTACAGATAGTGTTATTATCAAACACTGGGTTATACGACTCTTTGTTAACCACTGTTCAATTTCATCTGAGAATTTGAAGTAGATTCCAATTACACAAAAATTTTTGTTAAATTACATAATTAACTTTGAAACCATTTTATTGATTGGGGTATAGGGAGTATTGAAAAAAAATCTTCCTTGTAAATCAGCTGGTATTGCCCTTCCGTGGCTTTTGAAACTAGTGAATCCAATACCAAGATCTTTTACCTATGTTTGGTGTACTTGTCCATATGGATAAGGGAAGGTGAAAGAATTTAACTCCTTTCTTTAACTTCTTTTTAAAATGCTTTCCTGTAAGGAATGCATTGTCCAGTCCTGCAGATGTTGAGTTGTGCTAATACATTTTCAAATAAATGAAGGTAGTATAATCCTAAGTAAATATTAAGAATTCAAACCTTTAGTATGACTACTGCCATTAAAAGGGTATTGAAAAAGTGTCATTTAAAATAAGTCAATCTCCATTCTCTCCTTGTAAAACTTAACATTTTGCCTGGTGTTCATTGCACCCTCCCTTCCTTTCTTTGTCACTCATCCATCCTTCCTACTGTTAGTATCAGATGCTTGGGATACAGCTGCCATCATGATAACAGGCCTTTTCTCTCACCTACTATCTAGTGCCATGGGTGGAACTTGATATGATTACTTTGAAGCAGTCTTGAGAGATTTGGGAAAGCAGTTGAGAGTATAGGAGGGAACTCACAAGCATAAATGTTGTGGTTATTAGAATCATTGCCATTCCCAACATATTGATCCTATTTGGTAGAACCATAAAAAGAGTCTTGAAGGTCAATATATATGGTGTGTAGAGTCAAGGCAAAACAACCTGAAATGTTGACTGTGTGCATGAGTTTGACACCTTGTGTTGGTGTATCTTCTTTCCAGTTTACTAGTGTTAGAAAGAATACAGTTATTTTGTCCAAAAGGTCTGAGATAGAGTTATGAGAATAATTGAGATTCCCTTTATCCTTTTTGGTGTGAGAGATTCTTGTGGAATTATAGTGATATCCTGTTTTCCTGACAAATTAAATTGTGCTTTCATTTGGTGAAATTCTTTTCAAGGTAGAATGAAGAGAACACAAAAACTTATAATAAATGGCTTCATTTTATTTAACTATAGAGCCAAATATTTTAGCATGCTATACGAATAGGATATAATTTTCTGGTTTCTGTATTGCTTGTCCTTGTGAATACATTAGGAAAGGTTCAGAGTTCTTATGGGAATTCACTTTTGCCAAATAAAGACTGCTCTATGGCTTTGATTTTCACAAATGGCATGCCATGACTTCTATGAGGGAAAGTTGGTTGTATCACTTCTCCACACTCTCCCCACCCTCGTTTTTTTGAAGGTTGAAATGTCAAAGCTAAAAAAGTCACTAAAAGAACACAGAAAAATGATGGAAATGGTCATTGATGCTGCATCTCCAAGGACATGTATCCTACAAACTTGTCTGTAAACTTCTCATTGTCTCCATATATGAGATCTTTGGTGTGTTAAATGCAGTAATGGGGTGTAGCCTTCAGGACCTTGTTTTTTCTCTTCTAATTGGTTGTGGCTTATATTGGTGTTGAAACACCTTGCAAAGTATGCATAAAATACTCTTATTTGGTACTAGTAGTGTATGAAATATAGAACATTTTCTACCCAAGCAAACATATTTGTGTATTAGTGATATTAAATTTCAGTGCCTTCCGAAACTTTTATTCAGAGTACTTTTTAAAAAATTTTCATAGCATCTATAGTTAAGGAATTCCAGTGCTGTGCTTTATGTGAAACTAATTAATCCTCAACCTTATCAAGAAGATGTTATTCCTCTTTAATAGATGGAGAAACAAAGCAGCATAAGCCCAAGTTACTAAGCTAAGATCACACTGCAGCCCATAGCAAAGCTGAGAACTGAGACTTAAGCTTTTTAGGTCTCTTACTACCCAATCCAGAAGCCATACTACCTCAGAAAGAAGGTATTTTTAAAAAGGAATTTTGCACTTTATTGTGTTGTAAAGATTGCTCTTGTTTGAATAAAACAAAATTTGAAACAAAATGACTGCTTTTAAAGGATATTTTAACTTTTCTATCTTGTTTTTTCATTTCTCGAGTTATATTGACATGAATATGTTAATTGATGAATAGTGTTAATAATGTTTATTTGTTGATAATTATCATCCTTTTTACACATAGCAGGACTTTTATACTTGAATTAAAGTCTTTAACTGCAATTACTGGCATAAAGAAATAAACATGAACCCTCTTCATATTTTTTTTCCTATCCTGGGTTTAGTGTTTAAAAAGATGGAACTTTGTTTTCAGTCTTTGAGTGGTAATGTATCTCATTTAGGAGACCTCAATGTTTCAGGATTTGATGTGATCAGTATGTTGTCATCTATAAATAGGAACATCTAAAGTATCCATAAGGCAGCCTTGTTTCATTTGGAATCTTTATATTTTCTCCAATTACATGTAAAAACAATTTTTAACTTTATTTTTTAAAACATTTTAGTCTCAAATTCCCTTCCTCTGTACCCTTAGCTCTTGCTGAGACAATAAGCAATCTGATATAGATTATATATATATATATATATATATATATATATACATATATATGTGTGTATATATATATATATTCAATCATGTAGAACATTTTTCCATATTAGTCTTTTTGTGGAAGAAAATTTAAAAAATGAAGATAAAGTGAAATATAGTAAGTAGGCTTTATTATTATTATTTTTTAAATAAAAAACCCTTACCTTCTGTCTTGGAATCAATACTATATTGGTTCCAAAGCAGAAGAGTGGGTAAGGGCTAGGCAATGGGGGTTAAGTGACTTGCCCAGGGTCACACAGCTGCAAAGTGTCTGAGGCCAGATTTGAACCTATGACCTCCCATCTCTGGGCCTGGCTCTCAATCCACTGAGATTCCCAGCTGCCCCCAGTAAATAAGCTTTGATCTGGATTTAGATTTCATTGGTTCTTTCTCTGGAGGCAGATGGCATTTTTCATCATGAGTCCTTCGGAATTGTCTTAAATCATTCATTGCATTGCTGAGAATAGCCAAGTCATTCACAGTTGATCATTGTACAATATTGCTGTTATTTTGTAGTGTTCTTTTCTGCTCACTTTGCATCAATTCACACAAGTCCACATTTTTCTGAAATCATCCTCATTTCTTATAGCCCAGTAGTATTCCCTTACAATCATATACCATAACTTATTCATTCCTCAATTAATGGGCATCCCCTGACTTTCCAATTCTTTGCCACCACAAAAAAGAGCCATTATAAATATTTGTATATGTGTGTGTGTGCTTTTCCTTTTTATTTTTTAATATTTTGGGATACAGATTGAGTAATGGAATTGCTGAGTCAAAAGGTATATGCAGTTTTATAGTCTTTTGGGGCATAATTCCAAATTGCTCTCCAGAATGATTGAATAAGTTCACAACTCTCCAACTGTGCCTGTGCCTCAAGTTTTCCCACATCCCTTCCAACTCTTTTTCCTTTTCTGACATAATAGCCACTCTGATACTATTGAAAATCTCTAGAAAAGTTCTAGTATCCATACTAGGTGGGTCTCAAATTGAAACAGAATCTTTTATGGCTCTCCTAAGTGATTTCCTTTTAACTTGTCATAGCAAACTATTTCCTACTTGGCTTCTGGTTATGCCATATTGGCATACATATAAGGGTCAATGTCAAGAAAGGAACTAAGTCACTTTGGCTTTTGGTGACATTGTTTTTAAAAATCTTTACTCTGGTCTACATTCTTAGTGGTTTTTCTGAGATTAAAATGTCCACTATTGAAAGCCTTGTTTTTGAATAAAGCTCTACAGAATGTATTTTAAAAATAGCTAATCTGAGAGGTGTGTGGTAGTAACTAAGAGTTTTAATTTACATTAATTAGCACATTTCCCCACAAAACTATAGAGAGCTTAAATTGCTTTATCTGAAAACTTTATATCCTTTGACCATACCAATTGTGGTATGGCTTATAATGTTATTTATAAAATTCATTTTTCTATGCATTTGAGAAATGAAGCTTTTATTAGGGAAACATGTAAACTTATTTTCACTTTATCCATCTTCAAAATTGTTTTGCTTCCGACCACCTACTCCCCAAATTTGCCCTCTAGCTTCTGTCAACCTCTCTCTCTTCTCTTATCCCCCTCCCTTCCTACTTTCCTAAAAGGTAAGCTAGATTTCTATACCCAATCCTTTTTTGAGCCAGTTCTGATGAGAGTAAAGTTAAGCATTCCCCTCTTCTCTTCCACTGTAATAGCTCTTTTATACCTCTTTTATGAGATAATTTATCCCTCTTCTACCTCTTGCCTTCCTTCTTTGTCCAGTGCATTCCTCTCTCACTCCCTTTATTATTTTTGATATCATCCAATCATTGACTCATAGCCTTTCCCTTTATGTATACTCCCAATTTCCCTATAATGATGAAGTTCTTAGGAATTGCAAGTGTCCTCTTCCCACATAGGGATGTAAATTGTTTAATCTTTTTGAATCTCTTAGGATTTTGCTTTTCTGTTTATCTTTTTATGCTTCTCTTGAGTTGTATTTGAAAGCCAAATTTTATATTCAGCTCTGGTCTTTTCATTAGGAATGCTTGAAAGTTTTCGATTTCATTAAATGCTCATTTAGCCACCTAGAGGTTTTGCTGGGCTGGTTGTAATCCTAGCTCCTTTTCCCTCCAGTATATCATCTTCTAGACCTTACTATCCTTTAATGTAGAAGTTACTAAACCCTGTGTTATTCTGATTGTAACTCCATGATATCTGAATTCTTTCTGGCTTCTTAACAATATTTTCTCCTTGACTTGGGAGCTCTAGAATTTGGTTCCTACGAATTTTCATTTTAGGATCTCTTTCCGGAGGTGGTCAGTGTATTCTTTCAAGTTCTATTTTACCCTCTGGTTCTAGGATATCAAGGTAGTTGTCTTTGATAATTACTTGAAAGATGATGTTTAGGCTCTTTTTTTTTTTTAAATTGTGGCTTTCAGGTAGTCTGATAATCCCCCTTAATCTATTTTCCAGATCAGTTATTTTTCAGTGAGATATTTCACATTTTCTTTTATTTTTTTCATTATTTTGAGTTTGACTGGTTTTTTTTTTTTTTTTGGTATCTAATGTAGTCATTAGCTTCCATTTGCCCAATTCTAATTTTTACAGAATTATTTTCTTCACTGAGTTTTTATATTTCCTTTTCCATTTGGCTAATTCTACTTTTGAAGAAATTATTTTAATTAATTTAAATTGTTGTACCACTTTTCCCACATGGTCAGTTCTTCCTTGTTACAATCAGGAGATAGCTAAATCCAATCTTCACAAAGGTAAAATACATTAAGAGAAGTGTGAACAAAAAAGTTGGTTGAAATTAGACTCTGGAAGTCTTAAATGCCAGGACAAAGAACTAAATGAAGATTTTTTTGAAGAAAGAAGTGACATGATCAGAGGGTGATTCAGAATGATTATTCTGCCAGCAGTGTGGAGTATGAATTGTTGAGAAAATAAGAGTAGGAAGATCAAGGAGAATGTTTAAGTTGACTAGGCAAGATGTGAAGAGGACATTTGCAGTGGGAATGTAAAAGTGAATAAATGGAATGATAGAAAGTAAATAAAATCCATTCCACAAGCCTTGGCAACTGATGGAAGAGGTAAAGAAGAGAGTGAAGGATCAGAAATTGTTTTTATTATAAGGTGTTGTGTCTGAGTGGTATGGAGGCCAGGAGCCATACTTTTTCTCTATAAAAAGGTTATAGAGAAAGTCAGGTTTGGGAAATATGTTGAGTTTGAGATGCTAGAGGAAAATCCAGGTAGAAATAGTAGCCAAATGGCTAGAAATGGCTGGAGAAAGGTTGGGTTGGAAATGAATCATTCTGATATTTCAAATTTCTGTAATAGAAGTAGAAGAGAAGGGAAAGAGTGTAGAGTTAGAGAAGAGAGATTTAGGAGATGTTTATATTTGGAGAATGAAAAATTATTGGGCAGAAGGAGCTAACTTAGAGGTAGGAGAACCAGGACAAGTTTGGTGCCTTGGGGAAGAAATGAGAGTATTGTTAAATCCTATAGATGGGTTAAAAAAAAAGAACTTGAATTTAATGAAAAGTTAAGTCAGTGACCAGAAATCAGTTCCAGTAGAGTTGTGGACACAAACCATATTGACAGGGGCTAAAAAATTAGTGAGCAGAGTAGTAAAAACAAGTGAGGTTAGATTATTCTTTTTATTGAAAGATGTAAATATTCTAAGTAGGCAACTAGGTACTGCAGTGGATAGGGCCTAGATTCAAGAAGACCTGAATTCAGATTTGGACTTACTGTGTGACCCTGGGCAAGTCACTTAACCCTGTTTGCCTCAGTTTTCCCATCTTTAAGGTAAATTGGAGAAGGAAATGATCAATCACTACAGCATCTTTGCCAAGAAAACCCCAAATGGAACCACAAAACAACTTAACATTCTAGGTAGACCAGAGAAAGGAAGCAGGTAGAAAGAAAAAGAATGAAGTGCATGGCAGAAGTTGTGTACAGAAATGTAACTTACCCATTTGGGAAATAGTAGGAGAAGAGGACAAGAGAAAGGAGTTTGCGGGGAGGGAATGATAAAGGGGAAGGCATGGGGGGGGGGGGCACAGACAGCTAGTAATCAGAATTGTGAAAAGTGGGATGAGCTTATAAAATAGAAGCAGAGAGCAGAATGGATTAGAAACCAGAATCCAGCAATACATTGTTTATAAGTGACACACTGGAAACACACACATACAGAATTAAAATAAAGGGCTGGAGCAGTATCTAAAATGCTTCAGCAAAAATTTAAAAAAAGGCAGGGGTATCAATCATGATCTCAAAAAAGCAAAAATAAGTCTAATTTAAAAAGATAATCAGGGAAACTACATTTTGCTGAAAATGTACAATAGACAATGAAGTAATATAAAAAATTTACTAGCAAGTTTCTCTGATAAAGGTCTCATTTTACAAGTATATACTGAGTTTGAGTCAAATTTTTAAAAATAAGAGCCATTCATTAACTGAAAAAAAATGAGAACAGCCATCTCAGAAAAAGAAACACCAGAGAGCTCTAAAACTGTTTATCCTTAGATCGAGGAATAAAATTATTGGGTCTATTTCCCAAGGAGATTAGGGAAAAAGGAAAAGAATATAAATGCTCCAAAATATGTAAGCTCTCTTTGGTGGCAAAGAACTGGAAATCAAGAGGGTGTCCATCAATTGGAGAATGGCTAAACAAACTTTGATATATAGTTGTAGTGGAATACCATTAGAAACAATAAAAGGATTAATTTTTTTAACTTGGAACTACATGAGACAATGAGAAGTGAAATGAGTAAAAGAATGTTATATATATAGCTATAGATTTAATATCTGAAGATTAACTTGTGCATATTCACCTAAAGAGAATAGGACTAAGAAATGGAAACACAAAAGACACTATATATATATTGCCATAAGGTGCCTTCTATAGTGGGGGTGGGGGTGGATAACTAATTTTAAAAAATGCAGCCAAAAGCAAAAAAGAAAAAGAAATAGAGCAAGCCATCAATGAATTCCCTAAGAAAAAAGTCCTAGGGCCAGGTGTGAATTCACAAGTTAATTGTATGAAACATTTCAGGAACAAATAATTCTAATACTATATAAACTATGTGGGAAAATAACTGAAGAAGGAATTCCACCAAATTCCTTTTATGGCACAAATATGGTGTTGTTGCCTAAACAAGAAAAGAAAAAAAATAGAAAAAAAACTATAGACCAATCTCCCCAATGAATGTTGATGAAAAAAATTAAATAAAATAGTAGCAAGGAGATTAAAGCAATGTATTACAAGGATCAGCAAGTGGGTTTTATACCAGGAATTGAGGGAGTGGGAAACTATCAGCATAACTGACCATATCAATAAGAAAACCCAACAGAAACCATGATTATCTCAATAAATGCAGAAAAAAGATTTTGATAAAAGATACCACCAATTCCTTTAAAAACACTAGAAAACATTGGAATAAATGGGACATTCCTTAAAATAATAAAGAACATCTAAAAATCATCAGCAAGCATTATCTGTAATGAGGATAAACTAGAGGCCTTCCTAAGAAGTGAAGCAATCACCACTACAATTCAATATTGTTCTAGAAATGCTACCTATGGCAATAAGAGAAGAAACTGAAGAAAGTAGAAAATGTAACAAGGAAATAAAGCTTTTTAGGGATAATCTGATGTTTTACTTAGAAAATCCTAGAGGATCAACCAAAAACTAATCAAAACAAATAACAACTTTAGCAAAGTTGCAGGATAAATCATAACTAAATGATCAGCATTTATTTATACTATCAACAAAGTCCCACAGCGAGAGAGAAATAGAAATCCCATTTTAAATAACTGTAGACCATATAAAATACCTGTCCCATCTGCCAAGCAAACCCAGGAATTATATTTACACAACTGCAAAACACTTTTTACACAGTCAGATCTAAACCATTGGAAAAACATTAATTGCTCATGGGTAGGCTGAACCAAAATAATAAATGTGGTAATTCTTCCTAAATTAATTTATCTATTCAATATCACACCAACCAAACTGCCCAAAAATAATTTCACAAAGCTTCAAAAAATAATAAAACTTATCTGGAAGAACAAAGGGCCAAGACTATCAAAAGAAGAAATGAAAAAAATACATGAAGGAAAGTACCAGACCTCAAATTGTATTATAAAGTGCCAATCATCAAAACAATCTGGTACTGGATAAGAAATAGAGTAGTAGATCAATGGAATAAATTAGATTTTCAACATTCAGTAGCAAACGACCATAGTAACCTAGTGTTTGACAAACCCAAAGATACAAACTTTTGGAAGAACTCACTATTTGACAAAAATTGCTTGAAAGACTAGAAAACAGTATGGTAGAAACTCAAAATCGATACAATAATTTAGAAATAAAGGGGGAATACTATAAACAAATTAAAGGAGCACAACATAGAATTACAATATATAAAATAAATAACCCACTACATTTAAAAGGTTTTGCACATACAAAACCAATGCAACTGATAGGAAACAACTGGGAGGAAAATTTTATAACATATCTCTGACAAAGGCCTCATTTCTCAACTATATAGAGAACAGAGTCAAATGTATTAGAGTATGACATTCTCTACTTGATAAATGGTCAAAGGATATAAATAAGCAGTTCTCAGACAAAATTAGAACTATCTTTAGTCATGTGAAAAAAGGGCTCTAATTCACTACTAGAGAAATACAAATTAAAACATCTCTAAGGTACCACCTCATACCTATCAGATTGGCTAATATGACAGAAAAGAAAAAAAGAAGAAAAATGTGAAGGGCATGTGGCAAAATTGGGGCACATACACTGTTGGTGGAGCTGTTAACCAAAACAACCATCTGGGAAAGCAATATGGAAACCATACTCAAAGGGCCATCAAACTGTGCATCCCCTTTGCCCCAGCAATAGCTTCTACTAGCTCTATATCCGAAAGAAATCAAAAATAGGAGAAAGGGAGCTTCTTGTACAAAAATATTGATTGTAGTTTGTGGTGGCAAAAGAACTAGAAACTGAAGGGATGTCCATCAACTGGGGAAGAGCTGAGCTTGTCATGAAGTAATAGTGTGCTATAAAATCATAACAAACAAGATGATTACCAAAAAACCTGGAAAGCCTTATTTATATGAAGTGATGCAAGTAAAACCAGGAGAACGTTGCACACAGTAACGGCAATAATGTATGATGATCAACTACAAATGGCTTTACTATCAGCAATGCAAGTATCCAATGGACTCACGGTGATCCACTGCCATAATGGAACTGCTGGAGTGTGAATACAAATTGATGAAAATGAGTTTTCATTTTATTTCTTTCATGGGTTTTATTCTTCTATGTGCAATATGTGTCTTCTTTGACAACATGACAAACATGGGAATATATATTGCATGAGAATGCAGTTATCAAGTACAATTTATATCGTATTACCTTTTAAAAAACCACACTAAGCCTTTATTGAGAAGTTCCCCCTCAGGCATTATGGGAGGGAGAGAACATGGATCACAAAATTTCAGAGAGGAATCACTAAAAATTGTATCTACTTGTCATGGGGGAAAATAGCTTTAAAAAAAGTCATTCCCATTAATAAGTGATCAAAGAATATAAGCGGTCAGTTTTCAGAAGAAGAAATCAAAGCTTCCTACAGTCATAGGAAAAAAATGCTCTAAATCACTATTGACTAGAGAAATGCAAATTAAAACTCTGAGGTATCACTTCACACTTATCAGGAATTATAAATGCTAGAATGAGGGATGAGGAAATATGCTAATGACTGTTGGTAGAGTAGCATCTGACCATTTGGGAGAACAATTTGGAACTCTAACACTACTAGATCAAGAAATGTACACATATTTCAGCTCTTCTGTGGTGGCAAATAATTGGAAACTGATGGAATGTTCATCACTTGGGGAATGGTTGAACAAGTTATGGCACATGCTTGTATTGTAGTACTATATAAGAAATGACATTGGAAGTAATTTCAGAAAAGCGTGGCAAGACCTTTATGAACTGCTGCAAATTAAAAAGAACCGGGAGATCATTGTGCACCGTAACAGTAATGTTGTAATGAAGATCAAATATGAAAGACTTGGCTGCTCTGATCAATACAATGATCTGAGACAATTCCAAAGGCCTCCTGGTGAAAAATGTTAATCATCTCCAGAGAGAAATCTGATGAACTCTGAGTATAAATTGAAGTATAATTTCCTCATTTTATTTTTTTTTTGCTTTTTTGGGAAAAAATAGGGCTAATATGGAAATCTAATTTGCACATATATAATTGATATCCTATTGCATTGGGTGAAGGTTGATGGGGGTGGAGAGAGAAAATTTAGAACTGAATATTAAAAAATAAAAAATAATAAATAATAAACATTTTTTAAAAGAAGAAAGTACACCAGAAGGGATGATTGGGAAGGACTAGGACCAAGGTCCTTAGTAATGGTCTTGTTTTGGCAAGGAAGTGAATCAAATTTGCTTTTTGAGATAAAAGGAAATGAGAATGTATGGGAGATGAGGTGAATCTTTTCAGTAAAATGGGATGCAATAATAATAGCTAACAGGTGTGTATATATAGATACATATTTCTACATATATTCACACATATGCACAGAGAGCTCTTGAAGAATTGTGATACACTTTATTTCATTTTACTGATGAAGAAACTCCGGCCCACAGTCCAGTCTGTGGGATTCAGACTTGGTCTTCCTGGTTTGAAATCCGGCACTGCCAATGATATTCTCTTTACAATGCCAGGTCACCTGCTGAGAATGAAGAGGAAAGGGAGGCAGAGGTGAGGGATTGTGGAGGAAGTTACGACAGCTAAAAAGCCAGTAAGACAGGAGGAATATAAATTGGCTGGAGGATTGCGGAACACAAAAACAGGAATAAGCAGTCTGGCGTGCATGAATTATACACCGAGTCCTATCAATTGCCTGGAGAGAAGCTGGATATTTACTCTTATAAAGCACAGAGATGGCGTATTATCCCATCCGTCAGGCGAGGCGTTTCCGTTTCTGAGGACCAGTGTGCCGGCTCTGCAGAGGCAAGCACAGATTCCCTAATGCTTATTTTAAAATGAGCATGTAACTGCCAGTTTTGTTGATGGTGCAGACTCGATTCTGGAGTGCCTAGGGCAATGTGTGGCTCTCCACTCATGACTAATAATATCTGATTGGTGTTCAGAAAATTATCCTTTCCACGTGTTTAAGCCCTGGGAAATGAAAACTTTCCTATAGGCTTCAAGAAGTTGGGGTTGGAATGGGTCTACAGTCAAGGAGGGCGCTTCGGAATCCACAGGAAAAGAAAACTACTGTCCTGATCCTGTTCAACTAAAAAGTCCGAGCAACAGGTGAGAATTCAGGGCCCAGACTGAGGTTGGTTCTGTGACAAAGGATGAATGGTTTGGAAGAACGGAGATGCGGGTTCCGGGGACCAGGAAAGAGCACGGCCAGCTCTGGTCTGCTTCTTGCTAGAGAACTTTCCTCCAAAGCCCGCAGCCACGTACCTCGTCCACTCAGTAATTCCCTGAGACTGCTGATGCAATGGGGCTTCCAGGCTAGTTTTTGTTTCCAGCCCCATTAACGTATTTTCAGGTTATAGCGATCTTCAATAGATCCTTTTCCTTTTGGCGTCGTGATGTGGCGGCAAGAGCACTTACGATCAAGGGAGAGATGGTTGAATCTTAGTGCCAACAAGAGCTGTGTCCCACAGAGGCAACCTTTTTATGCTTCTTTTCAATATATGACAGGAATAATAATAATAATACTTGTCCAGGCTGCCTGCATTGTGAAAATCACAACCATGCAAGTTGCTTGTTCAGGCTATAATAATAATTGGTTTGTTTTAATGACAAATCTCTACAAAAAAAGAAGTGGTGATTTAACCTTAATTATCTATAGTGGTGAATGACAAGGGGGAAAAAAAAACACTCCAAAATTTGGATTTCTCAGACTCCAAGAGGGTTAGAGCAGAGTTTGACCAACAACAGGATATAGTTAGACATTATCAAGCTTTCATCTCCTCTGTTTTCCCTTTGCATCTTATATCCCAGACCTTTAAGAGCATCTAAGATGGACATCATAACTATTTTTTAGTCTAGATCCGTGATTTGATGAGTGTAGTGAATTCTCCGGTGGAATCCTGCTCCACAAAGCCAGATTGCCAACTCTGTAATTTATAGTTTTGGAGTTGCCTGAGGCATTTTGAGGTTATTTATCCATGGCCATAAAGCTACAATGACAGTTTTCCTGACATGCTGGGCGTTCGCTAGCATGCTGGCTTTTAATTTGTGTGTGTGTGTGTTAAAACTTTACCTTCTGTCTTAGAATCAATAGTAAATTTAGGCAGAAGAGTGGTAAGGGCCAGGCAATTGGGATTAAGTGACTGGCCCAGGGTCACACGGACAGGAAGTGTCTGAGGCCAGATTTGAACCTAGCTTTCCTAAAACCAAGCCAAATGCTGGTTCTGCCTGAATATTCTCCTCTTCCAAGAACTACCACTGTGACGCTTGCCAGTACCAATCGTTCCTCAAGATAAACTAACTATAGGTTCAGATTTTTTTGTCTGTAGCACCTGGGAGAAGGGATTAGCACAAAGTCCAATGTGAGGAACTGTTCTGAAAACCGTCCCAGGGGACCCCTCCTCCATGAGTGCAGTGCTACATTTGCCTCCTGTGCACACATCTTATTTTTATTAACTCATCTATCAGCAGGATACTCAGAGCTGTCTCTTGTCTGAAGCCCCAAATGAGGGCTTTGAAAAATGATCTCTTGTTCAAGGACGGGGCCGTCAGTTTTCATTAGCTCCCCACGTGACAAACACGTGATGGTTCAAAGGAGACCAAAGATGGTGAAGGTTATCCTTAACATGCCCACCAGAAGCATCCTCTGGCACGCTGGCAGGTCCTTGGTAATGCCACAACCACCCTCTGGATTTTCAGTCTAAGGGCCGGGCTTGTTCAGTAACTCAAGGCTTCGGGGTAGGCAAGCGGCCAACTTGCCCCAGAGTGGTGGGGAGTCCCAGTGACCTTTCCTAGAATTAGTGGGAGGTTATCTTCAATAGTGAAACCCTCCAGATGGCTAAGCAAGAGAAGTTTCCAAAATGTTTGCAATGTGTTGAATAACCATGCCAAATAAAAATTGATTTAAGATATTTAATAACCCCAAATTCCAGGAAATCCACCTTCTTTTTCTTTAGGGACTGCTAACACAAGTAAGAGAAAGAAAAACTTTTTTTTTTTAATAATTTAAACCCTGACCTTCTGTCTTGGAGTCAATACCGTGTATTGGCTCCAAGGCAGAAGAGTGGTCAGGGCTAGGCAATGCTGCCCCTGAAAAAAAATATTTTTAAATTAATTTTGTAAATGAGGAAAATGTTCACTGGGGGAAAATAACTTTTCAAGTTAAGTATTTAAAAAACGAAACCCCAAACAACTTGAACATGTATTGTTGTTGCTCAGTTTTGTCTGGCTCTCTGTGACCCCGTGGTCACATCATGCCCTGCCTCAAAGTCTGTTCAGATTCGTGTTCGTTGTTTCCATGACATTATCTATCTCATCCTCTGCCATCTCCTTTTCCTTTTGTTTTCAATCTTTCCTAGCAGGAGGGTCTTTTCCAGGGAGTCCTTTCTTCTCATGAAGTGGCCAAAATAGTCAAGCTTCAGCTTCAGCCTTTGACCTTCCAGTGAATAATCTGAATTTCTTAAGAATAGATTAATTTGATCTCTGCCATTCAAGGGGCTCTCAAAAGTCTTCTTCAGCACCACAATTCAGAAATGTTGATTCTGCGGCTCTCAGCCCTAGTCCAGTTCTCACAGCCATCTTGCTACTGGAAAAGCCAAAGTCTGGCCAGAGGAACCTCTATCAGAAGCTGGTGTCTCCGCTTTTTAGTCCCGAGTTGCCATAGCTTTCCTTCCAAGGAGCAAGTTCATGGCTGCAGTCAGCACCTGCATCAATGAGTCCCCGAACATAAAATCTGACACTGCTTCTATTTCTTCTGCCTCTATTCGCCAGGAAGTGATGGGACCAGTGGCCAAGATCAACACGTACACCTGTGCCTGAAAATGAGCAAAAGCAACGAGAGGGAGATGTGCCACTGACACTGTTCCTGTATTATTTTGCTTTGAACAGGGTTTTACTTATCTGACAGCCCTTCATCTGAAGGAAATAGAGCATGGTTTGTATAGGAGAAGAGGTTCAATGTTTGTCCCACATGTAACCTTGCTACACAAATAGAATTTTTTTTTAAATTTTCATCTTCTCAGAATCAATATTAAGTTCCAAGGCAGAAGAGTGGCAAGGGCTAAGCAACTGGGGTTAAGTGACTTTCCTAGGGTCACACAGCTAGTGTATCTGAGGCCAAATTGGAACCCAGGACCTCTTAGTTTTCTATCCCCTGAGCCACCTAACTGCCAGAAATGGAGATCTTTTTATTTATAAAACAATAAAATGTTCATGAATATATACCATTTTGCTTGGAATGAGCTCTTATTTATTAAGAAAAAAATGGATTCTCCTCCATGCTTCTGGTATAGGCCGTCTCTCTGCTTCGTCTCTCCCCATTTTAATCCATCCTCTTCCTAAAGCACAGTGTAACCTTATGTCACTCATTGCCTTAACTCAGTAAATTCTGGGGACTTTCTTGTATCTCCAGGATAGAAGTTTCTCTTTTTAAGCCTTTACAAGTTGGGCCTTTATTACCTTTTCAGGCTTTTATTACCTCTCACATCCTCTGACCCAGCAACACTGGCCTTCTGGGTGTCTCTTCCTGCTCCTAGCCTTGTCACTGGCTTTTCCTCATACCAGTCATTTTTTCCTTATCTCTGTCTTTCAGGATTCAGTACAAATCCTACTTTCCACCAACAATCCAGGCTTAAGCTAGTTTTCTTCATTGCTTATTACTTCCTTACATACACTCTATAGTCCATCATTTTCTCCAAAGGCTAAATAAACAGTCCAACAGGTTTTTACAGGACCCTGGTGTTGGGCACCAACAGCTGGTGCTAGTCAAAGAATCAACTAGAGCAAGGTATTCATGGAAACAAACCAGGAAATAGCAAGGAATTGGTGACAAGAAACTGGAATTGTGATTTGAATATTTTTAGCTCTGAGTTTCAAGCAACTTGAAAAAAATTTGCTAGTAAGAGTTCCTTCTGCAGCAGTGCAGAAACTGCACTGACTTGCACCTGACAACCAGGAAGCCATTGGTTAGTTAAGGAGATAGAATCAAATGAAAGAAGAGACTGTTAGCAACATAATTTGGCTAGAAAATGAAAAGTGAACACCAAGACTGATTCAAGTTTAAAAATTATTCATAACCATAACCAGAATACCAACCAACTTTATAAGCAAAAGCATATTGTCAGAAATATGAAGTCTCTTAAAAACTTTGATTTGCTGATTAAAAAAATAAACTTCTTGAGTAGAACCAATATTTTATATATATACAATGACCATAGCAATAGAAATGGAAATAACAAAAAATCAAAGCCAAATGATATGAGTATGATGACCCAGCTTGACCCCTTGACCCCCAAAAGAGTGATACTACCTCTCAACTTCCACAAAAAGCCTTCATTTCTGTGAAAATGTGGGACATTTTAATTACTATCCATAATTGCACAAATAATACTGAATTATATGTAATGCAAAATTGATGCACATGTTGGTTAGTTTTGCTTCATTTACTTTTTTTTCTCCTCTTTTTATTCTTTGCCATAATGAATGAGTCTTTGGCTAAGGGTGATTTTAATTTTTTTAGAATTTATTTTAGGAAATAAAGGCAATGTAAAAAAATAACTTATTAATAAAAATTTAAAACAAAATCCTTCCAGGCACTAAAGAGACAAAATGTTTTCATCATGGAGTTTAACAGTAAAAAACAATTTTCCCCTAGCTCACTTTAAAGGTCTAATCAAATTGAATTTGCATTGAATTGGGGAACAGAGTTGTGATCAGGATGGATAGACAGACCAGAGGGTGTTATGTTTTCATTTTTTAATGTAGTTTTGAGGCAATAGTGCATGTTAGCTGGGAGGGTTCCATAGGCTGTTAGGGCATGGAGGGATCCTGGCACTATCTTTCCCCTAAAGGTCGGGAGACTTGGCCATGGCTGTGAGGGACCAGGCCCTCACCAAAATCCGGATGGATGAACCTGGAACCAAAGTACATCAGTAAGACTGAAGGGCTCCTCCTCCCTGCTCAGCTGAACTCTTAAGACCAGGGCACCACTTGCTCAGAAATGCTAGCACCCTTGTGCATGCCTTAACCATATCTCACAATACCAAATCTCAGCAAGTTTGCTAAAAAAAGCACTGTTCTGGGGAAGGTAGGGAATCTGGGTTCTAGTGCTCACTCTGACATTAATTCTGGGCCTGTGTTTCCTTCTCTGTAAAGCTAGGAGGTTGGATGACGGGCTTTCTGTGAATCCTTGAGATTTGGGTTCTGTCTGACTACCTCTATTCAGCAAGAGTTGAAGAAACATTTTTCTGTCACCTAGAACAAGTCAACTCTCTCTCTAGGGCCTTGGTCTTTCTCGTTATAAAATGGAGTAAAATGATACCCTGAAGGTCTTTTTTTCCAGGAATGGGGTGATTGGCATCCAGCTTTCCTTCAGATGCTCCATTCACCCCAACTTACCTCTTATGTGAATTCCACTCCATGCCTATAACCCACTAGTAATCAGACTAATGGAGACCAAATGAGAAAATACTGAATTTGGTGTCTAGGTAGCAAGACTAAAACTATAACACCAGAGAGGCTGCTTCTGCTCTAGAGGTTGCCTCCCAGGTGGTAAGGCATCCTACCGTCTATCTCTCACATAGATAGGGCAGTGTCGACCTGGATGGCTGGACTAGGGACCTCTTTCATGCCACTTGCCCTTGGTACAAAAATTCCAAGTCCTAGTTCTCATTTGGAATGTTAGCTGTAACCAAGGAATTCATTCACTTATATGTGTATGTAAAAATCAAGTCTTATAACAGTGAAGACATAGAAAATAATGGGGGGAAAAAGTGAAAATTCCATAAAGTTATTAGTACAAAAAGGCAAATAACTAAAAAGAGGTTTTCCTATACCTGGTAGTGAATGAAACCACTGTAAGTTTGTAGAAGAAAAAGGATGATGAATTGAGTCTGCAAGTCTTCTGGTGGTCAGCAGATATGGACAAGCCCTGGAAAAGGCCTGTTATTCCTTCTTGAACATTTTGAAAGCTGAGAGGTCAAAACAAAGGAGGCCTTGCAGGGCTACACAAAACAATGAGGAAATGAGAAGGTTGTTTAGGAAAGAGGATTATAGATGTCAGAAAGGACCATTGATAAATTTTCTCTGAAGAGAAATTACTTAATTCTAGGCAAATATGACAGAGTCTGGAATACACAGTAAAAGCCAGTATATCTTTACTTTAGTGAATGCAGGATACAAATATTTTACAACAACCTCTAGCATTTTCTTAACCATTTGATAAAAAGTTCACTAGAATATTTATTGTATAATGAAGAAAAAACAACACATTCAGGGAAAAATTGAGATTAACTTATTTTTTTTCTTAAAAGGTTCATCTCAAGGATGGCAACAAAGTCCAGCTTGTGCCGCCAAACGGTTTTACATTATCAAACCGTGAACAGCTTCTTGTGTGAACTGTTGACTACAAACATTTACCAAATACATAAATCTCTTTTAAAAAAGCCATTTTAAATATAGCAAAGCAGTGTCCTCTTGCACAGCAAAGTGAAGAAAGTTTCTACAGAGAAATAAACATTTTACATTTGTAAATCTTTCTTTCACATTCTAATCATCTAGCTTCTTTTCATGATCAAATGCCAGGAGTTTTTAGGTTCCTTATTTACTATGTATTTCTTGTGCGCATGACAGTTAATCCAGAAAGTATGTGATGCATTAGTGTCCTTTATAGTAAAAGGAAATGCTAAAACATTTAATTCTTCTATAACAAACCCCTGATTTAGTCTGCAACATTATATATTTAATTGGAGCTCAAAGATGGAGTTTCAGTTGGGATCATATGTATACAATGAGTGAGTTTCCATTTTAAATGGATTGGCTGAAGAGTACAGATTGGATTTTTTCTATTGGAAAACTTATTTTTAACCTGTGTAACTTAAACACAGACTTGCTCTTTTTTTTATTAAAAACAATTTTTTTTTTAGAAAAAAGGAATGCTACACTTTGAATAGGTTCAAATATTTCTTTTATGATGTTACTAGTCTAGTTTTTTAAAGTAGGGTCTAAAATTATACTGTTATGTTATCTTCATTAACAATCACTTTCCATTATATTCATGTATATGCGTAGGTGCATGTGTGTATGTGTATGGGGATGTTTCTATAAAATCTACTTGCTTAAATTCACAAATAGGGCTTGTGGGAGAGAGGTTAACAGTCAGATACTCACTTCCTGCAAAATGAACAAATTTTTACTCTGTCAAAGCAATTTAAATACAAACTCTGAGCCTTGGGTAACATTATTTTAGAAAACAGTAATTGTACTGCATATAAACCTGCATAGAAATAAAGACTATTGAGATACAGTCAGCAAAGCCATCTCATAAGGCACACAAGAAAATAGACAGTAAAATGTGAATGCATAACTCCTATTCACATATATAGCAAAAATTCATGAACATGCATAAATAATAATGAAAGAATCACTTAACACTTTCAAAGCTATAATGGTCTATAAAGTGGTAAGGAAGTGGAATTATCTTAGAAATTTGGTGTTGGGAGACTATTTTGTTGCTTAGACTGTATAAGACCCTACGAAAAACATGTAGTTTAGCAAACCTAAATTCATTAAAAAAACAAACAAACAAACTCTGAATAAGACCCAAATACTCATACTTAAATAAGAGTATACACAATAATCCTTCTGTTTTTGGCTATGTTGTAAAAGACTTTACTAGTCACATCTAAGCCTTCTCCATAAATTTCCATCTTCCAACAAGTGAGTGTTCTTAATACCTGTGTAAGTCAGAATATTTGGCTGTCCATGTTTCAAATGGCTTGTTGTGGAAAGGCAGAAACAAAATAAAAGAAAACCTTCAAACCAAAAAACTTCACCAAAACACTGCCAACAAAAAATGACCCTTAGGAGATAAAATGAAATTTAGGTAAAAGATGATAGATTTGTTACTATATATTCATTTAAATTCAATATAAAAGGAACAATTTTTAAAAGCTCTACTTTGAGTTTCTGGTGAGAGGTGTAGTTTGAACTCTGAAAATACAAAATATAGCAAGACACAGAATTTTGGCTCATATGGCACGAGCTTATTAATAAAAACTGATTAACTCAGGAAAGAAAAACTGCTGTCACAGATTAGTCTTCAGATAGGGAGTTTAAAAAAAAAATCAAGTTGAGGGCTGCCACTGCTCAATTTGGATATCAAGAATTGTAAGTGGAAGCTGCACTATAATCAATTTAGCACCCCCCCCCCCAGTGGAATGACTATCATTTGTGTATGAAATATTTTAAAAATAGTGATAAAAAGTTAAATAGTGGCCAGTTGTATCCCTCTATTTCTGAAGGGTTAGAAGAAAAGGAAATTTATTTCCAAAATAAGTGTTTTTCCCTAAGCTTCTACCACTTACAAAACCTTTTGTGCTCACCTGATATGTTACCATCTTATCTTAACATGAATTAAATTAGGTCAACTTGTTCCACTGTATTTTTTTCTCACGAAAGGCAAGTTTTAAATAATGCCTTTTAAAATCTGTTACAACACATTTTATATTTATGCAGGATGAACTTTTAACACCAGATTTTCTTCCACTTTGCTATTTATATACATATGTATAAAATGTATAATGTATAATGAAGCTTAACCATACAGCACAAAGATTACAATTTAACATCACACATTCACCACCAGTGAGGGGAAAAAATCCCCTTTATACAACCCTCTAAAAATTGGGATATTAATAATAATTAAAATCCAAAGAAAGTACAGTATATTTAACAAAATAGTAAATATTAAACAGTGAATACTCTACTTAAGGACCTCGCCTTTTTTTTTTTCAAGTTGGCGGCAATCCACAAAAATATACTTTTTTAATCTGGTGACGGTACAATACATAGGTACTTACACCAAAGGTGATAATATATTTAAGATGCTATATACACAAAAAAGAGTTTGGCTCAAATTTTAATTTACATATAGATAATAAGTGTTCATGGCTTTTTTTTTCCAAGTTTCCGCCTGCAAGTTTTTTTTTTCCCTCTGAAAGTAAAACTCAAAAGTCAAAACAAGATAAAACTATACTCTACAAAAAAAGCTACAACATACAGCTTTGGCTTATATAAATAATTCATAGCAGAATATGTTCAAAAGTACTATATATAACTTTATATATAGCCATAAGGGTATTTTTTTAATATAAAATATACATGAGCTAAAATCAGTTCCTTTCTTTTCTTTTTTATAATCACGAATGTAAAAACTTCTGACATATTCCAATTATAACTTAATATATTAATTTTATTTTGTTAATGCTCTATTTTTCTAGGCTAATATTTTTCTGAATATCTCATGCGGTTTTTCTATTCTCTCTCTTTTTATTAGCTAAAGACCACTGCTCTGACCCAATACATTTTGCACGTGCAAAACAGGTATGTGTGGTGTTTTCTTGTTTTGTTTAAATAGCATCAGCCCTTTCCCATGCACCCCTTTGCAATAGAGACCCATGCTGGGTTGGGTAATATAAATGTCATTTTATGTACAGTATTGCTTTCTTTTTTTCCTGCTTTTCTACTGCCCTGCTGCTACAAAGCATTTTCCTTAACAAACTACAAGTAACCACACAGTCTGAATAAAACACATAGGGGACATTACTACGGGCGAGCCCTCTAGTTTTCTGCAAGCCAGTGTGGTAGGATTATATATGGATACAATGTTTTTCCTCAAAAACTGGATTATATTATTAAACAAAAAGTCTAAGAAAGTGCCAGACCAGACCACTGCCTACAGGGTTTCTTTTGTTTACCATAGGACATTTGCAGATATACAAGGAATTTGCAATAAGTGCCTAATTTGGTGTATGCAACACACACACACACACACACACACACACACACACACACACACACACACACATACATATATACATAAAGAGATATATATGTATGCATATAGATATAAATATATTTAACTCATGTCCTTATTTATAAATTTAGATATGTAGGGCAGTTCATTTCAGTAACACAAAATAAAAACAGCCACATCAGTAGCTTTATGTCACCCAGGTGTCCATCCTCATTCGCTTTACTGAAGGACTTTCTCTGTCTTCAGTGTTGGGAGGTCTGCCAAGCCCAATAGGCGAATGGAAGTCGCTTCGTGGATCTTCCCGATCACTACCATCGTAAGAACTACTGGAGCTACTCAGACTGTCCACAGGGGAGCGACCCATTTCCTGCCGGGCCTGTTGCTGCTGCTGTTGCTGCTGCTGTTGCTGTTGTTGCTGCTGCTGCTGCTGCTGCTGCTGCTGCTGAGGGAAACCTGAAGGGGTCATTCGATCCCTGGGAGGTGAAATTGGTTCTGACTTGATGTTGATATTTTGGTTGGTATTGATGGATAAATTTGAACCCTGAGATAACTGCCCTCCAGCACTAAAAAGAGAAAAGAAGTTACATATGTTAGCAAGTCTCTGAGTGTATCTGCATTAACTGAGGAGATATTCCAGGAACTTACTGAAAATAGAATGGCATCTGAAATAAAATCTCAATTCCCAAAGGCATTTTTGGGTCATTTCCTCAAATCAGGGCCTATAAAGAAATAGAATCCCACTAAAAAAAAAAGTCACAAACTCCCTACAAGGGTGGAGATAATAAATAAATAACACCTTATTTAGCCCATCTGCTACCTCCAAATTGGCACTGAGGAGTAAATTACTCTAACTTTGCAGACAAAATATCCAAAACAAAGCTATACACAATGTTGCAACTAGGCCAATTGATTAAGAAAATGATGGCAAAGGGGTAATTATATTGTTGTCAGTGTCATTTGTGACCTCTGGCTTGCTGGTTTGTTTTATTTTTAAGCCCCTAGCTTCCATCTTAGAATCAATACTATGTATTGGTTGCAAGGCAGAAGAGCACTAAGGGCTAGGCAATGGGAATTAAATGGACTGCCCAAGATCACACAGCTAGGGAGTATCTAAGGCTAGATTTGAACCCAGAACCTTCTTCTCTGGACCCCCTGATGCCCCCCAAAAGCTTTTACTTTACCTTTTCTTCTCTTAGGCTGGAAAATTACATTCAGATAACTACATTCAAAAATTCTTAAAAGTAGTCCTTGGTAACTTATTTGGGTAAATTCTCACATTAGTATTTATAATATTTATATGTTTTTAAAATTTTATTCTTCTAGTTAAACATTTAATTACACTCTTTTCGTTTTTAAAAAAGGAAAAACAAAACCATAGAAAAAATACACAGTCAAGAAAGATACTGTCCTAAGTGCATGTCTTCTGGAGTGCATCACCTCTAGGTCAAGAGGTGCGCTGCATACTTCATCAACAATCCTCTGGAATTATTAATATTTATCTTCATCAAGTTAATTTGTAATTTATGTTACTAGTTAGCATAGAGAGAGCTGTAACAGTTCATGTTTTAAGCATAAGCCTTCCCTGCCATTTGGACATGTGAGTGTGAAGATCGCTTTATGTGAGAAAAGCTCCTTAAGATAGTCTCTCCCTTTCTGCTATGTAATCTGTTTAAAAGAAATGAGCATTGTGACGATACTATCTGAATTTAGCAATGAAAATTAACATACCACGTGCATAATGGAGAGGGGGATAAAACTGAGGAACATCCCTGTTCTGTCCTCCCTGTTCTGCCTCTGAGCGCCTTTCTCAGAGGAAAGGGAACCCTGACCCTCTTATTAAAGATCTACCTGCATGACCCTGGCAAGTCCCTTAACTTTGTGAGCTTTAGCTTCCTCTGATTTACGTAAAGTTGCTGCCAACTCTGACTTGTATGATCCTCAAAGCACTGCCTCAGGGTTGCCAGGGCTGGGGTTCTTCTGAAAGAAGTTTTCTAGTTTCCATCTGACTCTCTCCCCTGAGTGGGGAGTGTTGTTGGCCTGTCTGCCCCCTGGTTAGACAAAAGGAGTTATTTCTTCTCCACCTCCATGTTTTCCTTCATTAGAGTAATCACCCCTATAGCCAGGACCTTCTGCTTCAGAAAACCCTGTCCTGACACAGAGGGTTTCCAGTTTCTCATTGTCAGGGAGGTAAGTGATAGAGGAAAACCGAAGTGAGACAACAGGGTCGAACACTCTGCTTCAGAGGGGTCTGGTGGGGTTGGAGGAAAGGTCCTCAGTTACCGTAACCTCTTAATAGCCTTGTGTAAGTATGTGTGTGTGCATGCGAGTATGTACATGTATATGCACACACACATGTACACACACACACACATACACAGAGGACCTTGCTTCTTCTTTCCAGGCTCCCTTCTACCAGTTAACATAAGAAAATGAAGTGACTCTTTTCCCTTCAGGGGAAATAGGAAAAAAGTATGTAGTTGGTCAGAAAAAAATATGAAAATTGGGATGGTTAGAGAATGAATCAATGTTGCACAGCCTAAGCACAGAATTGATGGAGTAGAATGGTCTGGAACCGAAGTTCCTAAGAGTTAATTCTTGGAGAGTAGAGAAAAGAGAGACAGAAAAGGAGAAAAAAAGTTTGCTTTAGGTTGATTTTTTTTTAAGGCATATTGTGCAAGAGTGATCATCCCTAAATCCTCTAAGTACCAACATTCAAAGTAAATTATTTCACAATCAATTTTGCTTAATTACTAGTAATAACATTGCTTTCTATTCTGTACTGTACATGTACTTTGTTTCAGCAATTAGGCTTTTGTGAGTTAGGCTCAGTCTCTAACCACCATTCATATTTCTATGGGAAAATGTGTTCAGCAAGTTTAAAAATGAACTTCCAAATGACAGATCATCTGTAACCTAGTCTGCTTGTGCTAAGTAAACTTATTTTCCCTCAAAGCAATTTTAGCATTTAAGACTTATCTTGAGGGGGCACGGGGGCAGCTGGGTGGCTCAGTAAATTGAGAGCCAGGCCCAGAGACAGTAAGTCCTGGGTTCAAATATGACCTCAGACATTTCCTAGCTGTATGACTTTAGGCAAGTCACTTAATTCCCATTGCCTAGCCCTTACCATTTTTCTACCTTAGAACCAATACTCAGTATTGGTTCCAAGACAGAAGGTAAGGGTTTAAAAAAAAAAAAAAGACTTATCTAGGTCTCTGTAGATACTCTTACGAAGCCTAATCTGAATTAGTCTAAAACCATCACATGTAGATGATTCTGTCTTGAGTAGTGAACAAGGACCATCATATCACAGATTTAGAAAAAGTTTAAATCTGGAGTGTGTATCACTTAGAACTTCTAATATGATCTAGACTTGATGAAGTCTTTGTAAGGAAAGATACTTTGTAAGGAAAGATACTTCTATACTTAAAATGAACCTAGACTTTTTGAGAAACTTTGGCCAGCTTATTTTGTCTCCATTAAAAAAAATAGTTGTTCCCAAAATTCCTTAGAGTAATACTAGTTAAGTAGTTATCATATGTACCTTACTATAGCAAATATGGAATTTCAAGGTTGTGAAGAATATGATGGCATATAGAGAAAAACTTCCCAAACACCCATGTCCTAATAAAATAAAACTTACTTGATTTTGAGGTGGTAGTTTCAGAAACAAATTTTAACCAATATATAAATGAGCTTGTCATAATAGAATCATATATTCTGTGAGTAGTTTAGCAGTTACTTACACAAGAGAACTGAGGGCTGCTTGTCCTAAATGGTGTTGTTGCCAGGCAGATACTTGTCCTAAAGACAGCATTCCTGGGGAGTTAAATCCCTGCAGGGCTGACAGGTCTGCACTAGTAAGTGAATAATCTGAAAAAGAAGGAAAACAAATTTTCCCAATATGGAAAGTAAACGACATACTTAATTCTCTGAGCAAGTTTGTGTGAAAACATAGCATTTTCAAATCACAGCTTTAAGTTATATCAAAATAAAGAAGATAAACTCAAATAAAAGATAACAATTTTTGTTCAACAACGGCAATATTAAAATACAAGGAATTTTCTTTTACAGTGCTTTAAATTTTCATTTAATTCTTTCAGAAAAATGACATTAGGCAAATATAAAATAAGAATTGTGAACTTAAACATTTTTAAAATAATATTTTATTTGATCATTCCAAAGCATTATTCATTAAAGACAAAGATCATTTTTCTTCCCCACCCCCCCAAACCCCATAGCCGATGTGTGATTCCACTGGGTATCACATGTGTAATTGATTCGAACCCATTGCCATGTTGTTAATATTTGCATTAGTTTGTTTGTTTAGAGTCTCTCCTCTGTCATGTCCCCTCAACCGCTGTAGTCAGGCAGTTGCTTTTCCTCGGTGTTTTTACTCCCACAGTTTGTCCTCTGCTTATGGATAGTGTTTTTTCTCCTAGACTGTTCAGGGACATTACACAGCCACTAATGGAGAAGTCCATTACGTTCGATTATACCACAGTGTGTTAGTCTCTGTGTACAATGTTCTCCTGGTTCCGCTCCTCTCGCTCTGCATCACTTCCTGGAGGTCGTTCCAGTCTCCATGGAATTACTCCACTTTATTATTCCTTTTTGCACAATAATATTCCATCACCAATATATACCACAATTTGCTCAGCCATTCCCCAATTGATGGACATCCCCTCGTTTTCCAATTTTTGGCCATCACAAAGAGCACAGCTATGAATATTCTTGTACACGTCTTTTTCCCCATTATCTCTTTGGGGTATAAACCCAGCAGTACTATGGCTGGATCAAAGGGTAGACATTCTTTTATCACCCTTTAGGCATAGTTCCAAATTGCCCTCCAGAATGGTTGATCAGTTCACAACTCCACCAGCAATGAATTAATGTCTCTACTTTGCCACATCCCCTCCAGCATTCATTACTTTCCTTTGCTATCATGTTAGCCAATCTGCTAGGTGTGAGGTGATACCTCAGAGTTGTTTTGATTTGCATCTCTCTGATTATAAGAGATTTAGAACACTTCTTCATGTGCTTATTAATAGTTTTGATTTCTTTATCTGAAAACTGCCTATCCATGTCCCTTGCCCATTTATCAATTGGAGAATGGCTTGATTTTTTTGTATAATTGATTTAGCTCTTTATAGATTTGAGTAATTAAACCTTTGTCAGAAGTTTTTATGAAGATTTCCCCCCAATTTGTTGCTTCCCTTCTGATTTTAGTTACATTGGTTTTGTTTGTACAAAAGCTTTTTAATTTGATGTAGTGGAAATTATTTATTTTACATTTTGTGATTCTTTCTATGTCTTGCTTTTGGTTTTAAAGTCTTTCCCCTCCCAAAAGTCTGACATGTATACTATTCTGTGTTTACCCAATTTACTTATGGTTTCCTTCTTTATGTTTAAGTCATTCACCCATTTTGAATTTATCTTGGTGTAGGGTGTGAGGTGTTGATCAATTCCTAATCTCTCCCACACTGTCTTCCAATTTTCCCAGCAGTTTTTATCGAATAGTAGATTTTTTCCCAAAAGCTGAGATCTTTGGGTTTATCATATACTGTCTTGCTGAGGTCGCTTGCCCCCAGTCTATTCCACTGATCCTCCTTTCTGTCTCTTAGCCAGTACCAAATGTTTTGATGACTGCTGCTTTGTAATATAGTTTGAGGTCTGGGACTGCAAGGCCCCCATCATTTGTGTTTTTTTTTTCATTATTTCCCTGGATATCCTTGATCCTTTGTTCTTCCAAATGAACTTTGTTATGGTTTTTTCCAAATCAGTAAAGAAATTTTTTGGGAGTTCAATGGGTATGGCACTAAATAGATAAATAAGTTTGGGTAGGATGGTCATTTTTATTATATTGGTTCGTCCTATCCATGAGCAGTTAATGTTTTTCCAATTGCTCAAGTCTAGTTTTAGTTGTGTGGAGAGTGTTTTGTAGTTGTGTTCATATAGTTCCTGTGTTTGTCTCGGGAGATAGATTCCTAGGTATTTTATTTTGTCTAAGGTGATTTTGAATGGGATTTTTATTTCTAGTTTTTTCTGCTGAGCTGTGTTGGAGATATATAGAAATGCTGATGACTTGTGCAGGTTTATTTTGTATCCTGCAACTTTGCTAAAGTTGTTGATTATTTCAATTAGCTTTTTGGTTGAATCTCTAGGATTCTTTAAGTAGACCATCATGTCATCTGCAAAGAGTGATAACTTGGTCTCCTCCTTGCCTATTTTGATGCCTTCAATTTCTTTTTCTTCTCTAATTGCTACTGCTAGTGTTTGTAGTACAATGTCAAATAGTAGAGGTGATAATGGGCATCCTTGTTTCACTCCTGATCTTATTGGGAATACATCTAGTTTATCCCCATTGCAGATGATATTAGCTGATGGTTTTAGATATATACTGTTCTGATCACTTGCTGGAGTCTTTTTGCTAGTATCCTATTTAAGATTTTTGCATCTATATTCATTAGGGAAATTGGTCTATAACTTTCTTTTTCTGTTTTTGACCTGCCTGGTTTTGGAATCAATACCATGTTTGTGTCATAAAAGGAGTTTGGTAGAACTCCCTCTTGGCTTATTATGTCAAATAGTTTGTATAGTATTGGGATTAACTGTTCTCTGAATGTTTGATAGAATTCACTTGTGAATCTGTCAGGCCCTGGGGATTTTTTCTTAGGGAGTTCTTTGATGGCCTGTTGGATTTCATTTTCTGATATGGGATTATTTAAGAATTCTATTTCTTTTTCTGTTAGTCTAGGCAGTTTGCATTTTTTTATATATTCATCCATATCACCTAAATTGGTGTATTTATTGCCACATAATTGGGCAAAGTAATTTTTAATGATTGCCTTAATTTCCTCTTCATCGGAGGTGATGTCCCCCTTTTCATCTTTGATGCTGTTAATTTGCTTTTCTTCTTTCCTTTTTTTAATTAGATTGACCAGTACTTTTTTATTTTGTTTGTCTATTTTGTTTGTTTTTTTTTCAAAGTACCAGCTTCTTGTCTTATTTATTAAATCAATAGTTCTATCACTTTTGATTTTATTAATTTCTCCCTTTATTTTTAGGATTTCTAGTTTGGTTTTCTGCTGGGAGTTTTTCATTTGATTGCTTTCAAGTTTTTTTATTTGCATTTCCAATTGATTGAACTCTGCTCTCCCTAGTTTGTTAATATATGCACTTAGGGATATGAATTTACCTCTGATTACTGCTTTGGCTACATCCCAAAAAGTTTGAAAGGATGTCTCGCCGTTGTCATTTTCTTCGATGAAATTATTAATTGTTTCTATGATTTCTTCTTTAACTAAACGATTTTGGAGTATCATATTGTTTAATTTCCAATTAGTTTTTGATTTGGTTTTCCACGTACCATTACTGATCATTATTTTTATTGCCTTGTGATCTGAAAAGGCTGCATTTATTATTTCTGCTTTTCTGCATTTGTATGCCATGTTTCTGTGGACCTAGTGTATGGTCAATCTTTGTGAATGTGCCATGTGGTGCTCAGAAGAAGGTGTATTCCTTTTTGTCTCTATTTATTTTTCTCCATATGTCTATTAATCCTGATTTTTCTAAGATTTCATTCACTTCTTTTACCTCTTTCTATTTTTTGATTTGATTTATCTAAATTTGATAATGGTTGGTTCAAGTCTCCCACTAATATGGTTTTACTGTCTATTTCTTCCTTAAATTCTCCTAGTTTCTCCATTAGAAATTTGGGTGCTATATTATTTGGTGCATATATGTTGATTAGTGATATTTCCTCATTATCTAAAGTCCCTTTTAACAGAATGTAATTACCTTCCCTATCCCTTTTAATCAGGTCTATTTTTGCTTTGGCTTTATCAGATATCATGATTGCACCTCCTGCCTTCTTTCTGTCAGTTGAGGCCCAGAAGGTCTTATTCCATCCTTTAATTCTGACCTTTTGGGTATCTACCCGCCTCACGTGTGTTTCTTGAAGACAACATATGGTAGGGTTTTGGATTCTAATCCATTCTGCTATTCATTTATGTTTTATGGGTGAGTTCATTCCATTCACGTTCAAAGTTATGATTGTCACTTGTGGACTCCCTGGCATTTTGATATCCTTCCCTAATTCTAAACTTTCTTCTTCAGCTCTAACTTTTTAATCCAGTGATTTATTTTAAATCAGTCCCACTTGTCCCCTCCCTTGATATATTTCCCTTTCTAGCCCCTCCCTTTTTGTTCCCTCCCCCACCCCCCTCTTCTTCCCTCCCTTTTTTATGTCCCCCCCCTTGGTTTTCCCTTCTCCCTACCCTTTTTGGGTAAGATAGAATTCAAGATCCCAATGGATCTGGATGTTCTTCCCTCTCAGAGTTGATTTCCCTGAGAGTAAGGTTTAAGTAAAAACTCTCTTCCTCTCCTTCTTATAGGAATTTTCTTCCCTTCCCCTTCCCGTGTGAATCTTTGTGTGAGCAAGATTATTCTATTTGGTCTTTCTTTTCCCCCTATTTACACATTACATTTTCCCCACATATTAATATACATAGATTGATATAAATATAGTCCTTATAGAAGAGAGTTTGAATAAAAGAAAAAGATAACATTTTTCTCCTTTTCCCTTTCCTTCATATTTACCTTTTCAGGTATTCCATGCTCTTTGTTTTTCAATATCGAACTTTCCACAGAGCTCTGGTCTTTTCTTTGCAAAAACTTGAAAATCTTCTATTTTGTTGAATGCCCATACTTTCCCTTGGAAGTATATATTCAGTTTTGATGGGTAGCTGATTCTTGGTTGAAGGCCCAGCTCTCTTGCCTTTCTGAAAATCATGTTCCATGCCTTACGGTCATTCAGAGTGGAACTTGCAAGGTCTTGTGTGACCCTGATTGGCATTCCTTTATATCTGAATTGTCTTTTTCTGGCTTCTTGTAAGATTTTTTTCTTTTGCTTGAATGATTGGGATTTGGCAATTACATTCCTGGGAGTTGTCTTTTGGGGATTTAGTGTAGCGGGTGTTCTGTGAGCTCTTTCAGTGGCTGTATTGCCCCCTTGTTCTAGAATCTCTGGGCAATTTTCTTTGATTATCTCTTGTATTACAATGTCGAGTTTGGTGTTTATTTCTGGCTTTTCTGGTAGTCCAATTATTCTTAAATTGTCTCTTCTCCGTCTATTTTCCAAGTCTATGACCTTGTTGGTGAGATATTTTATGTTCTCTTCTAATTTTTTGGTCTTTTGGCTTTGCTTTATTAATTCTTGCTTGTTTTCTTCCAGTTGCCTGATTCTGACTTTTAAAGCCTGGTTTTCCTTTTCAGTTTGGTCAAACTGGTTTTGTAGATGCGGGAATTTCTTCTGCATTATTTCCCACTTTTCCTCCCAGAAGGCTTCCATCTTTTTGATCATTTCCAATTCAAATTCTTCATGGGTTTGTGGAGAGTTTCCATTTCCTTTAGAAGGTTTCGGAGCATTTTCTTGTGTATCGTCTTCTATCTCCTCTGTATTTTGTATTTTGGCTCCATAGAATGTGTCCAAAGTTGCCCCCTTCTTGTTTTTCTTGGAGTGTTGAAGCTTTTCTGTGCTGTTTTCCATCTCTATCTGAGTGGGGAGGTCTAGCTTTTCTTATCTCTGTCTGGTGTTCAGAGGCTTTAGCCCCAGGCAAATTGTCCGTTAGTGGGTGTTACTGCTCTCAGTTCCCTTCCCGATGCTTCTTCGTTGCCTTGCTCCCATGCTCTGAGCCTGGCTTTGCACTGTCCCCGAGGTATCTCAGAGCCTTTGTGGTCCAGAGAGGCCTGCACTCTGAGGGGAGAGGGACCGAGGTTTCCCAAGGCTCCGAGGGCTCCTGATAGGATTAACTTCAGTTGGGTTGGATTGAGCGTGTCTTAAAGCAGGGGCCTTCCCTGAGACTCAGATGGAAGGATCCACCCAGGGGGCTGCAGGCTCCCCTCTGTCTCTCTCTGTTTCCCTGCTGTCTGGGTGCTCCCTCGACTAGCTCAGGTTGTTTTCAGGGTGCGGCCTTCAGAATAGCTGGCCCTGGGGTCCTTTTGCTGGCTCTTAGGTTCTCACTGCTTCCTCGGACTCGGCGCTCTGGCTTGGGGCAGGATGGGTCCTGGGACCTTCCTTCTGCCTATCCCTGAGATCTGAGTGATCTCGGGTTCTGGCTTTTGGGGGGCCGTACCTTTTGATCCAGGTCCAGGAGGAGGGTTCCCCGGATCTATCCTGATGTTTGTTTTGAATTTCAGTGTCCTAGTAGCATACAGTTTGAGATCGGTAAGGAAGGGGTTTCCGGAGATCTGAACTTTAGCTCTCTCTAAGCTGCCATCTTGACCGGAACTCTTAAATATTTTTAAGACTATTTTTATACCACAAAAGAAATTTTTTCAAACCAAAATACAGTGACACAACCAGTTATTTTTCACAATACTGTTATTCTTACATTCAGAATTTGAAGACAATAATCCCTATTTGCCAAGACAATCTATAATATTTTTGCTCTTAGAAATTCTTCAACTAGAGAAATTCTAGTGGTGTCTGTGATCATGGGAAAAGCTATATATGCCACCATTCCAGTAATAGCTAATTTCAGCAAGGAGCTCATTGTTTATAGAGGATTGTGGGGAGAGAACTGTGAACTGAGGGAAAATCTGGCTCTTCTCCCTCTCATAGCTTCAGATCCCCTCAGCCACCGAGGAAAAGTCCTCCCCACTTCCCTTCCAGAGGTAGAATTCCTGGGGCTGGCCAGAATTCTCCTCAGCTCACAGTTGTCTCCCCACAATACTTTGCTGTCTCTCAACTGCAGCCATGCTGCTTGTCCATCAAACATCCAGGATTCTTCTATCCAGGTCCCCTTGCCATTCTTACAAAACACAAATACTTTCTTTTCTTAACTGCTTATATACCCTTGTTAGCCTGTTGTCTCCTCTACCAGAATATGGATTCTTCTAGAGCAGGGATTCTTTTTGCCTTTTTTGGTAAATTCAGGAAGGGGGCAGTTAGATGGTGCAGTAGATACAGAGCCAGGGTCTTCAATCAGGTAGGCTCTCTCCTTAAGTACACATCTGGCCTCAGACACTAGCTAATTGACCCTAAGCAAGTCAATTAACCCTATTTGCCTCAATTTCCTCATCAGTAAAATGAGCTGGAGAAGAAGGCAACTAGGTGGACCTGTTGATTAAGAGCCAGGTTCAGATATGGGAGATTCAAATTTGGCCTCAGACAAGTCCTAGCTGTGGTCCCTGGGCAAGTCACTTAAGTCTTATAGTGCCTAGTCCTTACTGCTTTTCTGCCTTGGGACCAATATAAAGTCTTGATTCCAAGATGGAAGGTAAGGGTTTAAAAAAATAAGCTGGATAAAGAAATGGCAAACCACTCCAGAATCTTAGACAAGAAAATCCCAAATGTAATCATGAACAATTGAACATGACTAAAAAAACTACTTAACAACAATGCAGCTAGGTAGTGGACAGGCATGCTGGGTCTGGAGTTAGAAGGACCTGGGTTGAAATTCAGTTTCAGACAGTTACCAGCTACAGGAGCCTGGGCAAGTCACTTAACCCTGTTTGCTTCAGTTCTTCACAGTCACTATGACTGTCACTATGACTGAAACAACAAGAAATAACTTCAGAGCTTGCTATACATGGTGAAAGATAAGAATTTTCCAAGAAGACTTGGAGGGGGAGATAAATTCCAGGTAAGGGGGTAGGATTTGTGAAAACTAATTGAAGTGTTCAGAGTATGAGAAGATGGAATGTTGGATTTAGGGAACAATTTGTGATGGAATATAGAATGTGTGATGGGCAGTCATGAAATAAGTCAAGAAAAGGGATAGAAGCCAAATTATGGAAAGCCTTAAATGCCATTCTGAGAAATTTGTATTTGATTCTAGATGAACTGAAGGCCATTAACTTCGGGCCTTCAGAAGGTTATTTTGGCAGTTATGGAATAGAAGGATTAGAGAGAGTAGGTGCTTAACAAATGCTTACTGACTGACTGAATTTCTCTGCTAGGAAAAAATGTTTAAGAAGGCCAGCTGGTAAAAATTTAATGAAAATATTACTGCCACACTTGTTTTTGACTATCTTGTTACTATCTTGTAAGTAGTATCATGAACTCCAGATGAGGTATTCCTTCTACTAAAGCATAGTGGCACCAGCTCTGCAACTTCTAGTCAGAGAATTGTCCAGGACTTTGAGAGTCATGGGCACACAACTAGGATATGTCACAGGCAGAACTTAAACCCAGGTCTTCCAGACTCAGAGGCTAACTCTAAGCCACTCTGCTACTGCCTCGCTGTCCTAATTAGATTAGATTACCATAGTATTAATGAATTAGTGAATAATTAATCTCCATTATGAGATAAAATCACTTCAATTATATCTGTCCAATTTCATAGATTATAAAACTATAAGAATAGGTATGAAAAAATGTACTTCAGTTCACCGGATCTAAACTAATTTTTTTGGTCTTCTCCCTGCATTAGTTTTTTTTAATTTAATTTTTAACCCAATTACATTTTTCAAAGAATTATGAGTCTCCAATTTTCTTCCATCTTCACTCCCCTACCTCCGCTGAGATGGTAAGCAATTTCATAAATATTTCACATGTGCAAACTGAATATATTTTCTAAAATGTTTTTAATATTAATTCACCATTTATACCTTTTAATGTAAAGCTCTAGCAAGTAGAAAGAGATAAAGCACAGGTAAATCAGTGGCCTCCTAATTAGTTTTCTTGTTTCTAATATCTTTTCTCTCTAATCCTTCTATTCCATAACTGCCAAAATAACCTTCTGAAGGCCCAAAGTTAATGGCCTTCAGTTCATCTAGAATCAAATACAAATTTCTCAGAATGGCATTTAAGGCTTTCCATAATTTGGATTCTATCCCTTTTCTTGACTTATTTCATGACTGCCCATCACACATTCTATATTCCATCACAAATTGTTCCCTAAATCCAACATTCCATCTTCTCGTACTCTGAACACTTCAATTAGTTTTCACAAATCCTACCCCCTTACCTGGAATGTATCTCCCCCTCCAAGTCTTCTTGGAAAATTCTTATCTTTCTTCAAGATTCAGTTCAGAGGCCACTTCTCTCTGAAACTTTCCCTGATTTTGTCAATGAAATGTTAATGTTTTTTCTTACCTTAAAATACCTTGTATTTACTTATCTATGTACAAATCAAAGCTATTTTTTCTTTTTAGGTCCCCAAGTTTCTTGAAGGCAGAAGCTGTTTCATTTATTGTTTTTGTATCCCCCAGAGTCTTAACTGCAGTAGGTACTTAACAACTGTTTGTTTAATAGGGCTCAATGTATGGAACTACAGAGTTTCTCTATGATGATAACTATTTTAACAGTCTATAGTTTTAGTTCATCATTAGTTCATCATCTCTCATTAAGTTGTAAATACAGGCATATTTCATTTAGCCTATAGATAAAGGGAAATGAAAATTTCAAAAGATTTTTTATATTTTTCTCTTGTAACCTCCCCCCCCCCCCCGAAGCCTTACAATGAATGAGGCACTGACTTTACCAAAAACAAATCTATTGCTCTTATAAACTATGAATGGGAATTGTGAGCTATTTTAAAGAGAGGGTTTAGTATCCTGTTTCATATGCATTTATTGCACTATAATAAAATGTTTTAGAATTTTTTTGTGATAAATGTTTAGAAACTTTAAGTTCTACCATATTATAGACACCAGAAAACCACAAACAATTATTTGAAATATCTGGGACCAGATGACTCACCGATACAAAAATATTTCAAAAAATTAAGCCAGTTTTCTTGAGCACAATGAAACATTCATTTACAATTCGTTTTATCTTTATTTCAAGGACAAGCCACTTTAAAAAATTCTTTTTTATGCTGCATTCTTTCACCATCTCTTGAATTTGTCTCCTTGTCTCCTCTGTGACTCAACTCTGGTGCAGGTGTCCTTACCACCTCATGTTCAAACTATTAGCAGGGTATGTGTGTGTTTTAAAGTGTTGTGTCTAGGGAAACTGCATCCCCCAGGGAGCCTCTGGGGTCCCGCCCTACTACTTCGTGGTGTGGGATTGGTCTTGAATTGGATCAATTCTGTGCTATGGAGGGGCCACGCCCCCTACTTCCAGGAGTGGGATTGCGCTATATAAGGACCAATCCTGTGCCTAGGAGTAAACTATGGATGGAACTTGATTCAAAGTTTAGAGTTAGTGAATTCCAGGGAGTGGAGGGGACAGGATTCTGCTTGATTTTTCTTTAGTAAAGTTTTAAAAAATGATCAAAAGGGTAGAGTGTTTCTTTTAGCATCTTCAGTGTGTCTGCCTCAGATCTCTTCCTTGCTCCATTCAGCTGTTAAATTGATTTTCCTAAACTGTGGATCCAACTATCTCACTGCTCTACTCAATAAATTCTAGAAGCTCTGTATCACCTCCGTGATCAAATAAAAAAATCTTATTTGGTATTTAAGTCTTTCATAACCTAGACCCTTCACTCCTCACCTCACATCTTTCCAGTTTTCTTATACCTTGAACCCCTCTCTTAAATTGAGCAAAACTAGCCTTTAGCATGTTCCATGATCACCTCATCCCTCAAGCTCTGGGAATTTTCTTGGGCTGTCCCACAAGCCTGAAATGCTTTCTCTCTTCATTTCCTCCAAGTTTCTTTGTTTTTCAGTTTGTTTTTTCAGTCATTGTCTGACTCTCCATGATCTCCTTTGGGGTTTTCTTGGCAAAGATACTGGAGTGGCTTGCCATTTCCTTCTCCAGCTCATTTGACAGGATGAGGAAATTGAGGCAAATAGGGTTAAGTGACTTCCCCAGGGTCACACAGCTAATGAGTATCTGAGGCCAGATTTAAACTCAGGAAGATGAGTCTTCCTGATTCAAAATCCACTGCACCACCTAGCTGTTCCCTTTTGGCCTATAGGAAGCCTTTCCTAATCCCTCTTAATTTCAGTCTTCTCTCTATAATTCTTTCCTATTTATCCTGTATATAACTTGTTTGAATATATTTGTTAGCTTGTTGTCTCCCCTATTAGACTGTGAGCTCTTTGAGGTCAGGCACTGTCTTTTGCCTTTCTTTGTATCTCCAGAGCTTAGCACAGTACCTGGCATAGAGGAGGTGCTTAATAAACTCCTACTGACTCCTCCCTTTCTCATGAAGTTATTCAAATCTCTTAATAACTGACCACATAAATTTCAATTATCTTTCTTTCTTTGAAGCATCAAATGTTTAGCACAATTAATTTCAATGTATCTGAGAAAACATACTATTAAATTCTTAGCTCTCTAAATTAAAAAAAAGTATTAATATAGCTAACAATGAAAATTACCTGTATTCAAGTTACTGCTTGCCATTGTGAAGATTAAAATTAACTTTTCCCTGATTGTAAAGATTAAATTGTAATTCCTGCCTATTTTTAGATTTTAATCAACAAAAGTGTAAACACCCTACTTATAAGTTGAGTATGGAGATCTGCCCATTTTTAGATCTAATCACCAAAAGTGCAAATGTTCCACTTAATCATTAAGTGGGAGGACTGTGACTCACATGTGCAATAGTGGGTGACAAATCAGAATTGACTGACTACCTCCTGGCCAGTCCTAAAACAGGATTTCAACTATGACTGGTAGACATAGGATTAGGGAAAGGCACAGGAAATGATGCAAGAGAAAGTGTCTTTAAAAGAGAGAGACAACTTCCTGAGAGGAGTTCTACTGACACTTCTTCATTTTTTGGAGTGGAGGCGGCAGAGAAATCTGCCGACTGGACCTGGGACTGTTCCTGATGAGACTGTTGGACTGACACATGATGAGTGAAAGAGCTGACTCCTTTCCTGGATATTTTCTGAAGAAACTAGCCTCTTGAGAGTTTTTCCCCAGGTCCTCAACTTTGCTGAGGCCAGCTAAGAACCAATGCTCCCTGCCTGAGTTGGGCTAGGGACCAGAAATAAATTACTTTGTGCTTAGGCTAGATACCTTACCCTATCCCCTCTCTGATTTTCTTACTTCACTCTTTCTACATTTTATAAATAAATTGTAAACAAATTTCTTTGGAATAAATTAAATTCCTGGTGACCACACTCTTAAATAATCCAGTCCAATCTTTTAAAAATTAACCCTCCCCCCCATACCATGTTATGTGTAATAACTTGTTATATAATATTGAATAAAAAATGTGCCCAATTTTCACACCTTAAAATATATCCTTAAATTAAGATTAATTATGCAAATGACATTCAGATTAAAAAAATAAAGAAATATGCTTCAAAACAGCAGAAATTTCAATGGAACACGCATCTGTCCCAACATAAAATGAACTCCCTTCCATGTCTTAGTAATGGACTTTGTGAGTTGCTGCGACCAAAAAATATTCATTACTTGGTAATCAGCCTCTCTGAACTTGCTCTAAGCTCCTCTCTAAGTGAAATTCTTCTGTGGGGCCTCATACATTAAGTTTTCCCTGTTAATGAGATTTGTTCGACTACTACAGAATTTGAGAACTATGGGTCACTCCTGAAATAATAAACTGAAATAATTGATTACTTAAGATAAGGGAAGGAAGGGAAGGGAATTGGGGGGATGATCTATCTAGGTATAAAAACTAATTCCTCCCACCAAAATCCAATAGGTTTGAACAGATGTTATCTACACTGAATTTGTACCTACAGATCCCAGCTACCTGTAATATCTTAACCAGAATCCTCCCCGCTTTGCTAGTAATTAGAGTAAGGGAAGACTGGAAGATACACAGGTTCAAGAGGAAGAGATCTCACAGACAGTTGTGCTCTGGAATCTGGTAGGGGTCCTAGTAGAAATCACAGCAGCAGCAAGAACACATAGGAACAGATACAGATCCAGTAAGAAGGGGAGTAATGATTTAACTCACACAGTCCACCTCTGGAGTTTAAAACCAATCTCAGCCACCTCCCAGAAGGTGAAACTTGTTTGAAAGAAAGGTCACATTCACAGTATCCTACTCCAGAGTAAATCCCACCAACTGACTCTCCAAAGATAGTTTCTCTAGGGTTCTGGAATTCTCTCTTGGCCTCTACTTTAGTACTTCCTGCTTTCCCTATGATTTCCCTACAACAGTTCCCTCCTTTGCACAAAGCCAAAATAATGTTGTAAACAATATTTTGGTATTTGTGCACTAACAAACTTATATTTCCCTTAAACTAAAATTCTTACCCAAAATAACAAACAACTTACATTCATCTATCTTATCCTGTCTAATACTACCGTACTCTAGGGATTTTATCAAGAAAAGGTAAAGGGAAATAATACAATAAACAATTACAAAGTTCAAAATACAGATCAAACATATGCAAAAGCAAAATAAGCAAATAACATCAAAATTGAAATACAAGCACAAATTTCATGCAAAACATTAAAACCCTAAAATACTACTCTTATCAATACAGAAAATTCCATTACTATTGCAATTTATAAATAGTAAACTTAGCCAATTAAAAAAAAATACAATGAACACATTACATAAGTTTTACAAAAAAAAAACCAATCCAACAAACTTACTTATGCAAAATACATTTAAAAATAGATGAAAATTTAACATAATCTTATTTTATGTTAAGAACGTATTAAATGTGAACTGTTTACATGAATTTTACATGTACACATACAATACACATACAATATATACATACATGCTACGCATATACATAGATGTATGCTTCATATTTACATATGTGTTACATATATATATATATATATATATATATATATATATATATATATATATATATATATACACATACACTATAATATAATTCTACACTCCTGTACCAAGATGACATAAAAGGGTAGAATTTTGATTAAGGTTAGTTAATAAAAATAAGTTTGACAAGTTCCACTCAAAAATGGGTTTCTTCTTGAGGGGGGGAGAAAAAGATTAGGTGTTTATCTTATTCTTCAGATAGGAAGTTAATCAAACTGCTGGATATAAAGGCAAAAAAAAATTCCCATTGTGATTGTACTATAACAACCATATTCTAAGAGCCACACAACTATGAATAGTGTATTCATTTTCCCAAAGTAGGTAAATATAAAAAAAAAAACAAAGAATAATTTTAAAACTGTAATGGTGGTGCCATAAAGTGGAGGGCTACCTGAGAAAAGATAGAGGAATAAAGCATATATCATATATAACATCTGAAATAACTTATAACAAGAATCAAATATGACTTTTGATCCTTAATTTCAATATTCATGCTTTCATTGTAAGTACGTGCTGACTACTGATTGGAGAACCATAAACTATTTCCAACACAGAAAATAGTCAAAAAAAAAATCAACAAAGACTTACCAGTGTTGTAAGCAGTAGGCATGGCTGAATATACAAGTCCCTGTGGCGGCAAGCTTGGAGTTGTCACAGATACCACTGGGGTAGCAAGAGGTTGGGTAGATTGAGAACTGCTTATCCTTTGAGAATTCTATAAATGATTAGTAACAAAGAGATGTATATGTGGATATTATAATGATTAAAGTCCATAATTTAAAAATAATATTCAATTAAAATATGAAAGTTTTCATGCTTTTTGTATGCTGAAAGTATTTCATATAGTAAGGATTATGTGAAAAATTTTAAGGAAATATTAAAGGAAATATTATAACCAAATGTTTCATCAGGCTTATTTTTTAAGGGAAATGTGTTTTCATTAACATGATATAGTGGAAAGGGCAATGGATCTGGAGTCAAGAGATTGGAGAAAAATAACTATGCCTTTCACTCAATGTTTGGTGATTTCAAACAAGTTTCTTAACCTCTCTGGACTCATTTTTCTATCTGTAAAATGAGGGGATTACAGTCAAGGAGCTCTCAGGTCTCTTCTAGCTCCAAATTGATTAACTTAGGAATCTTATGAATATTCTTCATGCAAACATATACATTTCATGGAGATAACACATTAACTTTAAGAAATCTTATTTCAAATGATAATACTTCTATGTATGTGATATCTGAGAGAATAAAAAGTTGATACCAGTGCAACTATTAAAGTGTATCCTCAATGGTCATATGTTTACATTTTAAATAGATCTCTCCCTAGAAAGTAAGTCATCTGGGAACTATATTCACATAAGCACAAAATTGCAAATACTCTTATTTTCTACAAAAAATAATTTACACGTGAAGAGAAGTCAATTTTAATTTAATTTGCATTATAATTTAAAATTACTTATTAAATAATTTTTGTTTTGCTTCGTAATTGTTTCAGATATATAGTCTATCTTAGATTAGCGCTCAAGAAAATGTTGTTGTCTTTGTCATTTCCCTCCACAATGGTGATTTTTAATAAATGCCTTTCAACTGTCTTATTTTAATTCTATACTTTTCATTCAATGGCAATTATATTGTCTTAATTATAAATTGGTCATGCTAATTAGACACTGACCTAATATATAGACTTTTACAGTGAATTTTATCTAGAAGAAATAAATTATGTTTAGTTAAGTGATTTAAATAAAAATAATGCCTATATTCATGTTTATTACATCAAAATTATTAAAAAGTAGAACTATTATTATAATTCAGTTATATTACCTACATATTATGGGGTCTATTTCTCTTTTTAGTGATTTAAGTTATCTTTTCTGTTAACAATGAGTTCGTACTAGAGAACACATTCCATGCAATGGCAAAGATGTATCTGAAAAATAGATTTTTAAATTCAGACATTTTTCCATATGAAGATGATAAAGTGTGGCATTTGACATTTATGCCTCTAAGACCTTAGTGTAATGCAAGTAATTATATATAATTCATTTAGCACTCTCAACCTTTTCAGAGTTGTAATGTGATTCCATTTTTCCCACCACCATTTTTAGAAAGCATGGGAAGTAGTAAGGCAATAATTACTGAAAATCCTATACTGTATTTAAATAGGACCTTTGAAACTATGGAAAATACCAGGATAAAGAATGTTATAAAAGACAATTATGGTACGGTTTCTGAATAAAGTACTGCTCTTTGTCTTTATAGTTACTATTCCTGTATAAGCTGGTTGAATGTTGGAAGGACTTATAATACAGTGGAAAGAGCAATGGATTAAGAGATAGAAGACCCAATTTCTATTATTGGCTCGGTGACTATGAGCAATTAATTCAACCCCTCTGGGGTTCTTTTCTCAAGTATAAAATGGTGATAATATCAATGGTTTTGACTCTCAAATAGAATTGCTATGACAAAAATTATATCTTATACATGAAAGTGTTTTGAGAAGCAATATATGAATTATTATTCTTTATGACAAAGAATTTGACTCAAGATTATAAATATAAAAGGATAAATATCTCTTCTGTTTGTGATTTTCCCATCAGAGCTGCAATGAAAGAAATTGGAACTCTTGTGTAGGTGCAAAGCTTCTATAGATATCCCTAAACCCTAAAACACAAGAGTACTAGGGTAAGTTTCAGAGCATTTACTTGTATTTTCTTAGAGAAGAATAGGTCTACCCATGAGAATATTTCTGCTCTCAACCATTTCATCATTTGTAAAATATTCAAGTTTTTATAGATAATGATTATAATTCTAATTTCTCAGATATACAAAGCTTTGTTAATTTTTAGGGTTAACACCCCTAGTTGTTAGTAGCACTTTCTCTCTCTCTCTCTCTCTCTCTCTCTCTCTCTCTCTCTCTCTCTCTCTCTCCAAATTATTTTCTATTTTATTTATACTTGTAGATGTTGTTCAATAATGAATGTAAAGTCCTTGAGAGCAGGAGTGATTATTCACTTCTCCCTTTATATTTGTAATACCCTAGACAAGGAAAGTGCTTAGTATTTTATATTGGAATGAGTGAGAAGTCTGTGTTAACCCTCTCTAAAGTTTAAATACTGGAAAGTGTAAGGATATACCATTGGTAGTTCTGAAGGTGACATCACAATTTTATGATTTTAGTCAGGTACAGAAATTTTAGTTACATGGAATGTATTTTTATAGTTACTATAATCTATAAAATCATAATAGTACTTGAAAATTTTTTCCAACTTTTTTTATAGACATGGAGTTCTTGGGATATTAGAGAATAAGGCAATATAAGTATGAATTAATTTTTGTCTCAGTATATTGAATCTGTAAAATTATTCTATAATATTTTTGATGCAATCAATTCTTTTGAATTTAATGACTTTCTATATTTGGGTTTTTTACATATTCTAGTACCTCAGATGCTCATCACTATGAAGTATATGGAAAATTCATTATAAAGTTATTATCAAACCCCTTTGGATTTCCACCCACCTTATAGTCTCACCTTCAACAAAGTTTAGACCCTAAATTAAAGTTCTTATGCATTATTTATTAACTTTACCCACCAAAGCTTCTAGTTAATAATGACTCCTTTACAAATAAGTAATTTTCAAAACCACTAGAGGGCAACATATTTCTAAGTTAACAAAAGGAATTTTATCTGTAAGTTTCTATAATTATAGGGAAGCCATATAATGAAAGGAATACAATTATATTAAATTTAAAATAAATAATTATAAATAAATTAGAATAAGATCAAATACAAACTTTTAATTTATAAATTATAATGTATGAAATTTAAGCAGATTGATTAAAAACAGCCAAAAAATTCCCAAGGTGGTATATATTATAATCTAATACCAAATAGGTAGAAGAAAAACTTTAAACAGTAGTGGGAATAGAAATGGAAACCACAAAGATGTTTGAGGAATGATCTTTTATTTAAAGATAAAAAGTGCTCTGATATGCAGAAAAAGATATTTGGAAAGAAAAACTATACAAAAAATGCCAGCATGCATAAGCATGAAACTATCAAGTGGAACTCAAAGTGCATTTTTTAAAACCATGCTTTCATGCAATCTGAGCCTCTTACCAGCAAAGGTCCATGTTGATGACAAATTAAATCTCTATTACCTCTCTTTCCCCCTTAAATTAATAAGCAAACTACAAACTGATGATTTGGACTTAAATAATAATTTCTGCTAAGGTTTTTTTGTGAAGCAGCTAAAAGATATGTATTTTTATTTTGCAGACAAAAATAATATTTCTTACTAACTGCAAGTTATTTTTAGTCTCATTTGTTTTTCCAGAGTGAAAGCCAATCAAAACCACTCATTTTGGAAAAAGGATAGCTCATTTTAAAATTAAACATCTTTCATAAAGAGGTGAATTATAAAAGAATTCATTTACAAAGACATATATCCTTTTTAGTAAACAGGGAACCCCCTTGTGGATCTGATCTTCTCATGCAGGATGAAATAATTCCAACTCTGTGAAAAGGTGACCTCATCAAAAATGATGTAATCTTTTTGAAACAAGGAGAAACAACACAAGACCTTGTGTTACAATTTGAGGAACTTCAAGAGTGAAGTCACTTTCTAAAAACATTTCAATAATTTGGGGAACTATATAAGGTATTCTGTATCTCTCGTGTGTGTGTGTGTGTGTGTGTGTGTGTGTGTGTGTGTGTGTGTGTTTTAAAGCAAATCTTAATATCTTCTACTCATGGACAGCTACTGTTTTTTTAAGGCTCTGTTCCAATGTTCCCTCTAACAAACAAAATTAAAATATTTTTAAGTAGAAATGTCAGAATTTAGTTTATAAGATCATATGTTTCTCAAAACTTCAAAAATAAGTAAAAATATGCTAAAGGGAACATTGTTTACAATTAAACATTTGAGAGAAACAAGGATTTTTTTGAACCCCTTTTATCTTATCAAGCAAATACCCACACTCACCAACTCCAATTCATCCTCCTCCGACTGTACTCAGCAAACAAGAGGGATAACAAGTTACTAAGACTGCCATTGCTCTAAACTATTTTTTTAACAGAAAACATTTAGGTTTTAACAATATGATTATATACCCAACCTACGATTTACTATATGAAAGTGTGGAGCTCATTCACAAAGACTGGCAAGACTGTCATAAAATTCTAGCAAAGGTTTCTCACTTGCATATAAGTATATATAAGTAAATAAATTTAGAGTGTAAAAACAAGCATGGCCATAATTAAAGTGGAAGAATATTGAAAAATTAAATTAAAAGATCTTATAAACTGAGCACATTTATTCCTTTTTCCTAATCCATCCAAAAAGTATTTTTTATATAGCTGAAAATGTTGAGCTAATTTTGTGAAGCAACTATCTGGGCTATTTTACTCTGTCCTAAAATGTTTCCCTTTTTCAGTTGAATAATTACAATTTTATAACAATTATTATTTGAAAATTTCCATGGTAAGCCCTGGAATTAGGATAATCCAAGCTCTCACATTGGGCATATTAGCAGTCATTGAACCTCTAAGTTCTCCAGGAAACTTCAAAATGAAGTTAGAGATCAGTTACTGATCTGCATCAATGAGAGTGTCCATATGGATGAAATTACAAGTCTAGACTTAAAACAATTATTTTTGTTTTCTCATATGCATAAACAAAGATAAGTTAGGGACAGGATCTTGGCCTGTGATATCATTAGCATAGGGAACTCCTGGATGAGGAGATTCCCTCTATCAAAATAGGTTTGATCCTTCTTTCTTAGAGATACTTAGAGAAGGACCTGAAGGTTAAGTGATTTGCCTGAGGTCAAACTAGTATGTATCAGAGACAGAATTCAAACTCAGGTCTTCCTGGCTCAAAAGCCAGCTCTCTATTCATTAACCCCCATTAATTCTCACATTAACAAAAGGGCAATTATTTCACTTTATATCATTTTATAATAGGATTTTGTATAAAATGTAAATGACTTTTATTTCTATTGCCATTAAGAGATATCTATCTAAAATACTATAAACATTTGTTTTATGAAGTTCATGAATATTTTATTATTCTTACTGAATATATATCTAAGAAGGTGGTCACCATATTTTATATGGAGAGAATTTCAGTCCTCAAAAAATGTGATCTTTATCTCTCAAAAACCACAAAATAATCTGATTTCAAACTTTCTTTAAACAATTTTGTAGTTTCTGCCTTTCTACTTACTATGTTATTAACTGTTTTTATAAATGTTATCTGTTATCACTTTGTAATATTTAAATTAAAAAGCAAGTAGCTTTTAGGTCTAGTTTCTTAGCATTTATATATATATAGGCAATAAACTATTGCCCATGCCAAATTCCCTTCACACAGAATAGAGTCAGAGGGGCTAACTGACTTTTAAATTTTCTCTCTGGTGAGGGCTAGAGCAGCTAACCTATGTGACCTCAAGCAAAATCATTTAACTTCTCTGGTTCAAGATTTCTTCAGTTTCCCCACCCAACCTTTCAGGTATAAGCACTATGATACTAATTTTAAAGTAGGGGGCCCTTTAATGGGGTGTGCTTTTCTAAATCTGCTGCTATTGCTTTCAGTTAGCTAGGAGTAGGATAGTATGCTAAGGAATAAGGGGTAGAGAGCCTTTAAATCACCGGGTATAATTTTTAAAAACATGAACTTGCTAGGTTGTCACTAATAACCTTATTTTTATCTACTGCAAAAGTCAAAGAAAAATGAAAATATATTCCTGGCTTTACTTATTTTAGGTCCTGAAAAATATAGGAGATTGTGAAAAGAAAAGAAGAAGGTATAGTTTAGCATTTCTAATAATTTCAATGATAGCTGTCTAGGGAGAAGACAGGGAGAAAAGTAAAATTGCCACAATACTTTTTTTTTTATTCTTACCTTCCTCCTTAGAATAAATACTGTGTATTGGTTCCAAGACAGAAGAGAGAAAAGGGTTAGGCAATGGGAGTTAAGTGACTTGCCCAGGGACACACAGTTAGGAAGTGTCTGAGGCCAGATTTGAACCTAAGATCTCCTGTCTCTAGGCCTGGCTCTCTATCCACTGAACTACCCAGTTGCTCTTTGCCAGATACTTTTCATTCCAGATTTAAAGTAGTATTCTTCAGTTGGCTGAATAGGACAAAATAAAGATGCCAACCTGGTGGCTTGGCATATAAATCTCTCACAAATTCAGCTGGCATTTAACATATTATTACAAAATAAGTTCATCATCTATTCTTCATTGTGAAGCAAGTCATTTTTAATTCAATAATATTATTAGCTAAAGTTATATAGATATGTGTTAAACATAGAACTTTTACAAACAAAAATTTTCATAACTGGGATACTTTATTAAATAAGTAGGAGGGATATCTTCATTCACCAAAATAAGCTGTGAACCAGGTCAAGTGGTTCATTTATATAAAATATATATTTTAAAGGATGAAGTTGAAGAATAAACTTACCAATGGAGGCATCATACCCTTGCTAGAAGGGGGAATAACTACTCGAAGGTCTGGTTTTCGATTATTCATTCCAAGGTTTCCATTTCCAGGAGGAGGGGGTGATTTTGTAGGCATTACTTTGCCTAAATTACTTCCTCCAGTAGATACTAACAGATTTGGAGATGCTCTTGAGTTTACAAAGCCATTCCCTAGAAAATAAAAATATCAAATTATTATAATGAACAGAAATGATTATCAAAATAGCAAAGAGGCAGAGAAAACCACTCATAAAAATAAGAAACCAGTATTTTTGACATTTAGAAGAACTAAAAAAAATCAAAAAAGAGCAAAAATATCTTGAGTAACTTTAAATCTGTTTTTAGTTATTTATGATTAGTTCTCCTTGTCACCTAGTGTCTGTCTGAATCACACAGCAATTCAGTACAGTATATATTGAATAATATTTATCATAGTAGGACTTGAGATCTTAAAAAAGTTTCCAAAGGGATGAAATGAGCCTAGACCTGAGGTTTGTTGTTCAGCTGTTTCCGTAATGTTTGTCTCTTTGTGATCCCACTTAGGGTTTTTTTGGACAGAGATACTGGAGTAGTTTACTATTTCCCTCTCCAGCTCATTTTATAGATGAGGAAACCAGGGCAAACAGGGTTAAGTGACTTGCCTAGCATCACATAGTCACACAGCTAGTAAGTATCTGAGGCCAAATTTGAACTCAGAAATATGAGAAATATGAGTCTTCCTGACTTGGCTCTATCCACTGTACCACTTAACTGACCAGATCTGAGGTATTCCACAATTAAAAATCTTTTTAGAGGTAGGAGTTACTAATGGACAACACCTCTTCTTGCAACATAAGGAAAATAGCTATTATTCACATAGAGTTTTTAAGGGTTGCAATGAATTTCATTTGTATTCTTATTTGATATTCATAATAGTGTGGTGGGTAAGTACTACAAATAGTTCTCACTTTACATAAATTTGCATTATGCAAATTCGACTTCAAGAATTCTGAAAGAAATTAGAATGAGGATTTTGAATGAGAATCTCCGGCTACTAGCTACAAAGATTGCAGAAGAAAGGTTCACAAGGAAACAGTTGGCAGAAGCATTTTATCATTTGACTTTTTTCTTGCATTGAAAAGATGGATCTAAATATGTCAAGATTTTTAAAAATGCCAAGATTAGCTGAAGATAATATTGCTTGCTTTTATCATATATATAAGGGAAAAAAGAGACTCTCCAAACATTCCTATGATTCTGGTAACTAGGATTCTGTTTTGCTCATTAGCCCAACTGACCAAATCAAAAAGATCATCTTAATGAAGCAAAAGGATTAGAGTTTAAAGAGACCACACAATTTATAGAGTACAAATCCACACATAAAGTGAGAATTTCTTGAAAAGTAGAAAAAAATATGGTCTGGTCAAAAGAGCAATGGATTTAGAGGGGGCTTTTATATTCAGCAAAGTCTGTGTGAAATAATCCTTTTACAAATGTTAAACCTAGTCAACACACACAGTGGATATGGGCTTGAAACTCAGGAATGCCCCTTACTACTAGTTAATCTGTGATTATCATCCTCTTTTAGCTTTCTAGACAAGGCATTCTTAAGTTTGAGACTGATGACAGAGCTGGGATAAGAGTTGGGAAAACCTTATAGAGAAGATGGGAAAAGATGGTACATGTATGGAGGTTGGTTTTGACAAGAAAAAGAGGAACCTCTTCATCTAAGACAGGAGAAGAGGAGATGGTGAGTGATGCTGTCTATGTGATGTAAAATGAAGGGGAAGGGAGAAGAAGGGACTCTTGGAACAAGGTCTTAATGTGTTTAATTAATAGATAAGATTCTCATCAGAGTAGCTAACATGACAGAAAAAGGAAATGATAAATGCTAGAGGGGATATGGAAAAACAGGTAAAATAATGCATTGTTGGTGGAGTTGTGAACTGGTTCAACCATTCTGGAGAACAATTTGGAATTATGCCCAAAGTGATATAAAACTGATCGTATCTTTTGACCGAGCAATATTTCCACTAAGTTTACACTCCAAAAAGATCAAAGGAAAAGAACATACATATACAAAAATATTTATAGTATAATTATTTGTGATGGTAAAAAAATAGAAACTGAGGGGATGTCCATAAATTGGGCAATGGCTGAATAAATTGTAGTATATGACTGTGATGGAATATTATTCTGTTATAAGAAATGATGAGTCAGATAATTTCAGAAAAACCAGGAAGACCTATATGAACTAATGTGAAATGCAGTAAGCAGAACCATGGTTGTATACAATTAATGACAATACTTCAAGGATGATCAACTGTGGAAGACTTAGCTACTCTGATCAAGACTATGATTCAAGCCAATTTCAAAGAATTTAGGATAAAAAATGCTATCTACACTTCCAGAAAGAAAATTGACGAACTTTGAGTATGGATTGAAGCATTTTTTCTCCCTTCTTTTCTTTTGTAACATGACTAATATGGAAATGTTTTGCCCAACTTAATTTGTTATGATTGCTTGTGTTCTCAATGGGTGACGGAAAGAGCTGGAGGGAAAAAATTTGGAACTCAAAAATTTAAAAATAATTTAAAAGGTGTTGTGTGGAGTTTGTCGAGAGATGATATAGAAAGTGTGATTTTGATCTCATCAATTGAAGTCCCATGGACTTAATTACTATCTCTATGCTGAGGATTCTCAGATCTACCTATCTGGTCCAGCCTCTCTGGGAACATTCAATCACATGTCTCTAATTGCTTTTTTGACATCTCATATTAGATGTCCAGTAGACATCTGAAAACAAATCTATCTCAAACTGAACCCAATTATCTTCTCTCCTAACCATGTTCCTCCTCCTATCTTCCCTATTACTATAAAGGATGCACAGGAAGGATTAGCACCTCTGATGTCAGGATCTGCCAAGCCTTTTCCAGGTTACTCTTTTGGTGTCCACCTTTCATTCAACTCACATCTATGGCTCTGAGAAGCCATATCTTGGTAAAACCATTTTAGCAGATGGGCTAAACCAGGATGAAGATAAACAACCCACAGGCCTCCATTCCACACATGAGCTAGGAGGATGTCTAACTCTAAGCATGTAAAGTCTTTCCCTGGTAGAATGGGTGGATGAGAGAAATTTTTTCAATGCCCATAGAAGGCAGGTGAAGAAGGCCTGATGAGTGCATAAAGCTTTGTCATCCAGTGCATCCCAGGCCATCACCAGTTATCCTGACTTTTGTCTTGCCAGTGACTAGAAGACAGAGGCAGACAACTCTCTACTACTCTGTCTCTATTAAATCCATTACACCCAATATACACCCCATGATGTCACTGGTCCTCTGAAAACAAAGGATGAACAACATCATTCTCTAAGTCCCTCAGGCTTGCAATCCAAGAGTCATCTTACATTTCTCACTATCTCTCACTAATCCCCTCCCATCCCCCATATCCAAGCTGTTGTCTAGGACTCTCAATTTCACCTTCACAATATTGTTTAAATACACTGACTATGCCTCCTTTTCTCTTGTGACACTGCCACCACTTTAGTGCAGGCCTTCATCATCTTATGCCTGAATTACTGCAATATAGCTACTAGAGGGTCTGCTTGATTCAAGTCTTTCCCCAGCTTTTCTCCAGTCAATCACCAAAGTGATTTTTCTAAAATGTAGATCCAAGCATGTCACTCCACCACTCAATAAACTTCAGTGGCTTTCTGCAGCTTCTAGGATCAAATACAACATTCTCTGTTCTATAGTCATAATCCTTCACAACCCAGTTCCCTTCTACTTTTCCAGTCTTCTTATATCTTCCACTCCTTTATGTACTAACCCCCTGGCTGTTCCATGAACAAACTTCATCTCTCTATTTGGTGCATGACCTGAAGCGGTCCCTCAGGTCTGAAATGCTTTCTCTCCTTGACTTCACCTACTGATCTTCCTAGGTTTCCTTTAAGTCTCAACTAAAAGCTTATCTTTTACAGGAAGGTTTGCCCAACATCTCACAATACTAGTGCTTTCCCTCTGTTAATTATTTCCCATTTATCCAGTATAAAACTAGTTTGTATGTATGTATGTATGTATATGTGTGTGGTATGTGATCTCTCCAATAAACACAAAGTTCCTTGAGGATGGAAACTGTCTTTTGCCACTTTTTGTAACCCTAGTGTTTTTGCACAGTGCCTAGCACAGAGTAGGCACTTGATGAATGCTTACTGATGTACTGATTTTAGTGATAACACAGCTGAGATTAGAAAACATAAATTTGAAGTTACCACTCAGCACAATTTCAAGATATTCTCTAGCTCCATTCAGCAGTACGTGAATAGAAATGAAGGAAGTGGATGGTGGGAACCTTATTTAAGTTCCTAAAAAAGAATTAATGTAAAATGCAATGGGATAAATTGATGAAAAGCATAGTTTGTGAATTCTATAATTCAGCTAGAGAGGTTAAAAAACTAGCTTTAGTAGAGAAAAAAACTGTTGAAAATGCAGCTATTTAAATACTTTGGCTCACAATGGGGAAAAGATATTTGTGTTATGCTAAGAAACTGAAAAATAACTAAGATAAAGTAATAGCTAATAAAGTTGTATGAATGTCATCTCTAGGTCACTGGAGAATCAAAGCATTTAGGGTTTGGTGGGAAACTCAACCACCAATTAAACTCATGCCTAAAAAAACTCTACACTATACAATACCTGACAAATGGCCATCTAGCCTCTACTTGAGGTCTCCAAAGAGGGAGAAACCCATGCCTCTAGAGAGGAGTTCACTGTGTTTTTGAACAACTCTAATTACTGTGAAGTTTCTCCTGATATCAGGTTGAATATTTGACTCCAGAGCTTCTAACCCTTGCTTCTGGTTCTGTCCTCTGGGAACAAACAGAATAGGCCTAATACCTAATACTGAATATAGTTATCAAAATGCCCCTTTAGTCTACTGCCTCTTCTGCAAACTAATTATCTCCAGCTCCTTCAAAGTATCTTCATAAAACAGAGACTCAAGGACCTTCACCTTCATGGTTATCCTCCTTTAAACTGAGCCCATCCAAAGCTTAACACAATACTCTTAAAGTAGTCCAATCAAAGTGGAGTTAAGAGGGGCTATCATTTCCTTCCTTAATCTTTTAAGTAAGCCATGCTTCTCAATAAAGTCCAAGACTGCATTAACATTTTTGGCTGCCCCATAATATACTAACACATACAAAGATTGCAGTCCTTTAAAATTTTTATATCTTCCTCAAGTCAAACCACTCTCTAACCTATAAGGGGTAAATTTAGGGTTGAGACTGAATATATTTTTAGTTGGTCTCCAGGGATTTAAATTCTAAATCCCAATGAAATACTCGAGTCAGAATGGAATCTTATGGTGGTTTATTTACAATAGAAGGAAGGGAAGGAGGGAGAGGGAGAGAGGGAGGAGAGGGAGGAGAGAGAGAGAGAGAGAGAGAGAGAGAGAGAGAGAGAGAGAGAGAGAGACAGAGACAGAGAGAGAGAGACAGAGACAGAGAGAGACAGAGACAGAGAGAGAGACAGAGAGAGAGAGAGAGAGAGAGAGAGAGAGAGAGAGAGAGAGAGAGAGAGAGAGAGAGAGAGAAAGGGAGGGAGAGAGAGAGAGAGAAAGATCTGCTCCAGCCTATCTGAGCCAGGTAGGAGTTCAGAGGCCTCGGCCAAGGGGCCTCCCCAGAAAGCCAAGGAAAAGAAAAGTCAGCCTTATCACTCACCACATGACTGTCTAAAAGGAAAGTAGCCTGAGGTCTCACGCTGAACTCTGTAATAGATACTACTGAGGGGTGTAATTGATTAAAAATAATTAGATGCCAAGGGGTTATGCTATATAGCATGTTTAGATATGAGTTTTTTTAACTATGTTTACCTCTGCCCCCTAAAACAAAGGACTAATAATTACAGCATCATATAACTATAAAATTGTATAAGAACCTTTCAAAGAATAACAAACTGTTCCTCTTAATATTAAATATCAAGGACAAATCCAGGCTTCACACAACAATTATATAACTCTATTTGCTACAGGAGTCAATTGACATAATTTGCATTAAAATAAAAAGGACAAAGCAATACCTTCCTGTTACTCTCTAAAACCCCAAAGAATTTCAAGATAATCCAGACATTCATTTACATTTAGAGTACACTTCTCTCTCTCAAAAGAGGCTTTTGTACTTTTCGTACATATTCTGAGATAGATGTAACTACTCTGGAAAATCAGATTACAAGTAAGAGTGAAAAGGGAGCTAAAAGCACAGTATTTTTTAATGTAAGGTCAGCAACTAGAAGTAGATAATAATTACAGGGTGATGTAAGTGTTTGGCAACTTGCCAAACTTGAGTTATAATCATCTTCAAAATGCCTTTTGTTACTTTGTATAGCCTAAAGCAGCAATTCTTTTGGCAAACTTTTTCAATTCTAATTTATTTATAAAACAAAAAATGAGATATGTAGAAAATGTAGGTAATTTGATTATGTTTGATTTTTAGATTGATTTTATAATTAGTGAATCATAAATAAACAACTTTTTGTGGCAAAATTGATTTTTAGATGTGCTAATTTATTAAAGTAACAAAAAATGGTGACAATTGTCATTAGCAAATTGCATTTGAATACTCCAAAAAATTAATGCAGCTAATCTCATTTACTGTTCTACAGCTATAAGACATAACATAGTCTGCCTTATATTTAGGTGTATAAATCACATCACTTGAAACAATGCATTACTGTAAAAGTAAAATCCATAGACTATGGAAAGGTTAGGAAGAGTCAAAAAGGTCTCTAAGGTTTCAAACGCAGGTGGCAGAGAAGATAGTGGAACTGTGAAGATAAATTAGGAAGTTGGGAAAAGTGGCAATTTATGGTGTTTAGGTTTGGTAGGGATATGAATTCAGTTTTGGAAACGCCTCTTCAGCTTGAGATGCTTTAGTAGCCTTCTAATGCCTCCAGGAAAAAACACAAACTTCTCTGGCATGTCACAATCTGGCTTCATTCTACCTTTTCAGATTACTACATGTTATTCCCCCTTCATACACTTAATGTTTAAGCCTAAAAATATGTTCCCTGTATACTCTTAGGATGATATTAGGAAATAAATATTGTTTTATTAGTTTGGGGATAAGAAGTAAAGTGGCTGGCTTGAGAAAGAAGTGGAGTTTGAAGCAGAGCTAAGAGAGTGTGTTAATTTCAGATGTGACAGTTAGAACTGTTTTTTCTGGGTCAATTACACTCTCTGGTAGTTGGCAGAAACACACACTCAGAGACTCTCAGGGCTGGAAGAGGTAACATCTTTGCCTCTCTCTGTGTCTGAGGGAAAGACCTGATGGAGCTTAGTGTTTTCCTTTCCCAACTTGGGAAACACTATTGAATATGTATTATGGTTTTTATAAGTTGTTTAACTCTGAGAAAACCAAAGAAAAACCTGGTCTTTGGTTTGGACTCTGAGTTCTCATTTGATTTTTGTTGAGACTCAACCAGTTAGCCTTTGATATTTTATAATTTGAAGGTGAAGTTAAGAATTACAAGGATAATAGTGGTAGTTTTTATTTGGATAGTATAAATTTGGGTTAGTCAAATCAGGGAGCCAGGGAGTTTATTTGGGTGGATTTAGAATCCTTTAGAATTAGAAATCTTTATCCTTACATATTTCAATAAATATTTTATTTTTATAATGAGTCTTTTTAGTATCCTTGCACCTGGTCCTGAAGGGAAGTTCACATTTGAGCTTCACTTCATCACTGAGGATACTTTTGATTACATCTATCAAAAGTATCCAAACAGTTTTGAACCTACATTGAACAGTTTTTCCATCTAAATATTTTATTTTTATAACTCACCAATTTATTTTTACAATACTAAATTCCATTTTCTATCTTTAGCCTCTATACTGGCTGTCCTTCACACCAGAGAAGTACTCTCTTTTCACCTCAGCTTCCTTAGAATCCATACTTTTCTTCAAGGTCAAGCAAATGCCATCTCTCCCTCTCTCTCTCTTTTTTTTTAATATAACCCTTACTTTCCGTCTTGGAGTCAAAACTGTGTATTGGCTCCAAGGCAGAAGAGTGGTAAGGGCTAGGGAATAGGGGTCAAGTGACTTGCCCAGGGTCATACAGCTAGGAAGTGTCTGAAGGCAGATTTGAACCTAGGACCTCCCATCTCTAGGCCTGCAAATGCCATCTCTTAACAAGGTCTATATGAATTCTCCCAGGACCAAGGGCACTCCCCATCAAATTATTTCATTTAAAATTTTTTTCTTTATTTTATGCCAGTAACAAATCTACAAATAAGTTTTGCAAGGTTTTATGATTCATGTTGTCTCCCTCCCCTCTCCCATTGATGACAAGCAATTCCACTGGGTTTTACATGTATTATCACTCAAAACCTAATTCCATATTGTTCATTTTTGTAATAGAGTAATCTCTTAAAACCAAAACCCCAAATCATGTATCCAAATAAACAAATGATAAATCATGTTTTCTTCTGCATTTCTACTCCAACATTTCTTTCTCTAGATGTGAATACCATTACTTTTCCTAAGTCATTGTCCTGGATTTGTCCTGGATGATTGTATTGCTGTCAGTAGCAAAGTCTATTACATTTGACCATCCCACAAAGTCTGCTACTGTGTATAATGTTTTCCTCATTCTACTTATTTTACTCCACATCAGTTCATGTAGTCCTTCTAGTTCTTACAGAAATCAACCTTTTCAAAATTCCTTATAGCACAATAGCATTTCATCACCATTATATACCACAATTTGTTCAGCCATTCTCCAGCCAAGGGACATTCCCTCATTTTCCAATTTTTTTTGCCACCACAAAAAGTTCCGCTATGAATATTTTTGTACAAACAGATCCATCCCCACTTTTTAAAAAAAAAATCTCTTTGGGATACAGACCTAGTAGTGGTATTGCTCTTTTGCATGAATTCTTTTAAAACCTTTTGGGCATAATTCCAAATTGCCTTCCAGAATGGTTAAATCAATTCACAACTTCACCAGCAATGCATTAGTGCCCAATTTTGCCACATTCCTTCCTCCAACATTTATTATTTTCTTTTACTGTCATATTGGCCATTCTGCTAGGTTTAAGGTGGTATCTCAGGGTTGTTTTGATTTGCATTTCTCTAATCCAGAGGAGTTTAGAACATTTTTTTTCATAAGAGTAGTGATAGCTTTGATTTATTCCTCTGAGAACTGTCTATTCATATCCCCTGACCATTTAAAGTCAATTGGGAAATGGCTTGGTTTCTTATAAATTTGACACCTTTATGTATTTGAGAAATGAGACTTTTATTAGAGAAATTTGTTATAAAAATTTACCCCCCCCATTTATTGCTTCCCTTATAATCTTGGTTGCATTGGTGTTGTTCTACAAAACCTTTTTAATTTAACATAATAGAAATTAATTTTACATCTTATAATGTTCTCTATCTCTCATTTGATCATAAATTCTTCCCCTCTCCATAGATCTGACAGGAAAACTATCCTATGTTACACTAATTTACCTTTATCACTCTTTATGTTTAACTCATATACCTATTTTGAACTTATCTTGGTACAGGGTAGTTTTGGCAAACCTTTTAGAGATCACATGGCCAAACTGTGCCTTCAAGTTGTATGTAAGCTCCCTGCATTACCCAACACAGCTGAAGGAAGGACTGCTTTGCATTGGGCTACTAGATGGAGGGCTAGAGCATGTGAACATTTTGCCCCAGGCAGGTGAAGAGGGGGAATGGAGCAGGCCCCTCCAGCACACAATATGGGTATAGGGTATGAGGTGTTGATCTAAACCCAATTTTTACCATACTGTTTTCTAGTTTTCCTGGCAGTTTTTGACAAATAGTGAGTTCTTATCCCCAAAGCTGGGATCTTTGGTTTTATCAAACAATAGGTTACTTAGGCCATTTAACCCTATTCTATTACATTGATCTACTCTTCTTTCTCTTAGCCAGCACCAGATTGCTTTGATGATCACTGCTTTATAGTACAATTTAAGAACTGGTAGTGCTAGGGCCCCAATACTTCACATTTTTTTCATTAGTTCCTTTGATATTCTTGATCTTTTGTTCTTCCAAAATTAGGTGTTTTTTTTTTTTGTTTGTTTTTTGGTAGTTCAACAGGTATGGTGCTAAATAAGTGGGTAGCATTGTCATATTTGTTATATTAGTTTGGCCTACCCATGAGCAATTAATGTTTTTCCAATTGTTTAGATCTAGTTTTACCACCCAATTACTTTACATTTGTATATGCATTATTGGTACCAGTATAATGAAAATTCCTTAATACTATGGATTAATTTTGACTTTGTATCCCCACTGCACAGCATACTGCTTGTTGAATCAAACTGTTGTCCTTCCCTGATTAACTCTTCATTCTATTCCTCAACAGTTATTTCAAGTAGTCTCCTCTCAAGTCTCCTGTGTCTGGCCTGTTGTTTCTACCCATTAGAATGTAAGTTCCTTGAAGGATAGGAGTGTAGTTTTGCTTTTATATACATACATACATACATACATACATATATATATATATATATATATGTGGCTTAGAATAGTGGACAACACTTACTAAACATTTATTAAATGTGTTAGCTGACCTCTGGCTCTTTTCCTGCTATCAACAAATAGTTCTAGGCCTCCCTCATCCTAAAAAATAAAATTCTTTACAAAACAGTTATGTACATCAAGCTCTATGATTTTATTTCTCTCTTTCTTTTCATTTCCAAGCTTTAAGAAAGAGTAATCTATTCTACTTGACTCTACTATTATCACCCCTTCACTTCTCAACCTCTTGCAGTCTAGGTTCAGAACCTAATATAGGACTGAAATTGCTCTTTCCAAGCCTAACAGTAACTAATTACTACTACAATGGATTAAAATATTTTCACACAGTAGCTTCTAGTTAGCCTTAATCTCTCCCCACATCTCTGTTCTAATCAAAAACCTACTATGTATCTCTCCCTGGATGTCTTATATCACTTATATATTAAGTATCATTTAATTTACCCCCACTAAACCTATCCTATCTCTAAATTTCCCTACTTCTAAGGAAATTATCATCTCTGTATTCACTCAAATTTATAATCAGAGGGACAATCTTGACTCTTCTGTTTTTCAATCTCTATGCCCAATCATTTGCCATATATTATTAATTCTACCTCAATAATATTTCTTGCATTCATTCTTTTCTCTCTATTCACATTGCTATCACTTTGGTTCAGGCCATCATTACTTCTTGTTAGGATCTCTGTAATAAGACTCTTTATTTATCTGTCTTATTCCAGTCTTCCATGATCCAACCTATCATTTGTAGAGATGCCCAAAGAATTTCCAAAACTTAAAGGTCTGATGTATTCCTGTTTAAAAAAGCTTTAGTGATTCAACATTGCCTCTAGAATAAAGGCCTGAAGCCAGAATTGTATTTAACTGTATTTAACATTATTGTACTTAACATTTAATTATATTTAACTTCCTAGTGTTTTTCTTCAAAAATTCTTTGCTTCACACAAATTACTGTTCTGTCATTGTTCCCTCAATGTGATGATTTCATCCCCTACTTGTATAGGTTTGCACAGGTAATATCCATTTCTCTCAGATATCCTGTCTTATTTCAAGGTTCATTTCAAGTATAACTTCCTGTTTGAAATCTTCACCTAACTGTCCTTGCTGTTTAGTTTAATTTCACACTACAATTTACCTCGCAATATATTAATATTGATACAAATTGTATTTCCCTAATGGAAGGCAGGCTTCTTGACCATAAGGGCTGTTTTTTGTCTTTGCATAACCACTGGCTAGTATGACAGGTGTAATATTTATTGGGAAAAGATGGGAGAAGTGAAAGAACAGGGGATATGGAAGGTTTGTAGCAGGGTATGCAGGAGTTGAGGGGATAGAGGGAATATTGCTCGGTGAGGCAAACGAGAGATGCCCCTGCTGAGAGGAAGCAGCAGGGTCCCAATAAGGACTATTTGTCGTTGAATGACTGAACTGATGTTCAGCTCCCTCTATGTCCCAGAAATGATAATCCACTTATCTGGCTGAGAATTCAAATAAGATAAAGTTTAATAACCAGTTTGGATTGGAGAGGTATCAGGAAAGAGGGAGAGGGATATCCCTAAATAAAGTTGGAGTCTTCCTCAGCTTCAGAGCTGAGGACAGGCCTCACACCCTGGTGGAGAGTTTCTTCCACTCCCTTCCTCTGTGCCAGTTTTGTCAATTTTAGAATCTTAGCAGTAGACAGAAAAAAACAAGAACAGTTCTAACCTTCAGATCTGGTTGGGCCTGTGTCTTTGGGCTGAAGCAAGTAGAGGTACTCCCCTCCAGACTGGGCTGAAACAAGCTCCTCCCACCTCCAACACCAGGAAGGAAGTGCTAGTCACAAGACCCAACTGCCACTCCCAGTTTCCCATTCCCCCACCAATTGTCAGTCTTGACAATTTCTTCTCTCTTGATATTCCCACTGTTGCTTGTTCCAACACAGTGGCAGAAAGTTCAGAACTTATTTCTAGTTTCTTTTCCATACGGAAAAAAATTAATAAGCACTTACTATGTGCAAAGCACTTTACTAAGTTCTACAGATATAAACAAAAAAGAGTCTTTCCTCTCCAAGAGTTCATATCTTCATGGGTCAGGCCATACATACAGAAGGTTTTAGCATCAGGTCAGATGGAAAGACTCTAATGGTCCTAAAGGTATAGCAGCAAAGCAGATGATCAATCTTTAATGGCATTTCTAGTAACAAAACCATATGTTTCTGGTGTTGAACCAACTGATAGTGTCAAAGACTTTCGTGCTCAGAATTTTTTTCTGAATCTTCAGGAACTTTAGCTGCTGAAAAAGCCCCAGGTTTTAGTAATTAGAGAAACAGCTGCTTCCATAAGGGTTATTTTATGGGGTGATGGCTTTAAGAGATAGGCTGAAGGAAGGACTTGGTAAGCAGAGGAAAAGAAGCATTAATATCCAGGAACTCTTTGCCTCACCTAACTATCAGCAGCAATTTGTCAATGGCTGATGATGGCAGTGACAGGGAGGAAGATGAGCCCTTTCCATAGGAAATTAATTCCAGAGGAATTATCTCCCTCAATGATAACTGTGGGGGCCAAGCTGAAAGTGGGGCAGGTGGTCTGGGTAGCACTGCTATACCCAGAGCTCTTCTACTCTGGGTACCAGAATATTTACCATTAAAATAAAAGTGGAGGTGGTAGCATTGGTCTGATACATATGGCAAATACTGCCTCTTGTCTGTCTGTCTCTCAGGGTTCCCTGGCACTTCAATTAGGCTGGTTTACCCTTGCAAGTAGGAGACTCAATAAATTTGTTGGCAGATCTGGCCATATTATTACCTACATCATAAATTTAGCTTCAATAAAATCTAAAATAGCTTAGAAATATTAATGATGAAATTTATTTGTTGAATATAGTCACATTATAATTATAATAACATTAGAAAATAATATTTCCACAGATTTCCATTTTAAGGATGAAGAGGCAGGCAGAAAGAAACCAAGTAATTACTTAGAGGTGTAATTTGAATTTCAATATTTCTAAATATTAGTATACTGTCTTTAACTTTACATTCATTATATTTCTCTTCTTTAAGGCTTAGCATTGATCTTAATTGATACTAGTTCAAATTCTGCTATTAAATTTGCATAGATTACTTTAAACTTAAGCATGTTCTAGTTGCAAGGCAAATATGATATGTTATTTTAAAAAAAATTTAAACTCTAACCTTCTGGTTTGGAATTGATACTAAGTATTGGTTCCAAGGCAGAAGAGCAGTAAGGGCTGGGCAGCTGGGATTAAGTTATTTGCTTAGGGTCACACAACTAGGAAATGTCTGAGGCTAAATATGAACCACAGATCTCTGTCTCCGGGGCTCACTCTATCCACTGATACACCTAGCTGCCCCAAATATGATTAGCACTTGCCAATCACTAATCCTTCTTGTAGCACTTCAATGCATATAGATAAATGAACAGTACTTTTTCTACCTATCTCTTCCTTTTGACCAGTATTTCTGATCATCCTATCACTAGCCTTTCAGGCCTTTGGGCCTGGAACTTAGGGGGAATTCCCCCTATCTCATCACTTTCTTTACATTTTCCATATCACCATCTTGGTCCAGCCTTTCCTTAACTTCTCTTCTGGGCCAGTGCAATAACATTATAATTTATTTCTTGCCTAGTTTCTCATTCTTTAATTAATCTAATATTTTGTGTTAGAACTGTCTAAAAGTATAGCTCTGCTTATTTAATTATCTTGCTTAAAAACCACCAATGGTTGCTCACTGATAATGGAATTAAGTACATATTTGTTAGCATGGCATTCACCCCCCCACCCAGTTCTGGCCCCAAACTCCCTTCTTAGCCTCATTTCATATAAGTATTTTTCATAATACCATATATTTTAGCCTAATCCAATTAGGTCCTTACATTTTTAATTTCTGTGTCTCTGATTATGGCTAGTTTTTCTATCTAAAATATCTCTCATTTCTACCTTTACAAAGAATCTTCCAATTCATCCTTTCAAGCCCAGATAAAATATTTGTTTCTCCATAGAAAATTTCTGAATTCTGCCTTCTAGACATGATCTTTCTTATTTATTTCCATCTCACTCAAGGCTCATATTTCTTTTTAAAGCTTTGGTAGAGTGAAAATAATCTTTGACCAAGGAGAGTTGAGTTCAAATCCCAGCTCTGATTCTACCACATTAATGGCCTTAGGCAAGTAACCCCCTATACAGAACTTCTGTTTTTCTTATCTGTAAAATGAGGGAAAAAATAACACCTATAAACCAAAGTATAAGTTGTTTTTATTGAACTTTTTTCTATAGAAATTTTATATTGCCTACATTTCCTAATGAATATCTCTTTCTTCCTCATACTTAAAGAAAAAGAAAAAAAAAGAATTTAAGCAAACTTTAAAAGTACCGTAAAGGTCTGCCATTATATACAATGTTCCATACCCATAGTCCACTGCAAAGGAGAGAGGAATTGCAATCTTTTTATTCCAAGCTTAGTAAATACTGGCTTTTATTTTTTTTAATGTTATACTATAGATGCATTGTTTACCTTCCTTGAAAGACTAAGTCTCTGAAGAAGAGATGTGTAGGGGGCAAAACTTTAAATAAAAGTTGTCCATATTAGCAAAATTATTTTGTTAAACCACAATTAATTAACATTTTGAATTAGGAATATGATCTCTCTGCAATTTCACATCCAAAATTATATCTTCAAATGATAAAAATGAGTTGCTAAAATGTCCAAAATTCATAATTCTTAATGAGAATTCACATCTTTGTTCTTTTTTAATTTATAAAATCACAAATGTTTTTAAGGAAAAATCTTTTAAAGTTCTTTTTCATTTAAAAACATTAGTTCTGGGATTCTTAGGTCTAGCAATTCATTAATTATAAAAGAAATTATTTTCAAGCATTTAAAAGCTACTTTCTTTAGATATTTAACAGGATGCTCTATATGGAATATAAGTGCTTTTATACAAAATAAAGTTCTAAGTAAGTTTAAGTAAGGATAGGTTTACTTGGCAAGTAGAAGTACACATAAGACACCATCAGGGTCAGGAATCCAGGGCAATAGGGAGATGCATATAGCCAAATTGAAAGCTGAATATACAACATTTCTATTTTCTTTGTAGTACTTTGTAGTTCAACAAAATCTAATTCTATAGAGAACAGGTCATGTGGAGTGAGAAAAATAACAAGGAAACTGGATCCAATTACAAAACCAGCATCAGGTCACAGAGAATTGAAATGAAGAAAAATGTTTATAAATACCTATATAGAAATCTCAGCAGTTAGGTCTAGCTCTATCATTTTATAGATAAAGAAACTGAGGCCCAGAGGTAAGAGAGAATGTTTTTCCCAACTATTTAGTTTTACTTTTATTATGAACTTAAAAAACACTAAGTAAAATGAGCATTTCCACATACATTATAGAAAAAAAAAGATGACTAAATATGAAACTCTTGAGTCTCTATTAGGTAGAGCTTTTTCCCCCATAGTATGTAAGAAATTAAACATATAACTTTTTAAAAACAAAATTTCATTATCTTTGTTTTTAGATTGACTAGATGTCCCCTTGTATCCTTTCTTCATGCCTTGCCAGAGTTATTTTTGGTAACAAAAATTCTTCTTAGGGAAGAAAAGAAAAAAACATTTAGCAAAACTGATCAATATATCAAAAGGGAAGGATGAGAAAGAAACAAATATTTGTTAAGATCTCACTATGCTAGACACTTTACAGATTTTACCTTGTCTCATCCAAACAATAATCCTGGGAAGTAGGTCCTATTATCTCCATTCTAGTATTGAGAACTGAGGCATTAAGTAACTTGCCCAGGGCCACACAACTAGTTAAGTGCCCAGATTTTAAATCAGGTCTCCTGACTCCAGGCCCAAGCACTCCAGCCAGACTGCCAACAACTAATCAGAGAATATTTGCAATGTTTCATATGTGTAGACCCTTGTATCACTCCTCCTCTCCCACTTCTACAAATTAGTTTGAATAGACCCATGGTAAAGTCCCCATATTTCATTATAGAATATCTCTTCTCACTTGAGCATATTCTTCAACTGCCTTTCTTTACGATACTTCCTATTGCCTTAACTCATTCTCCTGAAGTTTCTACTTGCTGCCCGACCACATGAAATATCTTCTCTTACTTGTTTAGCATTGTCTTGATTGGAATACATCAAACATTCTCCTCTATATTCAATTTTCCATTTTGCTATATAATCCTACAAAATATACTGATTTATCTGTGGGATGGGGAGATTTGAGCAGTACAATTTATAGTGCTTCAGGTCTATTCTTCAATAACCATCTTCTATTTATTTAAATCATATTTTCATTCCTATTAACTTATATACTTTAAGTAAGAAATCTCTTGATGGTGCCTTTTGTTGTTTTTTATTTTGAAACCACGTTTTTCTCTAATTTTTTTCTTTCAAAAATCTCTGAAGATGGGATAGTAGTTTCATTATTTATGCTCTCTATTGTAATTGTATTTATTTACATTTCTTATGTTTCTGTTGTTTGGGATGTCTGCAAGTCAAAAAGTCTGGTCTTACACCTCTCCCCCTTTCAATTACCTTATTTCTTTTATTTAAACCCTTACTTTCCATCTTGGAATATTGATTCCAAGGAAAAAGAGTGGTAAGGGCTTGCCCAGGGTCACAGCTGGGAAGTGCCCAAGGTCAAATTTGAACCTAGGACCTCCCTTCTCTAGGCCTGGCTCTCAGTCCATTGAGATACCCAGCTAGCCCCAAATGACTTATTTTCAGTGAATTCCACTTTTAAAATTATTAGGCTGGGGTATGAGATATAATGGCTTGCATCTTGAGTGTCTCTGCTTTTTGGAATATATTATTCAATCCGCTTCTACAGTTTCTTATGGGCACATTGTCTTCTGTAATTCAAATTTTCTTTTCTTCTTTGTGAAGATCTTTCTGCTGGTCAATGGCAGAATGTATTGTCTGGCAAAGTAATCATTAAATTTAAACATTGCTTCTCAAGAGTTTACAGCATATGTTTTGTTTTGTTTTTCCTGGTGGCAGTCTGGATTCTTTAGATCAGTGCTTTATTTTCCATGTCCAGAAGCTTGTTTGTTTTTTTAATTTCTTGCATTTTTGTGCTCAGGTTTTCTGATTTTGTCTTATTCTGGCTGGGCTATGGCCATTTTCTCTAACATATCCTGTCTTCCAGATCGATATTTTCCTTGTATAGAAATCATGTGTTTTAGTGTTGTTGCTTCTTTCTTCTCACTTTTTTTTTCCTTTTTGTCCTTTACTTTAGTATATTGGTATTTATTCCCAAACTGTTTTATTATCTTTAACATTTCTGGAGAAACTCACTGTTGTGGATTCAAGTTTTTCTATTCTGCTAACAAGGCATTCATTTCCTTCTTCTGAAGATTTTGATTTCCCTTAGAATATTCTGGAACATAATGCTGCAATTTCATGATCTCTTGGGGACCCGCAGGGTTCTGTGTTATGTCATAGATCAGTTCAGTTTTCTTTACTGCATAGTAATATAATCCTTAAATAAAGCATATTGGAAACAACATATTCCCCTTCTCTTCTGGATCTTGACTCTTTTAGCTCTAAAATGCCCTCAATCAATCAATCTACCAATAAATATTTATTATTTACTACATGCGAGGTAGTGGTAAGTGCTCCTTTCTTGAGTTCCTTGTTCTCTTATTCTAGTGCCAATCAGACCCTGCAAAGTCTCAATTTTGAATTGCTCTCACTTTCCTTTGCCTTCACTTCTAACTCATGGACAGTTGAATGAAGGGGGAGAAAATCACAAAACTGTACTTATTGGTTTAACTATAAATTCATGGATTTTTTTGTTTGTTTTTCAGTCATTGAATCATGTCCAATTTTTTATGACCCTCCATATGGTGCTCTTGGCAAAGATACTGGAGTGGTCTGCCATTTTCTTTTACAATGGATTAAGACAAATAGAGGTTAAGTGACCTGTTCAGGGTCACACAGCTAGTGTCTGAGGCAGGATTTAAACTCAGGTCTTTCAGACTCTAGGCTTAGTACTTTATCTACTGAGACAACTAGCTGTTTCCTTCTAAAAAAAGTATGTTAAACAATCAAATTTATATTTTATAATCTGAAAGAGATCTTCACTGAGACAAGTCAATCCTTTATAGTTCCCTAATTGACCCACTATTCAATTCACCCACAGTGGCCTTTCCATTACTTCTAACCTCTCCTTAAGTATTCTATAGCTTCTCCTATCTCAACCCTCTCAGCAGAGAGCAATGCTTCATATTTTATTGGGGGAAAAAAAACAATTCACTGAGTTCACTTAAATCCTTTTCCTTATCTCAGTCACCAACATGGCTATTCCCATTGTTTTCTCCTTCACCCCGCTCTCACAGAAGAGTTGGCCCTTCTTGCAAAGACTAATCTCATTTGCACAAATGAGCCAATTTCATCTTGTCTTCTCCAGTAGACTGGCTGTTCTATTTTCTTACTCTATTTTTAATATTTCTTTCTACAGGCTCTTTTCTTACTGCCTACTAATAACCCCAATTCTCTCAAAAATCCTTTACCTGATCTAATCTCAATAAAGATCTTAATGTCTTTATTCCAGTTTGTGGCTAAACTTGAGAAGACTATATTGTACACAAGTGGTGCCTTTACTCTCTTTTTAAATCTTTGCAGTACGGCATCTGACTTCAATCAAAACTGCAATCTCCAAATTTATTAATCATTTCTTACTTGTGAGATCTAATGGCCTTTCTTAGTTTTCCTCCTACCTCTCTGATGGCTCTTTCTCAGTCTTCTTTGCTGGTATTTTGTTCAGGTCATACTCACTAAGTTAAGTGTCTCTCAGGACTCTGTCCAGGGGCTTCTTTTTCTATTTTACTTGGTTATCCAATCTTTTTACAGTCTAAATTTGATCATGTCATTCTATTTAATAAAATCAAGTAGTTCTACACTACCTATATGATCAAATCCTTTTCTGGCATTCAAAGTTCATAGCCAGTCTCTCTCCCTTTCCAGAATTTTTATACCTTACTCACCCTCAGGTGCTCTACAATCCAGGGACACTAAGTTCCTTGTTATTTTTCAAACAAGATAAACATATCTCACCACCTCCAGTTTTCACTGGCTGCCCCCATACCTAGAATGTCCTTTCCTCATTTAAGCTTCCTAGACTCCTTAAAGCCTCAACCAAAATCCTATTTCCTACAAAACTTTCTTTGATCCCTATTAATGTTAGTGCCTTTCCTCTGTTGATGATTTCGAATTTATTCCATATATAACTTATTTATACTTAGCTTTTTTTGAATGTGGTCTCACTCCTCTAGATTCCTTAAGAGTGGGGGCTATATTTTGCCTTTCTTTGTATCTTCAGTGTCTGGCATTTAGGAACTTACTAAATGTTTATTTTCTGACAAAAAATAAATTATCTACAGTGTTATGAATCAACATTATCCATTAGCAACAACTGACTGATGAGTGAGAATAACAGAGTTAATTAAGCTCTTATGGTCTTAAATGTTTACCTTTATACTAAATGATCTTAGAGAACCCTTTTCCTAAGACTATGCTTTTCACAGTTTTTCTATTTCTCCTTTTGCAGTTAGTTCTTCCCTTCTCTGTTACTGTGTCTGCCTTTAATTGTTCCTCTTCTCACTTCCAATCTTTTCTGGGTTTGGGAATTAGATAACCTAATTTATTAGAATTGTAAATAAAACATAAATAGGCTGTGAAGCTCAAGGATACCTCTTTTAAATAAAGATCTTATGCTTCTCATATAATTTGTGACATCTATTTTAGCTGCTGTCACAACATTACATCAACCTAGTTCTCAAAATGGTGAGAATTATCTAAGGTCTTCCAAAGCAAAACACTAGAGTCTAAGTACTAAGTATTTTCCTGAGTAAATTTATGAAGAATAATATACCCAAATAAGTCTATCAATTCTATAACATGTGTTTTGAAAACATAAATTTGTTGCAACATGATTGACATATTAGGGAACACTTTGAACATAATGCAAATTTTGAATTTGCTTTTGTATTATTTGTTTTTGTGTGATAAACAGTAAAAATGCAAAAAAACCTCATGACCAGCTACCCTTATGATGCCCACTTTCACAAGCAAACATCAGATCTTTGTCAAGATAAAGTATTAGATTTATTGTATATGTTCTCATGAAGTAGGAGCTGTGAGAAGAGAAAGGTTGGTCCCAAACACTCCCACCTCTTCCAACATGACTTTTACTGTAGGGGCTGAGAATTCAGGGCTACCCAAGTTATTCATGCAGGTGAAGACATCCATATTCAGCCATAATTTATTTTAGTATCTATGTATTTCTTCTTTCTTTCAAATTAATTTGTTTGTAGGCTACATCAAAATTCCTATTATTCCCTTTTATCTCCCTCCCTCTCTTCTCCACATCAAAGACATCACTTGACAAAAAAAATAAATATGTATATATAAACAATGTCTTTCTGGTTTCTATTCATCAGTTCTTACTCTGAAAGTAGACATTGATAAGTTGTTCTCCAAATCTTAGTTCTGTAGCTATATGTAATGACTGTTCTCTTGCTTCCTGTTTCCAATGGTCTTTGCCTGTCAAACTCAACCTCAACATTTCATGCTCATCCATCTACTCCATTTGCTTTTCATAATTTCATGCAAGTCCTTCCATGTTTTATTTTTCAAAAAAAATTAAAAAAATTAATCTGCTTATCATTTCTTGTGGCACAGTAATATTCCATCACAAACACAGGCTGCATGCAACTTGTTCAGCCAGTCCCCAATCAATGGATATCCCCTCAATTTCAAGTTCTTTGCCACAACAAAGAGAGCTGCCACAAATATTTCAAAACATATAGCTTCTTTTCCATTTCCTCTGTTTGGTACTGCTGGATCTAAAGGCCTATGCGTTGTTTATATAATTGTATAACCCAGAGCAATTATGTATTTCTAAATATATGTTGTATATTAATGTACTGCATAACCCTTTAACATGTAAATGATTATGCCACTGCTTGGTGCCTTTCTTTTTCATGTGTCAATTTTTTTTGAGCACTTTGTCTTTAAATCATTTCCCTCATAGACTCTATGATTTTTTACTGCATGATATTACATAACTTGGTACTTTTTGAGAATGCCTATGTGACATTTTAGCAGAACTGCATTGTGATGGGTAGGGTCATAGAGAGCCAAGTAAATAAGAGCCAAAGATTTTATTTATGCACAGAAGGGAAGAGATAGTAAAGTCACTTATAGATAGCTTAAATTTAAAAATAAAGTCCAAATATTAAATAAACATTTATTCTCAAATAAATTGACATTTTTTTTGCACATAGATAGAGATGTCTCATATATAGACAAATGAAGACGTGAGTCTGGAGCAAAGAAAAATCAAGGTTGGTGGTAAATGATAGAGAATACAGTTGAGATGTAAAGAACTTTATGCCTAGTCACATACTGCTTTAATAAATTTGTTACATATCTATATTATATAGTCATGTGTCTTGATTTGAAAGTTCTTAGAGGGGATAATAACTAATGCATTTTCTTTGTAGAGGACCTAGAAGAGTAGTATATGTAATAAGACATTTATTAAATGTAGGTAAATCTTAAGTGCTTTTTTGTGGTTAAGAGAAAGCACGGTGGGATTCTGTATTCTTTTTCATTGTATAGTCAACTATGTCACTGCAAAAATATGGTCTGTTATAACTTTGGTGGTGCCAAACATACAACCTCTGAAACTCTTGATGGTGGACCAAACCAAATTAAAATGCAATTGGAAAACATTTAACAACATAAATAAAATACAATAAGATATAGATAATATTAATTTAAAAACTAAGTCAATATTTAGTGTGGACATCTTTACATATGAATTAGTGGCTTGGCTTCTTTTTGAGTTTGCTATAACTCTATTACTGAATACTATTTGTGAAATTCTTTATCTCTATTTGTGAAAACTCTTTTCTGATAACTTCATCAAGAATGCTCTTACACAGGTGTAGATCCAAACTTTAGAGATTCAACAGATTTTAGAGTTCATCTTGCCCAACACCTGCATTTTATAAAAAAGGAAACTGAATTGCAGAGAGGTTAAGGGACTAGCCTAATATTACTCAGGTAATAAGTGACAGGAAAGAATCAACATCTGAATCTGGATCCACAGAAACTAAATTTAGTACTCTAAAGTATTCTTTTCCCCTACTTTATGTTGCTTTTGTCTTTATGGAATTATTGTCAGAATATTTTCCTGGAATTGGAAATGGAAAAGTAAATATATTATTCAATACTAATTATTATTTTATTGATTTTTTAAAAGGGAATGATACCATATATAATTTTCCCAGTTGTTTGGTATTCTTACCTCTCTTTTGACACATAAAAATATGACTCTTTAATGTCTTAAATGTAATTTAATGTCATTTCCAACATAAAGCCCTCCTTTGCGTCAAATCTAGTCACTCTTCCTCTTTTTGATTTGAGTCATTTCCACTTATTTCTGTTGGGGGCTACTTATGTTAGAGCCCAAATGTCGTGACTCCATTATCAATGAGGAAAGAAACATTTGTTATTGTCATCTTGATCTATCTTTTCCATTTACTGTCTGTTGGACTCCCCCAAATATCATGCTGAAATGTTGTGGGGACAATATGGCTTAACTGGGTCTCTTGCCAATTTTTCTGTAACCTTATTCTTCCTTTTATTGCTTCTCACTCAACTGAAACTACAGTAACATAACTGGCAATGAAGAGAAGCAGAGTAAGCCTAAGTTGTAACATATTACCAACAAAGAAATGCAAAAGAGAAATTATGATGATTTTATCAAAGAAGTATATGATGGAAAAAGGAGGTGGACCAGTTCTGTAGTGACAAAAAGAGATTGATGGACAACACATGTGTTGTTCACTAGGAACAATGAAATATTTTAAAATATTTTTAGTATTATGAACTTGGTAACTATCAATAAACATGTCATTCGCTAATCTAAAGAACTGGAAAACTATTATTTTAAGTTTTCTTTTAAAAATATATATTAATTTTAATTTGGTTTTAACACTGACTTGCTTATGAGCCTCCACCTAAACTTCTTTTGCTTTCTTCTCTCACAAACTTGATTTCTGGCCAACTTTACTTAGGGGAAGGAAAGTAAATAAGCATTTATATTAGTGCCTACAATGTGCTAAGTGATTTACAAATATTATCTCATTTAATCCTCACAACAACCCTCCAAGGTAGTTGCTATTATTAACTCCATTTAATCACTAAGGAAATCGAGGCTCATAGAGAGTAAATAACTGGGGTCAGAATCAGTAAATGGCTAAGGCTGAATGAGAATTCACATTTTCTTAACTCCAGATGCGGTGCTCTATCCACTGTACCAGGTACCAGTCTAGTGATTTGAAAGTTTCTATTGACTTTCAAACACATTAAGGCAATCATTATCAAATAACTTTTCTCTCTAAACTTTTTAGTACTTTGTCTTGTAGCACTGTATCACTCATAGGACACCTATCATATATGGGTTTGCAGAGTACTTGTAGTTAGTTGTACGTATCACTGAAGGTGACGGAAACTTCTTTAGTAGATTTGTATCCCCACCCACCCACCCCCAGCTCACTGTGAAATGCTCTAAAGTATGAAAGAGACTATTATTTTGATCATTACCTATTATTTGTAGGAGCAAATGTTTCACAGTTAGTTTTGTAGTATGTTCAAATTTACTTATTGAATCTATAAAAGAATCAAAATGTAAAAGCTCTATTGGAAATAATTTAAAGTTTTCTCCAAATGAAATGGTGAACCTTTTAAGAGAAAACCTTTCAATTCTTTAAATCTGAACACAAAGCTGCCAACTCATGCTTTAAACTCTCTTAGTTATTATATAATATTAAATAAAAATATAATTTGATATGAGGTCTCTTCCACAAAGTCAAACACTAACTAGAATGAGATAGAAAATTTAGGATGCCTCTACATAATTTATTACCTTAATGTAAATACCTATTTTCCCAAAAAGTTTTTTATAATTTTAACATATTATTTCAGAATAAAAAACATTTGTGAAATTAGGTTCACAAAAGAAATAAGGTTTCTAAGGAGACAGAGGTGAATATTTTTAAAGAAATAATCAAAACCTATTAGTCTAGCAATTTCCACACTTTTTTCTCCTCTAAATTTTAATTAAATGGGAGACAATGATCTTATCAAGTTTTTTATCTCAAATGAGAAGATTGGTACATGTAGTAGTGCACAAACCAAAAAATAATAGTAGTTACTTACCAACTGGACTATTACCAGATCCATTTGGCACTGTAAGATCTGCAGTGCTCAACATTCCACCTAATATTAAAAAGAAGTCACAAAGACTAGCTATTCTATTGGTATTAAGCACTTTTTACTCACTAAGCAAAATAATTTGGTAAGGAATCAACATTAAGATGTTTCAGCATGAACTTTTTTTTTTTTTAAGAATATGCCCACTTGGCCATGGATATAACTTCTTATTACCCCCCATGATAAATGATACCATGCAAGAGCATAATGAGAGTAATAGGGATAAGTTAAAGAACACAAAAGACGATCATTTTTATTATATTCTCCTATCCAAAAACTTACAATGCTTCCCCACCTATAAATTCAATTCCAAATTTTTTACCTTATCACTCATAGTCTACATTTTCTTGTCTTATAATGCTCATCCATTATTTTCTTAAATGAATCACCAATTTTTGGGTATCTACTTTGTGCAAGAAACTGTTTTTGGTGCTATTGGGAGTCAGACACAACTGAAATGACTAAACAGTATCCAACAAAATTCCAGCTATCCCTTTCAAAGTTAAAATTATGAGCTATTTTTAGCAAGACCACCATGATCTTGTCCATTCTCTACCTTATTCTTATTATTTAGTTGACTCTTTGTGAACCCACTTGGGGCTATTCTTGGCAAAGATAGTAGAATAGATTGTATTTCCTTCTACAGCTCATTTTACAGATGGAAAAATGAAGGCAAACAGGGCAAAGTGACTTGTCCAGAGCCACGTAGCTAGCAAGTGTCTAAGACCAAATTTGAACTCAGGTCTTCCTGACTCCAGCTCCAGTAGTCTATCCATTTAACTGTCACTTCTTTTATTTTTTCCTCATGTAATCAAATACCAACTTGGGTTGTTATTAACTAACTGTAAATGTCATCATCATTCTAATAATACTGTGCTTTATCCTTCACAGTACTAAACACATATTAGTACTTCTTAATGAATAGTTCTTGAATTAAATTCAAAAATCTGAAGAGAAATGATTCTAACTTATTCTGGGCCACTGAAGTGGTAGAAGATGAAATCTCTTGTCACATAGTACTTGCTATTAGTTATAAATTATCTCTATTATTATAGTCAAGATTATCTCTCTAAGGAATAGAAAAATGAAAAGAAAAGATTACCTGTGTTGCCCGTACTTGGTGGTCTCTGAGGTGCTCCAGGTGATACATTTCTAAGCATTGTAGCCTGAGGTGGAGAGAGCATGCTTGTGTCTGTTAACGATGAACTGGCTGCCAATGATGGAGATACAAGTGAACTCCCTGGATTAGTGTAGGTCAAAGCATTGTGATTGGTAACTGGGACTGTAACGGACATTGAGAAGTTCTGCGGTGGCAAACCAGGCTAGAAATGAAGGAGGAGAGAAGGGGAAAATTTAATTTTCATTTATATTTTAGATCTAATAAAGTCTGAGCATACTTTGTTTCACAAGGTATTTGTAACATTTAAATGTAAAAGACAGGCATTAGTTTACTTTGGTAATAGATACTTTACAACAAATATTGATACAAGTGAAAATCAGAAGCCAGAATACCTTTTAAAATTAGTTTTGTGAAATGATACAAATAAAATAATAAATATAATTATTTATTGCTAATCACCTTAAAATAAGTTGTACTACATTAACTTTTCAGTCTATATCTAGTTTATGATTTATGTATCTGTTAGTGATTCAAAGTATGGCAAAATGTAAAAAGGTACATGTTATTATCAACATAGTCATGACATATAAAAGCAAAGAAAGCATCAATTAGTAGTTTATTTCTTTTTAAAGACCAACCAATTAAATTCTTAGCATTATACAATCTCAGTGAAAATGAAATAATATAGAGGAAATACACTTAAATCAAATAACAGATAATGAATTGCAGATTAAATTAATAAAGAATTACTTTTACTATTTGTCTTTAAAACAAAAATACTTGTGCAAAGAAATCAGTTTGAATAAAAAAGCTACTATATGAAAAATTCATGTACAATATAAACACCGTCTTTCAAAATATATTCACATGAATTACTGATCTACTGGAGACATTCTACCTCTTTTCTTTTTTATTTCTTGCATTCTGCCTTTAAAAAACCTATACTATTTTTAACAACCACAAATAGATGTTACTTATACCTCAATTTTAAGAAGGAAGCACTTTGCTTTCTCTTATCAGCAAAACACTGTCAATTCAAAAGAAAAGCTGATAAAATGCAAAGAATTTATAGTTCCAACAGTATTTCAGTTTAAAACTATAGAATTACAGTAAATGAACAGTAAGTATAAAGTAATAGATATCTGATGCATTTTTTACAGATACAACTTTATTTTGCAGTACTATAGATGCTCAACATCAATTCCCTAATCCTCACAACATCCCTGTGAGGTAGGTAGTTTTTGTTGATTGTTATAATGAACAGATATATTCTTGTAACAGTGTTAGTTTAACCAAAACAATGTTACTCATGATATTGTGTGTGTGTGTGTGTGTGTGTGTGTGTGTGTGTGTGAGAGAGAGAGAGAAAGAGAGAGAGATATGCCAGCAATTAACTCGATGGAAAGTACCTTATAAAAAAAAGCATTGATACTAGATTTAGAAAAATTAGCCTGAGAAAATCCTAACACTGGGGCAGAAAGTAAGAAGATTCTCTGCCAGGAGCATGAACCTACAGAAAAGAGCTTTTCATTATTATTGGATACAAGTATTTCTAATAAGAATCATGAGATCATGGATTTAGAGCTAGAAGGAGCTCCAGAAGTTATATAGCCAACCAATCCAATGAGAATATTGCTTCAAATCTGTTCTGTAAAAGACTTTCATGTAAGTTACAATAAGGCTCTAAACAGATCAATATAGCATCATAGGTTTAAAGATTCAGCACTGGACAGTATTTTTTAAAAGTTGTAGAAAAATGCTACCAAATATGGCAATGTAAGGGTCAGATAATTTTTATAAAGCCTCCAAAATCAAAATATCTTTGCTATTAAAGCAGCAAAGACCACCTTTTATATAATTAAGTGAGGTTGCATTTTAGACACTAGATTTGTCAACATCAATTTAAGGGAAGAAAATTAAGGAGGGGACAGAGAAGTAAAAGGAGAAAGCCAGTAAAAAAAAAAAGAAGAGAGAAGTTCAGTTCCACCTTTTCTACTTTAAAACATTAAGTACCATTTAAAAGAGCATTTTAAAACAATTAAATCTTTAAATTAAAAATTCAACCAATCATAAAGAAAATTAGGAACCTCTCTTCTAAAAAAGATTAGAAATTACCATCACAGACAAATACGCATGACCTTAACTATTTTTCCCCTATCCTTTTCTTCAATGGGGAGTACCTGAAGGCTGAGGCTATCCAGTGCCCACTAATATGGCCTGGTATACAACTAATAAATAAAAAGGGAATTTTTGCTTCTTACGGAATGCTCTCATACCATCACTTCTGTAGTGTTGTACTGAATATTAAAATAATAAACTATATTTGTGAATGTCTTCATGCACAAGATAAAAGCACAAACCATACTTTAGTACTCACTGCGATTTTATGATTCCGCATCATATTATCAAATTCCTCATTTATTTTTTTATATTTTTCTTCTGTATGTGGAGTTAGCACATATGAAGTATCAGGGTCTGGGCTGTCGCACCCTCTGTGTTCCTTCTTGTTCAGAGCCTAAATAATGAAGTTAATAAAAAGGATCAACAAATAAAAAGTAAAGGTAAATGAAAGTACTTACAGGGCCTCGCTTGAAAATAAAATCACTATCTTCATTTAGTTTGCTGAATCTGTCCTCCGAGAGTGGACTGTGCTCAAAGTAATCGTCAGCATCAGGGCTCTCACAACCATTAAGGCCTTTCTTTCTTAATGTCTGAAATACAATTGGAGAATTCACACACAAATAATACTAACTTGCCATGATTTTTTGTTTATTTATTAAGAGAGCACAGACTGAACTGAACTATATCGAGCCACTGAAATGATTTTAAATGTATTCTAATTTTCAAAAAAGAGCAGATCAGTTAAGAATACTCAAGATAACCTATCACAGTGAATATCTGAGATAAGCTATTACAGAAACATAGAAAGAATATAGAAAGAATAATTTAAAATTAGTTTTTCCATTTTCTAACTAGTGAATACTACAATTACATATGGCTTTGGCAATTTCTGCTATCTCATAGGTCTTAAACAACTTTATTATCATGACTGTTGGATGAATAGGAATTTAAAGAGCAAAAATGGAAATGTGAAAAATGATCCTCTGATAAGGGTTGTTGTTGTTGTTGTTTCAAGCAGTGCACTTTTATAACAAAATAACCATTTCAGTGATATATTATCCTCCCTTTCAAATCTTCTCATACTTAGTTACTACCCTATACAAATTTTAATATCAAGTCATACCAATATATTTGCTTTTCCATACATGATATTCCAACATGTATATCTATAATTTTTTAGTGGCTGTCTCTCATGCCTGGAACACTCTTCCTTTTGATCTCCACTGCTTCCCTAAATCCTACCAATTTCAGGAGGCCTTTCCAAGCTGTTCCCTTCCCTCCTCATTTTGTTCTAATTGTTTTCCATTTATAGTGTGTGTGCTTGTACACACAAATCCACAGAGATAATATAAATTGAATAATATATTCTAGAATCTTTCATTAACATTATTTATCTACATAAATAAATGTATATGTATGTGTATGTAGACAGATAAACACAATTATTTGCATGTTGTCTTTCTCATTAGACTGTAACTGGAAGGAAGGGCAATATTTTTGCCTTTCTTGGCATTACCAGCACTTAGCAGTATCTTACACATAGTAAACACTTAATACATGCCTAATGACTAAATGGTATGACTTGTCTATGAAAATTACATGTATTACTCCATCAATCTTTCTCTATAACAACAACAACAACAACGACGACAACAAAATAACATGGTAGCCCATTAATTCCATTCCTAATTTTAAATTGCAAAATTATATTTTTAAAATGACACAATAAAAATCAATACAAATATCAACTAACTTCAAACTAAAAAAAATATCGCACAGAATATTTGTAAAAAAAAAAAACAATCAATTACTCAGAACATAACTGTTTGTTTTTATAGTTCTTTTTTATCTTCTTCAGTGGTCTTAGAATACTATTGGCTGGCAAGTGGATTGTAATTCCTGTTTACTGAATGTAACTCAGTATCCCTAGTGACATCCTACAACCTTGGAGCACTAAATACTGGCTTCAAAATAAATACATTAAAATAATCTGTTAAATTTTTAAAAGGGGGAGAAAAACGAGGAAAATTCCTCACACTTTCTTCTTAAACTGTCCTCTTCCTAGAGGTCTTCCTGATTTCCTAGCCCAGTGGGACCTATTTTTTGGTAGAATTATTTGGTTAAGCAATTTATAAAACTTTAAACCTTACATTTTATACTGACCATGAGGATGGGATGTTCAGGAATATATAAAGATTTTTCAAGAAAATTAAGTAGAATTAGAACTATACAAAGTTTCTTCCACGAAAGTCAAATAAAATTTGTTTTGTCTCTGAATAAATTTTTGGCCAAGCTAACTAAAGTATAATTTTTTAAAATAAATTGCTCCATTACCTATCTTATTCATGATTTTAAACAGTTTATAATGACTGAAGTAGTTGAACTTATCTCAAAAACATTATCAACATGATGATTTTCCTTGATAATTTTTGTTTTGGGAGGCAGAAACATCAACACTAAATTCTGAAAAATTTTACTTAGTATTTCAACTATTAAGGTAAGTTGCTTATTTCATTTCAAAATGTCAACATTAGCTATAAAACAAAATACTCAAAGATCATAGGTCATCATCAGTATAGACATAATTCTTTCTCAAATTACTTGGTATATGCTATGTATCATCACACACACACACAGAGCTTAACCCCCCACTTAAATGCAATCACTAAATCAGCACATGGCAAAAGCTACACCTGTTTCTCTAACACCTGTCATTACACTAGGCTTTCATGATGTAACCAATCATATGAACATTTATTTGGTCTTTGCCATAAAAGGACCTGTTGTTTAGGACACTGAAGGTCGGAGACAGTTATCCTCTCTACTCTTCTTAGCAAGTTCTGCTTGCCAGTTCTCTGCATACTGATATCAGCAGGAAAAATGTTAACGCTTAATATACTGGTTTCACAATCAAATCTTATAACTTAACATAGACCTATAAACAAAACACAAGGAGTCAGTAGCAACCTCGAATAGATTCAATGCCAAAATATATGTTTTCATAAAGATAATTATTAAAAATCAGAATCAAAACAGTTGCCAGAATTACACTGTATTTTCTAATTTATTCATTTTAAGTCAGTGAAAAAGGATTTGTTTTTTACTTTAGTTCAAGTTCTTTAGATGCTATTTCTTTACTGATCTTCAATAAGAAGTACATTTATTGTTCTTTTTAAGAATATTGAAAAAAAAAATCTTTACATGTGAAAAAATATGGAAGCTGAATGCCTCACCCTGCATCCTAATGATCTAAAATTTTTAATAAAAGAAAATGTTTTTAAATTTGCAAAAACCCTATAAGTGAATATAATAATATCATGTCTTTAATGAATACACATGCTTTTTCTTCTAACAAGAATAGGGTTAACTCTGCTTTTATTTAGGAGGAAGAAAAATATTGTAGTATCTACAGCTCAAGTTTCTGGAAATCTTCACTACAAATGGGGTTCCTGTCATTGCCAGAGAACTTAAGAGGTTGGTTCACTTTTGGAGATAACATTAATGTCCCTATGTTTGATATCCAACTTGTTTCCTTATCACCAAAACACTGACTATTGCTTTGAGGAACCAACTACCATAAAAAGACCTTTTCTGTCTTCTTTATCATTACCCAATAGCATCATAGTAAAAAGTTTCTCCTGTATGGCTGATCTTAAGTGGAATGCTGTGATCTGTTGACAAGGCCAGGCGAAGCCTAAGGGAGACAGGACAGCTTTAGTTTTCTCAGTTAGTGGGAGGTTAAGCATAATGGGGCTCTTGCTCAATGAAGAAAAGAAACAGAGAATAGTCCTAAATATTAAGGAAAGTTTTTTTTTTTTTAAATGGTGAAAAAAGCCATTAAAACAAACAAGCACCAACTTAAGCTTTCTCTATGACTTATTGGGATAACATTTTTTTGTTATGCAGTAAATATTGTTTCTAAAATCCATTTTAAATATGCACAGATATTTTAAAATGTTTCAGTGATATTCTGGCATAGTTGGGGAGAACGGCACATAATGGTTCAAAATAATCTAAACTTTGAGAGTCTTCTACATTTTAGAATGATTTATTAATTCAATTTTTCTTAAATGTAACTAGTATGAAGTGTTGCATAGTTTCTAACCACAGAAATGCAAATGATAAACAAAGTCTCCAAGCCATAAAGAAATAAATAGGTTTATTGGGAGATGGCCAATTCCACAATAAACCTGGACTTCTAGTCAAGACCAAAAGATACCAAGCACTGTGAGAGACCTTTCTATATGCCCTAAAGAATATCACAACTTATATATCAGTATAGAAATAATTCAGGACAGTGATAAAAATAGAGAGATGTGGAATAGTTGAAATAATCAGGAAATATTTTTCATTGACAAGAGAAGTCACTTGATAGACAAGGGGAGAGTGGGAGAGCCTGAACCCTATTTTCTAAGCCAGATTATGTAGACTAAGTTGAGTAGGGTAAGGAGGAGGTGTCAGGCCTTAAAGTGGGGCAAAAGTCTGATGATGTATAAGGGATGTAACACAAAGTGAAAGGGTGTTACCAGGCTTCTAACAGAGGCAAAAGTCTCTATGCTAATGAAGACCCAAGCACAAGTTCAAGACCATGATTGTTGAGGGTGCATGATATAGCGATTTTGAGGCTAAGGCTAAAACTAAGGCTTAACAATGATTTACTACATTCAAGTGGTTATCTTATTTTATAACTTATACTAAAATGATCACAAAAGGCCTTCTAAGATCATCACGTATCCTAATATTATTTAACTATCTTAGAATTACAATTCTGATTATCTAAAGATTACTGCTAACATTAAACATCTAATCCTCATATAAGGGGGTAAGGGAATTTCCTCTCACAGAAGCATACACTACAAAAAATTAAATGATTAATCAATCTAAGCTGACCTGACCATTTTTAAATGTATCTGCAAACAAGGTATCAAAAATTTTAAATATTTTAATGTTTTAATTGGCAACCTTGCTTAGAAAAAGTCTTAAAAATCAATATAAATGCCTCATTGAACAACAAAAACATTAGAGAAAGTTCTGTATTTCCTAATGGATAGTCAAGTACAATGAAAGAAAACTTTTCAGTTTTAATATCAAAAATTAAGCTTCTATACAGTTCTTATTTCAAAGAATCTATTTTAGAGAACTTACTTCAAACCCCTAATTTTATAGCTAAAGAAACCAAGGATGACAGTGATGAAATCATTTTCCAACAGTCACAAAGCTAGTAAGTGGTAGAACCAAGACTTAAATGATATTCTGATCCTTTAAGTTCAATGGCTTTTCTCTTATAATTTTCCACCCTTGTGGCTCTCTTCCTTTTCCTCTCACCCTTCACAACATAAGTACTTTCTTTATTACTATAGTTTACAAAAGAAAGTAAAACTTTCAAAAAAATTACGGACTGCACCCTTGAATGATAATATTCTTTTATTTATAAGGAAAGACTGCTTTAGGTACTTCATCAATAATAGTATTGATATAAGTAAACAAAGAAGAATTATCTCACTAGTAATTTCTGTTAAGATAACAGAAAATTGTGATAAATGCAAGAATTTTTTAAAAATACTTTACTTTCAAGTGATGAAAAACTGGGTATTATTAGAACAGCAATTTTGATGAACTTAAACTTAAGTAAACAGCATTATTGTATCATATCTATCACAGGATTGATCATATCTTTAGAAGTAGAAGGCAGTTAGGAGGTCAACTATCACAACTACTTTATTTTATAGTTGAGGAAATTAAGTCCCAGAGAGGTTAAGTGATGCTGGAAGGTCATCAATTTCAACATCATTTTAAATGTCAAGAAATTAAGTAACAGAATGATTTAGAAGGTCTGTAGGAAGTATTAGGTAACAGAGCTAAAATGTAAATCCAGGCTCTAATTTTTAAATCAAATTCTTTTTGTATTTCAGGTGTTCTGTCTTTTCATTGCACTAAAGGGCAGAATTCATCCGCTAAAAGACAATGACTATAAAACCATAGACTACTATTAGTGGAAGAGATATTATTTTACAGATGGGAAATGCAAAGCGTGTAGAGTTTAAATGATTTGTTCAAAGTGGTAGTGCCAGTCCTGGAGTCCAGGTATTTAAATTCTATAAAGCAAGCTGTTTATCCAAATCTTGTGATACTGTACAAAAGATATATTACGTGAAATAATTATATATAACAATATCCTCTCTTTTTAAAGCAGTGATTCCCTCATAACCCCCTTTTGGGGGAATCCAGTCTTCTTTTTAGGAAGTTACCCTTATTTCACTTAAAACTTCATCTTAAGAGTACCCAAAACCTAAGGTCTTCTATTGTTCTACTCTGCCACAAAATAGCTGTATTTGACCTTTCTGGTACTCTGTTTCTTCACCAATAAATAATAATTTGCATTACTTACCTTATAGAGTTGTAAGGAAGAGTTTTGTAAAATGCAAAGCACTTGTCATATAATAAGAATGTATTAAATGCCTACTTTGTGTCAGGAATTGGGGATACAAGTACAAAGAATTAAACAATCCCTACTAACAAAGAGCTTATATTCTAATGGAATTTTACATTAAGTGTAAAAATATATAAAGCACATATAAAATGTGAATAAATGCAAATATATGCAAAGTTATTAAATACAAGGTAGTTTGGAAAAAGATCTGAAGTTGGGGAGGAGGGGGATCAGGAAAGGCTTCATCTAGAAGATGATGCCTGCACTGTCTCTAAAAGTAAGAGGGGATTCAAATGAGACACAGGGAAAAAAGGAGTACCTTGTAGGCATGATCTATAACCAGTATAAAGTACAGAGAGGCCAATTTGGCTGATCACCGAAAGAGGGAAAAATATGTGCACCAAGGGCTGAAAAGGTGTGAAGGCTTTAACAACCAAAAGAGAGTTTATTGCCACTGGAGTTGATTGAGTAGCATAATTACATAGATCTGTACTTAAGGAAAGTTCTACGAAACCTTCATTTTAATCACTGCTTCTTCTATTCTTCTGTATTTTACATACTATTAACTTGCTAGTCAATATAAGAAACTCTGTATCGCAAGTTTTCCTTTCTAAGTTTACATCTGAATAAAAAGTCCATATTTTAAAACATTCTTGATGCAGACCATTATCACATTACAACTGGAGTTTTGGGTCTGCTAGTGGGTCTGCTTATCTCAAGTTTCTCCTCACTCCAATCCATCATCTATTCAGTCATCAAAGAGATTTACCTAAAGTGCAAGACCAACCAAATCACTATCCACCACCCTTATTCAATAAGCTCCAGTGGTTTCCTACTGCCTCCAGATCAAATATAAAATGCCTTTGTTTGATATTCAAAGCCCTTTATAGCATAGTCTTCTCCTATCTTTATAGCTTTCTTACATCTCACTCCCTGCTATTTTGGGTTTTAAAATTATTAACCAAGAACTAAATATTACATTTTATATAGTTTTATTAATAATAACTAAAGCAAAAGAACTACCTGACTTCAGTCCAGATGTATTAATAGCAACCATAAGTCGGACAAGAACTTCTTAATTTTTTTTAAAAGATAGCCTAGATAATAACCCTTGCAAAGCTGTTTCTGATTCAGCTCACTCCTCCTGACCTTCTTAACCAAGATCACTCACCTGGTCCAGGCCCAGCCTCAGGCTCCTGCAATTCTACTCCTTATTGGCTTCTTGACCCAGATAGCCCTAGGCCAGGCCCAGGACCCAGGCTGCTGGTAGCTGCCCTGGTGTCTTCAGGAATCACAATGCAACTGGTAAAAACTGGGGTGTTCTTTCCTTAGGCAACAATTAGCCTCCACATGGCAGGGGACCTCAGGGGGTGAATGAGGAGAAGGAAGAGACTTTTCCAAACAGGAAGTTGGTTACAAGCATGACTTATTTCAAATTATATCTTTTGAGTGCACTAATTCTTTTATTTATTTTACTTGAGACTCAGGGGAGTAATTCATCTCCCTGCAACTCTTTGCCATTTGTACCTGCCCAATTTGAGAGTCCTAAAACCCATGTTCACCCTTGCTGTAGGATATTTGTCAGTTCTGATAAAAGGCCTCTCAACGGATAAAAAACAAAACAAAACAAACAAACAAAAAACAAAGAACTTTAAAGAGACTGGAGGTTATATTTTTAAGACTTTTCAGACTCCAATGTTTTATAAAAATCTCTGTATTTTATTGAATTTTGCTGATTGTTTTAAGATTTAATTTTGTTGGTTTTAAGTTCATATATTAATGTATTCAATACTATTCTGTTAGAATGAATCATTTTAATGTACTGGGTTTTAACTACTGTTATATTCTGTTGCTTTTCCTCTATAACTATACTGAACAAATATTATTGAATAAGCCCCTATAAAAACAGCCTTTTTTCTATTTTGACTTTGTAAATTGTCACATAGAGGATGGATGGACTTCATCACAACTGGTTACAATTGTATAACAACCTTTGGAAAATTTAATGAGCTAAATATCTCAAATTGATTTTAAGGGATCTTTAGACATGATTTTTAGATTATTTCTCAACAACTGATCATTTTGCCCGCCTCGAACAGAAGGTAAGATCGATTTTAGTAGCTGAAGTGAAATACAATTATAATCCCCACCTCCTACATTTATAAAAATGTGAATGGATGGAGCATCACAGTCTCATACCAAAGGAGCTTGGAAGCTAATCCCAGGGCATGGTACCCCTGGAAGGCTCCCAAAAGAGAGCATCTCTCATTTGTAACTCTTCAGCTGACTTTATTTCCACCAGAACAATCTAGATTTCTTGATGATGTTCTAGACCCAAATGAGTTTTACTTTGCTTAAAAATGTATTTGCCAAGGTTGAAATATTGCTACATCTGAAAAAATTATGACAAATATTCATCAGTTCATAGGGTTTTTTTTGTCATACAGCAGCTTTTATGAAATATGATAGTGGGTTTGTTTGCTATTGTAATTAACTGTAATTTATACCTTTTGAATGTGCATTACCTGTTGTACTATTGTTCTTTATAAAAAACTGTTACCTTGTGAAATTCATTTGCTTGTACTCACAGGGGATCATGGCCAGGTATGAAGAGGAAATGGATCTAATTTTTGGTGAGAAACCTTGTATTCTATAAGCTGACATAGTGTGTCAATGATTATAAGCTATATTTTTTATTTTAAAAACTCTTTTATTATTATCTTTTTTATATCTGAAGCACTTCACCCATATTAAGATTTTAACTTTTTGATTTTGCAGTAATATAAGTTTAAAATATATATGCTATAATGTCAATGCATGCCTCAAAGTTTGAGAGTACAAATATAATGCCACTGATTGTTTAAAAACATTTGGGGGGGGGGGGCTTTGCTTAATGATTCTGTCTGATTCCAGGACAAGAGAATACAAAAAGAGCCATTGCACAGCACAGTGCCAAAGAAGCACAAAGCTAAACTGCATAGTGCCAATCAAGTACAAGGTCAAAGAGACAAACCAATCCCGTTGGGATTGATGTAATTTTGAACCATGACAAGAGGACTTCAATATGTTTGAGATTCAAAGTTGCAGCTGTTTAACATGTGTTAAAGGTAGGTCTTCCTTGTTCCACATTCTACCAAATATCTCAAATTTGGCTCCTACCTGGCTCCTAAAAATCTAGTCCCTTTTCTGTATTTCATAATGTGGCAACTTTCTGTAGTCCTGGCTACTGATTGGGTAAATGCTTAATTGCTTATATGATTTTAATTCGGCCCTGAATCAAGGACCTGTTATAGATTTATTTTTCATTTACTTAGAATTTTTACACGTAAGACTTTGATAGTCTATATTTCATCCAGAAATTATCTTTTTTTATTTGGATTTTTTTATTTCTCTTGCAAATTGATTCATACACCTCATAACTCAGCCATACATCCCTAAATGATCCCTGTGTTTTTCAATCACCCTCTTCTGGGGGGAATGTATAAATGTTATTATTTTTAAATTGCAAAGTTTAAATTCCTTTTGAGAGTAATTTTAGGTTAAGAAACATGCTACCTCTCCGAATCCAGAAAGTGAACTATATGGAGAAGACACCATGAAGATGTCTCCACAGACCACACGCTGCAACAGAAAATCCAGAGTGAACTTTGGGATGTGGTGATTTGAACTGTGTGGGTTTTGAATGCATTTGTTTTGTATGTATACTCTTATGCCGAAGCAGACTTCCCCCCAACTGGCTTTTTGTCAATGTGCCTAGCAATCTTTGGTTTTGTTCTTTTTTCCTCTAATCCTCAAATTATTGTAATTTCAAAGTTGGTATATTTACAAGACCCATCGGAGAGACTAGTCTTCCTTAGACCTGGGGGGGAAAAGATTGTAAAAATGGAGATTTTGAACCCCAGACTTCAATCCCCAGAAGTCCTTGGTGTTTTCCAGAATTCCCTATAATCTCAACTGAGTCCCCAGGTTGGCGAGATCACAATTGGTATTTAACTGGCAGTAACGCCTCCCTCTCTCTCTTCCATTCCATTGCATTGATGTAGTAAGTAAGCTAAGTGCGGGGATTCTGAATTGGCTAATCAGCCATGGGCATGTGATTATTATTGTGTATTTTCATTATTCCTTGATTTCTAATAATCCTTAATAAAACTCATAATATACTATTCTATTAGAAACTAATTTAATTTTTATACTATGTACTCTTTAATACAATGACATTGCCCTCCTTGCTATTCAACAAGCAAGACATTTCATCTATCCAACTCCAGGTATTTTCTCTAGCTGTCCCATATACATGGAATGCTCTAGCTCCTTATCTCTGCCTACTGGCTTTCTGTATGTCCCAACTAAAATCCCATCTTTACAGGAATCCTCTTGAAACCCCTCCTAATTCTAGTTCTTCTTTTCTAAATTCTTCCCAACTTATTTCATATATTTGTTTTTACCTCCATTAGCTAGTGAGCTGCTTGAGGGTAGGAATTGTCTTTGGTTCTTTTTGTAATCTCACCACTTAGTATAGTTCCTGGCTTATAGTAAGTGCTTAATAAATATTTATTTACTGATTGATTTGCATACGCAGCCTAGGACAATATTCTGGAAGAGATAGAATAGACATTCGATACATAATGATGTGGATGTATTTTATTATACTACAAAGTATAGGAGCAAAAAACACCAACTAATAATATTATGGCTGAATATTCAGATTTTCCAAAGTACAAAGCAATAAGATTATATTTTTGTCAAAAAGCAATGTGTTCAAATAATAAAGCAACCTAATGGAATTTCTGCACTGTGCTTATACCTCAATTGGCTGACATTTTGAAATTTACATAGAAGACTCCACATCCCTTCAGTATGATAGGCAAGAATAATAGCAAACAGGGTTGATCCTCTCTTTATACATGCAACATTTATGAGAAATTTAAAACTAAAATTTCTGAATGTGGATCTTGTAAGATAACCACAATTGTTGAGATTTACTGATAGAGGGAATTTCCTTATGGGTAGTTGCCTATACCATGATAGTGTAGGAGAGGAGCAAAAAGAAAAATATAAACAATAATTTCTTCCTCCTAGATCTCTGGAGGCAATTGCACTAAACTCAAAGGAATACATTTCTAATGAAATAACATAGCAGTAATAGGTTGGTGTGTTTACAGATATATGCACAATATACTTATAGAGGAATCTTTGCTTCTGAAATTAAATCACTTGGAGACAAATGAAAGAAAAATTAAGATTTATCTTTGGAGACTGAGTTCATCTAAGTAAACCAAATTATATGGGTTTTAAAACAAATATATTATTTAGTTAAAGAAATGGCATTCTGAGAGTCTAGAAGAACTAAAGTCTCTGAAAAATTAGAGATAAATATTATTTAATGAGCAATTACTTAAAAAGCAATTGGAAGATGGTAGATGATAAACAAGCTGCATAAAATATAACAAATAGGAAATATCAAAGAAGTACAGAAATGTCATCATGGAAATCAACAAAAGAGAAAAGACGGTCTGGTTATATATATCAATGTTAAGGAATAATAGGCAAGAGGTTGAGTGCTTCACTGAACTGTCTAAAATATTAATGAGAGTCAAGTCTAGCATGTTTTGTGGATTTCTCACTCTCTCAAATATGTCCCCTGTCTTCTCTGACAGCAACACCTTTCCAGTGCAGGCCCTCATCATCTCACTCCTTAACTACTGTAACAGCCTACCAGTGGATTTCCTGACTCAAGTTTCTCCCCACTCCAATCTATCCTCCACTCAGACACTAAAGTAATTTCTATAAAATGTAGATCTGATCACCTCATGTCCCATTTAATAAACTCAACTGATTTTTACTGTCTCTAGGAGCAAATACTAAATGTTATGCTTGGCATTTATTTAGTCTTTCATAAGGGTATTCCACATCCTAACCCCACATTTTTCCAGTCTTCTTACATGTTAATCCCAACAAATAATTCTATGAACTAGTGACATCTGTCTGACAAGACACTCCATCTCTCAGCTCATACTGACCAATAAAATTATTCCCAAACTCAAAGCTTCATGGAAGATACTTCTCTAAGCCAGTATCCTGCTGATTGATGCTACAGGCTTATACCACAGACTTAAAAAGTGAACAGGAACTACTTAGCAACAAAGAAGCTGGGGCCAAACAGCTTGAGGAAAGACCAGGCTTTGCAGGTACACTATAGCCAAAAGAGGATCTTGCATCACCTGTTGGAACTGACCAGTTCCTAAACCTCTAACCTGATTCATTGTTCTCCTTCCCTCCACAAACTATGGAAGTACATTAGCCTAAATTGCTTTTCAACAGATGTTTGTGTGTGCTGGGGCCAACCCCAAGATTTGGAATGTTACTGCTAGGTTTTTTTTCGGGGGGTTGACTTTCCATTCTTGTTCTTATAGTTAAAAAACTTACTTTTTAGTATTAAATCACAGAGTATTTTTTTATTTGCTATTGTTACTCAAGTCTCAGCTTAATTTTGAAATAAATGCAGAACTAAGGAAATACAATCCCAACAAATCTTAAGTCCTATCATATCACTAACCTTAGCCTTGGAACTGCTTAAGCACTCACAGATTGCATCTACCTTTAATTGACAAAGCAAGATGAAAGATTTATTTACATAGTATTGATTCTAAGATGGAAGGTAAAGGTTAAAAAAAAAAAAACTCAACATCTTGCCCACAAGAAGAATTAAAATTCTATGGCAACAATTATGCAAGGATTTTAAAAAAGATATTATAAAGTAAATGAGATCTACAGCAAAAAGAAATCTAAAAAGGTTAACTGAAACTAAACAGAAGAGGCATAAAATCTTAACCTAGTAGTCATAAATTCCCTAAAAATAGAAATGGAACAAATGAAAACTAATAGCCCTAGAAGACAATAAGAATTCTTAAAATAAAGTCAAAAGACTAATAAGACAAAGGAAAATTAAACATCCCTATTCAAAACCAGTAAAACCCAATAGGAAGATAGAAATTTCATTTAAAATTACTTTAAAATATTTGGAAGCCTACCTTATACGATACACACAAGAATGACATAAATAACAACTATAAATACTTTTTATAGAAATAAAGGCAGGAAAAATTAATTTTCATGAATATTCCAAATCAATATAATAAAATTATGATACTCCCTAATTTTATTTAATTCCAAACCAATAAAACCAAGAAAATATTACTTTATAGAACTAGAAATATGATAAAATAATTAATATGAAGGAAAAAAGATAAAGAACCTCAAGAAACAATGAAAAGAAATGTCAATGAAGGGGACCTCTCAGTGCCAGATCTCAAACTATACAACCAGTTATAATAATGGAAATAATTTGCACTGATTTTAAATTAGAGAGGATTACAGAGGAAGAACTGGATAGTTTTAATTACATAAAACTTAAAAGAGATTTTTCACAAACAAATCGAATGAAGGTAAGATTAAAAGGGAAATCAAGAGCAAAAAAATCCCCAAACCCTTTGTATCAAGTTTCTCACAAAGGTCTCATTTCCACAATATTAGGAACTGATTCAAACTTATAAGAAAAAAAATTACCCAATTGGTAAATATTATAAGAATATGAAATTACTAATTCTCATGGAAATGAATTCAAGATATATGTAGTCATATGAAAAAAATTCTCCAAAGTAACCATGAAATTCAACCTTACATCATTAGAATGGGAAAGATGACAAAAAAGGAAAATGATAAATATTGGAAGGTCTATGGGGGAAAAAGGCACATTGTTACATTTTTCATTTACATTTTAAAAAATGTCCAGTCTAGCCCTGCTCATTCCCAACGTGAATCAGCTTTTCAGGACACCCTGCAGCTCTGTTCCATCCTGCTTTTCAGCTCCCTTTTACTGTGGTCAGAGAAAGTCTGTTTGTATTTGTATTCCCAGTACTCAGCACAGTGCCTGGTGCCTATATAGTAAGAACTAAATCAATGCTTTATTTACCTGGTGCACAGACATTTCATATTGGTAGTATTTCACTCTCTTTGACATTGTGGATTTTTGGTTTTATGTCATCTTTAAGTATGAATGCAATTCCTTTTGGGGAATCAACTGATACATACTAAATTTTTTTCCAGTTTTCCATTTACCTTATTCCTTTCATTTTATTTTAAAGATGTATTTCTTATCCATTCTACCACATTCTTACATTTTGTGGAATTGTTTAATACACTCAAGTTTAAGGTTATGGTTGTCAGACATATTTGTTCATTTTAATTTTTTTGTAATAATTTTATATACTTCTTTTAAGTCAGTATTTGTTGCTGTGATTTCTTTTGTTTATATTAATTTGAGGCTAGTATATTCTCACATCTTTTGTCATACTTGTACTAGAGATGAAACCTTGGTGAATTATAGTGGGGGAAATTTAGAGATGTTGCACCAGGAAGTAAGCAAAAGAAAGAGACTGAATCTTGAGCCCCTCTCCTATACTACTTCCTGTTTCTTCTTTTCCCAACTGTCTTGATGGAGATTTTCTCACAGATAGTAAGTTATAAATTTTCCCACTAATAACCAATCCTACAAGCTAGTACTTTAACTAAAGGATCTTTTATTCTTTGGGGAGAAGGGGATAAAATGAGCCTGGGGAAAGAGGGAAACTAGGGTCACCCTAATTTCTAAATTACCTTGTTGGAAGGCTTTTGAAATAAAAGTCTCCCCCTAAGGGTAGATAATAACAGCACTCCTAACAAGTCTTCTAGACAAAACCAAATATCTCTTCAGCTCACAGTATAAGTAGAAGGCAATGGCCAGAGAGGAGATGAAGGGGTTCTGTCTTCTACCTTCAGGCAGAAACAGCCAAGTGAATTCTCAGGCAACTAGAGCCTCTAACTGCCTCTTTCAAGCTTCCATTGGAACAGCTTCTCACCTCCTCCGATGATTTGTGTGTTCCAAATGTTCTGAGCTCTCATTGCTTTGCAGATCCAACTTTTTGTCTTTGCCCAAATTTCTTCACTCATACATACTCCTAGCTATCTACTTTATATAAGTTCCTTAAATTTATTTATAACATCATTTTTATTTTTAAAAATTCATTAGTCTCTATCCTTTTCTGTCTAGCTAAACATGTGATTCAAAATCTGAAATGGATATCATTAATTTGGGGAAGAAAAGTTAGGCAAGAGGGAATATATGTATATGCTACTTTATTATCTCTCTGGATTCCATTTTATTGTATATTAGTCTTAAAGTTTTTTTTACTCATTTAAATATTTCAAAAAATATTTAAACAAAGTGAATTGTTTCTAAATCCAAGTGCCTACAATGTTCTGTTTATCTTAAATTCAAATATAATTATTCAGTTATGGATATAAGCAAAACAAGAGGAAGAAAATCTGAATGCTTATTAAAGAGTATTTGCTATATAAACCACTATTTAACAAAAGACCTGGAGCAAAACAAAAGATGGAATGTTTCAAATAGCTGATTAGTTTTAATCAGAATCTCTGATAAATATGTAAAGTCAGTCCTCATTCTTTTAAAACACATTAAGAATTTCTACAATTATGGGTCAAACTATCAAGCACAAAAGCATTTGATAGATTATTCCCTGAATACAAAGGTTAGTCATCAGCATTTTCAAGACCAAATTTATTACAATTACTTTGGTGAAATACTATTATGAGTAAACATTAACATGTGCAGGGTTGCACCAACTACACTGAACCTTTCCTTCAGTTGGGAGCTTGTATAGAGTGTTCTTCATATAATGGTGAATACCTTCATTGACCATGCTTTTCTGTATGTCTTGCTTAAGTTTAATTACAAGTCTTTGAAGAAGTTTCTGTGGTGGCATTTATAAAACAATCCTGTATAATATAAATATATCCATGATGTGGATGGATAGAAGTGATGGAAGAGAACCTTTAAGGCTAAGCCATAAGATTTTCTCAATGAGATCTGTAACTTAAATGGATGATAAAATACTTATTATCCAGACTATGGCATGCTGATTGAATCAGTAAATTAAGAATTACCAATGATAATAACTTCGTTCCAGAACTGAATGGGAATAAGAAGGCTAGATTATGTTTTGAAAAGTATGCAGTGTTTTTGAGGACCAGAAGCTGCTCTCTCATATAAAAGTCAACCTATATAACTGTTCTCTCAAGTTGTACGTGAATTAAATATCTAGGAGGATCACCAGATCCCAGAAGTCTTATGTAATAAGGGTCACAGAGTCTTAATTTGCCAGTGTGGCAGACCAGATTCCTGACCAGCTGAAGTCAAGGGATGTAGGGACTGAAGTGAAATCCTGGCCAATTAGAAAATCTTAGGGGAAGAGTTTAGATTGGGCTTAAAAAGCCAATGCATGAAGTGGGTGCTCTCTTCCTGGGGCTTATCTATATAATGCATCTCTGGCAAGCAGTAACTGCCTGGTGGGCACAAAAGACTAGGAATTCAGGAACTCACGTCTCTTGGGTTCTAGTCCCTTCCTGAATGTGCTCCTTGGATAGCCTTAATTTGTCTAGTACAACCATGTGGTTAATCTAGGCCCTAGACTCTAGGGGAATCTAAGACCTGATGAAGCAGAAGTAACTTGGCTAGGGTCTTTGAATTAGATAGGCTGGAACCCTTATTTCTCTTTCTTTTTCTTTAATAATAAATATGTATAATTTTAGCATAAAGTCTCCAAGATTAATTTTTATTCCTAACAGTTGTATGTTACAAATTGTGAAGATTATACTCAAGAATCACATGACTAAAAAATAAATACTTATTAAGTACCTACTATGTGTCAGGCCCTGAGCTAAGAATCAAAATTATAGGTGACCCAAAAGGCATCAGAAATGCATGACAGGTAAAACTAGGCTACAACATAATTACAAGATGGAAAAAAAAGGTAATGTAAAGGAAACTAATGATCAAAAATATAGTTTTATTGTGGAGTGAGAGTTAGCACCAATAGATAGATAGTCCAGTGTGCTATAATGTACTGACCAAATATAAAAAAAGATGTAGAGAAACCTTGAGCATTGTAGAGAAGAGACTTTGTCAAGGATTTATGGAGAACATGAGAAAGAATAGCGAGAGAAGGAGTTATGGATGGTTGGCAGTATAAATCTATGAGATCAGAGATTTGATAAAATAATGAAATATTTGGTGAAGAAATTATGTACACAGTCCCCCAAAGAGGCTCGGCAGCTAGCTTGTTGAATGAATGAACACCTATCACTAGAAAATTGCAGCTCTCTAACACGACATATTGTTAAGATCCTATGACCCTCTGAGATCCTCTAAGTAAGTTATCACATTATTTTACAAGTGAGAAAATTTTTCCTATGTCTATTCCCTTATTCCTTCTTTGGCTACAGTCAGCAATTCTAGAACTGTCAAAAAATAGTAATGACAATTACTTTATCCCTTAACTTATTGGTAAAGCTTGAATTTGTCTCCAAAACAAATAATGTTAGCAATTGCTTTTTGTAATAACAGAAAACTGGAAACAAAATAGATGCTAAATGACTATGAATGTAATTGTGTTGCACAATATGATGAATGTGAAGAATAAAGATGACTGTGAATTGATGGAGGACAAAGTAAGCACAATCAGGGAAACAAAATACAATGAGTAGAGCCTTATAAATAGAAAGAACAAATAAAAATTGAAACTAGATGTAGTATAAGGATTTAAATGTTGTTCATCATATTTGGGAATACTCCATTTACTCCTATGATTACTATTTTTACAGAATAAATTAGTTCCATATTCTTATAAAGATATTTTATATATCTACTGATACAATCATGTGATTTTTGTTTTTGTTACTAATATTGCATATTATACTTATAATTTTCCTGGCATAATATAATCTATTAATCTGTTTCCTTGCCATGACTATTCTCTTTTCCCAACCCTCAATCCATCCTTCACAGAGCTACCAAAATAATCTTAAAGTATAAGTGATACCATATCAATTCCCTTGCTCAAAAACTTTCAAGGACTCTTAAAGCCTTGAGGATAAAAAAAAACCAATTCCAACTATCTTTACAAGCTTATTTAAACTCTATATTACAAATTAACTGCACGTTTTTTACTATTTGCAGAACTTTACATGTTGGCCTTTACCTCTTAAATATTTAGATAACCACCTCTCCTCCATTTACTCTTTCAAAATGCTTTTCTTCCTTTAAGAATCAGCATAGGTCCTATGTCCTCTATGAAGCCTTCCTTGTCAGTGTTAATATCATTTCCATTAAAAAATGAGTTCCTTGAGGCAGAGACATCCTTAAGGTATAGCCTTTACTATACTTTATTATATTTAAAAAAAGTTTAATATTTACAAAGAATAGATACTTGAAACCTGTTATCCAACTATTAGTATTTTTATAGATGAAGTAGCTGAGATTTACTGGGTTTAAGTTACCTATACATGGTCAAAGAGCTATTAAGTGACAGAACTAGAATTTAAACACAGGACTTCAGACTTCAAATTTAGAACTTGGTTATACTATAGTACTCTTTAGATTTAGATGAAATAGGAAAAATTTTTAAATGTTCTCCTTTTATGTAGCCTGAAATAAAACTTACAGGTTATAACTGAAAGTAAATTTTAAATAGAGCTTTTACTTAGAATATCCTATATTATGCTTTTTGAAGTTCAGAATTAGAAACTATCTGTAAATGTACATTAAAGACTCAGAGGTGACATGACCAACATAAGCCTACATTATATTATGAGCAAATGAGTTTGTGAAGGAAATGGGATACTGAAACAGCATTTAATGTATATAAGGGAGTTTTTGTTCCATAACTATACATGTAATGCAGACAGTCACACTCAACTTTAAAATGACCAACATATAAACAAATGTTGAGACAGCCTGAGTCTGTAATTCCTCAAAATTCTGGAGGAACAAAATTCATCATACCAACTGAATAAAGGTGCTCTTCTTACACAAAGAAATAGAAGGCAAAGACAATACTGATTTAGAATACAACTTTTTTTTTAATAGTGGGAAAAATGACACACAAGGAGATGTACTGTCTCCTAAAGCAATGAGAAGCAGTGGAAGGCAAAACTATTTTTTAAAAGCTTGGGAATAGATTCAGCTAGGCAAAGTCCTCCCAAGGGTATTAAAAAGTGAAAATAGAAGGACAAAAAAAATCTTAAGAAAAATAGATATGTAAAAAACCTACTACAGCAAATTGTTTTCATCATCAAGGACAATAGAATAATCACATTTAACCCTAACACTACAATTCCAGAAGTGTGGCCAGATGGACCAAATAGGTTTTGAAGTCAATGTTGAAGGAAATGAGGGACAGAATGCAAGGCATCTTAAGGTGGGAAATATACCAAAGGTGTGAAGGGAAAAAAACAGACCTTCTTAGCACCAAAATAAAACAATAAAGTATCAAGTACTACTACAACTGTAGATGCCTAATCTCCTATTTATACAATATATTACGGAGAATCATCTAAATACACATACCAAGGACATTCCTGGTAATGTTATTGATAAGGAATAAGCAAGCATTTCTTTACCATTTCACAATTAACAAAAACATAGAGAATATGAATCCCAATATGCATGTTGTTTGTGTATTATTTTAAAAAAAGTTTTCCTGGAGAGGTGTAACAAGAAAAATAATTCTACCCTACAAACTTATGATTATAAACATGAGGTGACACACAAAAAAGGGAGATGTTTGCCATAGGTATTCACTGCTGTAATGGAGAAGATCAAGCACAGAGTTCAAGTTGAAAAGGAATTCTCTAAGGGTGGTGTAGTCCTCAGCTTGCATGACACTGTTTTGGCCCCATGTAGCCCCAGAAGACTGTAGAGCCTCTTGAAAAGGTTTGTAACCACTAAAAGAGAGTTTGGCCTTACCATGCATACAGGAAAGACTAAGTAGATGAAGAATTTCTACTGTCCAGATTACGACATTCATTGGGAAGGACAACCTATAGAGCTCATCCATCAATATGTATACCTGAGACAGAAAGTACAGATGGATAAGAAATTAGGCCCAGAGTTGAAAAGGAGAAGAGCTAGCTAGATTGTTTTTAGGAAATTTATTAATCTTTGATGACCTCAATTAAAACAAAACAAAACAAAACACAAAGGCCCATTTGTTTGAGGTCAACATTCTATTGGTGTTGTTCTTTGGCAGGGAAACATAGAACACAAAAGTCTCTGAAGATTTAAAAATAAGTATTACACAGAAGATAATGAAGAAATGTATAGCAAGTATGAGCAGGCTACATCAAATTAATGAGGAATTTCAAGACTAGAAAAAGACTATTAAGGAAATATACAACAGGAACGGAAAGACTAGTCAATGAGGGTGAGGGACAGCCAAAATGATCCATTGGTCCCCTTGGACTGTCACAAGAAAGCAATGAATGCCTCCAGGCCACTAAGTAAACTCTTGTAGAGAGCTTATGGGAGTATACACACAAAATTAATACAGTGTAGAGAAGGATTAGGATATACATCACTGCACAGAACTTTCAAATTCATGAGATCACAGATCTATTTGAGTATTTAAGAATACTGGTCAACATTGATTTCATTCATTCAAAAGTATGATGTGCAAGACTTTGAGCTAGGCTCTGGGAAAGATATGAAATTTATAAGAAGTTGTTTCACCTATATCTTCTCTCTCCATTTAAGACTGTAAACTACTTGGGGTTCAGGGCTATGTATCTTGCATTTGTTTGGCATAGCATTTTGCTAACAAAACTGACTAAATGAAAATTGAAATGCTTAGAAACATTACTCTATAAAATTTAAAAGCATTTGAATAAGTCTTAATCTACATTTTAAAGGATTACATATCCTTTATGTAGTTATAATGACTGACATTAGAATGTTTTGCTGAAGTCCTATGCAAGCTGAAAGAAAAATATTATAGCATATTTTTACATTATATGACAATTATACTATTTTCTATTTAATAGCACAAATTGCAAACAATCTATATAAAATGATTATATAAAGAATTTGAGAATTTCAGATTTCTAAATATCCTCAGGTCTAATAAGCAATATGGATTAGGGTACTTTAAACAACAGTTTTGGGAGGCAGAAGGTTTTTTAATCCCAGTTATTCCAGTGGCTAATTATGGGACTCTTTATCAAACCATGAGTCTCCGTACTCTTAATTTTTTAATCTTTAAAACGGAGGTTAATTATACTTATGTAAGACACTTGTGTATTAAGAGGACTGATATACAAAAGTACCAACATATCATTATCACTTATATGAACATTCATCTAGAAGTATCCAAAACATCAATAAAAAGTATTTCATAAATCAAAGAATATTATTTAATTCCTCTTCAAATATTATATCTGAAACCAGAGGTGGAGAAGCACTGCAATAAATAAAGGCATTACTGCTAATCTGCCCATAAAAGCAATATAAACAATATGATGAGAGAAAAGACTAACTAGCTCTCAATTACTAGTTGTAATTTACACAAAAAATTAAAATAACCAAAATCCTAGGAGTGTGGATGGATATTGGTGGGTGGAGGAGTAGCTGCCTGGATAATGATGGCATTAGGCTTCAAATCAATAATAGTGACTATCCAGTCACAACAAATACAACTGGCCAATTCTCATATCTGTCTTATAGCCAACAGAAGGGGGAAAGGAAAAGCTGAATAGTTTAAGCATTTCTCTAATCACAAGACAACACATTCTCTCATGTGAAATGACCACCAGACCTTAGCTGAATACCAGAAATCACTTCATTGTGTTGTCTAACTTAATCTTGGGTATGCTCAACACCTTCCCAACTCTCTCAACCTCCTCTCCCCACTGATGTGAGGGCTGATGGGAAGAGCACTAAATTCCACTCAAAACTTCCCTTAAAAGAGGGCAGAAACTGGACTTCCAATTTAGTTCACGTGGCATCTGCAGCTCCTCTTGATCTCAGGTCCACAGAAGTACCCCACTAGTATAGTGTTCTTCTGACTCCACTTTCCAATTTCTTCTGTACTATCTTCTCCCATTAAACTATAAGCTCCTAGGGGCAGGGATTGTCTTTTTCTTATCTGCATCACCAAGCACTTGGTAAGTTGAGTTGCCTGACATTTAATGTTTTTTAATTGAATTGAACTTGAATTGCATATATAGTCTGTATTGTATCAGTACATGATTGTTTCAAGGATCATTGAGTCTCATATCTTTATTCTACAAATGAAATTGGCACTACAGAGGTTAATCTTGCCCAATATCACATAACTAGAAAGTTATGGGAAGCCTAGAAAAACAAAGACTGCTAATTTTCACTCTAGTGTTTCATTGTACCTATCCATATAACATTCAACAATTAGTTATGAATTAGTAAGCCAAAGCCTCCACCTTCCTATCTATTCTACCAGTACTCTCCTGGCATTAATAAAATGATCATTACAATAATAATGACACTTAGAAGTTGCAAGATATTTTACACATACTTGTCATTTGATCCTTATAATCAGGTGAAGTAGATGTTTTTATTATATACATTTTATAGATAATGAATCTGAGGCACAGAGGATTGATGAAAATAACCTTTGTTAGATGACTTTTATTGCTTGTACAGATTATCTGTTTCCTCTCAGAAACCCCATTTTAAGGAAAGCACCTAGGCCATCCATGTGTTCATTCCTCTCCTAATTCTTTTCTTGACTCTCCAGACTTTCTCTACTCGGTCATAGAGGGTATGCTGTTCCTCAATCTGCCATTGTTTAGCTTCCTTTTATGTGTAGTTTTGTCCCGTTTCCTTGAGGACAGGGATTGCCTTTATTTCTACTTGTATTCCTAGAGTCTAGTACCATGCCCAGCTTATAGTAAGTACTTAATAATTGTTAATTTGATTTGACCTAGGGGTTGAGCAACTCACTAGCAGTTACATAGCTAGAATTAGTTTAGAAAGACACAAAACCTGGGCTCTTAGAACTCTAAGTCCATTGCTTTTTACTTCTGTTTCATTCTGTCTATACAAAACAAAACAAAACCAAAAAAAAAACCCAGTTTTTAAAAAATGCAAACTGATTAAATGTACAATAATACAAGAATTGGTACATGAAGAGCATCAAAGTAACTAACTATAAAATACAGGTTTATGCTCATCCCTATGAATATTTCTTAAGAGAAAAGCAGAAGGATATTTTTAATTTATATTGTTATTTATATTTTTCAAAACTTTCATATGAATTATCTCATTTAATTTCCAGAGCAAATCTATAGTAAAATTGTCACTTTTGTATTGCTCAATCTAGCAGTTAGAAACATAATAGTCACATATAGTTATTGAAACTAGAAAGAATAAACAGGCCATAATAAAATTAGCTGCATTATTAATGAGTCACACATATCAAATACTAGTATAAAGTATTCTATTACCAGATACCTATCATCTACTAGTTATTTGACTAGATAGTACTTCTTTATTATTATATATGAATTTACACCCTGGTAGTACCACTTTACAAAGTACTACTAAAAATTTAGGCAAATAAAAGTGATATGAAAAATGAAATATAATACTATAGTACAGTAATACACAAAAGAAATATTCAAAAGCCTTTTGAATGAAAAAATTTTTTGTATATAGACAAAATTCTACTTCAAAACAAAGTACTATTTAAGTCCCAAAGAATGAGTTGACAATTTTACAGAAACTAAGAAATCAATTAATGGGTGGGAAAGTTTCCTCCAAAAATGTTGGTGTCAGAAAAATAATCATATTGAAATTATGATGAGCCAAGAACTTGTGGATTAATCAGAAATTCAAAACTTGGACTAACTTACTGGCTAAAACAATGAAAGCTTATTTACATAAATAAGTTGCTAACTTTCACAATTAATAATTGAAAGACTTACATGTCTCTGTAACTTCTGGATATTAGTGTAACTGAATTATAATGAGGACTGAGGACACATTCCTTAACTAAAGTGACTTTAAAACTATTCAAATGTTAGCATGAGTAGAAACACAATAAAACATATTTATTAATTAAAAAATCTAAAAGCAGAAATTTAAAAAACATTTCACAATATAAAAATGTTCATATTATATTTACCATTTTATCTATTGAATACAAATACCTTAATAATAAAAAAGCAAATATGTAAAGCTTTGAATGAGAAGCACTGTAGCAAATGGACCAGGGCAACTTTAGAGTTAAAAAATAGGAGTTCAAGTTATGCCTCCAAAACATTAATAACTGTTATATAAATCATAGGCAAAGGACAATTCCTTATTTCCCCAGGCAACTGTCGGGGAATACAAGTTGCTCACAAGTTGCTTATCTGCATTATTAGAAGGAGTTTACATATTGGAAGTTTCTTATACCAAAGAAATGACAGATTTGGATATCCTTCCCTCTAATTAAAAAAAATTAATGCCAGGAAAGTTTTTCTCCTTTACTCTTTAATTCCTATAATTTTCTTTTAGGACAGAAGTTAATTAAGTTTAGAATGGAAGACTAAGATCCCCAAAAGAAGAAATGGTGAAGAAATAAGTAATCTTTAGATCTTACCATTAAAAAAGTAAATCAGTCTCAGAAGTATTTTTTTTAAATCTAAGCATTTATTCCTTCCCTTAAGACTAAAAAATTACAAGGGCCACTTATGAGTATGAATCATTAAGTTCTGAAGAATTTCTGATTCCACATTTGTGAACTCAATATAGGAAGGCTAAAATATGCACCAGGCAAAAAAATGCAAAAAGTCAAATCTTTAACTATAAATGTTAGAGAATACTGCTTATCATCAACACAGATTTTTATTGAATACTACAATGAGTAAGGAATATCATGTGAATTAGCTTCTAGTTAGTTTTGCTAATACATGGTAAGCATTTTTTCACAATCGCTAAGGCTGTGTATACTGTTCTTTATCCAAGAAAAGAACTTCTGTCAACAAGATAATTTAGTTTTTTATTGTTAGGGGTTTAGTTTATGAAACTACTTGGTAATTACAAACTATAGGGGCAAGGAATTGAGTAATTCTGTAATGTTAAATAGGATGTTAAAGAGCTCTGTACAACCTGAGTGGACAGTGGATAAAATGAAGCATTCAAAAAGGTTTCTCATAAAGATCAGTGAAACAAGAATGGTATAGTAAAATGACAAGTGGTGGGAGAGGCAGAAGATGAGAGTTCTAGTGCCAGATCTACCCCCAGATGACTGACCCTGATTAAATCATTCTACCTTGTATGTTAGTTTCATGATGTGTAAAATGAAGGATTGGATTGTGTAATCCCAAAAGTCTTTTCCCATTCTGAAGACATAATCTAACTGAGAATAAGAATGGCAGTTAGGGCCTCAAATTGAAAATTTCTGGTTTTTTTCTAGTTTTCCCACTAATTTAGATTTTACCTTAATTTAACTTTTATATATTAATTTAACCAACTTTCAAGGTAAAACTATTTCACAAGATGAAAACTGAATATATTTGTAAAGATTCTCAATTCAAGTTTGGAATAAACAAACAAAAAAAAACAGCAGATAATCCTCAAGCTATTTCTAGCCATATTAGGGAATGGATTTGAACTATACTACAGACTAAATCAATGCTTTAGGATGGTGGTCACATCAGCCTTAAGAACAAGAAAGTATTATATTCATTTTCCACTGTTTTTAATCTAATTAAACATTATCAATGCTTCCATGAATTTATAAATGACACTCTTAAGAAATACTGATTATTTGTTATTTTTCAGAGTAAATTTTGTTTACTGGAAGTTTCCACTTCACTCCCATGAAAAATTGGATGAAAGCAGTAAGTTCACCTTTATCTCTTCTTTCATTGTTTTAAAAATCCCTAAAGAAATTAATATGAAGACTAATAACATTTTACCAAACATTTGTCTTGAAGCTAATGTAAATACTCAATAAAAGATAGAGAAAAAGTTTTTTGTTTTTTAAGTAAAAGTGAACCTAAGAAGATAGGATTATTTTATTTGAAAGTTGAAAAGAACAGTTGTTTCTTCAAACTAAGACACGTTGCCTCAATTCAGTATTTCTCATTCCAAAAAGCAAGATAGTTTTTTCTACTCTAACTATATTTGTCCTTGAGAGAACAGCAGTGTAGTATCATGAAAGACAAATTGTTAATAAATTATTTGGTGGTTCTAAGCCAAGAGGAGTCAGTTTCAAAACAACTTAATCTTTCTCCTTTATTTCCCTAGCTTATCAAATATAGACAGATATTTGTTAATTACTGATCAAGTACATGAACCAACACAGCTCCTGAAACAATGTTTTCTAACCATCTTAAAGTAATATTTGGGGATGATAGCTAATCTTTTGAAAATAATTTCATTAAAATGGATATTAAACAAAGCATTCCAGAACTAAATTTACTAGAATATAAAATAAGTAACATTAGACAGGCTTGGAAAAAAAAAACAGTCTGTAAAACTATTTACCCATCCACAAATATATTTCACCAATGCTTCCTATTACTACCAACCAATTAAATTAAAAAACAAAACAAATAATTCATACTGCATCTGTACCTAGAGGGAGAGAACCAATTCAGAATGCAGTTACAGATATTCTACAAAATACAAAAAGAGATTTATTGCTGAAAAGTAGGCTGTGAAGAGATGCTGTATGACTTTATCCCTATTTGCCCCACTAATTCCCAAAAAATAATATACATTTCTTAAATTTAAAAAAAACTAGCCTGAAATTAATCAAAATCACACTTGGAGATGTAGCATCATTTCTTAATAAGCACAGAAAATAAAATTGATAATTATATGATGAATAATACTCAAAATATATTGCAAAATAAAAATACTAAAACCGAAATTGCAATAAACTATGGTGATCATTGTGTGAAGTGGTGGTGCAGCAAAATGTGGGAAGGAGAAGGAGGGCCATGAGGATTGTATGCCTCACCCTGTGAATCATCATCTTGCTGCTTCAGGTTCTGTTATCAATAAAGGAGCAGGGCAGGGGGCTGGAGGTGGAGGGAAGCTCTGTCTTGTCTCCAGGTGTCACAATATTTTTTTTCCCCTTTCCCTGCCGCTCCATTGCAGCCCTGTAAAACATTAGGCAAGCCTCTTAACCGTTCCCTGTCTGTTCCATTCCTTATCTGTAAAATGGGGAGAAAAATGTTTATTGGCTGAAAAGCCTTTTTAAAAGTTATTACAATACTGTAAGCCTAAACATAACAATGTCCCTAGTTTGGTCAAGTCACCATCAGACCCCAGAGGAAAAAGGCTAGAAGTTTGGTTTTCTTCCTGGCTCATGGCTGTGATACACACTCCCTTCCCTTCCCCTTCCCTCCTCCCCCCACCATCAGTCTATAAGTGGACGAAAAATTATGTTAAGCAAATTAAATAAGAATGTATTAGAAATTCATTCCCTGCTTACAGTTCATGCCATAATCTAAACCGCCATACCATTCTGAATTGTCTAACAATCAATACCTGTACTTTTAATATTTTTTCATTTCATTTTTTACTTACTGCCTATATTATTTCCAATACCTTTCTTAGAGAAACAGCCTGGATGATCACCACTATCATATTAAAGTTGTTCTTTTCCTAGTTTGTCTACGATATTTATTACAATCAACAAATTAGTACAAAACTACCAAGCAAGGAACATAACAAAAAACATAGTTTTTCTATAAAGTGTTTGCAGAAAATATTTTTATAGTCATATTCTTTATTATTCCCATTTTTTACCATTTTTACCATTTTATTACCTAAGGCTTTTAGCTAAGCAAGGCTCTTTCTTAAAAAGAACAAAAACAAAAAACCAACACTTGTTTTTTAACCCTTACCTTCCACATCAGAATCAATACTATGTATTGGTTCCAAGGCAAAAGAGTAGTAAAGGCTAGGCAATGGGGGTTAAGTGACTTGCCCAGGGTGGCACAGCTAGAAAGTGTCTGAGGCCAGATTTGAACGTTGGACCTCCTGTCTCTAGGCCTGGCTCTCAATCCACTGACCAACCTAGATGCCCCCCTCTTTCTTTTTGGATAATAGAAATTCCTTCTGATGGTTATTGTCAATACTAATCTCTGGAATACAAGGCGTTCTTAACCTTTTTTGTGTACATAGTCCCTTTGGTAAGGAAATGCTCATTTCAGTTAAAAGACATTGAAAATAAATAAATAACTTTTCACCATCCAAGTTCACCGGCCCTCTGAAATCCATCCACAGATTCTTACTTGTTCTAATATGAAGGCAAGAAGGAAGATTAGAATATCCTAACAAGAAACCAGTTTGTTTCTCCTTTTACTAAGCACAACTAAATCTTTATCTCAACTAACTTTTAAGAACCTAATAAGTTTTTGCAAATTTTTAAGATTACATATTTTATTCTACATTGAGCATGTTATAATTTTGTGTTTCCTTCCCCCTCCCTGCTCCCTCCTGTTCATGATTCAGAATAGTTCTTCTTCTTTTAGCCAAGCTAAGTTTGGAAAAGTTTATTACCAAGAGGTTGATCATCAAGGGTTTAGTCCTTTTGGCCCTGGCAATTTAAGAAAAATATTTTCTAAAGATTATAATCTGGATTCTGTTGGTGAGGGGGGTGCTTAAAGACACAAAATAATTAATACAGGAAGTTCTCTGAATTTAAGGGGGTAATATGTTCTTGATTCTTATGTATATAGCAAAATCCACAAATACAACAATATCTCTTTAGAAGGAGGAGAAAAATTCTCAAGTACAGAATTGGTCACAAGAAGAAGAGCCAAAGGCTATATATATGCTTCCTTGACTGAATGATTACACAGCCATATCAAAGAATTTAAGCTGAACAAGTAATTTATTGAACTTTATTCTATGCTAATGGCAATGTGAAATTCTAAAACAAACAAAAAAACCCAGTATATTTTACTACTTCAACTATTTCAGTTAAACTGGGGAGAAGACAATGTTGGCACTAAAATATCTATGGCCAAAGTTTTCATTTCTAGGAATATGAAAAAAATTCATCTAATAATCCTGTAGAATAAGTTTTTTATTTCACACTAAAACTCCTGTATTTCCCTTAATTAGCACAGGCTTCAAAAAAGTTAGAAATCGAATATGTGACCCTGCCATTCATTTATTTTTAATTTAATTATAATTTGGCCATTAAGGAATAGACATAAAATAAAATTCACAAAATTTAAACTATTTTTGCAATTACCTATATATATACATATGAATTCTGGTATTTAAAATATGTTAATAATGTTATTAGGTGGGATAGAGGAAAAGGACTAGATGATTTCTGAGGTCCTTTTCGTGTTATGATATTACACTCTGCAATATTTATTCCTGAAAAATTAGTTTGCAAATCAACTTTTAAAATAAATCATTTTAACAGAGCAAAAGTGCTCCCCATATAAACATATATTCTTGTTACTACTTTTATAATGGAACAGTTCTCTCCTCTTGCTAATTTAATTCTTATATAAGCTTTATTTTTTCATATATAAGATTCATTTAAAGAAGAATATAACCTAAGTTCCACAAAGATTGTGGTATTCTATTTAAAATATTTTAAAGCTTTAAAGTATAAGTTGAATTTGTGAGGAAATACTGCTGGTTTAAAAAAAAAAGAAACAACTTAACTACGGCAACTTCTTTAAATAAATAATCAAAAATTTAAAGTTAATGACATTTTAGGGGAATTAATTTTTCTTAAATGTGTGTAATTAGTATGATTCAGAAAAAAGAATGCAATACTGTATTTTCTATATCCAAAAAAGATACTGAAAGATAAGTAAATGTGAGTATTACATCTCACTGCTAATAATCCAAAATTTAAGTGTTACAACAATTCTATTGATGTTATCCTTATGCTAACTTTTTTTTGGTGCTCTGGATGTAATACATGAGTACTTTTATGTAGCAGTGCACTTATCTGCAGAACATAACCAAAATATGGGCCTTAATTAAAAGTATCTCCATCGAAAGTTCTTAAATTGATCTTAATGGTTAACTATTCATAGTAGAAGTAACAGTAGTAAGACATTTTCATTGGCTATTATGTTGCCAGCTATTGGACTTTTATTTTTAAAGTGATCTCTAATGTAAAATGTTAAAACGATGTCCAAAAATATCTTATTTTGATAGAGGGAAAATAAAGCCAAACCCTACCAATTAAAGAAAAAAAAAGATCACAAACATGTGCTACTAGTCACAGAAGAAAACCAAATGAGAGAATGTATGAGCTATTTTTAAAATTACTCTATAAGGCTAATTAACAGTGCAGTATACACTGTATAAGTCTTGCATTAGTACAATACTTTGTAAAACAAGGATGACAATACTATTATTTGAACAAGCTTTATTTCAATTGGTGCACTCAATTTAAAGTTAGTTCCTTTCACAAACATAGTACTTAAGCAAACTACAGGCTATGATAATTTTTAAATTTTAAAGTGTCAATATAGAAATTCAGTGCAAACTGATTGAAATTAATAGAAAACATATTTTCTCAGGCTGACAATAAAAGTGATTATGTGCAAAGTTTTGGGAAGTAAGACACCACCTATGATGCAAAGTCAAATGAATATTATACTGGTATGCCATAAAAAAGCCTGAGACTTGAATTTGTTCAGAGTTTATATAGAAAGGTAAGAATAAAATGTTAATTACTGTGATAAAATATATTTCTTAAGAACAATATGTAAACTTATAAATAATCTTTATAGCCAACTCAGTACAATTGATTTTCACTACTAGAAGAAAAAATGTGTACAATGCTTGGATAATAGAGTCACTGTTATATGAAAAAGACAGTGAATATTTTCAGCTAAAAAAATGTGATCTCCACTGTCTTCTAAAAGAAAATATGGTTTAGTCAGGCAAATGTTTAATATCGGAAAAAGAAAGCTAAGTTTTCCAATTCTTAATATCACAACACATTAACTAATTCTTTTATTCTTTCAATAACACAATATGCTCCCTCCTTATATTTAGATCTTAGAGCTTCATAAAAATAATATGAATAATTTTAGCTCCATTCACACACTTGGAGTGTTAAAAAGAACACATCAAAATTCTATATATAAATTCACAATTCTGATTTCCAATCTACACACAAGTAATGTAGACTATTTTCTAAGAAGAGTACAAATATACCCTTTTTTCATTTAGATAGTTTGCCACAACTGGGATGGAGAAAGAGTTAGTTGGAAAAAGGGTACAGGGTAAAAATCAAACCATATACTTAAACTTTTTAAAGGAAATAGGCTTTTAGATCTGAGAAGTATTCTAAGACTCCTTTTAGAGATAAGAACATCCACTACAATTAAATATCAGAAGTAAAATAGATATCTATGTGCTAGTATTTTTAATACAAGGATCAATCTTAAATTGAAACCTTGACTGAATGTAAATTATAGGGCTTATATTAAGAAACAAAGTTTGAAAGCTGAGAGTGTGCATGTGCATTTCAGGGGGAAGGAAGGTAGTTTGCAGGATATAACAGACAAGGTTGGCTACATTTTCCATAAATTACTTCAAATGTTAAATAATAAAGTCATTTACAGGTGAACTTAAAATGAGATTTTTAAGTTAAACATTAGAAAGAAACATAGTTATGTAGTTCAATTAATATATATCTTCATTTAATGCAAAATAAATTAACATGAATTTCAAAAGAGAAGCTCAAATAGCATCCAAAAAACCACGGCCAGGAAATGAACAAAAGACAATTACTACTATCTATGATATTTACTGCTACCTTTTCTTATTTAAAAATCCAGCTATTTCTTAAAATTAACAGAAATGCTTAGAAAGTCAAGGAGTTTAGTTATTTTTTAAAAATAAAAGCACATATGTATATATACATATGTATATAATGTATATCGTATGAAGCCAAAAGAATGCTGTATAAAGAGATGTCATAAAAATATGCTTTAAATGTAATGTAAATTCATCTTAGAACTATAAAGTAATACAAATGATCTCTGCAAAGCCAAATAAATTAAAATTCCTAGGCAATGAAATTCTTTTTTAAAATTCTCTCTTTTCATTAATTCTTATGGAACAAATTTGTGTATTGTTTTAATCAATTTTGATAAAAAGTACTTTTGTAAGCTCTACAAAAGATTTTTGGTAATGGGAAATTTAATGTACCCAAATAGTCATGTAATTTTTAAAAAAACTACAAATCCACTTAATTTTATTATTTCCTAGGTAATGAAGAAAGCCAATTTTCTGAATGAAATAATCACTTTAAATGTTTGGGGGAAGAAACCTCTACTATTTCAAAGAATATTCAGAATTTCTGCAGACTACAGAAAAATAAAATACATTTTGTAGTTCCAAGGTAGGATGGGATGAGAGGAAACTAGATTTTCTTTGGGGGGGGGGGGAGGAAATTTTATTTTAATACATTGTTTTTGAGTAGGAAACCTGCTATGCCTTATTTTTCTCTGAAAAAAACAATGTCCATTTAAGGTGAGGAAATGTTAAAGAGATCAGGGAGGAGGGCATATACCCTGTTATTCCTCCCCTCCTACACTAACTGTTAATAGTATAAAAAAGATGACTTCTATTTTTTTCCATTTTATTAGATTTTTGAAGTTGAGAGTATTTATTAATGAAAACAAAATAATTAAATTTGCAAAATTATATATTCAGATCTTTTATATTATATCCTTGAACAATACACTCATATAATTCTAGCCTTTTAATCACAGACACAAACTAAAAAGCTTATAGAAAAGCAATTAGATTAGCATAATATATTATTAGCATACCTTCAAAGTTTCCTTATTTAGAAGGACTGATGATGTTTAAGTTGCTAAATGAATAATAAGATGCAGATAACATTTTTAGTAGCTAGGCATTATATCTGAAGTGAAAGCAACTCCTCTCTCTAATTATTTCATATCATTTTGCAATTAAAAACCAGAACACAAATTTTCACTTTTAGCCTTTAGTTTTAACACTTCAAACATTGACAAGGTTAACTTGTCTATAAAAATTAAAATGCAAAAAATTATCTGTAAATTAGTCATTTTTGGATATATGTGTTACCTCAACAATGTCCGAATTAGTTCTGCTCTCATGAGGTTCATTATATTCTGTATACTTGAGGAGGACTTTGTCCATGTCAGTGCTGGCATATTGAAATAGTTTGTTAGAGCTGTTAAAAATGATGAGTGCTATTTCACAGTCACAAAGCACACTAAGTTCATAGGCTTTCTTCATCAAGCCAAATTTTCTCTTCGTAAAAGTCACCTGAGAAAAGAAAAAAAATTGTTTGAAAAATTCTCAATAATTGTAACTTTTAAATATTTCTTAAGTCTTCCTTTCACATGCAGGAATGTCTAAGACAGCTAACTGAATTTTTACTTCTCTCATTTTAAAATCATAATGATAATACAAATTCCCAACATTCAAAAGCTCCAAGTAATCCAAATTTTACCTTTTATAATATTGTTAAAGTAAAAAATCCAAAATATCAATATCTTTACCAATAAATACCAATAAAAACTTTCATAGTTTGTTTTTAGAGTTAATTTTCAACTTTATGCTGCATGGATCATTTTTGTAAATGTCTATGAAATAAAAAGCCCTGGTAAGGAAAGAAAAGGTAGTTGATATTCAGATCTCAATATTTCAGAGGAGACACAATATTTCTCTCTCTTTGGGCACAAAGACAGATATGCTATCTTTAATGGAAAGCTAAATGGCACTTGTTGGGGATGTAGTAGAGAAGATTCTCAGGCAAATATAACAAGCTGGACAAGACAGTCTCTAATGTTCCTTATACACAGAGATTCCATGATTCTGAGGGATGGGACAACTTAACTGGCAAGGCTTCCCAAGGATTTCCTCTGGTTAATGATACTATTTATATTTCAAGCAATTATAGTATTGCCAAGGATGTGGCAATTACCTAAGAGAAGAAACCTTTGAAGAGAGCTGGACAGTCCCTTAGCTACCATTTAGTGAGAGCGGTGAAATGGAGCATAAAATCACACAGTTAAGTAGCAGAGCCAGACTTTAAATTTAAGTGACTTTGCATCAAGAGCTCCATACCCAAACAAAATGCCTATAAAAACATAGACTCATAAACCCACAAAGAATCTGAAATATGAGAATATGAAGCAACAGGTATATTGTAAAGGTGCAAGATATGGCCACTTTGCTGAATTTAACAATGAAGGTAATTGAGGAAGAAGAATAACAATTTATAATTCAGCTGATAGAGGGAGAGGGAATTGTTCTCAAAACCTACAGAGATTGTCACAACTTTATGTTTATCACAGGAAACCAACAAGTATGATACACTGAGAATTTAGCCTCACAGATGAGAAAAGCAAAATGACTGGAAAGATCATTTTCTATTCTCTAGTGCAGATGGGGGAAGATGGCACATTCTCTAGCAAGGGAGACGAGGCCTATGAATAAAACAAGGAATAAAGATTCTGAGTAAATAGATTCTAAATGAAAGCAAAAGGAAAATGTTGGAAGATGGAAGACTGTGAAAAATAATAAGGATGACTATGTTTTTATAAGTAATCAGTAAGTGGTATTTGTCACAGAAGATGAGCTGAAACTTTTTCAGTTAGAAATAGCTTTTTTCTATTCCAAAATAATAAGAGAGATCACCAATGTCACTGATAATGAGGGTATCTACTACTTGCCCCAGGAAGAAAAGATGTGTTGTAGTGGCAAAGTTGCTGAAAGGTGTGTGAGTGTACTTATATATAAACTTAATACTGCCATGAAGTTCACCATGCTAAAAGCCTACTAGATGTGACATAAATTTGTCAAATCCCAAGAACTGTTATCAGGCATGAGCCTAATGTGGGTAATAAAGGGTACCTTCAAAAATAAACTTTTTAAAAAATAATTTTTAAATACAATTTTAAAAATAAATTTAAAAATAAATCTAGTGCAGGAAACTGGAAGACTTAGGAGGTACAGGTGGTACTGTCATCAATATTACTGATTAAATTATAAAAAGATTGTAGACGAGACAGCACAATACTAGGAGTAGTTGGCTTAAAAATAATACCAAAAAACTGCAGTTTAACTTTATGAATATAGATAAAGAAGATATATCTTTTAAAATATAGAAATGAAAGCCTGAAGTGGGGTGGAATAAGGGAAATAAAATATCTTAGATACAGGTGCTATAACAGATAACAATTAAGGCATAGAAAGATGAATGGAAGTTGAGTCTCCTCTTCTGTCAAAAACCTAGGTTCAAGTCTTGTCTTCACCATTAACTAGTCAAATAAATCTAGTTTTCCACTCTATAAAAAGTGGGATATATGCACTCAATGGAGTTGTTACACAAAAGATTAATGTGAACTAAAAATTTTAACATAGGTATGAAGTCTTATGCAAAAAAAAACAGTAAAATATATCTCATGACTAAGATTATCAAAAGCAAAACTAAAAATGAAATGCATCATATTACAGAATACAAATTTTAGAGATGGTCAATTATTAGCCAATGGACAACTCTATTCATCCACAGACTCTGGGATCATAAAATTTCAAAGAAATTTTGAGACGATTTAGAATGACTATATTACAGATGACTGAAGTGCTCTTTCCAATATTCTACAGCCACTCCTAGCAAGGCCCAGCAGCAAGCTACATTTTAGACAAAAAGAAAAAGCTAAGAGTATAATGAAAGTTGGGGCAGCATTTTACAACTAGAAAATTCTCATCTGTGACAATTCACAGTCAAGAAGGGGAGGGACAGAGTGGAAAGATATGGATGAGAATCATAGAGATCAAAGAAAAGAGGATCTTTACATACAAAAACAGAGAGAGCAACTGAAATTGCTTAGTAGTAATAAGAAATCCAAAGTGGTGCTCATCAGTTGGAGAGTGGCTAAATATGCTATGACTAAACACATGGTAAAAAAATAGAGATATTTTCACAATATGACCCATTACTATCACTCCAGTCTCCTTACATATTACTCTCCCTTCAAGCACTCTACTTGGGAGTTCCTTATATATCTCCCCATCTCCCATCATTATGCCTTTGTACTGGCTGTTCCCCAGGCTGAAACACTTTGTGCTCCTTTCTTCCCTCTCTCAGAACCCTTAGTTTTCTTTAAGACTCAGCTAAGTGCCATCCTATAGAGGAGAAATTTCTCCCTTCTACCCTTGCCCCAACCCCAGATGTTAATACCTTCCCATCAAAGTTGCCTTATTAGTTGTTTTATATGTGTCTTACAAATACACACACACACACACACACACACACACACACACACACACACACACACACATACACACTATCTCCTTATTTTATATTATCAAACTTGTTGGGAGGAAACTCTTTTGCCTTTGTATCCTCAGGATTCAATATAATGCCTAGCACACAGTAAGTACTAAATAAATGTTTGCTTATTATCTTCAGGGAAAAAAAATAGAACAAAATAGTTTTAACTGGAAATTAAAACCCAAGTTAAGTGAGGAAAGAATGAAAAGATCTCATTCTGTTCAAAGACCTACACATTCACATACAACTAAGCCCTAGATATTTTTCATCTTACTAACCCCACCACTCAGCTCCAATCCCAACCTCACCCTACCTCACCCTCTTCAATTCCAGTAAAGTTATATTACCCAGGCTCTTTCAAAAGAGGTGAGAGGCAAGTTAAATAACTTTTAAAATCCCATTTTTTCATGATTATAAAACCTAAAAAGAAAAGGTGCAGCTGGGTGGCTCAGTGGATTGAGTCACACCCTGAGATGGGAGGTCCTGGGTTCAAATTTGACCTCAGACACTTCCTAGCTGTGTGACCCTGGGCAAGTCACTTAACTCCCATTGCCTAGCCCTTACCTCTTCTGTCTTAGAACCAATACACAGTATTGACTTTAAGACAGAAAGTAAGGGTTTTACAAACAAAACAAAACAAAAAACACCTAACAATAAAAGTTTTAGCCACACATCACTAAAACCTTGATTCCTTCTCTACCCTCTATGGACTAGGAAAATAGAACAAATAGTAAGTGATGTTATAATGTAACCCCAAGCATCACTAAAGCATTAATAATCCTTATTAACCAAAACTCCCTTGGAGGGGGCAGCTGGGGAGCTCAGTGGATTGAGAGCCAGGTCCAGAGATGGAAGATCAGTGTGACCTCAGACACTTCCTAACTGTGTGACCCTGGGCAAGTCACTTAACCCCTGTTGCCTAGCTCTTACTGCCTTAGAACCAATGTACAGTACTGAGTCTAAAACAGAAGGTAAGGGTTAAAAAAAAAAAACTTCTTTAAATCTGGGGCCTGAAAATCAAACTAGAAACTATCACCCACAGTAAAAGATCCAGGGAAAGAAAAGTCAAGGTTAAAAACCTGACCAGGGAAGCTAAAAGCCAGAGAAGTTCCTACTGATAAATCTCATCACAAAAAACACTGGAAAGGAATTCTTCCTCACTTTGATACCTTCCATTTTCCACACCTCACAAATTTAAGAGTGCCATCCTAGGCTACTCTGTTAAATAAAACCAACGAAAACAATATGATGCAAAGATTACATACAGAAATAAAATGCATTCCTTCCTTTTCAGGCATAAGGAGAAAAGCTGGGTAAATTCCCATAGTTCTATGGGATAAGTAGCTTTTCTTGGGCCCTGGGACATAGATAAATTGTGAGAGGAGTAGGTCCAGAGGAAAAGAAAAACAAGGAGACAAAATATAGCCTAGGTGACAGCAAATGGATAGTTTCAGGATGGAGCTGTTTACTATTGCTCTAAGGTTGACTTCCCACCCCCATTTCTTCTTTTGCCCCCAGTTGCAAAGTCAAAGTGAACTTTATCATCTAGCATTATGTTCAGCACCTTCAAAGTCAAGAGCAGCTGGTGCTTGAGAGTACTAAGGAAGGCAATAATAAAGAAGCTGTGAACCTGGGCAAGTCCTAGTAAAGCATCTCTAGCCAATGATCCCAGGAAAGGGCACCAATTCCCCTCATATGTAGCTCCTTCAGGGAAGTCCGCCTGAAAGGCAGGTGTGTGATAACAATGAGGCTACTCCCTGATGCATAAACTCAGAAAGTCTGCTTTTGGCAGATGCAGATAACTCATAATGACACAAGCATCCAATTTAGCCTGCCTTCCAGTTAGTAGTATTCACTACTTACAATCTGCTCAGGGAACACTAGTATTGTTCCAAATGACTGCCATTGGCCACATACATTGATTGCAACATGGCAAGAGTGGCACTAGTTGACCTAAGCAGCCCAGCTTTCCCTCAGCTGGTATACTTCTGTTCAGAAACCAAGACATCAAAATTCTGTCCAGCAGTCAACCAATTTTCAATAACATTAAAAAAAATTTATGCCACTTAGCTCTGAGGACATAAATCCCATAATCCTGAACTTCTATCTGTGAACACTGAGGAACTGTGAATGAAGTCACAATTGTAAATATTATCCTGATGTTCAAAAAAGGCTAAAAGGTAAATGAGCAAACAACAATAAGATGGTGAATTTAACAGAGATTCCTGGTAAAATTCATTTAGTTTTATGATGACTTCAAAGAGTAGGAGGTAATAAATAAGGGTCATTATGAATTTATTAAGGATTGATAAAGGGTGACTGGATGACAAAGTTAACTCGCTTAAATGGCAAAACCTAAATCAAATGGATTAAGAAATGTATATCAATTTAGGGAATAGTAGTCTTTAGTCAAGTACCCTTGAGCTCGGTTTTTGGCTTATTCTATTCATCAACATTTTCCTCAATGACGTGAAGATGCTCAATGAATATTATCTGGAATGATAAAATCAAGACCAAGAAGATCTCAAAACTGAGCTAAAGATAAAACTATTTAGCAATAATTACTCAAAGCAGCATTTTCTATAGCAGAGAACTGGAAACTAAGTGCGTGTTCCACCAAGTGAAAAATGGCTAAACACATTGTGATTCACTAATCACAATAGTATTATACAGTATTATATAGTAAAATAGTATTATATAGTAAATAGCATTATATAGTAAATATATATTATAGTGTTATATAGTAAAAATTAATCTATTTGAAGTGAGAGAAACACAGGATAATGTGTATGAATTAGTGCTGAGTGAAGTAGAACTGAAAGAATCATACATATGTGTACAATAAAGAAAATGAAAACAACACTAAAATAAACCCCTAATGACCAACCTGGATTCCAAGAAACAATGAATCATTCCTCCACCTCTTCAAAGTAGAGAATAATAATAAATGTTAGCATCTAGAATTTATGAAGATATTTAAGATTTGCAAAATACTTTATAAATATCTCATTTTATCATTTATTTACAGATGAAAAAAGTGGGCCACGGTGAGATTAAGTGACTCATCCAGGTTCACAAAACAATTTAGTGTTTGAGGCAGGAAATGAATCCAACACTCCCAGTTTCCAAGTCATGTGCTCTACCATGTGTCTAATGACTCAAAGTTGAGGACTATGGGAGAAGTCTATTAGATAGATAGATAGATAGATAGATAGATAGATAGATAGATAGATAGATAGATAGATAGAGATTGTCCGACTCAATCATTAATCTGTTATTTGTGTTTAAAAAATTTTTGTTACATGGGAGGTTTCTGTGGCATTATATCTGGCAAAGACTTTAATACAAAAACAAGGTTTCTAAAAACATTTTTAAAAATACATTGCAAAAGTGTGGAAAAGATAAGTAGAGAAAAGGAGGTGGATTCAAGAAATGTACGGAAAGAATTGAAAAACTTGGCAAATGATTTAATATGAATAATGAGAAATAAAAATCAAGAATAACAAGTTATGCTCAATAGATAGAAGTTACAGGTAGGCAAATTACAACTCAATATAAATTAGAATTGTCCAAGAATGTAAGCTTGCCTCAACATTGGAATTCTTTTCTCAAGGTATTTAATTACATAATGAATAACTTTTTTTCCAGCATTACTGTAGCCAGGACTTATTAATTTAGTAGGGGTTGAACTAAAAGAACTTGAAGGTCCTTAGGTATGGACCTCATTACTATCTAACCTATGTGTAAGAACAAGTCAAAAACAATAAGATATCAGCCCTTTAAATTGGGCACCACAGGCAACACTAGAGACTGTGTCCAAATGCTGCTTTTAAGGAACTCTTTTGTGTTTGATCTTTTGAATTGGTTCTTTTTTTTTTACATTGATTGTGTTCTCCATTCCTGAATCTTCCTGGCACTGGTTCTTGACCTCCCTCCTTTCCCCCATTTTCCTAGACACAAGTTTATCACTCCTCTCCATTCCTAACTTCCCTTCCATATGATTTGGTTCTTGGAAATCTGCTTTTTGCTAAAATTATTCCAGAGTAGGTCTGTGGCATCTCTATTCCTACTAAAGAACATCTTCCTATTCTAAGATTCTATGAACACTCTAATAAATAATCCGGCTTCTGCTCAAAAAAAAAACTCTAGGAATGAGGAATGTATTAAAGTAGGAGATTTTTGAAGTGGCTTCAAGAATTTTCCTACTTTCCTAAGTTGTTCATATATGGATAATAAATGACTACAATTGTCTAGACTCACATGATAAGGGTCTAACCTGATACATTTTAGTATCAATCCATAATATGATACCTTTGCTACCCCAATACCTCCTTGTCCTGAAACAATAAAACTGAAAAAAAATACAGATACCTACTCTAGACCTTTTTTATTTTCCAAAACAGAAAATAAGCATAATTAATAGCTGGATAAATAATTAAGATGGAGAAGAACCATACAGTTAAACAAAACCAAACTCTCAATTCTTCCCACAATAGAAGCTCCTCTGTGATATAATTTTAATCTTTCATTAAAGCAATCAATTAATGATAACACTTTAGATAACACTGAAAAGAACTCAACATGTCTGTACTTTGCATGCCAAAATAACCAACAGAAAAACTGTTTTGATTTTCCTATTGAAATAAATTTAAGAGATAAGCCTAAAAATTCTTCCAAATCCTAACAATAGGATAGAATAAAACCCCAGAGATTAATTTCTCTACTGCCTCCTACCTATAAATAATGCCATATCTAATGTGTATCCGTTGATATATTTGGGTTTTAAAGGAATTTAGAAAAAGATAACAAAACCATATGTTATATAACCCACTCTAATATTCAACAGTTCTTGCTTTCAGGAAATTTTTCAATATGTCCAAAAACACCTTTATATTGCAATTTAAGCTCATGTCTTAATATTCTATGGGGAACAAAAACAAAAGTCCCCTTAACCATCTCATGGTCCACCAAATAAATTTTTATTGGAAATATAATAAAAATCAATGAGAATCTCTCCAAGACTGTAATAAAAACTCAGACTTCCATAATTTAGGTTTTTCCTCCTTCCTATTAATGGATATATTAATTTTAATGTGGTAGTAAGAAAATAATTCTATTTTTCTATATTCCTTCCTGAACATTTATCTTTCTAAATGTATATATATATATATGTATATATATATATATATATATATATATATATATGGATTTTGTTGCTCTTACTATTTTTGCATGATTGTATAATGTTTTGATTCTAATTTATTTTATTGGTATTAACTAAATAAGTCTTACTATAAATCTTTATATATTTTACATTTATAATTTTATAAAAATTATAATCCTATACACACAAAATGCCTTCAATCATTCCCAACCAATTGATAAGCAGGTTGTTTCTAAAATTATGCTATTATGAAAAATGCTACTATAAATAATTTTGAGTATCTAGGTATTTTCCCACTATCAATAAAATATACTTATATACTCCATATATACTTATATACTCCAACTAGTAGCATTTCAATATAAATAGTTTTGTAGCTCTTATTGTTTGATTCTAAGGAAGGTAGTGTGATACAATGGAAAGAAGTCAGATTTCTATTAAAAAGAAACAAACAAACCTGAATTCAAATTCTATATCTGACAGTTACTACCTATGTGATCTCAGATATGTCACTTAACTTCTCTTGATTAGTCAACTCAACTACCAAAAAAACAAACAAACAAACAAAAAACCTAACAGATTGGTGGACTGGATGATCCTTAAGATTCTTTTGGATTTAAACCTATGACTAATATTATTTTCTAATTATTCAATTTTTAAACCAACACAGATTTTTAAAACTTGTGTTAGATACTGACATCAATAGAAAAATTTTTAAGTATGAAGCCTCACAGGAAAATGTGAAAAAATGGCAAGTCTAAAATGAACCCCTAGAAAACCTCTGAAGAAAGGATAGAAAAATATAAATAAAAATAAACAGAAGAAAAATTAGAAAAGAAATGACAGGAAAAAAATCAACAGTGAGTTTCAAACAAATAATTCAAATCAAACAGTTCCCTAAAAAAGGAAATACAATATCTCAAATAGGAAAAGAACCCCCTAAGAAAGGCAGTACAGAGCCTCAAAGAAGAAAATGTCTTTCTAAAAATTAGAATTAGACAAATGAAAGCTAAATTTGAAATCTCTCATTGGAAAAGCAACAGACCTGGAAAACAGATCCAGGAGAGATAACCCATTGGTTAACTGGTTAATCACTGGAGTGCCGGGGTGGGGGGGCGGGGGGGGATGGGGGGAGGAACCTAGATAACATACTGAAAGAAATTATCAGGGAAAACTGCCCTCATGTTCTTAAAAAAGAGGAGAAAATAGAAATGGAAAGAATCCACCAAATACTACCTAAAATAAATCCTATATTTAAAAATACCAGATTATATCCAAATTCCAGAAATCCCAAGTCAAGGGAAAAATACTACAAGTAGCCAGGAAAAAATTTCAAATATTGTGGAACCACAATCAAGATTACACAGAACCTAGCAGCTTCAACATTAAAGGATCAGAAGAGACAAAAGTTGATATTCTGAAAAGCAAAGAATCTATTCCTACAACTAAAAATCACCTACCTAGTGAAACTGGGCTTAATACTCTAGGCCCTGTTTGTGAACCTCCAGCATGTGTGCTGTAGGGGGCTGCTCCCCTTCCCATCTCCACATGTGCCTGAGGACATTTCTGTCATCACATGCCCCTCTGCCCAGCTGCCCAATGGGAGTGCTTTCTCCCTCTCCTGTCTTAATATTCTAGGTGGAGCAAAAACAAAAGTCCCCTTAATCATCTCATGGTCCACCAATCAATAATTTTGTTAATGAAAATAACATTGAGAAGACAATACATCAAAATTTATGGGATACCTTCAAAGCAGCACTTAGGGAAAATTTATATTTCTAAACACATCAATAAAATAGAGAAAATACAGATCAATGAATTGGGCATGCAACTAAAAAAAAACTAGAAAAAATAAATTTTAAAAACTCATTTAAAGGCTAAGTCAGAAACCATAAAAATTAAAGGAGAAATTAAAAATTGAAAGTCAGAGAATTATTGCACTAATAAATAATAGTAGGAGTTGGTTTTATGAAAAAACATTAAAGAGACAATTGGTTAAAAAAAAGGAAAGAAGAAAATAAAATAATCAGTATAAAAAACAAAAAAGGTGAACTCACCACCAATGAAGCAGAAATTAAAGCAATCACTAGGAGCTATTTTGCCCAATTATATGCCAATAAATCTGATAATTTAAGTGAAATGGATGAATATTTACAAATATGAAAATTGCCCAGATTAGCAAAAGAAGAAATAAAATATTTAAATAATACCATATCAGGAAAAAAAAATTGAACATGCATCAATGAACTCCCTAAGAAAAATCCCCAGGTCAGATGGTTTCACAAGTGAATTCTATAAAACATTTAAAGAACAATTAATCCCAATACTACATAAACTACTTGGATAAACAGACAGGGAAGGAATCTTACCAAATTCTCTTTATCAAACTAATACAGTACAGTTACATAGGTCGGGAAGAACAAAAACAGAGAAAGAGAATTATAGGCCAATTTCCTTAATGAATATAAGATGCAAAAATTTTAAATAAGGTACTAGCAAGGGGAATACAGCAATATATTGCAAAGAATCCATTCAACTATGACTAAGTAGAATTTATACCAGGAATGTGGGGCTGGTTGAATATTAGGAAAACTATCAGCATACTTGACCATATCAATAACCAAACTAACAGAAATCACATGATTATCTCAAAAGATGCAGAACAAGCCTTTTACAAATTATAACATCCATTCCTATTAAAAACACTACAAAGCAAAGGAATGAATATCTCACACCCTATGCACCAAGATACGGTCAAAATGGATATATGATTTAGGTATAAAGAATGATGCCATAATTAAATTAGGGGAACACAGAATAGGTTATTTGGCAGATCTTTGGAGAAGGGAAGAATTTATGACCAAAGAAGAGAAAGAATATTTTAAGATGTAAAATGAATAATTTTGATTAAGGCTTTTGCCCAAATAAAACTAATCTAACCAAGATTAAAAGGGAAACAACAAACTGGGAAAAAATTTTATGACAAATGTTTTTGATAAAGGTCTAAGTTCTCAAAGTTATAAAGAACTAAGTCAAATTTATAATACAAGCCATTCTCCAACTGACAAATGGTCAAAGGATATGAACAAGCAATTTTCAGATGAACAAATTAAAGCCATTAATGATTATAGGAAAAAATGTTCTAAACCCCTCTTCATTAGAGAAATACAAATGAAAACAATACTGAGGTACCACCTCATATCCATCAAATTGGCCAATATAGCAATTAAAAATAGTGGTAAATATTGGAGGGGATATGGCAAAATTGGGATACTAATGTTTTGTTGGTGGAGTTGTGAACTGATCCAACCATTCAAGGGGAAAGAACCTACTTGTATAAACATATTTATAGCTTCTCTTTTTGTGGTGGCAAAGAATTGGAAATTTAGAGAATGTCCATCAAGTGGGGAATGGCTGAATAAATTATGGTGCATGTTGGTGGTGATGGAATACTAGTGCTATAAGGAATTATAGGCAAGATGAATTGAAAAAAAACTGGAAAGACCGGCATAAACTGACACAGAGCAAAATAAGCATAACTGGGAAAACACTGTACACAGTAACAGCAATATTGGGCAATGATTATCTGTGAAAACTTGGCTACTCTGCAATACACTGATCTGGGATGATCCTGTATTGGGACTATTATAGATAACAGTCTGGCAAGTCTAAAAAAGGAAGCAAAGAATCTAGATACATTCAAGTCTTTTGAACTGTGAAAGCTTCAGTTTCAACAAGGCAGTTTTTCCTTGATTGTCAGCCATTTCTAAGAAGCCAAACAGCTAGGCTTCAGAATTTTAAAGAGGTCAACTTTTTTTACTATGCAATTCCAGTGAACTGATCCCTAGCTGGCGCTGTTTTGTAACACAGGGGGGAAGGCAAGCAGCTAGCTACAGTTAAACAGAGTACTTTTTATCCCCCCTAGCAAAGTACTTTTCGAAGCCAGCATATAGGCAGGCTTTTTGGAGCAAAATGGTGCTCAATTTTTTCAATCTGGGAGCTATTCCAACGTTTCTCACGTCCAGGCACTAGGGTTACTTCGGTGGGTGAGGGCAGTTATGTCCACCACTTTACTAGAGATGGTATCTTATATACCATTGATGATATCTATACTAATGTTGATGACTTTTCTGAAGAAAATGCTTCTAGTGATTTTCAAACAATGGAAAGGATTAGTAATTAGGCAAATTGCATTTAATGACTTGAATCTAATGGTCATCTATCTTTATACCTGAAAGACTTATAAAAGGGAATAATGCTATCTACCTCCAGAGAAAGAATTGTTGGAGTCATCTTTAATATCAATTTATCTTTGGTTTTATTTCGGGGTTTTGATTATATATGAATGTGCTCTTACAGCAATGAGTAGTATGGAAGTGTGTTTTGCATGACAATGAAATATACGGAAAAAAAGAAAAATGAATAAATAATTAACTTTTTTTAAGGAGTTCAAAACAAACAAAACCTGAGTAGGAGGGGAAGGGAAGGAATAGAAACAACAATAGCATCTCTAAGTAAAACAAAAACAAAACAGGGGAGGAATTTGGGGAGGTAAAAAAGAGAACTATGGCAGGGAAATTTTTCATTAGGCAGATTATTAGTGTACTAACTCATTTCTAGGCTATTAGAAAGAAGGCAGTATTTAAGACCAAAAAAGAAATATAAGCTGAGAGTTTCAATGTATCCAGTGATAGATGATATACTTAAAATAAAAATCAAAAATGCCCAGCAGAAGCATAACAAGGAATCTGTGTAGCATAGGCATGGTTTTAGAACTACATCCCACCTTTATATTACTGTTTAATAAAGGCTTTGAGCCATCCCAACAAAATGTTATTTATATTATTTATGTTATCACAAAACAAATATGATCTGATAGATCAAAATATTCAGGCATCAAAAATATGTGAATTCATAAAAATATATATTTAAAATACCTTCACCATGTTCCTCCTGGCAGGGTAGATATCTAGCTTTAATCCTAGTCTCAATCTCAATCACTAGCAATATAAAAATTCTGGAACCTTATCAAATGAACTATGATAAAATTGAGTGAAGAAAACTATTAATGTTTTTCAGGTTGCATCAGAAAAAAAGAAGCCATATCATTGTAAAAACTAATTTAATTTACTAATCTGAATTTTCTCAACCACATCTAGGCTTCTCATTTCCTTTGATATTGAAAGCTAGATGCAACCAATAAGTGTCAAAACAGCTACAAATGAAAATAAAAATATTCATTTAGGAATAGATATGTCTTCTAAAGATTTAATGATTTATCTAAGTGATCTAAACTTCGCCCTAGAACAGATAAGAAAACAAGAAAAACTTGTGTTTCATACAATATTGAACAGTATGTTATAGTTTACCACAGTTGGCATCAGTATTCTACCAGTTTCTACTAACAGTGGATATTACACATGCAGTATTTATGTATGTATACATGTGTATATAGAATAATTTGTATTCTAACATGTACATACCAGAAACTTTTGGCAAGAGAAAAATGTTCAATATTTTTCATGCCTTACTCAATTTAGATGGGATTGACTCTTTGAATATGTCCTAATTATGTATAACTAGAAGAATCCTTGATTTCATCAAATTGAACAATTTCCACTCTGAAAACTCATACATAGAAGTTAAGGGACTTGCTTAAGGTAACACATCTAAAAAGTGCTTGAGGAAGAACTTTTCAGTCAATCATTCAAACCATGTTTCCTAATTAAGGGGACAAATAGATCACCAGAGTCTAAAGAGGAAATAGGGGCTAACATTTCATCTAAAGTAAATACATCAAGAATTAAGCATAAAATAATAATAATTTTATTCAGCACAGTAAGGTGTGAAGATTGTTATGTTTCACTTCACTTGATCCTTACAACCTATTAAGGTAGATGCTATTGTTATCTTCACTTTTCAAAAAGAGAGCTTAGGCTAGGAGTGTTCAACTGATTTTCCCAGGGTTATGTAGATAAAAAGTTGGTGTCAGGGTTTGAACTCTAGTTTTTCTGAGTTCAAGTCAAGCTCTTTTTCTACTATACCAACTAACTGTTACCACATGAACTGAGGTCAATCTATACCTTTCAATAATGTTATCCTGACTCCACACACATTCTCTGCTTCTTTTAGTTAGAAAATACCTCTATAGCAAAGAAAAGAGGAGAGTAAGATTTTTTCCCCTTAGCTGTACTGTACTTCTGTTATATTTTATTTCTAAATGGATTCCTAAAAACAATTTGATTTTAACTTTTAAAGGGAGTTTTCTATAACATAGATCAATTTTGTACATTCAATTCAATAAGCATTTTACTAAGCATTTCTCATTTGCACAGTGCTACAAATAAGAATATGACATAGATCTCTCCAATCTCCAAGAAAGTGACAGTTTCACTGAAGACCTAAGGCACACAAAATAACTACAAAACAAGATAAAATGAGAAGTTAAAAGAAATGTCACAATTTTCCTCCTCATCCTCTATCCCTTTCTTGGAAAATTTATACACATGTTGAAGTCCCCTCAGACACCATGGTTTTCCAGTACTTAAATGTGGATAAACATAACATAGCATAACTATGGACATTTGAAATATAATAATGTAGAGTATGATTATCAGGAATCCCTGCTAAGTCCATTAACAAAGAACTATAATTCTATTCCAGAACTCCAGGCTACTCTAATGAGATTAACTGAACAATGTGCAGTCCTTTTAATGAAGGAGCCCCAAGACATTAAGACATTCCTTCACTTGCTTGTTCTATCTGACTCCTTCATGAGCTGATTGAGAACTTATACCATCCTATCTGCTTGTTTTAACTTTTTAAAAAGTTTTAATTCATTTTTAAAATAATATTTGTCCTTGTTTACATGATTCATTTTCTTTCCCTATTCTCTACCTCCCTGTTTTCAGAGCCAACAAGCAATTCCACTGGGTTATACAAATGTTGTCACCTGATACCTATTTCCATATTATTCATTTTTGTTATGGAGTGATTTTTTTAAAGCCTAGATCCCCAAATCACTTACACATATTGCTTGTTTTAACTTTTAAAAGCCCTGTTCACAGCCTCCTCAGGAGTGTTTTTTTTTTCTTGAAGGACCTTAGCCCCTCATGCATGCTTAACTTTTCCTTCTCAATAAATCCTTCTAATTTTAAGATAGATTTGTCTGCAAAGTTTTTCCAAGTTAACACAGTTCATCAATGTTTTCTGCTAACTTTATATATAAGTTAACTCAACCTTAGCCACACACAAGGACAGGCATATCCTTGAAGTTATCATCATCCATAAGCGTTCTACCTCCATCATTCAAGAACTCAAGTTATTCTTCTTTCAACTCTTTAAGAGCCTCTTAAACTAGTTCTCTTCACTAATTCTTATATCCCTTCCTATTCTTACTTTACTTTACACCCTTCTCAATCTTTATCCTTTGGTTAACAAGTGAAATTACTCTCTAAATTAACTCTGAAATGTCTTTTCTCTCAACTTCACCTCTCCTCCAATTATCTCTTTGCCAAACTTCAACTGTGCACCAATCTCACATTCTCCACCACTCCTATTCAAATGCTATTGAAGGGTGCTGGAAAAAGAAGCACAACTGTGAAGACTGGTAATAATTCCCAAGTCTAGGCTATCTTATTTCAATTAGGATCTCATTACTGCATATACATTTCCATAATTGACTTGTCAAAGCATTTTTTCTAAATTTTTTTCTTTTCCCCTCAAACCCCCTTCTTTCTCTCAAGAAAAACACTTATTTCCTACTTATCTAAAAAAAAAAAGGAAACTAAATTTCCCTGAAATCTCCCCATATTCTATACCTCAAAAGTTAGTATCATCCTCCATTGTTCTAGTCTATGACAAAGGGGTGATTTTTCTCCCAACTAAGTCTAATTTCTCTCCTTGTGCTCTTAATTGAACCCTCTCCCAACTTTTCTTTTAGTCATCGTCTTTCCTATCTCAAAATTTTCTTAACTACTGGCTCCTGCTGCTGTTTATATACATGCTTCTGGCCTCTTCCATTCTTTAAAGCAAAAACAAACAAAAACCCTTATTTGAGACCCAGTTATCCTCTTAAGCTTTTATTCTTTTTTCCTTTTGTAGCCAAATTCCTAGAAAAAGTTACTAATTTTCATGGCTTCCATTTCCTACACTTCTCAACACCTTGCTTCTTAGCATCTCTTACTCAATTGAAACTATTTGGTAAAAGGTTACTAGCTATTTCTTGTAACTACTAAATGTGAAATCTTCTTAGTAATCTTCCTTGACTTCTCTTTAACACTTGACACTGCTGATCAGTTCCCTCTTCCAGGATACTCGCTCTCTCCTTTCTGGATTTTCTTGACTCTACTCTGTCTCCTAGGTAGGCTATCCCATTGTGGTCTTTTCTGCAGGATCATCAACCATGTCTTATGCCTCACAATGAATATGTTTTAAGTTATTCTCAAAGACCCTCTTTATTTTTGTTCCTTTATTTCCTCTTTTGGTGATCTCATGAGTTATCCTGAAGAAGCTTAGGGAAAGCTATCTCACATAACCAGGGCAAACGAGGAAAAGTTCTCTTATTAACTCTCTTCTGAACTAGTCAAAAGAGAGAAGACACACACATATACACACAGTTGGGTAAAGAAAAATATTTCAATAGGAAAATAGATGAGAAAGGGAAGAAGCAGAAATTAGAGGGAGGATTAGATATGAGCAAAATGAACTAAATAAAGAGGTACAAAATATCTGTAGCCCTTTTTGTAGTGGCAAAGAATGGGAAACTAAGAGTATCTAAATCAAATTTATAAGACTACAAGTCATTCTGCAAATGACAAAATGGTCAAAGGATATGAATAGTTTTCAGATGTAGAAATAAAAGCTATCAATAATCATATGAAAAATGTTCTAAATCCCTCTTGATTAAAGAAATGTAAATTAAAACAACTCTGAGATACTACCTCACATCTATCAGATTGGCAAATATGACAGAAAAGGAAAAAGATAAATGTTGGAGGTGATGTGGCAAAATTGGGACACTGATGAATTGCTGGTGGAGCTCTTAATTAATCCAACCATTCTGGAGGTCAATTTGGAATTACGCCCAAAAGGCAATAAAACAATGCATACCCTTTGATCTAGTAATATAACTATTAGAGGTCTGTGTCCCAGAGATAAAAAAAAAAGAGGGAAAGGACTTACTTGTACAATAATATTTATAGTTGTTGTTTTTGTGATGGCAAAGGATTAGAAATTAAAGGGATGTTCATTGGTTGGGAAATGGCTGAACAAATTGTGGTATATGATGGTGCTATAAGGAATGATGAACAGGATAATTTCAGAAAGATCTGTAAAGACCTTCATGGACTGATGCAAAGTGAACTAAGCAGAACCAGGAACACATTGTTGACAGTATCAGCAATATTGTGGAATGATCATCTGTGACAGACATCAATTATTAGCAATACAATGATCCAGGACAATTCTGAGGGACTTATGACAAAGAATGCTATCCACACTCCAGAGAAAGAACTGTTGGAGTCAGAACGCAGATGGAAGCATATGATTTTTCAATTGTTTATTTGGGTTTATGTTTAGGGGTTTGGGTTTTATAAGACTACTCACTTACAAGAGTAAACTATATGGAAATGGTTTTGCATGATAACCCAGTTCAAATTGACTGCCAATACCAGGAGGGGTGGGGAGGGAAAAGACAGGAAATAAGTTAGATCATATAACTTAGGGAAAATTGTGTGGAAATGTTTTTAAATGTAACTGGTAAAAAACACAAAAAATTAAATTTAAAAATACCCATTAATTGCAGAAAGATTAAACAAATTACAGTATGTAAATATAATGGAACACTATTATATTATTAGAAAAATTGAAGGGAATGCTTTCAGAAAAATCTGGGAAGGATGATATAAGTGAATATAGAGCAAAATGAGTAAAAACTAGGAGAATAATTTATACAAGGACAAAAATATTGTAAAGACAACTTTTGAAAGAATTAGGAACTTTGATCAGCATAATAACCAAACATGATTCCAAAAGTTTAATGAGGAAATGTGTTTGCCACCTGAGTGAGGTGATGGATGCAAGAATGCATAATGAAATATTTGAGGAATGGAAGTGTGGCTAATGTAGAAATTTGTTTGGCTAGAGTGTATATTGTTTGTAACAGGGGTTTTAGCTTTCTTTCTTTTAATTAGAACAGAGTGGGAAAGGAGGGAAACAAAGATTGAAAAAATATAAGGGACGAACAGATAGATGAAGACAAAAATTTTATTATACATAGAAGGAAGTTAAAAAAACTCATGTCTGACAGCTTCTACATTCAGTAAAGTAAGAGCTATGGTCAATTGCTACAAATGAAGGAAGCAGTTGTTCTAAGGATCATACATTTAGAGTTGAAAGGGACTTCTGAGGCAATTGAATCTAAATCACAAACTTTTACAAATAAGGACAGTGAACCACTGAGAAGTGAAAATAACTTATCCTGGGTTACATATTTAGTTTCTGAAGTGGGATTTGGACCCAGTTCTTTCTGATTCTAAATCAGGCAATTCCTCACCCCCAAAACATTCTCTAAGATGGGTAAAGCAATTCTGAAGAAGCAACTGTGGAAAATTATGTAGTGAATAAAAATCACTAAAGATGGTGCCAGGGATGCTATGTCATTCAGAGATGACCAAGTTTCCATTACCAAGAGTAATGAAAAGAGTTGTCAAGTGAAGATATCCAGAATACTGGCAACCTTGTTAACAATAATGACTTGAATATAAAGGATGAAATCATAAATAAATTAGGTAAACATAAAATAGTATACCTATCAGATCTGTGGGAAAGGAAGGAATTTAAGACAAAATGTAAAATGAATGACTTTGATTATATCAAATTAAAAAGATTTTGTACAAACAAAACCAATGCAACCAAAATTAGAAGGAAAGCAACAAATGGGGAAAACATTATTATAAAAAAACTCTCTGACTTAGGTTTAATTTTCCAAAAATATAAGAAACTATAAAGATTAAAATTAATATCCAGTACTCCAAGTATTATATTTAATAATATTTATTAAATATTTATTTTGAAGTATAAGGAAGTAAGGCTAGTAAAAACCAAAGCCACTCCTCCCTCCTCCACCATGGAACCAGAGAGGTCCCGTGGGTGGAAATAGAAACTCAAAACTCCCCCCATGTAAGGAGACACACAAACAGGAAATAGAAAAGGGGATTGTGGGAAATGTAGTCTCTAGGGTTCAAGAATCTAAATCAATACATTTTTCCTTGTGATCCTTTGGGAGACCAGTATCCCCAATGGATCATGAAAACATAACTGACTTATAACTTTAACTAGAGCCATACATAAATGTTACAGTTTTTAAAGGGAAATTATAATAATTTGGGGATAAGAGGAAAAGAAAAAAGGAACAAAATCAATAATAGGCACATTGACAAAAAGCCAATTAGGGGGCAGTCCCCTTTGGCATGAGTGTACATTCAAAACAAAAGCATTTCAATACCCCCAAAGTTCAAATTCACCACAATTTCACCACAAATATCTCAAAGTTCACTCTGGATCTTCTGATACAGTGTGCAATCTCTTCAAGGCATCTTCACAGCGCCTTCCAGATTCTGGGAGGTAGCCTCTTGTTCTAAATTTGGCTCAAATTCAAGTCAAAGTTTGCAACAATAACAAAGTCCCCCCTCTCCCCCCAACCCCGAGGAAAATAATAATACAGAACTAAGTCAAATTTACAAAAAATCAAGGCATTCCCCAATGGGGGAAATGCAAAGGCAGTAGAGGCTACAGAACCGGCCTGAGGCAAAATCTTCCCCGCTCCTCCATGTAGTGAGGGGGGAGTGGCACACCAGGGTCCTTGGGAACTAATAAGGACTACCAGGGAACTACCCTGCAGAGCGGTTTTACAGGGGAAGCCTGCGAGAACAGGAGAGAAGAGACCACAGACTGAGTGGGCGGGCAAGCTAACAAACTTAGGAGGCTGGGAAGAATCAGCCTGAAGCAAAAACATCAAAATTTGCCCATTTCACTCAGATTTCTGACTGAAAAGGAAAGGGAAAAACCAGAAAAGGGATGGCTCAGAGTGCCCAAGATCAACCCTCCAAGAAGAAAGGGGAAAAAGTGACTATTGAAAACTTTTAAGGAGGGAAAACGCAGGCTAAAAACAAAAAGAGGATGAAATACAAACAAAATCAAAACACACCCCCCAAAATGGAAATTATCCACAAGCTCTGGAAGAACTCAAAATGGAGCTTTTCCAAAAGATGGAAACCTTCTGGCTAGAAAAACGGGAACAAATTCAGAAAGAGGTCTTCAGCCTTACAGACAAAATCTCAAAATTGGAGAAACAGCTGGAAGCCTCTAACAGAAGGGCAGACCAAGCTGAAAAGCAAAACTGGTCCTTAAAGATCAGAATTAAGCAACTGGAAGACAGTGATATTGCAAAACAGCAAGAATTAATAAAGCAAAGTAAAAAAAAATTAATGAAATAGAAGAAAACATAAAATATCTCACTGACAAGGGACAGACCAGGAAAACTGAGGAAGGAGAGTTTTGAAAATCATTGGTCTACCTGAAAAACCAGAGATTAAGAAAAACTTCAATGCCATACTACAAGAAATCATTGAAGAGAATTGCCCTGTTGTTCTCAAACAAGGGGGCAAAATAGAAACCGAAAGAGTTCATAGAACATTCTCTATACTAAATCCCCAAAAGAAAACCCCCAGGAATGTAATCACCAAATTCAAGAGCTTCCAAGCTAAGGAGAAAATATTACAAGAAGCTAGGAAGAGAAACTTCAGATACAGAGGCCCGTCAATAAGGATCACACATGACCTAGCAGCAAACACACTAAGAGACCGTAAAACCTGGAACACGATTTTCAGAAAGGCAAGAGAACTCGGTCTTCAACCAAGAATCAGCTACCCATCAAAACTAACTATATACTTCCAGGGGAAAGTATGAGCATTTGACAAAATAGAAAATTTCCAAATATTCCTGAAGAAAAGACCAGAACACAGTGGAAAGTTTGACATCCAAACACAAAGAACAAGAGAAATATGAAAGAAAGGGAAAAGGAGAAAAGTGTTTTTTTTTTTCTTTTATTCAAACTCTCTTCTATAAGGACCACAATTAGATCAAATTATACATTCTAACATATAGGGGAAATGTTATGTGTGACTTTCAAAAATCGTATGCATTAATAGAGTAATCAGAAGAATCACTCATAGGGAAAGATTGGGGCATTAACATGATTTGGAGGAGAGGGAGAAAAAAAGAAAGAAAAAGGAAGGGGGGGAAATCAATGATGGTACTAAAATATACTTGAAGAAATAGAAACAAATTAAATAGAACAATCTTTGTCACACAAAGATACACACGGGAAGGGGAGGGGAAGAATTCTCTTATAAGAAGGCGAGGAAAAGAGTGCTGATTGATATTACTAAAACCTTACTCTCAGTGAAACCAATTCTGAGAGGGAGGAGAATCTAGATCCATTGGGATCTTGAATTCTATCTTACCCAACAGGGTAAGGGAGAAGGGAAAACCAAGGGGATTGGGGGGGAGGGAACACAAAAAGGGAAGGAAGGAGAGGGGGGGGAGGAGAAGGGAACTAAAAGGGAGGGGCTAGAAAGGGAAGCATAACAAGGGAGGGGGCTAGGGGGACCAATTTAAAATAAACCATGGGTTTAAAAGGTAATAGCAAAAGAAGAAAGGTCAGAATTAGGGGAGGATATCAAAATGCTGGGGAACCCACAAATGACAATCATAACATTAAACATGAATGGGATGAACTCACCCATAAGATGTAGACAAATAGCACAATGGATTAGAATCCAAAAACCTGCAATATGTTGTCTTCAGGAAACACACATGAGGCGGGTAGAAACTCAAAAGATCAGAATTAAAGGTTGGAGTAAGACCTATTGGGCCTCAACTCACAGAAAGAAGGCAGGAGTAGCAGTCATGATATCTGACAAAGCCAAAGCAAAAATAGACCTGATTAAAAGGGATAAGGAAGGTAAATACATCCTGATAAAAGGGAGTATAGACAACGAGGAAATATCACTAATCAACATGTATGCACCAAATGGTATAGCACCCAAATTTCTAATTGAGAAACTAGGAGACTTGAAAGAGGAAATAGATAATAAAACTATACTAGTGGGAGATCTGAACCCACCACTATCAAATGTAGATAAATCAAATGAAAAAATAAATAAAAAGAGGTAAAAGAGGTGAATGAAATCTTAGAAAAATTAGAGTTGACAGATATATGGAGAAAAATAAATCGGGATAAAAAGGAATACACTTTCTTTTCAGCAGCACATGGCACATTCACAAAGATTGACCATACACTAGGTCATAAAACATGGCATACAAATGTAGAAAAGGAGAAATAATTAATGCAACCTTTTCAGATCATAAGGCAATAAAAATAATCATCAGTAAGGGTACATGGAGAGCAAAACAAAAAATCAATTGGAAATTAAATAATATGATGCTCCAAAATAGGTTAGTTAGAAAACAAATCATAGAAACAATTAATTTCATTGAAGAAAATGACAATGGTGAAACATCCTTTTAAACCTTATGGGCTGCAGCCAAAGCAGTACTCAGAAGAAAATTCATATCCCTGAGTGCATATATTAACAAATTATGGAGCGCAGAGATCAATGATTTGGACACGCAAATCAAAAAACTTGAAAGAGAACAAATTAAAAAACCCCAGAAGAAAACCAAATTAGAAATCCTAAAAATTAAGAGAGTAATTAAAAAATTGAAAATGATAGAACTATTGAATTAATAAATAAGACAAGAAGCTGGTACTTTGAAAAAACACACAAAATAGACAAGGTACTGATCAACCTAATAAAAAAAAGGAGAGAAGAAAAGCAAATTAACAATATCATAGATGAAAAGGGGGACCTTACCTCCAATGAATAGGAAATTAAGGCAATCATTAAAAGCTTCTTTGCCCAATTATATGGCAATAAATATGCCAATCTAGGCAATATGGATGAGTTTTTACAAAAATACAAACTGCCTAGACTAACAGAAGAAGAAATAGAATTCTTAAATAATCCCATATCAGAAAAAGAAATCCAACAGGCCATCAAAGAACTCCCTAAGAAAAAATCCCCAGGGCCTGATGGATTCACCAGTGAATTCTATCAAACATTCAAAGAACAGCTAACCCCAATACTAATCAAACTATTTGACATAATAAGCAAAGAGGGAGTGCTACCAAACTCCTTTTATGACACAAATATGGTATTCATTCCAAAGCCAGGTAGATCAAAAACGGAGAAAGAAAACTACAGACCAATCTCCCTAATGAACATAGATGCAAAAATCTTAAACAGAATACTAGCAAAAAGACTTCAGCAAGTGATCAGGAAGGTCATTCACTATGATCAAGTAAGATTCATACCAGAAATGCAGGGATGATACAATATTAGGAAAACCATCCACATAATTGACCATATCAACAAGCAAACCAACAAAAACCACATGATTATTTCAATAGATGCAGAAAAAGCCTTTGATAAAATACAACACCCATTTCTATAAAAACACTAGAAAATATAGGAATAGAAGGGTCTTTCCTAAAAAAAAATAAACAGTATATATCTAAAACCATCAGCTAACATCATCTGCAATGTGGATAAACTATATACATTCCTAATAAGATCAGGAGTGAAACAAGGATGCCCATATCATCTCCATTATTTGACATTGTACTAGTAACACTAGCAGTAGCAATTAGAGAAGAAAAAGAAATTGAAAGCATTAAAATAGGCAAGGAGGGGACCAAGTTATCATTCTTTGCAGATGATATGATGGTCTACTTAAAGAATCTTAGAGAATCAACAAAAAAGCTAATTGAAATAATCAACAACTTTAGCAAAGTTACAGGATACAAAATAAACCCACATAAGTCATCAGCATTCCTATATATTTCCAACACATCTCAGCAGCAAGAATTAGAAAGAGAAATCCCATTCAAATCACCTTAGACAAAATAAAATACTTAGGAATATATCTCCCAAGACAAACACAGGAACTATATGAACACAACTACAAAACACTCTCCACACAATTAAAACTAGACTTGAACAATTGTAAAAACATTAACTGTTCATGGGTAGGATGAGCCAATATAATAAAAATGACCATCCTACCCAAACTTATTTATCTATTTAGTGCCATACCCATTGAACTTCCAAAAAATTTTTTTTTTACTGAATTGGAAAAAACCATGACCAAGTTCATTTGGAAGGACAAAAGATCAAGGATATCTAGGGAAATAATGAAAAAAATACAAAGGAAGGGGGCCTTGCAGTCCCAGATCTCAAACTATACTATAAAGCAGAGGTCATCAAAAAAATTTGGTACTGGCTAAGAGACAGAAAGGAGGATCAGTGGAATAGACTTTGGGGTAAGTGACCTCTGCAAGACAGTCTATGACAAATCCAAACACCCCAGCTTTTGGGACAAAAATCCACTATTTGATCAAAACTGCTGGGAAAACTGGAAGACAGTGTGGGAGAGACTAGGTCTGGATGAACACCTCACACCCTACACCAAGATAAACTCAGAATGGGTTAATGACCTGAACATGAAGAAGGAAACTATAAGTAAATTAGGTGAACACAGAATAGTATACATGTCAGACCTTTGGGACGGGAAAGACTTTAAAACCAAGCAAGACATAGAAAGAGTCACGAAATGTAAAATAAATAATTTTGATTACATCAAATTAAAAAGTTTTTGTACAAACAAAATGAATATAACCAAAATTAGAAGGGAAGCAACAAATTGGGAAACAATCACACCTAACAGAGATTGGCTAACATGACAGTGAAGGAAAGTAATGAATATTGGAGGGGATATGGCAAAGTCGGGACATTAATTCATTGCTGGTAGAGTTGTGAATTGATCCAACCATTCTGGAGGGCAATTTGGAACTATGCCCAAAGGGCGATAAAAGAATGTCTGCCCTTTGATCCAGCCATAGCACTGCAGGGTTTGTACCCCAAAGAGACAATAAGTAAAAAAGACTTGTACAAGAATATTCATAGCTGCACTCTTTGTGGTGGGAAAAAAAAACTGGAAAATGAGGGGATGCCCTTCAAATGGGGAATGGCTGAACAAATTGTGGTATATGTTGGTGATGGAATACTATTGTGCTAAAAGGAATAATAAAGTGGAGGAATTCCATGGAGACTGGAAAGACCTCCAGGAAATGATGCAGAGTGAGAGGAGCAGAGCCAGGAGAACATTGTAGAATTGAAAATAATGGACTTCTCCATTAGTCTCAGTGCAATGTCCCTGAACAACCTACAGGGATCAAGGAGGAAAAAACACTACCCACAAGCAGAGGACAAATGGTGGGAGTAAAAACACCGAGGAAGGACAACAGCTTGACTACAGGGGTGGAGGGGATATGATCGAGGTGAGACTCTGAATGAACACCCTACTATGGAAACCAATAGCATGGAAATGGGCTCAGGGTGAGGACTCATGTGATACCTAGAGGAATCACACATTGCCAATGGGAGGGGTGGGAATAGGGGGAGAGGGAAAAAAAAAAGGTGATCTTTGTTTCTAATGAATAATGTTTGAAAATGACCAAATAAAATGTTTAAAAAATAAAAAAGTAGTAGAAAGTTTCATTACTTTGTAGTTTTACTCTATACATTATCACATCTTTATATTTTTCTAGTAAAATACAAATAAAAGAAACAGCAGGCATTAGACTGAATCTATCAACATTCATTTCAGTCAAATAATTTTCTGAAATAGAATGTCTGTCAGCAATTTAACTTTGCTGCTCCTTTTTCAACAGTGGAAATTCAACATTTCTGTTGAAAAAGAAACAATAATACCCTCCTGGCTCATAGTTGTTACTTAACCCAGGAAATAATGACTTTGGTGCCATTAATACCTTTTTAAAACAAAAGGCTAAAATTTGTTTTAGGAAAGATTTGCCCTAGATTTCAATTGGGGCTTCAATTTTACTCATAGTACAGATCTAGGAAGACCAATATTCTCTAAATGTGTACTAAGTATGAGGTAAAATGCTCAATAGATGTCTAATATACTTAAAATATAAATATCAGTAATTTTCACTTCAAAATAAAATCATGAGATCATAGATAATAGATGAACAAATCCATATGAGTCATTCATAACCAGGACATAGTAAGATATTTAAATGGCCTCCAGTACAGTATGGAATCCCTTCCTTGCAGAGAAATGTATTCAAGGACATATATCAGCTTCTTCACATAAGAATTGGTACATGGATTATGATCTGTACTAATAAGGGATTAAGTCACAGATCCACTAAAGTATAAGTTTAATGTTCATTTCAAAATTAATTATTTTTTTAAATTTGGGATACTACAGACTATACATCATTTAAAACCTAATGTTGAACAAATGTTTCAATTTAGATAGTCAATGTTGGGGGGAAATAATTTCAACTCTCCTAAAGTAATCATGTTTACAGATGAAGATTTTCACTTTAAATCTAAGATTCTATATATTCTACCATATTTACAACATAAGCAAAATATCAGAATGTTTTCATTTTTCCATTAGGAGACTGTCAGTCTGCTATGACAACCAACTAGATGGACTATTTTGTAAAAGAAAAAAAAAGATTAGTCATGGCCTGTTATTCAAAAAATCCAGTTATCTTTGGGCTACAAGATATAGATGATGAGGTATATACCATTCATGGTGAATAATTTAGCATACTGAATACATAATCGGATTACTATCCCATATATATTTTGGAAATTATGATGCCATCTGCAAACACCTTATATCTAGACTATTCTAATACCCTGCTGGTTCATCTCTCTATGTAGTGTCTTTTTTTACTCCATATTCCCCATAGCTATCAAAACTTCCTTATCAACTTCAGGATGAAATATACAATCCTCTCTTTGACTTTATAACCTGAATCTCTTCTTCCTTTAAAGAATCCTTACATCTTATTCTCATCTATGTATTCAGATCTAGCAAACCTGGCCTTCTTGTTCTTCCTTGAATATGACACTACATCTCTTAGCCCTGCCTTTTCTTTGGTGGTATTCTATGTCTGACTTCTCTCCATTCCCACCTTACTTCTGCTTCCTGACTTTCCCAGTTTCCTTCAAGTCTCAGTTATCTCTTTAGGATTCTGAATTAATTAACTAGAATCTAAACTAAATCTAAAGATTAGTTAATCTTTAAGATTCTGAGTGTGCTAGACTATGTAGATGAATGAAGTTGCTTCATTTTTGGTGTATAACTTCTGTTTTAGAGTTGTTTGAAAAGTTATAGAGATTAAAGAAAATGTCTAATCCTCCATCTTGTTGATCAGGTGATCCAAAAATTTTGATCTTCACTTGAAGGAACAATCCTAGACCATCCTCATGACAACTTAGAGATAAAGTGTCCTGGAAGAACTACCTATAATAATTAGATAACATCCCATACACTTATGCCTTTTAAATGCTCCTCAATTTCTTTTACTTTCATCCTTAAAAACAGCCAAGGAGAAATCTGTATCTCCAGAATTATAAATTCAATATTGAATCAAATAGTCTTCCTCCTATCTACCTTTTTGGCTGACATCAAATAGAATGAGGAATAATGCTTCAATCCTATGATATCATTCCCCTCAAACAGTTACATCTCAAAGTAAAAGTAGTAGATACCTTGCTCCATACCTAGAGTTATTGTAGAATTATCAAAAATGAAAGAGAATTCCAAATATGTAAGAGATGTTACTTTTCCTGTATTAAAAGGAAAAAAAATGAGAAACCATCATATGCATCTTGGTAGCTGCCATGACACCATCTTAATCTGGAAGCAGATGTGGAGAACCATAAGCATTGCCCCCAACATGGATTTCCTGAGGACAACTGAACATAATATCCTTTGATTTCATTAAGACACTTAAATCTGGTGCAGTGAACTTTCCTTTTACCTTCCTTAATTTGGACAATAGATTATCAAAAGCAGACCCTTACTTCTTATATAGCTCTATTATCACAACTGACTTGCCACTCTACAAAGGAATTTTCCTAAAGAACAGTTCTGATCATATCCCAATACTACTCTAAACTCCACTGGTTCTCTACTACCTCTAGTAATAATTATAAATTCCTCTATTTGCCATTTAGACAATCTAGTCACATTCTACAATTCCAGTTATCTGGCATCTTATACAGTATTTTCCTCAATGTACTCTACCGTCCATCCAAAATGGTCTTCTTGCTGTTCTTCACAATCAACATTACAATTCCTGTTTATACCTTTCTATAGACTGTCCCCAAGAAGAAAAACTCTTCCTTCTCACCTCCACTTCTTAGAATCCTTGACTTCCTTCAAAACTCAGTTCAAGAGCCATTTTCTATTTTTAAAAATTAAAATATTTTATTTTCCCAATAATATGTAATAATTTCCATATACATTTTCTGACATTATACAATCCAAATTCTCTTCCTTCCCCTCCTTACAGATGACAAGCAATTTTATCTGAGTTATACATGTATTCTCATGTAAAGCATACTTCCATATTGATCATTGTTATAAGAGAATATTCATATAAAACCAAAACCCTAAAATAAAACTGTAAATAAACTAATATGAAAAAGATAGTATGCTTTGATCTACATCTGACTCCAACAGTTCTTTTTCCAGAGATGGATAGCATTCTTTGTCATAAGTATTCCATCACCAACATATACCACAATTTGTTTAACCATTCCCCAACTGACATTCCCTCAATTTCCAATTATTTGCCATCACAAAAAAGAGTTGTTATAAATGTAGAGCTAATTTCTATAGGCCTTTCCCAGTTCTCATATCTGCTATTGCTTTCTCCACCTCCAAAGTTAACTTGCATCTTCTTCATATATACTTATAGATCTATACATGTTCCGTCCAGCATCAGAAGGGGTGCTCTTTGAGGGTAATGACTTTATTTTTGCCTTAATATACCTAGCTCCAAGTACAATGACAAGAATAAAAAAGCACATAATCAGTGCTTGATCGATCTGTTTGTTATTCCCACTCAAAAACATTTAAAGTTCTTTGAGGTCTTATCTTTATATCCTCAGTATGAGTACAGAGAGCTTGTTATATGGTAGTTAATGCTTGTTGAATGAATACATGATGAAGTCTATGATAAGCTTTTAAATCCATTACCAACAAAAGTTATTTTATATAGATTAAGGCTTAGATCCCAGAGTTATTTTCCTTAATCCACCCATAAATATTTGTTAAGTATGTACTATGTGATAGTCACTGTGTTAAGCACTAGGAATAAAAAGACAAATATGAAAGCTTACCTTCTAACAGAGGAAACAGCATATACATACAACCTTTTTAGCTTCCTTCTATCTTCTCCTTGGCCTAATTCATATCTTGAGGACTCATGAGGAGCAGCTGCTGTTGAAAGCCCTAAACCCTAAATTTCCAATCACTGTTCTCTTTCCCTCTGCCTCTCCTCTATGCTCCTGCCCCTCCCTCCTCTACATCTCTATCATTCAGGAGGTAAGTCAGAATATCACTTTACTCCTACCCTTGGGCTTACTCCTCTCATCTCCTCTCAAGAGATGGGCATCGATCTTGGTTCAGGCCCACATGGTCACTTAAGTAATCTCATGTAAATCAGCACCAAGGAGAGGTTGCTCTTTGTACATGATGCACTTTTCATTTCTATGCAGGCTGCTGCAATCTAAGTGCTAAACATTGATAGCTATGCCTGTCACTGTACATATAGCATGTTAAATATTTGTATCTTTGCAGTTTTTTTCTAGAATATTTTTTGCTGATTGGCTGACTCAACATTATCAAATTTTTACCTTGGAGTGGGGCCCAGAACAATAAGAGAAATGCAAAGTAATGTAGAAGGAAGGGCTCTAAGCAGTTGCTGGGAATCAGGAAAAGCCTCTTGTAAAAGGCGAACCTTGAATGGTGAAGAGGTGGAAGGAGGTTGAGTGTTTTAGCTTAGATTATAAACAATCCAAAGGCATAGTGAAAGGAGACAGATATAAGTGATTAAGAACAAGTATGCCAGTATGCACTCTATAGAGTCTGAAAAGACAGAAAAGAATCATGCTATGAAGTACTTTAAATGAACAAGAGAAAATTTTCTTTTTCTTCCAAGAGTTAATATGGAATCAGTGGAGCTTTAGTAAGCAGAGACTGACATTGTCAGACCTGTACTTTAGGAAAACCGCTCTGACAGCTGCACAGTAAATGGACTGGACTAGAGAAAGACTTGAAAGTCTTGGGAGAGCAATTCAGGAGATACTGCAATAGCTGATGAAAAGATATAATGAGAATCTGAATTAGAATGATGACTGAATACAGGGAGATATACACAAAAATGTAGAGACAGAAAAAAATAAGACTTGGTAAGTGACTCGTCATGTAAGGTCAGGAAAGTGAGAGGGTCAAGAAAGATATAACAGCTGTAAACATAAGTATTAGAAAGATGGTGGTACCCTTGACAGTAATAAAAATGTTTTGAAGAAGAATGTGTTTTGGAGAAAATAAGAGTTCTCTTTTAAGAACGAGTTAGAAATGTCTATAGGATATGTATACAAGATATATAGGATAGGATATTGAAATGTATAATAGGTAGTTTTCACATCAGAGAAATGATCAGGAGAATGATTAAAGCTGGATGTATAATATGGGAGTTCTCTCTACAGAAATAATGCAATACATGGAAACTGATGAGATCACTAAATGTGAAAGTCTAAATTTAGGGAAAAAGAGGAGAGAGTCCAAAACAAAGCCTCAGAGTACACACTGAATGTGTGTGTGTGATATGAAGAACCAGCAAAGGCCAATAAGAAGCAGTCAGGTAGTAGTGGAACTAAGAGAGAAATGTCACGAAAATCCAGACAGGAGGTAGCCAAGTGTCAAATGCTTCAGAGAGGTCAAGAAGGATTAGAATTGAGAAAAAGACAGTGTACTTAGCCTTAAAGAGATCATCATTTTACTTCATGGAAGCCAATTGTGATGAGGTCAAAAGTCACATAGCCAAGGATTTTTACAAGACACTGAGAGAAAGTGAAGGTAATGAGTGTAGTTGGCTTTTTAAAGGAGTTTAATAAAAAATAAAAGAAAATATTAGATTACAGCTAGAAAATACTGGTTGGTAATATCAAATGAGTGACTTTTTTTTACTGGCAAAAGAGAAGAATATGCAATAACCAGTAGACAGATAGAAATGAAAGATGATGAAGTATAATAGTGAAGGCAATTTGCTAGAAAAGATGGAAGGAATGAGAACATGTATATACAAAGAGGAATTGGCCTTGATAAGAAAAAAACGACTGCTACTGTACAGGCTGAAACAAAGGAGGAACTAGTGGGGAACGATTTCAGGGATATGTGAAATGAGAAGTGAAAGCTCTCAGTGAATGATTTAGATTTTCTTATTAAAATAAAGAGTTGAGCAACAAAGGATGAGAGAAAGAGTACCAAAGAAGCTTGAAGGTATACAACAGTTGTTCTGGTGAATGTAATAGAACTCTCTTAGGGAGAAGGACTGCTTTGTTGCAATGAGTACCCAGTTACTAATTTGTAGCAGACCCTAGTCAATATTGTAGCATACCTACTTTCAGTTCTGTTCAGCAATGTATGAACAGGGAGATGAAGGAGGTGAATTCTGGGAGATATTTAGGTTTGGAGTTTGATAAGATGTTGAGTAGTAATAGAATAAGGAAGCAAGGGATTAATAAAATAGAGGATAATATGGAGTATAATTGTTTCATACAGAAGTATATAATAGAAAGGGAAGGAGTGATGGCCTACGAAAGCACAAAAGGATGAAGAGGACTGGAAATCATGAGAAAGATAATAGTTTTAGGAATAGTAAAGCTTAAAGAGAGATGGAATGAATGCAAATTATGATCAAAGAAATTTCAGAATTCTTGACCACAGAAGTGGAATATTTTGGAGGTGAGGGAATGAATATCCTTCTGTAAGGATGAAGAATAGAAAAATAGATAATAGATGCTGAGTATATTGAGAAATTGGGAAGTTAAAAGTACTTGAGAGAATATCAGTATATAGGGTGAAATATGGTATGAGGGCAAATTATGAAGATGGAGAAATGAAGACTATTTGAGCCAGGCTCTGAACTCAGAAGAAAAAAATATTCTGAGGGTCAATGGACAACAGCCATAAAGATATAGATTGGACAAAATATTTCAGAAGAGTAAACTTTAAATGAGAAGAGTCTAAAGTGATAGTGGTAAAATAAGAATCTACAAGTAGCAATGGGGAGGAAGAAGTGTTCCAACTTTCTCAATGAGACCAGGAAATTTAGGGATATGAGAGAAAAAATACAAATAAAATTATAAAAGATGGCCAAGAATGTAGTGTCATCCAGAATAGACACAGATTTCAGCATGTGTCAGAAAACAGAAGAAACATTAAAAGAAAAGAAAAGAAAATGAAAAAAAGTTTGCTGACTGGGCTTTAAAAGAATCTTCCCTTAGAAGAGTACTAACTGAAGTGTTTTATGAATTAGTAGAAGCTTGAGGACAAGTTTTGTTGTGTTAAGTACTATCTTTCACAATCTTGTGAAACCATAGTGATCCCACCTCAGGATGTTTTTTTAAATGCATTACATAAAATACCCAAGATTACAAAGAAAGCCAGACATGACAGATTCCTCTCTATGTTTTTGCCTCTGAACTGTTGGAGCAGAATAATACTTTGGTAAATCAAAAATTTATTTCTTCCTGAGAGCTGTCTATGTGATGCTTGACCTCTAAGCAGTCTTTGACAGTGTTGATCACTCTCTCATCTTTGATATTTTCTCTCAATTTTTGGAGAGCACCTAGTTCTTCTCCTACTTGACTCCTTCTTATGGCTCCTTTGATGAATCCTCTTCCAGATCACATCCTCAGGTTTTAGTCCTGAGACCTTTTCTCTTCTCTCTATATAACACTTCATTTGGTAACCTCTTCAGCTTCCAAGGATTTAATTATCATCTCTATTCCAATAATTCTCAAATCTACCTATCCTATCCCAACCTCTTTGCTGTCCTCCAATCTTACATATTCCAACTGCCTTTCAGATTTCTCCAAATGGATGTCTGTAGACCTCTTGAACTCAACATGTCAAATGCAAAATTCTTCTCTCTCTAAACTCCAATACCGCCCCCTTACCCCACCTATTCTATTTCTGTCAAGGGCAACATCATTCTCCAAGTCCTTCAGTAGGTGTTATCCAGGACTCTCCACTATCCCTCATGCCTCATATCCCACCTATTGTCAAAAGGCCTATCATTTTCACATCTGCAACATCTTCCTAATGTGGCTCTTTTTCTCCTCTTACACTGCCACTACTCTAGAGCAGGCCTTCATCACCTCATCCGTGGATTACTGCAATAGTCTGCTGGTGGTCTGCCTGCCTCAAGTTTCTCCCCATTCCAATTCATCCTGCAATCAGGCCCAGAGTAATTTTTCTAAAGTATAGGTCTGAACATATATACTCCTGTGGCTCCCTATTACCTGCAGAATCTTATGGCATCCAAAGCCTTCCAAAATCTAACCCCTTTCTATATTTCCAGTCTTTTTATACCTTACTTCTCCAACATGTACTCTTCAATCCAATTGACACTGGTCTCTTTGCTGTTCCACAAGCAAAACACACACACGCACACACACACACACACACACACACACACACTGTTGTTAGCATATTGTCTCCCCCACCAGATATAAGCTCCTTGAGGGCAGGGTCTATGTTTTTTACTTTCTGTGTAACTCCAGTGCATAGAATAGTACTTGGCACACTAGCATATAAGAAGCTCTCAAATACATGCTTGCTAACTGTTTTGAAGAGTGAAAATAATCCAAGTGCAACTTCTTTACAACAGAGTATCACAGTAGAGGCCTTTTGATGTCCCAGCCAAATCATCTCTAAATTACCAAATCCAATGGCCTTTTCTCAATCCTCATTCTCTGTGACCTCTAACTAATCTCTGACCCTGCTGATCACTCTTTATAAAGATAGTTGTGCTAGCCACAATTGGTTAGAGTACTGCAAAATGTAATGCTGCTGTTTGTCACAAGATCAATAAAGCCATGTCTTAAAAAAAAAAACACCTTTTCCACTCTTTTTCTATCATGTTGAAGTTAGAGGATCTTAACACCTCAGACAAATGAAAAAAATATCAACATGGAAAATATTAGGTCTGTTTTAACTATAAGAACATGATGACTGGAAAATTAAACTTATTTTTAAAAAATAAAATTAATAAAAACAAAAACTAAAACAAATTTGTAAATAGAGAAAATACATTCCAAGCATTTTGTTATACATTTTCAGTGGAGAAAAAAAAAAGGAAATAGCAGAGACAAACTTAATCCTAAACAATCACTGAGTCAAAGGAAAAAAACCATAGAAACAATAGCTAATTTGATTCAAGACAATCAAGACAATCATGAAATACTAGGTCAAAATTTTTGGATTTAGATTCAGTCAGTCCTCAGGGAATATATTCCTAATTACTTTCTTCAGTTAAAGAGACAAAGAAACTAACTAGAATGCAACAATTACAAAAACCTTAGAAAATCACAAATTATTAAAATTCAATTCAATATCAATAAATTATATTTTAAAATGAAAAATTCTGAAAATCAAAGAGATTAACCAAACTGAAAGCAAAAATATGGAACCAATCTGTAAAACAAGGAGTTATTTAAAACAATGATATAAATAAACCTTTAATTATTTTGATTTAAAAAGAATGAGGAAAATCAGATTACTGATTTCAAAAACTAAAAAAATCATAACCAAGGAAGAAATAAAGGAAATTATCATAAATTTTTACTAACAAAAGGTCAATAAAATGGTCAATCTAAAAGAAATATTTACAAAATTACAAATTACCCAGCCTGACAGAAAAAGAAATAATTTAACATAACCTCAGAAAAAGAAATTGAATACATCATAAGTGAGCTCCCAAAGAATTGGAAAGGATAAAAACAAATACCTGGGAACAGATAGATTTAAAAATCAATTCTATCAAATATGTAAAGAAAAATTAATTCCAATACTATATAATCTATTTGGCAACAATGAGAAAAGATGAAGTTCTACAAGATTACTTCTATGATACATATATGATTTGAATAGCTAAACCAGAGAGTCAAAACAGAGAAAAAACTACAGATTAGCATGTCTAATGAATATTGCTGTAAAAATCTTAAATAAAATACTAGATAGGAAATTATGGCAATATATCACATAGATTATTATATACCACAAGGGCTAGTTCAATACCTGGAAAATCATAAAATATAACTGACCATAATAAAAATCATAGTTATATAAACATAGTAGAAAAGTTTTTGACAAGATGCAATACCCATTCCTATTAAAAAACCAGAAAATCTAAGCATAAACATATCTTTGCTTAATATGATAAATTGCATCTATCTAAAACCAAGAGCCAAGTTAGTATGTGATAGAGAAAACAAAAGGCCTTTCTAAGAAGATTAGGAGTAAATTGAGGATGTCCATTATTACCATTACTATTTGATATAGTTAAGAAGTGCTGGCTACAGTAATTAAAAGAAAAAAGAAATTGAAGGAATAAACACAGACAAAAAACCCCCCACAAAATTATTGGGTTGGTTTTTTTAGATGACATTATAGTATATTTATATAACCCTATGAATCAATTAAATATTAGTTGAAACAGTAATTTCATCAAAGCTGCAAGACATAAATGAACCCACAAAAGTAAGTTATTAACATTTCTGTTTATCAGGAACAATTACCAACAGGAGAAAAAATAGAAAAAGAAATTCCATTTAAAGTAACTACAGAATCTACAAAATATTTGGGAATCTATCTGCTAAGACACAAACATAAACTACATAGTATGACACAAAATACCCTTCACATAAATGAAGACAGATCTGAGTAATTGGAGAACTACTAATCATTAATGGATAGGCCAAGCCAATATAACAAAAATTACAGCACTACCTAAATTAATTTACTTATTTAATGCCATACAAATAACATTATTAAAAGATATAAAAAACTAGAAAAATAATATCAATTCATTTGGAGGCTAAAAAAAATATTAGAAAACTTAAAGGAAATGATGGAGAAAGCACGAAAGGCTAAGTAGTGCCAGGTCTCAAAAAATACTATAAAGAAGCAATCATCAAAATGATACAAGTGAAGGAATAGAGAGGTCAATAAATGAGGCACACAATACATGGAAGCAAATATGCATTAATAGTCTAGTCCCAGCCATTGTATGAGAACTCACTACTCAAGAGGCACCTTATTGAATTGGGGGGGTTGGGGGGGGCTTGAGGGGGGCAGTGCTTTGCAACACTTTTTTGATGATCAAGGTATTATTTCTAAGATATAGGGAAATGATTCTAATTTATGAGATTAAGAGCCATTTCCCCAACTGATAAATAGCCAAAAGATATATACAGGAAATTTTCAGATAAATAAAAATAAATTATCAACAGTGACATAAGTAATGTTTGAGATTAGTAATAGTTAGGAAAATTAACAATTAAATAACTCTCATCCATGATACTGAGAAAGTTGAAATTGGAAAAGTTGAGAATGAGAGGAAGAAGGAAACAGAAAGAAAAAGGAAGAAAAGAAAGAAGGGAGAGAGGGAGGACAGGAAGAAAGGAAGGATTAAAAGGTATGAACAGGCAGTTTTTAGACAAATAAAGTTATCTATAATGATGTGGAAAAAAATGCTTTAAATTACTAATAATTAGGGAAATGAACATTAAAACAACTCAATATAATTCTAAACCCCACATATCCATGAGATTCAGGGAATTGACAAAAAGAATGAGGAAAAGAAAAAGAGTAGGAAGGAAGGAAGGAAGGAAGCAAGCAAGCAAGGAAGGAAGGAAGCAAGGAAGGAAGGAAGCAAGGAAAATTATAAAGAAAAAAGAGAAAGGGAGAAATGAGAGCATAAACGGAGAGGTTATGGAAAAACAGGTACATTAATGGTGGAGCTGCGAACTCTTCTTGCCATTCTGAAAAGCAATTTCCAATTACATTCTCCAAATTACTAAAGTATTGATACACCCTCTAACCCAGGGGCATCACTATTAGATCTCTAAATCAGAGATGAAAGAAGAAAAATCTATGTGCAAAATTATTTATATTTATATATAAATAATGTTTATGTATACTTATACAAATTTTTGAAGTAGAAAAGAACAAGGGGAATATCAATCAATCAAGAAATTTCCTGAACAAATTAAAATACATAAATGTTCATGGATATTGCCATGCTCTAAGAAATGGTTAAGGAGATGATTTCATAGAAATCTGGGGGAAATTGTATGTACTGATACAGAGTAAAATGAGCTGTATTAGAAAAATGTTTATACTAACAACAATATATCATCAACAGAATCATCAAAGATAAACAACTTTGAAAGATATGAAAAATTTAACAGAATGATGGAACACATGAATCCAGAGGACTCAAAATGAATCATGCAACCCACCTTCTGACAAAGAGGAGATAAGTCCAGGGTACAAATTCTGACTTTGAGTGGGGCACAGCCAATCTAGGAATTTATTTTGCCTTTCATTACACATACCTATTTTTTTTCTCATTCCCTTTATTTTTTCCTATAGGCATGTGTGATGAAGGATGACAGGTTTGCAAAAACAGATGCAAACCTCAGAGAATGATTGACAAAAGCAAAACTAAATGAGCGACTTAAAAAAGTAAAACACGTTATAAACTTTTTTCCTAATTTTTAGAATCTTAAGTAGTATTTCAATAAATATTTACAAATAGCAGTTTCTCTCCTTTGGTCTGTAATAGCCTTCTGATAGGTCTCTTCTTTCCTCCACTCTACTCAGCAGCCAAAAAGGTGATCCTAAAGTTCAACTTTAACCATATTACTTTCCTACACAATAAACTCTACTGCTCTTGATTACCATCAGGATCAAATATAAAATCCTATCTGGTTATTCAAAATGTTATCCCTTCTAGCCTTTCAAGTCTTTTTTCCACTTTCTTCTTCTCTACATACACTAAAATTGAGCTACACTGGCTCATTTGCTGTTCTGCATACATGGCATTCCATTTCTGAATCCATTAATTTGCACTGGCTACTCTCCCATTACTAGAAGGCTTTCTCTTCTTAACTCCACTCCCAGCTTTCCAGTGTTCTTTCAAGACTCAAATCAAATTCTACTTTAGCCTTCTCCAGTCCTCTATGTTACTAGTATCCTCAGTTTGGTGACACTGTAGATGGTTAGTCCTAATTAGGAAAATCTAAGTTCAAATACAACCTCAGACACATATCATCTGTGTGATACTGGGCAAACAGTTAACCTCTGTCTGCCTCTGTTTCCTCAACAGTAAAATGGAGATAATAAACAGCACCTACTTCATAGGGTTGTTGTAAGGAACAAATGTACTAAATAAATGTACTTAGCCTAGCTTTCTCTCTTCCTCTGAAGATAACTTCCCATTTACTGTATATAATCTGAATATAGTAATCTGTATGTTGTTTCTCTCATTAGAAAATAAGGTTCTTGAGAGTACCATGTTTTGACAGACCATGGTTTTTGTTCTTTGTATCCCTAGTACTTCACACAGTACCTGGTATATAGTAGGTCCTTGTTAATTTAGTCTAAAAATTATCTTTTTTTACCTTATCTTTACTTTTCTATATCTAAAAATTTTATCAAGTTATATGGATACTGTCTCCACAATCTAACTTTTATATCTTTCCCCCCTTATTTTACTTGGCATTATAGTTCAGGTTCTTATTAATGCTTTCTTTAAAAATAAAACAATAACTCTCAACTAGTTTCCTTACTAATAATAATAACTTCTTTTAGAAATCTATCCTATGTATTAACAGATTTTTTCTTAAAGCAATGTCCTGATCAAAACTGTTGGCATCTTCAGGAATACTTCAATGTGTATCACTTAGGCCCTCTTGTCTCTCTTGCCATATTCATAAAAAATATAAAGCAAGATTCAAAATAGGAATAGATTTCTGTAAGTAAGTATATTTCTCATGGGCACTGAGAAGATAGGAAAATGTAGGAAGCAAAGTCTCCTCTTTCTCCTCCTCATCCTAACAACTTTGTGAGGTAAGTGGCATTATCAATTACAAGTTTACAGATGAGGAATCTAAGGTCTAAGTAAGTTAAATGACTTCCACAGGATCAGATAACCAATAAGTAATAAAGGAACATAGAATTCAGGTTCTCTGATTCCAAGTTCATGGCTCTTTACACTCTTAAGTTTCTCAAAGCTATCCACCCATTACTCCTAGTTTTGTCCTCTTTGAACCAAAAACACACATCAAAAGCCCCTTCTATACATAAGAGGTCTCCAAATATCTGAGGACAGCTATCAACTTTTCTTTTAAAGGCTAAATCTCCCTGTTTCTTCACTCTAATTTTTATTTGGCAAATTTTGAGGTTCCCTAAATATCTGAGTAACTCTCCTCTGGAAGCTCACAAGGATTAGGCTATTCCCTACCTTAAGAAAAGAACAGACTATTTCAAACAAAAAAAAATCAGTTAAATCCTCTGATATTACATTATCTTCATTTCAAAACATATCCTTAACCTCTGTGAATCTTGAAATTTCTCAGATTAGTGAATGTTAAAAATTTCCCCATCAGGGAATTCTCAATTGGAACAATTCCCTACTGGGAACATTCCCCATTTTGACAGTGAGAACTCTACTTGGATCAGAAATGGGAGGACCTCTGCTCCACCCTTACTTGGGAATGCTTTGGGGGAGAGAACTCCTTGCTAAACAATGAAAGTACTTTAACCTATACTTATGAGGCAAAAAGTTCTTTAAGCCATGCCTATTTTTAGAATTAATACAATGGGGTGCTAAGTACCTATTTAAGGTCAGGCAACTTGTAAACTTGCCAGGAGCAAAAAGGTGGAAACTTATTCAGAAGTTTTTCTGGTTCAAACTTACTAAAGGGATTAGTGGACCCAGCAGTGAATTCAGAATGGGCTGTCCCTTGGAAAACGTCTACTGTGATTGGTAGATGGAAGAACTTAGGGAAGGTGACATAGGAGAAAACCCCCCATATAAGAAAAAGGAGAATCTCTTATAAAACAATTCTTTTGGAAATCCTTTTGGGAGAATCTCTTGAGGAGAGGCTCTGGAGAAGGGAAGCTCTTGGAGGACAATCTCTAAGGAGGTCTCGCTGGAGCTCCTCTGAGGGGACTCTGTCCCTCTGGAGGCTCTTGAGAGAGGCCCTTTGAAACAGTCTCTGGCAGGAAGGCTCTTTGAGGAGGACTCTGGCTGGAACTCTCTCTGAGGAGACTCTGTCACTAGAATCCTTGCTTAGACAGACCTTGTGGTGAGTAATAAAAGACTGACTGACGGATCTCTCTCACTTAAGACTCAGGTCTAAGCCATGTTGGCTTAAGGCCCTTCATATTTATTTCCCTTTTCTCTCTTTCTCTCTTTTCTTTAATTCCTCATTGTATTATTAATTAAATTCTCTATAAAACCCAGTTGACTTGGGTATATGCATAATTGGGAATACTTTCCTGGCGACCACCTTATATTTGATTTAAAACAAGACACTGTAGTGAAACATATTTTCTGCGGTCACAAATTTACTCACCCACTCTTATATCTATTACAATTTATATCTTCAACTATTTTAACTCTTACAATTTAAGACCCCAACTCTTTTAACTGCCACAGTTTATGGCAGACAACTATTTTAAATTCTACACCTCCTCCTCTCCTTGTTGATGATGATGATGATGTGTTTTAAGTGAGAGAGTGATTTGCAGAGGACAGATGCAGAAGATGAAAGCAGGAGACAAATGGGGAAAGAATGCTGGAATGTTGAAAAGAGGGTTGAGCTGAATAACTGAGAGGAAGTGAGAATCTCTCTGGGGGTTTGCTGACTATAAGCATATAGGAGGCTTTGCTGCCAAACTACCTGGTGGATTACCTTTACCTGTCTGTTGCTATTAAGACCTCTGATTCCTGAGAAGATTATTGAACTGACTCAACATCCAGTCAAGTGCAGCTGTTAGTGAGTGAGATCTGAGTCCATCTGAACTTAGAATCTTTCCCTGGGCACTGCCAAGCTTACCATAGACCAGTTCCTTAATGTCAACTAAGAGGGGTTTTAGTGCAGAATTAGATAGAGCAGGGACTGGGAATTTTAGGTAATTCAGGTGAAGAGTAGTGTAGACCAACTCTATGAAGACTCTCCTTGAGGAGACATTTAGATCTTGTCTGTGTGTTACAGAACAGGTTTTGCCCTGGCTTGAGTTTCTGTTGGCCTTTGCACCCACAGTTAAAAACCTGATACTGCCCCAATACAATTCATCCTTTCCCATCCCCCAAACCACCTCCCTAATATAGATGGTAACAACTAGTATTTTATACTGCTTTAAGGATTGCAAAGCACTTTTACAAATATAATTTCACTTTATTCTCACAAAAATTCTTAAAGGTAGGTGCTATTACTATTCCCATTTTTAACACATGTGAGAATTGAGACAGGCAGAGATTCCAGAGGAAATGTCTGAGGCCATATTTGAGCTCAGGTTTTCCTGATTCCAGATCTAGCACTGTACTACTTAGTTGTTACAACACTATCCTTTTTTAATAAAAAAGGAAAAAAGGCAGTGTTCTATAGCCATAGTCTCCCAACTCTGCAAGAAGGGGAAGGAAGTACATTTTTCTTACTCCATATTAGGACCATGCCTAGAACATTTTAAAAACAGGGTAATGATTCAGGATTGGTTCTTTCCATAGGCATTATTATAGTTGAAATTTTAGTTTCCCTATTTCTACTTGCTTTATTCTACATGAGTTTAAATTAGTTTATGACATGGGCACTGTACTCCAGAAAACTATTATCAGGGAAACTCCTTTGCTTTGCCTCCTCCTGACTCTGAACTTAGAAACACCCAATGACCCCACCTAGGGTCCTGAGATGTTTATCTTCTTTTGTCCTCTAGATTTAAGATGGACAAAGAGATGAATCTTTATGCCTCCAGGCAGACCCCAGTCAGATGACCACCTCACCCCACCAAATGCCTGAGGGCTTACCACTCTAAGTCATGTCCCCACCAGGGCATAGAATCTGTTGTAAAAAGGTATAAAAACCTCAGAACTGATTCGTCTGGGGGGAACAGCCTTTCCTTTCATGCGGTCCTCCCAAGGAACTGCTCCCCATCTTGCTGTTCCACCTTGCTATCCTCCTGACCACTATCAACATTACTTTCTAAATTAATAAATCTCTTTTTTGCTTTTAAGCTAAGTTTTGGAGTCTTGCATGCTTACAAAAGGTATCCTGCCTGAACCCCAAGGGTATCCTTCCTGCCCATAACAGTTTACTCATGCTTTTTTGGGTTCTCCATTTTCATCATTACTGTTCATAGAATAGAAGATCCTCGTCCATGTTATACTCAACAGACTCCTGTCATCTGTTTCAGAACAGAACTTGCCTGAATCACAATGTGGCTTCTGACCAGATGGCAGCACCATTGACATGGTCTTCACAGTGAAGCAAATGCAGGAAAAATGCCTTGAGCAGAACCTGAGTCTCTACATTGTCTTCATAGACCTGACAAAGGTGTTCGACACAGTGAACAGGGACGCATAGTGGGTGATCCTCAGCAAGTTTGGTTGCCCAACAAAATTCATCAAACTGATCCAGCTCTTTCATGTCGACATGACAGGGAAAGTCCTATCTGGTGGAGAGACTACCAATTGCTTCAACATCTCCAATGGCATGAAACAAGGCTGTGTCCTCGCTCCGGTGCTATTCAACCTATCCTTCACCCAAGTATTACAACATGCTGTGATGGATCTAGACCTGGGCGTCTACATCAAATACTGACTGGATGGCTCACTATTTGACCTTCGCTGCTTGACTGCAAAAACAAAGACAACAGAGAGACTCATCCTGGAAGCTCTCTTCGCAGATGACTGTGCTCTCATGGCCCACCAAGGAAATCATCTTCAAACCATTGTGGACAGGTTCTCTACCACAACAAAACTATTTGGCCTGACCATCAGCCTCAGCAAAACAGAGGTGCTGTTCCAACCTGCACCAGGAGACCAACTAACCAGCCATGCATTACAATGGACGGCACGCAGCTTTCTAACGTCAACACTTTCAAGTACCTGGGCAGCACCATCGCCAACGATGGGTCCCTAGACCATGAGATTAATGCCAGAATCCAAAAGGCCAACCAGGCACTCGGCGGCTGTGCTGCAAAGTCCTCCAACACAGCGGTGTAAGCACTGCGACGAAGCTCAAAGTGTATAACGCAGTGGTCCTTAGCTCGCTCCTGTACGGTTGCGAGACATGGACACTGTTCCAGAAGCACATGAAACAGCTGGAGCAATTCCACCAACGCTCTCTCCGGTCAATCATGAGGATCCGATGGCAGGACCAAATCATCAATCAGGAAGTCCTCGACAGAGCCAACTCCACCAGCATCGAAGTCATGGTCATCAAAACCCAGTTACGATGGTCTGGACACATCATCCGCATGGACCCACAGCGAATACCAAGACAGGTATTCTATGGTGAACTGTCAGCTGGACTCGGGAAACAAGGTCGATCAAAGAAAATATACAAGGATCAGATAAGTCAAACTTGAAGTGGGCTGGCATTACACCAAAGCAACTAGAATTTGCTGCCTCTGTCAGAAGCAGCTGGTGTAGCCACATTAACCATGCCGCCACCACCTTTGAAGATGAACGATGTCAACATCTTGCCCCTGCGCGTGAACGCCAACACCAGGCCACAAACGTACCTCCCATAACAAATGGCGTCCCAAGCCCCATGTGCCACAAACTTTGTGCCTCAGCCTTTGGACTTCAAAGCCACATGAGGGAACATCAATAGATGATAATGCACAAAGACAACTGTCATTCTCGGTCACCAAGAGACTACCACTATACTATTCCAATAGATTTACATACCTATATTTCCCCCAAGTTCTCTGGTACTACAAGTACTTTAAAAACAACTTGAGTTTTGCAGACCCAATTTTTCTTTCTGTCTTTTTATCTCCTTGGGATATAAGTAATAGAAGCAGAGAATATGGACAAATAAATATTTTTCTACAAACTTGTCTTATATATGTTGTATTCTCCCCCCCCAACAGAATGTAAATTTTTGATGGAAGGAATATTTTATTTTTCTTTGTATTCTTAGAATCTCATACACATAAGATATTTAATAAAAAAGTTTTTGGAATTGAATTTGAGTTTTGTAATCAATTTGCAAACTTGAAAAATAGATTTGATATTTAAAGTTTTTAAGACACTTAAAAAAAGTTTTTCCCCCCAATTAGGAAGCATTTCGTCTCTCTCCCCTCCTGCATGACCCCACAACTGGGAAAAGGAAAAAAGCAAAACAAAACCCTTGTGACAAATGTGAATCTTAACTTTCTCAGACTCTACCTTGGAACATTATCTTAAGGTTATGGTTAAGGTTATTCCCCATTTAAATAATGGAGGTACTTGATCAGGAATGTATTGGGAACTTTAAAATTACTCCTCCCATACTTAGGCATACTTTAGGGGAAGATAAAGTTGTAAAACTCCTTAGTGAACATTGAAGGTACTTAACCCACACTTATAGTGAGGCCAAGTCCTTAAGCTAGGTCTATTTTTAGATCTATTACAAAAGGGTGCTAAGTACCTATGAAGGTCAAATTAATCACTAAAAGGTCAGGCAACTTGCAAGGGGCAAGCTTAACAAAGAGGTGTGAAGTACTCAGAAGATATAATCTACCCAGTGAAGGTGAGAACTAAAAACTAAGAATGGGCTGTCCTAGGAAAAGCGTCCACTGTGATTGGTAGATATGAAAATTTAGGGGAGGAGACACAAGAGAAATTTCTCTTTAAAAGGAGCTGTCTGAACCAGTTCAAGGGTAGTTCGATTTAGTTTGGATTTGGTAGCTGAATTGGATGTCAGGAGTCAGAGGAGGCTGCTGGGTCTCTGAACACTAGAGTTTTGCTTGGAAAGATCTTGTGGTGAGTGATTAAAGACTGACTTAGTTTCTCTCTTAAAGAGAAAGGCCTAGGCCCTAGCCTTTTCCTACTATTTCCTCTTACTCTGTCTCTTTCCCCTTCCTTAATTCCTTCATTTATATTAATTAAAATTTCCATAAAACCCAGCAGACTTGGGTATTTCATATTTGGGAATTTTTCCCATAGCGACCACTTATTTTTGATATAAAATCAAGATGCTAAAAATTATCTTTACAGTTTGGGCAATTCAAAGTCTTGAAACCCATATTTTCACGGTCACACAAATATACATAATCAAGCAAAAGAAATTTCCCACACTGGTCATGATCAAAAATGTACATATGATTCAATTATATTGAGTCCATCACATCACTGTCAAGAGGTAAAGAATATGTTTTCCATCATAGGTTTTCTAGAATCCTGGTAGTTACTATACTGATAAGAGTTATTAAGTCCTTTGAAGTGATTTGTACAGTGTTGTTAATATAGAAGATATTCTCCTGGTTCTGCTCACTTCACTCTTCATCAATGTAACTTGGTTTCTCTGAAGGTCCACACTTAGTAGCAGCGATAAAAACCTCTCTAGGTGTACACAAAAGTTTTCAGTTTCTTACCCAAGATTCCATAATCTTAGAAATACTTTCTAAAGTCCTTGTGGCAATGTTTTGTGTCCAAATACATCACAAGAAGTAAGTCATCAGATTCACAAAACTTTTAAGGTTTTTCTCTCATGAAAAACCAAGAAGACAGTAATATGAATGACCCAGGAAAACAGAAAACTGTCCAAACCACTGAAGGAATTATTTGAGAATGTATAATTTTTTAGATTGTTTTTAAAGGCAAATCATTTTATAAGTTCTGATATATTTACCCATGTCTCATTTGTTATGCAAATATATTAATATTTTTCCAGTAATGAGATCTCTGGAACGAGTTCAATTTAAGCAAATCAAGGGGCAGAACCAAGACAGCAGAGAAGGTACACAGACCCATCTGATTTCTACAAAACTGTCCTCCAAAAACTAGGATATATCATCTGAAAACGAATTCTGGAGCAGCATGACCCACAAAAAAGATTGAGTGAAATAATTTTTCAGCCAAAAACAACTTTGGACACCTGCATAAAAGATCTATTGCAACAGGGTGAAAGTGAAGCCCAAAGAAGCACATGAAGGCAGGTCCCACCCTGGGAATAGGCCTGGGGGCAGTTGAATCAACAGCAAAGGTTTCCAAAGCTCTCAGCCACAGACAGTAAGGGGATCTGAGCAACTGCTCAGAAGCTTATAGGGGTCCCTTGTGGCTCACAGTAGAAGGCTCTTTGTCATTGTCCAAATCCAGGTTATAGTCTTTGGATCACAGTCTCAGATGGAGGAGGATCACTATTATAAAACAGTGCTTGTGACCACAGGGAAAAAGCAACTTTGGTCATGCATCCAAGGTGAAAAAGAGTACTTAGGGTTACTCAGAGACCAGAGCACAGGCCAGACTTGACCTTGAAAGAACTAAAAGCTTATATATCTACAGAGCTAGATCTAAAGACTGTGGCTAAAACTTAGAATAGTGATCCTTTTACCACAGTTTTAGAATATAACTTTAACACTTTTTTAAGTTAAAGAAGAAAAGTAGAAAATTAACAAACAACAAAAAATGAAACTTAACATAGAACGTTATTGTAGTGACAGGGAAGACCAAAGCACAAACTCAAAAGAAGACAAGAAATTCAATATTGTTACATCCCAATATACACCACAAGAAAAATATAGTCTCATGTCACAAAAGAATTAATGGAAGAGCTAAAAATGGATTTAAAAAATCAAATAAGGGAGTAGAAGGAAAATTTTGGGGAAAAATTAATGATATAGGAAAATCATGAAAAAAAGCCAATAGCTTAGTAAAGGCACAAAAATATTGAAAAATTTAATACTTCAAAACATAATAGGCCATTTGATAAAAGAGATACAAAATTCCACTGAAGGGAAGAACTTCTTAAAAAGCAGAATTGGTCAAATAGAAAAAAAATACACCAAAGAAAAGATGAATAATGGGACATATGGAAAAAGAGGTAGAGAAATTCACTGAGGAAAATAACTCTTTATAAAGTAGAATTGGCCAAATGGAAAAGGAGGTAGAAAAGGTCACTTCAGAAAATCATGACTTTAAAATTAGAATTGGGCAGGTGAAGATTAATGACTCCATGAGACATCAAGAAACAAAGTAAAAAAAAAAGTTGTGAAATATTTCACTGGAAAAACAACTGACATAGAAAATAAATCCAGGAGAGATCATCTAAGAAATATAGGACTACCTGAAAGCCATGATCAAAAAATATCATTAGATATAATCTTTCAAGAAATTTTCAAGGAAAAAATCCTAATATTCAAGAACCAGAGGGCAGAATAGAAGTTAAAGAATCCATTTATCACCTCCTGAAAGAGATTCCAAAGGATAATTCCCAGGAATATTATAGCTAAATTCCATAAATTCCATCAAGGATAAAACATTTCAAGTGACCAAAAAGATGAAATTAAAATACTGTAGAACTATAGTCATAACAACACAAGATTTAGCAGCTTCTACATTAAAGGACTGGAAGGCCTGGAATATGATATTCCAGAGGGCAAAGGACCTAGGACTTCAACCAAGAATCATTTTACTGAGCAAAACTAAGCATAATAATGCAGGAGAGAAAAATGGGTATTCAATGCAATAGAGGACTATCAAACATTCCTGATGAAAAGATCAGAGCTGAATGGAAAATCTGACTCTCAATAAAAGACTCAAGAGAATATAAAAAGATAAACAGTGAAGAGAAATCAAGACACTCAATAAGGTTAAACTGTTTATATGCTGATGTGGGAAGATGATTTTTGTGATTCTTAAGAACTTTATCATTATTATGGCAGTTGGAAGTAATATACATAGACAGAGGGCAAGGTGTGAATTGAATATGATAGGATATTTTTAAAAATTTAAATTAAGGCATGAGAAAGAGGAATGCATTAGGAGCAATAGGAAAGGGGAGAATAAAATGGGATAAATTATCTCAGATAAAAGAGGAATGAAAGAACTTTTACAATGGAGGGGGAAATAGGAGAGGTGAAGAGAGAACATGAACCATACTCTCATCAAAATTGGCTGAATGAGGGAAGAATATACACAGTCAATTGAGCATAGAAATCTATCCTATACTATAGGTAAGAATGAGGGGAAAGTAATGGGGGGTGGTGCTTATAGAAAAGAGGGAAAACTGGGGGATGTGCTGGTCAGAAACTAAACGGAGAAATAGGACAGAGAGTAATACAGTAATCAGAATGGTGCAAAACATTTTTATGTCTCCCTAATAAAGGCCTTATTTCTCAAAAACAGAGAAATGAGTTGAATGCATTATGTAAGAATACAAGACATTCCCCAACTGATGGTCAAGGGATATGGACAGGCAGTTTTCATACAAAGTAATTAAGGTTCTCTATAGCTATGCACAAAAAATACTCTAAAATCACTACTTTAGAAATGCACATTAAAACAACTAGGAGTTACTTCCTTCACAGCTATCAGATTACCTCTTATGAAGAAAAGGAAAATGACAAAACTTAGAGGGGATGTGGGAACACTGAGGCACTATAAAATTGTGCATACCTTTGACCCAAAAACATGATTATTAAGTTTGTATCTCAAAAGTGGAGGGGGACTATTAAGACAAAAATATTTTAAAGCAACTCTTATTTGTGGGGACAAAGATTGGAAAGTGAAGGGGCACTCAACATTTGTGGAATGGTTATGTTACAGTATATGATTGTAGTGGAATCCTATTATTTATAAGAAAATGATGAGCAAGAGGATCTCAGGAAAACCTGAAGATTTACATGTACTGAAGCAGAGTGAAATAAGCAGAAAAAAGAGAATATTATGCCCAGTGACAGGAATATTGTACAATAAACAATTCTGAATAACTGAGCTAGTCTTAGTAATACAATGATCCAAAACAATCCCAAGACTCATGATGGAAAATACCATCTCCTTCCAGGGAAAGAACTGATGGAATCTGAATCTAGGGCAAAGCAAATTTTTTTTCACTTTCTCTTTTTTTGGTGTCCTTCCACAAAAGGATTAATATGGGAAAATGTCTTAAATGATTGCACAAGTAAAATCTATATCAGATTGTTTAATATCTTAGCCAGGAGTTAATAGAAGGCAATTTGAGATTCAAAATTATTTTTAAAATGTTAGAAACTGTTTTTTACATGTAATTTGGAGAAAATAAGATTTAAAAAACTTTTAATGTAAGCAAATCTTTTCAAATAGACGCATTCTTCTCATACATACCAACTAAGATATTTCATCAAGCTTTATGTCTATACAATTACAGGTTTTATACAAGGGTCCTTTAAAGGATTTATACTGCCAATGCAGTGAGTAGTAAACTGACATTCCCTTTTCCTCACATTATGTTATGATCAATTATCACTTGTTTTCAATTTTACCTTTGTATTGTATTGACCCTATTACAGTAAATATGGACTTCCACTTAAACATCTTCCTCTTCTACATTTCAAATATTGAAGATAAAGTTTGAAATATAATGATGAATGCCATTTCATTTCTTTTAAGTATGGCATATATTTTATAAACTAATAGAAATGATATTCAGATTTTGTGATGTATAATTTTTATAATCTTTATTACCAGTGCAAGAAGGCAAGATTGAAATAAGTAGCTTCATGATACTGCCTCTTCTTATACTATCAGAGCCTATTGCTTTTACGGAAAGACTTTGAGGGTCTGAAATTATATTCCAAATCTGTTTCCTTATTCACCAACCCTAACCTCTTCCCTTTATTTATGTTTGTATTATCCAGCAGAGATTTCTGTCCAACTTTGCAAAACCCCATGCTCCAATGCTTTCCTACTTGCAAGATTCCCATGTAGTCAAGATATTCCTGAATCTCTAGGTGGTTCTTTCAATGATACTTCTCTCCCTAAAACTACCTTTCTTAAATTCCAGTATAACTGCCATGTTCCCTTTTAATTCTCCAAGCTTATCATGTCTTAAGGAGAATTTTAAATCTTAATTCACACGAAAGGTTTAACAAAATTCTTTTTAAATGATACTGAAAAAAATGAGCAAATGATAAAAAGCAAAGGGAGAAAATAACTCCATAACAATGATAACCAATTAATTCTACATTTCACTTAGTTTAAAAAATGAAAAGGATTTTTTCTTCCATATTTATGTTACAAAATCACAATTAGTGACAAGGAAAACCATTTACGGGCATGCACATATATATTTATTTATCTTTGATTTAGCATAGTTTTATTTAAAGCTATATGGTAATTGGCTGAATTCATTATCAGAATCCAGATACCTACTTCCAATGTATAGTGGTTTTTTATTATCTGCTAAAATGGAAAGAATTCTGGATTTATAGTCAAAGGACATGGGTTTGACTTTTAGATCTGCCACTTATTTCTAGTGAAAGTCTAAACCTTCACTTTTCTGAGTCTCAGCTTCCTTATATAAAACTAAGGAGTTAAACTAATTAATCTATAATATATCTCTTAGATATTTATATTTGTATACATAAATTCATATATTTATTTTTTAAAACATTAACCTTTTATCTTAGAATCAGTACTTAGTATTGGTTTCACAGTAGAAGAATGGCAATATTTAGGGAATTTAGGGATACACTGGCTTGCCCAGGTTCACACGGCTAGGGAGTGTCTGAGGTCAAATTTGGACCTCCCATCTCCAGGGCTGGCTTTCTCTCTCCACGAGCCAGCTACCTGCGACTCTTAGATGTATTTTTAACATTTTGTGACATGGTACAATATTCTATCTATATTTGAAAATATATAAAATTATGGATCAATTCTGTATCTCAAAATATCAGTATTATCAAATTATAGCCTTCTTCAATGGAAACAGGATTTTTAGATTTTAGAAAAAAATGTTTAAATCTCTCCAAACAATTCTTAGGGTAAATGTTTTACGATTCCACAAAGATGGCCAAATCTTACAGGGTAAATGAAATCCTTTTGACAACAGTTATAGTTAATACAAATTACTTTTTACCCATCTTCATTACTTTATAGTTTTTCTATTGTTTTGTTCATAATGAGCAATTTTTTTCTTCATAGCAACTGTCAGCAGTTATTTACCTTCTCATTTTGCCAATATTCTTACAATTGAAAGAAGCATATTCTGCACTACAGAGAAATAAATTACACTCCTTCAAATTTCCTGGTCCCCCTAAAGGTCATTGACTATTTTCTGAGGATTAATTAGGTTGTTTTGCAGAAGGCAGTTTGTCAGTTCTTAGTACTGTTTCACACTCTCTGCAATGTAGTTCAACAGATGTTGCTTCACTATGGGCTAAAAAGATCTTAAAAATGCATGAACTTCCCACAGAAAGAGCTGCAACTTTTACATATTTTTTGAAGTAATATCTCTTCTTTAATATTACCGAATTTAAAACACAATAAAAGTGAACAATAAAATGTGTGCAAGCCATTAAGTCCACCACTCAACTAAAAAGAATTATTTAAAGGTGGGGAAACAAGCTCAATGAATTTCATTAGTTATCCATGTATTAGAAGCATACAGGCATGACTGCTACTGTCACAAAATGTAATCTTGTCAAAATTATTGCTTGCCCCAAGTAATTCTCACACCTATGTATAACTGATACTTCAAAACAAACTATCACATTCTAGTTTCAGTTTAAGACACTTATTTTTCATGTTTCATTGCTATTGCTATATAGTAACACTAGTAGAACATTGAAAATGGAGTCATATTTTTAACATTGACTACTAAAATTGTTTCCTCAGTTGTCTTAAAATTTTCCTAATGCCATTCAACCCTATATTCTACTTCTGATAAATATCCCTCAAAGGTTAAAATTCAATTACATTTCATAGTGAAATGAATTCACTGAAAAATCTTGATCAAAACATTACTATGGGGAAAAGATTACAATATTTAGAAAGAGAATAGAACTATTAATTTAAAATATGACAGCCAAAATATGTTAAGCAGAGACACTTTCACTCTTATAATAAAGTCAGCAAGATTTTAATTTATATCTGTGTGAAAAAATCTCAGGGAATTTACAATTAAAATAAGATGAAATAATTCTATTACAGTGAAAGCTTTTAATTAAACAATTAACTATCTTACTTACCTGTCTGTTCCTTTCATCCATAATCCGAGTAATCTGTATTTTCTTCCGTCCCATTTTTTATTTCTCCTTTTCTTCTTCACAATCCAAATAACTATTTAATTCTAGAATTATTTCTCTTCAATATCCTAATGCATGGTACACAACTTCTCCTTTCTTAGCTTCCAGTACAAAGGCTGCTTCTGAAATTATTTTTTAAGATCTAAAATAAATAATAGAATACATGATATAAATTATTTTCATGTTAAATTTATCTCCTGCTGTTTTAGAACTCAATTCCCCTTAATTCCATGTTAAATTGAAATAGTTTATCCATAAAATATGAAAATCCAAAATGCTCACTGAACCTAAATTTTTTAAAAATTGCATTATTCATTCCTTAAAATTTTATTAGGACAGAAAGCCTTTTTTCTCATTTTTCTACCTTAATATAGCTTATACATACATATACCTATGTTGTATTTTGTCAATTTATGAGGAAAATTTTTTTGATAAAGACCAACATTTTATAAAGATAAAAAGGTTATGGAAATTTACACACTAACACAATGATGAGATAACAGTGAACTGGTTTAACTACAATATATATGTCAATTAGTAATTATGCAAAAAAATTTACAAAACTGTCCATACTCTTTGGCCCCAAAATTGTACTAGTGGGTTTATATCACACACTCAAAGGACATCCATAATAAAAACAAAAATCTAATATACATTAAAATATTTGTAGTAATATTCTTTGTGATAGCAAAAATGGTGCCTATTAATAGGGAAACAGATGAAAAAATGGTATTTTAATGTAATGAGGATATTAGTGTGGAATAAGAAATTTTGAATATGAGGAATCCAGATTAGCATGGTAAGATTTAATTTGTATTAATTGATGACAAGCAAAATAAACAATCAAATAATACATAAGTACATAATATATACATAAAACAAAATACATAAATATACATATAGTATAAATGAAAAATAAAAGTCAAAACTAAATAAATGAAAAGCTAAGAAAGGTTGCCTGAAAATAGATAATTAATCATACCTCTCTCCTTATTACAGAGAGGTGATGAACAACTACTATGAGATAATAAGCTATCAAATTAGTTCAGTGGGGAAAGGGGAATATATATTTTTTTTCATTTCATAAGAATAAATAATACAAAGACAGTATACTTTAAAAACACATTATAAAAACAGTTATATTTTCTGGATGTTACTCTCTATAATTAAGTAGATAAAGAAAAATGCTCATTCTGAAAGGAGTTGAAAAAAGACAGAAAAGAAACAAAAAAAAAACCTCAAAAAAAAATACAAGTTTAGCTACATGGGACTTAATCAAATCTTTCTCAGGGAGTTACCTGGTATACCTGAAATGATAATTAATTTGAATCCTAAAAATAATCTAAAAGAAGCAAGATTACCAAAATTCAACAAAAGATAACTTTTTAGAATGAGCAACCCAAATAATTCTAAAAAAACTTACATTCCATTCTTTAGTCATTCTAATTGTTATAGAGAGTTTTTCTTATAAACATTTATATTAGTAATTTGTCTCTGGATGGTTTTTATTTTAAAAAATAGAATTGAGGAATAAAATCAAAGAATCAAAATTACTCTCCTTAAAATTAACAATAAATTTATAAGAAGAACATTTATGAAGAAGGAAATGAACAAGGAGGAAGAAAAGATTTTTTAAAAAATCTACTAAACCAGACTAAACACTGTCAAACTTTAAAACCATGGGAGTTTCAGTTGGGAGTAGTTTTCACAAACCTTTAGTTAATGAGATGGATTATGGAAACTTTGTTCAATTATATGTAATTGAACGAAGTTCATATATACATATACAACTACATACACACACATACACATACACACACACACACACACACACACACACACACACACAATCACAGAGTTATACCTTCTACATCTCAACTTTCCCTAATCACTGATCAGCATAAGAAATTAAATGGAATTTTTGAGGGAGTTTTGCAAAGGCATCAGATGATAAAAGGCCAGTAGATGACAAAGAAGCGGTTTAGAAAATAAGAAATGCATACTTAGCCCAAAATTTACAACAAAGTAATGTAAACACTCTATGAAAGAAAAAAAAATTCAGAGTCCTTCTGTGGTGTGAAGAGAGGGCCTTAACATTTTATGTGTTTTTTTTTTTCCATATGACAGGGGTAGTCAGGAAAGATTTGCTTTAGTTAAATATGACAATTCTTATCTGAAAAATCATGACAAAATAGTAATAAATAGCAAATTTAACTGTTACAAACATTAATGTAAATGGAACAAATTACCCATATAGAAAAAAAAATTACTGAATGGATGAAAAATCTTTTTTTTAAGACATTTGATTTTCTCAATTACATGTAATAATTTTCAATATGTTTTCCTAAATTATACGATACAACCCTTCTCCATTCCCTCCCCCAGCTTGGAGATGGGAAGCAATTTGATCTGGGCCATACATATACTATCATGCAAAAGACATTTCAATATTGGTCATTATTATAAAAGCATACTCATACAAAACCAAAATCCCAAAATGAAACTGTAAATAACTGATGATAAAGATAATATTCCTGGATCTGGATCTGATTACAACAACTCATTCTCTAGAAATGAATTGCATTCCCCATCATAAGTCCCTCAGAATTGACCAAGATCACTGCATTGCTGAGAGTAATCTTTCAGTTGATCATCATGCAAAACTGCTGTTAATGTGTACAATGTTATCATGGTTCTGCTTAGTTCACATTGCTTTAGTTCATGTAGATCTTTCCAGCTTTTTCTGAAATCATCCTACTTATCATTTCTCATAGCATAATAGTATTCCACAATCAACATGTACACTTCCAAACTGATGGACATCCCCTCAATTTCCAATTTTTTACCACTACAAAAAGCTGCCATATTTTTGTACAAGTCTCTCCCTTATCACTTTTTTCATGATCTCCTTGGGATATAGATCCAGAAACAGTATTATAGGATCAAAGGCTATGCAGTTTCATAGCCCTTTGACTATAGTTCCAAATTGTCCACTAAAATAGTTGCATCAGTTCACAACTCCACCAACAATAAATAAGTGTCCCAATTTTTCCATATTGCCTCCAACATTTTTACTTTCCTTTAATGTTGTATTGGTCAATCGATGTGGTATGAGCTGTATGTGTGATGTAGTATGATGTAGTAATCTCAGCATTGTTTTAATTTGCAATTCTCTAATCAAGAACAAATTAGCTGAGGGCACTTAGATGGCTCAGTGGATTGAGAGTTTGGCATATAAACAGGCGGTCAAAGGTTCAAGTTGGCCCCAGACATTTCCTAGCTATATGACCCTGGGCAAGTCATTTAACTCCCATTGCCTAGCTCTTACCACTCTTCTGCCTTGGAACCAATACACAATATTGATTCTAAGATGGAAGGTAAAGGTTTTTAAAAAAGCGAATTAGACTAACCCTTACCATTCTTCTGCTTTGGAACCAATATATAGTATTGGTTCAAAGGCATATGGTGAATAAAGAGTAAATTAGAATATTTTTCATATATTATTGATAATTTTGATTTCTTCATCTGAACAGTGCTTATCATATCTTTTGACCATTTGTCAATCAGGGAATGGCTTGTAAAATTTTACTTCACTCTCTATAGATTTGAGAAATTAGACTATTTTCAGAAAAATCTTATAAAAAAATTTCCAACTTATCTCCCTTCTAATATTGGTTACATTGCTTTTGTTTTTACAAAAGCTTTTAAATTTAATATAATAAAAATTATTCATTTTATATCTTATAAGAGCCAAGATGGTGGCATAGCAGCAGGAGCCTTCTAAATCTCTTTCCAACAAATCATTACAAAGCATCTCAAAAGGACAGAAATCAAAACCAGACGATTAAAGGGGCTCTCCCACTGGATACTGTTTTAAAGGTAGGCAGTGAGTGGGGATTTCCATGCTATAAGGGGGCAAAACTGCATTAATCAAAGCACAAGCTGATTACCCCCTCCCTGACACCATCTACCACACTGGAGTTAGAGAGGGGGCCAGGGCAATCTCTAAATTCTTGGGGGCTGGCTTAAAGTACAACAGATTTAACCCTGAGGGCAATGTCAGGCTTTGGGACCAAGACTCAAGGCAGAAGAGTGTGGAGCTTGGGAAGAAAATGGCTGTGGCCAGCTGAGGCAGCAGTGGTCAGAAAGATAACCTCAGGGCAAAACACAGTGCAGCTGGAAATCCAAGCAGTGGAATCTGAGAAAGATAGACTTGGCAAAACACTTTAAAGCTCAGGCTACACAAAGAACATCACAGATCTATCTGCCCTCACTCAGGCTTCTCACAGGGAAGGGAATATAGTACACAAAGGCAAAACCCTGCAAGGTAGAAGCTAAGAAAGCAATGTAACAAGCAGAAACCCCAATCCACTAGTGACAAAAGGAATAAGTAACAGCAAAAAAAAAAAAAAAAGCTCTTGACCTTGAATAATTTCTATGGGGAAAAAGAGTAAAATACAGAAGCAATAACAGAGAGTGAAAAAGAAGCAAACACATCCAAACTCTCCCCCAAAATGGAAACTGGTCACAAGCAATGGAGGAACTCAAAAAGGAGTTCAAGAACCAAGTAAGAAAGAGAGAAGAAAATTTGGGAAGTGGGGGGGGGGGGAATGAAAGTAATACAAAAAGAAAAATAACAGTTTAAAAGGCATAATATCGCCCATATGGAAAAAGAGGTAGTACAGAAATCATATGAAGTAATAAGCAAATTAGAGAACAGAATTGACTTGATGGAAGTGATGAAAAGAAGGATAGACCAAACCAAAAAGGGAAATCAAAGGATCATAGCTCAACAACAGACTTTAAAGACTAGATCTGGGCAAGCAAAAGCTAATGATCTCATGAGACAGTAAGAATTAATAAAGCAAAAGCAAAAGAATAAAAAAAATAGAGGGAAACATGAAATATCATCTCATTTAAAAAAACAGTTAACCTAGAAAACAGACCCAGGAGATAAAATTTGAGAATTATTGGTCTACCTGAAAGTCTGGAACAACAAACCCTTGACATCACATTACAAGAAAACTGCCCTAATATTCTTGGCAAAATAGACATTGAAAGAATCCACAGATCATCCCCTACATTAAATTCCCAAAAGACAGCCCATAGGAGTGTTATAGCCAAATTCAAGAGCTTCCAGGCCAAGGAAGAAACACTGCATTTTTATATGTCATCTCTATCTCGTTTGGTCATAAATTCTTCCCAACTCCATAGATCTGCCATGTAAACTATTCTGTTTTCCCCTACTTTACTTATGGTATCACTTTATATATAAATCATATGCCCACTTTGACCTTATCTTGGTCTATGGTATGACACATTGGTCTATACCTAGCTTCTGCCACACTGTTTTCCAATTTTCCCATAATTTCTTACTAGGGATTTCTTATTGCAACATCTGGGATTTGGGGGTTTATCAAATACTAGGTTGCTTAGGTGATTTATTCCCTATACTATGTATCTAATCTATTCCATTGAACAACCATACTATTTCTTAGTCAGTATCAGACTATTTTGATGATTATTACTTTCTAGTATAACTTGATATTTGATACTGCCAGGCCCCCTTCATTGCATTTTTTTCATTAATTCCCTTGATATTTTTAACCTTTTGTTCTTACAGAAGAATTTTATTATTTTTTTGAGTTCTATAAAATAATTCTTTAATAGTTTGATTGGTATGGCACGGAATAACTAATTTAGGTAGAATTGTCATTTTTATTATATTAGTTCAGCCTACCTATGAGCAATTGATATTTTTCTAAGACCTGACTTTGTGTGAAAAAATGTTTTGTAATTGTGTTCATATTTCACTTTTACTTCATCCCATATGTAACATCAGTTGCCAAATCCACTCATATAGTCACCATCCTAGTTCAAGCTATCCTCCCTTCTCACTTGAATTATTACAATAATCTCCTATTCCCTGACTCAAATCTTTGTTTCTCTTGGCAAGTAGATTCCCAGGTATTTTATATTATCTAGAGTTATTTTAAATGGACTTTTTCTTTCTATTTCTTGCTGCTGAAAAGTTATTACTTCAACTAATTTTTTAATTGATTCTCTAGGATTCTCCAAGTATATCACCATGTCATCAACCAAGAGGGATAGTCAAGTTTCCTCATTACCAACTTTAATTCCTTCAATTTCTTTTTCTTTTCTTATTGCTAAAGATAGCACTTCTAATATAATATTAAATAATAATAATGACAACGGGCATCCTTGCTTCACCCCTGATCTTACTAGGAAGACATATAAGTTAAGCCCATTACAGATGATACTTGTTGATGGTTTTAGTGAATGACAATTCTCAAATCAATATGCTGTTTACAGGAAAACACATTTAATAACAAAAGATTATTTGGATTCAAAAGTGACTAAAATTTACCTTCTTCATTGAACACCATAAAATCCAGAATTGTGAGTTAAAACAACAAAGTTGAATTCAAATTAGGATTAAACATAAACACAAAACTATATACTATGTGTGAATATGCTTAAAGATAACATAAACAATTTTAAATATTTAATAATCTGAAAACATGATTGTTATATTTGTAAGAATAAGTTAGGTGAGCATGGAGAAAATTACAAACAAGTCAATGATGCAGTATATTTTTACCAACAGGATAAGACAAATATACTAAAAAAAAAAATAAAGAAATGAACAAAGAAATCCACTTTAATAGGTAACAGAATCACAAAATTTCAGAGTGGAAGAAACGTCATAGATGAACCTAAAAATGAAATTCTCCAATATCATCACTGAAAGTGATCAACTAGCCTGCACATAATGTTTACTAATCTCTTCCCTCCTAAGTCATTCCATTTTACTTAACAGTTGTCAATTCTATCTATACAACATTTCTTATACACAGACATGTGATGACCAATTTGTAAGGGTATGTATTAAGGGAATGTTATTTTTCAAAGGAAATATTTATTGAATACTCAATAATGAATGGCAGTATTTTTAAGTGATCAAAACAAAGAAATAAAAATTTAACTAAGAAGGGCAGAGCCAAGATGGCAACTTAGAAACCCCAAAAACTCTCTCTCTCTCTGATAATTCTTCCACACCAACATTTGTAACGTGCTTCAAAGATAAGAGAAACCCAAATCCAACAAGGAGAGGTAGACATAGGACTGTCCTACAGAAAAACATCTTAAAAGGTGAGCAGAGAAAGGCTTTTTTCACAGGATAAAGGACAGAAGAGAGGGCAGAATACCCTCTCCCACCAATCAGTGGTGATCTGAGATCAGGTCAAAATGGCAAGCTATAAGTACCCAGGCTAGAGACTGGAGCTGAGAAAGTCCCTGACTAAACACACAAGATCTAGGACTCTGATAAAAACTAGTAGAGAGAAACTGGGGGGGGGGGGGAGAAGGGGAGAGAATAGTATAAGAAGGGGCATCCTTCCCAACATATCTCATTAAGATCAGAGATCAGACCTGGCCGTCTGAGTGAGTTCCAGATAGAGCACAAGCAAGAATTTGCCCCAGGCAAGGCTAACTAGCAAAGCCAGTTAAATTCTGGATACCAGCAGAGGATTGGGAAAAGAGAAGATTTGGCCTCAGGGAAAAGTAGCTCAAACATTGGTAGAAACAATCAGCAAAGGGGCAAGCTAATACTTCAGAGGGTGAGAAAAATAAATAAATTAAAATAAATAAAATGAATAAACAATAGAAAAAGGAAAAAGCCACAATAAAAAGCTTCTATGGGAGTAAAGATCAAATGGAAGTGCCTGAAAGGCAGGGGACATCAAACAAAGCTTCAAAAAAAAAAAAAAAACCCAATATAAACATCAAATAAGACAGGCTGAAGAAAAATGGAAAAATGAAAATACTAGTCCAAAAAGAAAAATAAGTCAACTGGAAACAGAGACAAGGGCATTGAAAGCTAAAATTAATCTGCTGGAAAATGAAAAAAATAAATAAAATGGAAGAAGAGAAAAATGACTTAAAAGAAGGAACAGATCAAAAAGAAAAGAAAAATCAAAAGGTTGTGGGAGGATTTCACTTCCTAAAAACTAGAATTAGACAATTAGAAACTAATGACTTTAAAAGACAATAAAAAAGAAATAAAAAAACAAAATCAAAAGAATGGAAAAAATTGAAAATGATATGAGATATCTCACTGAGAAAACAAATGATCTGAAAACTAGATCCAGGAGTTGCAATTTAAGAATTATTGGATTACCTGAGCATCATGATCAAAGGAAAAGGCTGGACATCATTCTATAGGAAATTATCCAAGAAAACTGTCCTGATATTCTTGAACAGGAGGGTAAAACAGAGATTAAATCCACAGATCATCTCCTGCATTGAATCCCCAAACAACAATGCCAATGAATATTATGGCCAAGCTCAAGAACTTCCAGACCAAGGAGAAGATACTACAAACTGCTAGAAATAAACAATGCAAATACCATAGAGCCCCAGTTGAGATTACACAGGGCCTGGTTGCATCTACATTGAAGGATAGGAAGGCATGGAATATGATATTCTGGAAGTCAACAGAGCTGAATTAGGTCTACAACCAAGAATCAATTATCTAACAAAATTGACTATATTTTTTTTAGGGAAAAGTATGGTCATTTAATAAAATAGAAGATTTCTAAGCATTCCTGAAAAAAAAAACACAAAATTTGATGCGCAACTACAGAACTCAAGAGAATTTTATGGACTCAATAAGGTCAAATGACATGTATTCCTATAAGAAAAGATGAGATCTGTAACTCTTAAAATGTTTTCTCATCATCATAGTAGCTAGAAGAAGTATACATAGAGGGTATGGTGATAAACTCTATTAGATGATGTCAAAAATATAAAAAACCTAGGGGCAAAAAGGGGGATAATACTAAGAAGAAATGCAAAAAAAGTAAAATTGGATAAAATATATTTCATAAAAAAGCACGTGGGGAGAAGATCAATATAGTGGAAGGGAGGAAGAAGTTGGTGACAGGCAATAATTAAATCTTACATTCAGTGGAATTGACATAGAGAAAGGGAGGAACACTCAGAACCATTGGGGCAGAGAATTATATCTTGCCCTATATAGAAGTAGAAGGCTAATAAGAAACAAGGTGGTGGGGAGGGGAGCAATACAAGGGAGGAAAAGGTTGGGGGCAGGGGCATTCAAAAGGCCCTATAGTAAGAGGAGAATAATAGTTAGGGAGAAGGTGGGAAGAGGGAGTAACATTAGGGAGGGGAAGAGGGAAGACTGAGACTAAAAGTGAAATGTTGGAGGGGATGGTAAGGAGATAAGAGAAAAGGAGGAAGTAAAAAATTTAAGCAATTTTTAAACCTTTATTTTAATAATTCAAATTTTGCAAATACTTAATTTTTTAATTAAATAATTTCCTATCTCTATGAAGATTTTCCTGACATTTACCAAGGTTCTTAACCTTGGTATCATTCTTGATTTTTCACTCTTACTTCATCCCATATGTAACATCAGTTGCCAAATCCACTCATATAGTCACCATCCTAGTTCAAGCTATCCTCCCTTCTCACTTGAATTATTACAATAATCTCTTATTCCCTGACTCAAGTCTTTGCTCTCTCCAGTCCATTTTCCATGTAAATGCTAAAATGATTTTCCTAAAACACTTCTACTCTTCCTTTAATATCCAATACAAACACTTCTGTTGCACATTTAAAATCCTTTGAAATCTGACTCCAGGCTACATTTGCAGATTTAGTACAGATTACATCCATCCAAAAGAAGATGCTTGCTATTCTATTTTATGCCTCTATGTCTTTGCACAGGCTATCATTTATCCCTTGAATTTACACACTCTTCACTCCAGACTCCTGGAAACCTTAGCTTCCTTCTTAGAAAGACTTCATGTGAGGTCAAAAGAAAGCCTATACTCTCCTCAGGTGATAATACCTTTCTAGAGATGTTACTTTACAAATATTTTGAATTTGCTTATCTATATTCTTTTTGTTTCTTTTCAACAGAATTTAAGTTCCTTAAGAATAAAAATATTTCATTTTTGCTTTTGTATTACTAGCATTAGTGTGGTTCGCAGTAGCAATCATTAAACAAATGTCTGTTGAATGGCTGAGGAAAAAACTTGCCTAGAAAACAATGCCAGAGGCCAGAATGTACTAATATGAATGTAAACCCCTAAATAAACAAGATCCTATCACAACTTCTTTGTAGATTTTACTAAGAACATAAAGTTGTAAATATACAAAAAGTTTGCTTCAAAATATACTAAACATATTCATCACATGTTTATTTTCCACATTAAAAAGAAATTAAAATATTTTAAACACATATTTGTAAAAGAGAAGTAAAGCAGAAATTCAGTACCCTATGTATGATTATCCTAAAATAAATTTTAGGAAAAGAAATTCCCCAACCCCACAAATCAAGAAAGCAGATCTTTTGGAGAAGGTGCCATGAGGAAGTCTATGGAAACCACACACTGCATCAAAAGATTCAGAGTGAACTTTGGGATATAATGAACTGAACCGAAGGGGGTTAAATATATTTATTCTGAATGTAAACTCTAATGCCAAAGGGGAATGACCCCCAATTGGCTTTTTGTCAATGCATCATTTTTCTCTTTTCCCTTTTATCCCCATATTATTGTAATTTCCTCTTTATAAAGTATAATATTTTATATATCTCTAGTAAGAGAATCTTTAGACGTATAAACTGGTTATTTGAAAAGATTAATTGTGAAAACTAGGCATGTTAATCTCCCAAAACCCTTAATTGTGTAGATTTCAACTTGCTCATCTCCCAGTAGAATTACAGGGGTAATTGGAAGAGAACTCCTCTCTCTATTAATGTCGTTTTGTTGTATGTCACCTCTCAATGACCTGAAGGTCATTTATCACTGAGATGTGCAGGTATAGACAACCCCTTAGAGAAAGGAAGTTGAAACCAACGAGATGGGAAACTGATCCCACAAGAAAACTAAGAAACTATGGTTGGTTCCTGATATGTGATGTGGGAGAGCTAGTGAGTAGAGAAAGCTGCTTATAAGGTCAGACTCAGCAGGAAGTAAGGGTCTTGTGGCTAGAGCTGGGAACCTGAAGGAACCCATGTCAATGGTGAGCTTCAATCCACCATGGTGGCAAATAGAATAATAGGTTAAGCAACTCTCTACCTCTTTCCTACATTTTCCTCTCTTTACTATCACTACTTGATGTAATAAAGTTATTAAAGCTACTAGCAGTGGGCAGCTGGGTTGCTCAGTGGATTGAGAGCCAGGCCTAGAGATGGGAGGTCCTAGGTTCAAATCTGGCCTCAGACACTTCTCAGCTGTGTGACCCTGGGCAAGTCACTTGACCCCCATTGCCTAAACCTTACCACTCTTCTGCCTTGAAGCCAATACACAGTATTGGCTTCAGGATGGAAGGTAAAGGTTTAAAAAAAAAAAGCTACTAGCAGCCTCATAATTTAAACTACTACACCTATTTATTTTTAGTACTTTGGTAGCAATGATATATATTATGAACCTACTCTTCAATTTTGCATATCAAAAAAAGTACTTTTAATGTTTTACATGAGATGCTACAGAAAAGGGGACCTGAGTATTATACTGAAAAGTAATATTTCTTAAAACAATAGAACTTAGATATGATTACATAATAGGTTAATGTATTTTTGTCAAAGTATTCTATTTTCGATATTCTCTCATTGAAAAGTAATTTGGTATATTCCCAGAAAGGTTTCATTTCACAAATACACTTATTCCAATGAAATGCTGAGAAATTCTCAGGGTCATACTCCCCTATAGTCACTTGCAAGTTTTCACACATCCACTAAAAAGCAAATTATTAAAAAACTACTTTTTTCCCCATTTTGCAAATCTGTATTCTCAAAGATATTGTATAAACCCAAAGGAAAGGATAAAAAATAGCAAAAAAGTCTGTATATTTCTTTCTTTTTTTTTAAACCCTTACCTTCCATCTTGGAGCTAATACTGTGTACTGGCTCCAAAGCAGAAGAGTGGTAAGGGTTAGGCAATGGGGGTCAAGTGACTTGCCCAGGTGAGAAGTGCCTGAGGCCAGATTTGAACCTAAGACCTCTCATCTCTAGGCCTGGCTCTCAATCCACTGTGCTACCCAACTGCCCCCAAGTCTGTATATTTCTAACAAAATTAGAGTTGCTCTTTTGCAAAATTATCTCTTCAAGATTTTCAAAGCACTCAAATATTTAAGCTTTATTTATTCATAAAAATAAATTTAAATTTTATCTTTAATCTATTATAACTAATACTAGCTTGCTCTAGTTATTAACTTCAGATTTCTAGAAAAATTTCAAACATGAATTTAGAAAATAGGCTCTAATGCTAAAGAATTGGTAAGCTGACAAAACTAAAAGTATTGTTATAACATAAAACTGCTAAAAATCATTAAAATTTGCAAATTTTCTTAATATAGGTTGTTTGAAATTGACTTCAGCATATTTTGATTTATCACAATCTCTCAGCATTTGTGGAAAATAATGTAACTAAGTCACACACTGTCTCACATTTAATAAGGAGAGACAGCAAGAGGAAATTAGGCAGAAAATAAATGTTATAATCTACTCATTGCCCCACCTCCCCACCAAGGATATACTCCAGACTTTCTGATGCTAATGCTGCTTGAAAAAGAGAAAGAGGCAGCAGAATCTCACAGTAAATTTCATTTATTATTTCTTTTTAATAAAAGTTATCTTTCCTGTTAAGAATTTTAAATGACAAAAAAAAATGGAATTCTCATATTACATCACAAAATCACATTGGATCATTAAGGAAATATTAAACAATTAAAGTCATATATCATTAATTAATCTATCAATAAGTATACAACATGCTAAGTAAGCTTTGGGGATATGAAGACAGAAATAAAACAGTTCCTTGACCACAGAGTATTTGTATTCCAATGTGAAGAATAGAGAATATAGACAAAATGGATCCCAAATGGCTTTAATAAGTAGTATATTAACAATTAGGTTACCATGAAGGGCTTTTTATTTAAAAAGAGGAGGTGCTTGAGATGAATCTTTCAGGAAATCACAGATTCCAAGAGGATGAGGTGAGGAAGAGAGCTTCCAAGACATGAGAGTCAATCAGTAGAAATGAGAGATGTAGTATAAAAATGAACAAATCAGCAGAACTCTATCACAGAGTTGGAGAAAGAGAATAAAATACAAAAAGACTAAGAAGATAAGAAAGAATAAGTCTATAAAGAGATATGGATATCTAACTAGGAAGTTTAGGTTTGATCTGACAGAAAAATAAGAAACCCCTGAAGCATATTGAATGGGAAGAGGTGATATAATCAGACCTGTACTCTTGGAAAAATAATTTAATGTCTATGTGTAGGAATTGACAAAGGCAGGGTAGTCAAATAAAAGGATAATCCAATAGTCCAGAAGGGCTTGAATTAGAGTGGTAGCTGTGTGAGTATAGAAAAAAGGAAATAAGTGAGAAATGTTGAGAGAGAAATAACACAAGGTGTTGCAAAAATTTCCATATAGTTTTAAGCTTTAACAGCTTTAAACACAAGTAGACTACATACACCAAGATTTTTGGAACTCCCTGTATTTGGCCAATGACTGCACCCACCCTCACACACACCGAGTGAGAAGTTGAGAATATTCTTTGGTAAAGTTTAAAATCTCTTTAATATTTAATATCAAAACGTACACAGACAAAAATAAAAGCATAAGTTTAAAGTCAAGATTAGACAAATTCTTGTGAAGTTTTCTCAATATAAGTGAGAAAATGTGTCTTATATAAAAGAGTCATGAAATTATAACTGTTTTCCTAAAATTTTAAAGGAAAATAAAACATCTAAAGATATTATTAAAATCTAATGAAGGTGAAATGGACATTCAGTATTTAAGTATAGATTATTTAAAGATCTAATAAAATCTAAACATTACATTTTTTTATTAAACACCAGTAACATGTTCCACTTCAAAATCAAGAAATATGAGGATTCTGCCCAGTAAGTTTTGTAAATCATTCAAAGGCCAACACACATAAAAACCTCAAATAAAGAGGCAGTTGAAAGACATTGTTTGTTAAAAAAATCCTTATCTTCTGTCTTATAAACAACATTAAGTATCATTTCCAAGTAAGAACAGAAGTAAAGGCTAGGCAATTGGGTTTAAGTGAGTTGTCCAGTGTCAGATGGCTAGGAAGTGTATGAGGACAAATTTTAACCCAGGACCTCCCATCTCTAGACCTGATACTCAATCCACTTATCTACCTAGCTGCCCTGAAGACATGGCTTCTTAAATAAGGAATGAGTATTTTGTTCCCATACCATTAGATGACAAAGAATGGAATAAATGAAGAAAAGAAAGGACACCAAATAAGAATTTTAGAGATAAACATAAAGTATTATTGATACTACCCATAAAAATATGCCCTCTACAAAATGCCCAATAAATGGTACTCCAGTTTCTGTCTGAAGATTTGAGAAGGAACTCATATTTCTAAAAGTAGACTATTTTTCTTACAGATGGTTATAATTTTTATACTTTTTCTTGATAGTAAACTTAAAACTTACCTCTTGGCTATTATAAACTGGGCTCTTATTTTTAACTGCTGATGCCTCTTCCACAAAATAACCATCCACAGGTTTGAAGAAGGCTATGTTGTGTCCCCTGACTCTTTCCTTTTCAAAGCTAAATCTGTGTAAATCCTCAACAGATACTCATATGACAGGGATTCAAGATCTTTCACAACCCTTATTGCCTTCATCTGGCCTCTAATTAATTATTTTTCCTAAAATGTAGTGTCAAGAACTAATCACAATATTCCAATTGTGATCCTAATTTCTGAACACTATGCTTCTCAATACAGCCCAAGATCTTACTAGCTATTACGCTTGCCATGTGACACAATTGTTCAATTACTTTGCAGTCCACTAGAACACAAAGATCTCTTTTAGACATATAGGTACTTAAATATGCCTCTCCCCTCTGCATTTGTTAAATGGACTTTTTCTTTTGTAACTCAACCGCATAACTTTTCAATTATTCCTTTTAGATTTCTTATTTTATTCAGCTCAGTGTACTAACTTGTCAAAATTCATTTGCATCTTGACTCTGTCATGCATCTGCAAATTTGATTATTAAACCATCTATTTCTCTATAAGATAATTGAAAAAAATGGTTAAAGAACAGAAGGCCAAGTATAGATCTCTGGGAAACTCCACTAAAAATCATTAGAGTTGATATCAAATCATGTATAAATATTTTTTAATTCTGATCATTTAACCAGTTCCAAATCATCTTAACTAAACAATCATCTAGCAAAAAAAGTTCTCCATACTTTCCAAAAGAAAACATATCTTTTATTTCTCCAAGATTACAATCTAGTTTGGGAAGAAAAAATATAAAATAAAAAGTGAGTTAAAAATACATAATGATAAGATAAAAGCAAGTATGGAATGGAAATATGGAAAAGGAAATTTATTGAAAGGCAAGAAGGGATTGATTTAGAGAACCTCCAAGTTTCCTTCTAGTTCTAATGTTCTAAGTTTATAATGGCTAGAATAGTGTGGGAATGATGTCATGGAAGAAGCAAGAGAAGAACAGGGAAGTTTTCAAAGGACAAGAGAAGGGGAAATGGTATAAGGAGAAGAAACAAAATGAGACAAGGCATATGAAAATAAGCATATTCTTGGTAAAGTAAAATGACCAAAGGGGCTATCAAATATCACCTGCAGGGGAATAAACAAAGAAAAAAGTCACAAAGGAGATTTAACAGAAGTAAAGAGTAGATGTCCCTGAAGACAAGTAATTTAAGTTGTATAAAAGACACTAGGAATTATTCAAAGCACTAAAGGAGAGTAGAGTGATCTAGCTATGATAGGAATCACACATAATTGTTCAACTAAAAAATCTTATTATAACTCAAAGTCAACAAGCATTTATTAAGAGCTTATATGGGTTGCATGATGGAAGCTAAGATCAGAAGTAAAGGATACTCGCGTGAATCCTACATACACACACACATGTGCAAAAAAAAAAAAAGAATATAATCACTTCAAAACAAAGGAAAGCAGGAGGAACATAGCTTACTAGGTAAGAAGAAAGAATAGCCCTGGGAGCATAGCATCAATTGGTAGAACACAGATCAACCCAATACACTGCCATATAGTCAAGGGCAACAAAATGGAAAAAATTGGGAACCAGTTCAGCTCAAGCCACAGGTAACAGGTAGTAAAGGCTGAGAGGTCATGAAACCAACACATTTTCAACATTGCCTAAGGAAGCAAAGCAGTCGACTGCTAGCAAAGAGTTTAAGGAAGTAAAGAAGCAGAACGTGGATCAGCCCAGTTTAAGCTGCTCAACAAGGATAGCAAAAACTGAACTGGCAGAAGACCAACATAATTCCATATGACCTGAAGAAGTGAAGCAGCAGGGTGCTTAAGGCAACAAAGCAGAAGAACAGGGAACTAGCCCAGCCAAAACTACTTGGCAAGGGTAGGGAAGCAACAGAGTAGAGACCAGCACAGTCAATGAGATGACAGGGGAACTAGCAGCATGAAAAAGAGAATCTAGCTGGACAGGACAGTTGCAATCCTCCACAGAACAATCCAACAGGGCCACCACTTCAACAGACACATTTCTGGAAACAAAAGCAACCAGGTTTACTAAAAGTACCACAGAAAAGTACTCTGTAAGTTTCAAATAGTGCTCCCAAAATCCTATGAATAGAGAAAAGCTTCAACAGATAAATAAGGTAATGGGGGAGGGGGCTGACCCTAGGAAAATGAATAAAAGGAAAAGAAAAAACTTGACCTTTGAAAATTATTTTAGTGTCAAGAAAGATCACACTCTAACCTTGGAAGAGGATAACAATGCCCCAAAGAAAACATATGCAGCCTCAAGGAAAGTGGGAATGGATGTCCAGTCCCAAAAGAACCCCTGGAAGAACTAGAAAAGAAGGTAAAAAATAAAATAAGAGAATTGAGAAAAAGACTCAAAAGCTGGGGTGGGGTTGAATCATTGAATAAATAAACTTCTAAAAACTAGAATAGACCAGAAGGAAATTCAGTACATAAATACACTGAAGAAAACAACTCCCTAAAGACTAAAGTGTACAAATTAGAAATAGGGGCAAAAAAAAAAACTGAAAAAAACAAGTCCCTAAAAAGAGTAGGATTGTCCAAATGGAAAGGAAACAAAAAGCCAAGGCATAAAATAAGTTACTAAAAGTTTGAACCGGGCAAATACAAACTAATGACTCCATACAATATTAGGAAACATTAAGACAAAAATCAAAAGAATGAAAAAAATAGAAGAAAATTAAATACCTCACTCAAAACATGTTGCATTTTTATTAACAAAAGCATTCAAGTTCCACTGACATTTTAATAAACATTTTTTCCTGTTACATGTAGAAACTCTCTTTGACAATAATTTCTGACATTTTAAAATTCAGATTTTCTCTGTCCTTCCCCTCCCCTATCACAGACAGTAAATAGCTTGATTAGATTATGCCTGTATTTTCATGTAATATATTTTTCCATATTGCTCATATCATAACAGAAGACATACAATTACATAGATCTCATGAAGGACATATAGTGGAATATGGCATGTTTTGACCTGAACTCAGATTATGAGAGTTCCTTCTTTGGCTGTGGATAGTATTTTCATGAGTTCTTTGTAGTTATCTTGGAGGCATGCTTTGTTGATAATGGTTTAATCCTTCACAGTTGATCATCATATATTTGTTACTGTATGCATTCTTCTACTGGTCCTGCTCACTTCACTTTGCATTAGCTCACATAAATCTTTCCAAATTTTTTTGGCTCATCCTGTTCATCATTCCTCATGACACAATAGTATTCCATTACAATCACATACCTAAATTTTTTCATGCATTCTCCAAGTACTGGACTCCTCCTCAATTTCTAATTCTTTCCCACTAAAAAGAGTTGCTAAAAATGTTTTGGTATAGTAGGTCCCTTTCCTTGATCTGTGATTTCTTTGGGATACAGACCCCATAGTGCTGGGTAAAGGAGGATACAGAGTTTTCTGGCCCTTTGAGCCTCTTCTTTAAAAGAAACACATTTACAACATAGAGGAACATGCAGAGTAAAAGTATGGGGTTAAATACGAATCCACAATGCCTCAGCTAAAGTTAAAAAAGCAGGAATAGCAATCATACTTTCAAACAAAGCAAAAGTAAAAAGTGATTTAATTAAAAGACATAAGGAAGGAAATTACATCTCAGAAAAAGACACCAAATACACAATGAACCAATATCAATACTTAATCTATATGCACCAAATGACATAGAATCCAAATTCCTAAAGAAGTCACATGAATTACAGGAAGAAATGGATAGAAAAATATTACTAGTATGGGACCTTAATCTACCTTCTCCAAAGTAGATAAATTCAACCAAAAAATAAACAATAAAATTAATGAGATAAATAGAATTTTAGAAAAATTAGATATGTTATACCTCTGGAGAAACTGAATGAGAACAGAAAGGAATACTTTTTTTTACAGCAGTACATAGCATGTTTGTAAAAACTGACCATATAATAAAGCATTTAAACCTCACAATCAAATGTAGAAAAGCAGAAATATTAAAATGCAATAAAAATTACATTCAACAAAGGGCAGCAGGAAGACTAACAATAAACTGGACACTAGATAACCTTATCCTAAAAAACTAATGGACCAAAGAACAAATTATAGAAACAATCAACAATTTCAAAAGAAAATGACAAGGAGGAGATAATATAACAAAATGTATGGGATTCAGCCAAAGCTATACTTAGGGGGAAATGCTTACATCAATAAAACGAGAAGAAACAGATTAATGAATTGGGCATACAACTAAAAAAAGAACAAATTAAAAATCCCTAACTAAACACCAAATTGGACATTTTAAAATAAGAAGACCATTGAGCTTGAGTTTATTTGGAAACATAAGGAAAGAATTAATTTTTCTAAATTTCTTTCATGAACAAACATGGTACTGATACCTAAAGTAGGAAGTGCTAAAACAGAGAAAGAAAAGCGTAGACCAATCTCCCTAATGAACACTGATGCAAAAATTTTAAATAAAATATTGGCAAGTGACATTATTATTTTAAATATAAAGTTACAGCATTTTATCATCATGGCCAGGCAAGTTTTATCCCAGGAATACAAAGATGGTTTAGTATTAGTTAGACCATCAGCATAACTGATTATATCAATAACAAAAGTAACAGAAATAGAGTGATTATCGCAAAAGATATAGAAAATGCTTTTGAGAAAATACAATGCCCATTTCTTATAAAAACATAAGAAAACATTAGAATTTATGGAGCTTTCCTTAAAGTGATAAATGCTATCTATCTAAAACCATCAGCAGACATTATCTATCATGAGGACAAACTAGCACTCTTTACCAATAAGATCACTTGAAGCAAGGATGACCATTTTCACCACTACTGCTATTTGATATTGTACTAGAAATGCAAGTTATAGCAATATGTGCAGGAAAAGTACCTGGATGAATTAGAATAGACAATAAAGAAACAAATTTATCATGATTTGCAGTTGATATGATGATATGCATAGAGAATCCCAGAAAATCAATCAAAAAACTAATAGAAATAATTAACAACTTTAGTAAAGCCACAGGATAGAAAATCAACTCACAAAAAATCTCTAGGATTTCTATTTACCAGCAACAAAGTCCAAAAGCAAAAAAAAATAGAAAAGGAAATTCCATCCAAACTATCTAAGACAATATAAAATACATGGAGGTATATCTACCAAAACAAATCCAGCAACTTTATGAATATAATTACAAAGCATTTTTCACACAAACAACATCACACCTAAATATCAAGAAAAAACATTAATTGCTCATGGATAGGCTAAACCAATATAATGAAAATTATAATCCCACCTAAATTAATTTAACTATTCAGTGCCATACCAATCAAACTACCAAAAATTATTTCACAGAACTAGAAAGATAATAAAATTCATCTGAAAGAACAAAAAGGTAAAAATATCAAGGAAATTAAAAAATATATGAAGGAAGGAGGCCAAAAACCATGCCAAATCTGAAATTATAATACAAAAGCAGTAAATCACCAAAACAATCTAGTACTGGCTAAGAAGCAGAGTGGTAGATCAATGGAATAACTTAGGTAATCAACACATAGTAATTCACAACCATAGTAACCTAGTGTTCAATAAACTGAAAGATCCAGGCTTTTGAGGGAAGAATTCAGTATTTGATGAAAACTGCTGAGAAAACTGGAAAATATGGCAGAAACTAGGCATAGACCAGCATCTCACACTGTACACCAAGATGAAGTCAAAATGGATAATCTAGAAATAAAAGGTGATACTATAAACAAATTAGGAGAAAGGAGAAAAGCTTACCTGTCAGACTTATGGATAAGGGAAGAATTTATGAACACACAAGATACAGAGAACATTACAAAAAAGGAAATGGTTAATTTTGATTATATTAAATTAAAAAGTTTCTGTACAAACACCATCAATGTAACAAAGATCATAAGAGAAACAATAAGTTGAGAAAAATGTATAGCAAGTATCTTTGACAGTGTTCTAATCTCTTAAATATATAGAGTACTGACTCAAATATATAATATATGCAAATATAAAGCATTCCTCAAATAGTCAAAGGATAAAAACAAGGAGTTCACTAAAAGAAGAAATTAAAACTATCTATATTCAGAAGAAAAATGCTCCAAATCACCATTGATTTGAAAAATGCAAATTAAAACAAATCTGAAATACCCCCTTCATACCTATCTGATTAGCTAATATGACAAAAAGGAAAATGATAGATGTTGGAAGGGATATGGAAAAAGTGGGACATTAATTCACTCTTGGTGTAACTATGAACTAACTAATAATAACCATTCTGGAGAGCAACACGAATCACACTCAAAGGGCCATAAAACTATGCATACTCTTTGATCCAGCAATACCACTACTAGCTCTTTATCCCAAAAAGTTGAGATATAAGGGAAAAGGACTTGCATGATCAAAAATATTTTTAAAAGTTATCTCTGTAGTGGCAAAGAATTGGAAACTGTGGGAAGGTAGGGGTGTCCATCAACTAAGGAATGGCTGAAAAAGTTGTGGCATATGCTTGTAATGGAATACCACTGAACTATAAGAAATGATAAACAAGATGAGTTCAGAAAAAACTGGAAAGACTTATATGAACTGATGCAAAGTGAAGTGAGCAGAGCAAGGAGAACATTGTATACAGTAACAGAAATATTATACCATGATCAGTTCTGAAGGACTAAACTATTATCAGCAAAGCAAGTTTCCAAGATATCCACAAGAAACCCATGATGAAAAAAACTATCCACAGTCAAAGATTCTGTTGCTGTCTGATTATAGACCAAAGCATACCATCTTGCACTTTATTCCTTCTTGAGTTTTTGTATTATATGTGTGATATGTGTCTTCTGACATGGCATGAGCAATAAAATAATATGTATTACATAAAAGCACTGGTATAACCTATATTAGACTGTTTACCACCTCAGGGAAAAGTGGGTAAGAGGGAATCTGAATCATAAAATGTCAGAAAACAATTGTCAAAACCTGTTTCTACATGTAATTGAAAAAAATTCAAATTAAAAAAGAAAAAGAGATAAAGATAGAGTTTATGTGTGAGGCACCATGCTAACTATTAAGAATAAAATGAAAAGCAAAAAAAAAGTTAACTGTTCTCTAGAAGATCATAGTCTAAAACAGAGACAATATAAAAATAACTATGTACGAACAACATAAAGACAGGATAATTTGGAAATAATCTTACAAGGAAGGCACTAGCATCAAGGTGGAACAAGAACTTGCAAAAAGTTGGTTTTAGATGAGATAATTTTACATGTTGTAAAATTCAGTAGACTAATAACTTTATTGAAATTTGCCCATAAGGAGAATGAAATTGTACTCAGATTATCAGAGTCCAATATTAGAATTATTTTCTTTTCCCTCCTAAATCAGCTGGAGCTAACAAATCTACGGTATAAGATTTCATGGGACCTAAGTATTTTTAGTATGGTCTTATATAAAATTATAGAAATAGATTTTTTAGTGAAGGAAGGTGGCTTCATTGTACCAGATCTCAAACTGCATTACAAAGTGATAATTATCAAAACAATTTGGTACTGATTAAGAAATACGGTGGTAGATAAATGGAATAGGGCACACAATATACTGTCAGTAATGATCAACAGTATCCTAGTGTTTGATAAACACAAAGATCCCAGCTTTGGGGACAAGAACTCCTTTTTTGAAAAAAGCTGCTGAGAATTTTAAAAAAGCATTTTGGCAGAAACTACCTACATTTCATACCATATACCAAAGATGAGGTCAAAATAGATACATGATTTAGCCAAAGGATGATAACATAAATAAATTATGAGATTTTACCTTTCAGGTCTATGAAAAAGGAAAGAATTTATGGTCAAACAAAAAATAAATAGTATTATGAGATGTAAAAAGAATAATTTCAATTAAAGTTTTTGTACAAATAAAACCAATATAGCCAAAATGAGAAGGAAAGCAGAAAAAAAGTAAAAAATTTTACAGCAAGTTTTTATGATAAAGGGCCTCATTCCTCAAATATTTAGAGAACCGAGTTAAATTTTTAGAAATTTAAATCATTCCTCAAATGATAAATGTTCAAAGGATATGGCAGCTTTCACAATGAAAAAAAAAATCAAAGCTATCTATAGTTGTGAAAAAATATTTCAAATCACTATTGATTAGAGAAATGCAAATAAAACAACTCTGAGGTACCACCTCATATCTATCAAGACTGGTTTATATGACAGAAAAAGAAAATGACATGTTGAAAGTGATGTGGGAAAATTTGGGAGAGTAATACACCATCAGTTGTGAACTGATTCAACCTTCCTGGAGATCAATTTGGAATACCCTTTTGACCCAGCAACACCACTATCAGGTCAAAGAGATCAAAGGGAACGGAAAAAAGGATCTATATGTACAAAACTATTTATAAACAGCTCTTTTGGGGGTGGCAAAGAACTCATCTTGGCCTCCTGTCTTCAAGTCCCAGTTAAAATCATATCTTCTAGACTAAGTCTTTCCTGAACCTTCCTTAATAATAGAACTTTCTGCTTATAGACTATTTCAAAATAATCTTGCTTGTATCTCATTTGTATATAGTAGTTTGCACAATATCTTCCCCATTAGTATGTGTGCTGCTTAAAAGCAGTCTACTTTTTGTCCTTTTTTGGAACCCCAGTTACTAGTATATATAAGGCACTAGTTTGTGTGACAGATTATATATCTATATTTCACTCTCATTAGGAAGTAAGCTCCTTTGAGGACAGGAACTATAATCTCTAGAGACTAAGAAGAGAAGGTTTAGAAGAAAATATTCAATTTTAAAATATTTTGGGTTTAGGGTGTCTCAGAAAAATCTAATTTGAAATATCTAATGGGCAATTAAAGATAGATAATAGAAGCTCAAGAGAAAGAATGAACAATTCTGAGGGTCTTAAGACAAATAATGTATCCTACAGACTAGGAATGTAGATCAAAGCATACCATTTTTACTTATTTATTTGGGTTTATGTTTTGGGGTTTTGGTTTAATATGATTTCAAAAATAAAAAATATGGAAATATGTTTTGCATGATAATATACGTATAACCCAGATTGAAATGCTTACCTGCTCCAGGAGGAGGAAGGAAGAGACAAGTTTGACATATTTCATATAACTTGAGAAAACCTATGTAGAAATTTATTATTACATGTAATTGGCAAAAATAAAGAATAAAAAGATAGAAAGCATTGGGAGATAAAAATAGATAATTTTGGTTATGTTAAGTGGAACAGGAGAACATTATAAAGAACTATAGAATTAATATTTGAAGAATAACTTGTGAATGTCTACCTCCAGAGAAAGAAACTGATAGAAAACAAGCAAGACATTTTTTTTGGTAGTGATGCTTTCCATGGAAGGGTAGGAAGGGAGTGAGATAAATAGTAATTTTAATGTAACCAACAGCAAAAAAAATATTTTTTTTAAATTCTGTGGAAAAGAAAAACATAGAAAAATAACAAAAGTCATCTGAAAAAATAAAAGGTTTATAATCTCAAGGGGGGGGGTGGTATCAACAATGAACCCAAGTAGTACCAGATCTCAAACTGTTTACTCAAAGTAATAATTAAAATTATTTGCTACTTATAATAAATAGCAAAGAAAAAGAGATGGCATGAACAAGACTCAAAAGCAATCAGACATAGTATCTTGTGTTTGATAAACTCCCAAAGGCAAACTACTAGGAGAATGACTTCCAATTTAACAAGGAATACTAGCAAAAAACAGAAAGTAATCCTTTAGAATAATCATGTAGACTAACATATTATAGGAGGGGGTTGGAGAAGGGCAAAATCCTCAACCAAACAAGTAATCAAGGTTAAAAATAAAATAATTTAGAAGATAAAATAATTTCAATTACATAAAAGTAAAAAATTTAGAGCCATACAATATAGTCCAATTCATTCATTTTTGAAAATGAGACCAGTAAGCTGTCTATGATCACAAAATTACTAGCTGACCAAGAAGGAATATGACCCATGTTCTCCCTATTTCCAAGTCTACTGCTATCCACAATACCATGATGAAAACAACTTGGATTTATGTAAGAAAAGTTTTGAAACTATTCTCATCATTTGTTTCAGAAATACCAAGATCATCAAAGAAAAAAGAAAATTCCCTCAAAACAAACACAGCAATAATTTATTTTTTTTGAGGGGGTGACAACTGAACAAACTATAGTCTAGGGCTACAATAGAACATTATAGCACAATAAGACACAATGTGAAAGGCAACGTGGTCCAATAGAGAGCTAGACTTGGAATAAGAAAGACATGATGCTTTAAGTCTGTTATCATCCGGAGATGATATCTCCAGACATATGTTGGTTATGTTCCAACTTCCTGGGGATAGCCATTTAACCTCTCAGTGGCCCCAGGCAATTCTAAAGCTCTGAGGTACAAGACAGGTGGAGGCTTGAATTGATAAGTTTTCCTCATTAAGAATTCCCTATATGAATTAAAAAAACAAGTCTGATAAGTAGATGAAACCATCAATATGAAGAATTCAGATTTACCTAAAAAGGCTTATTATATGAAGTGATGCCAAATGAAGAATACAAAACTGAGAAAATTATGTACATGATGACCACAAAACTAAGAAAAATCAGAATTCAGCTTCATGTAACAACCAATCCTATTTCAAGGAGTCTGATGATAAAAATATTCTTCCTCTTAGTAAAGCAGTTGTGTTCTATAAGGCAAGTAGTAACAGATATGCTAATCAATAAGTTTGTTTTAATTTAATACGGTTTTTTGTGGTTTTTCTTATAAAAGAATTTAGAGATGCGTGTTTAGTTAAATAATTAAAAAAACAAATCCACAAAACATTTTTAACATTAAGTCATGAATCAGTGATTAGAAATAAGAAAGAGGAAATTATTGATTTAACATACTGCATTCTAAACAATGCCTATTAATTTTCCCTTGAATATGATCTCTGCTATCATAGACAGTCTTGATTTCAAGGAAACAGCATTCTTACAGTTTCCTGGAGATAAAATGAGAAAACAAATGTAAAAATATTTTGCAAAGCATAAAAATTTCAATGAAAAGGAGATATTATTAAAACAAATCTTAACCTGGCAACATCAATCTCTCAAGCACAAAAACTTTCCAGGCACGTGGTGTAGTACAAGCCAGGACCCAGCTAACATCTTTCAATACTCTCCTTTAAACAGTTTTAAAATAATTCCTCAAATCAAGTTTGGAAGTGGAAGAGATAACAAAAGGTCAGAGGGAGACATCTTTTCCCACCTAAGACAACTTAGGAAGTTCACAAAAGAGGCCTGTAACACCAGAGTGGACACAGGATGGCAGAACAGCAGCAATGGGGCTTGGAGGCAGCTGCAAGAACAGTAGCAGAAGCTTTGGGAGCTCTCACCCCAGTGGGTAAGGGCATCAGACAACTATTCATAAAGGGATTACAGGGGACCCTCTGCTGGCACTGGATGCAGCAGGCATCAATCTGCAACTCTATTGCCCATAAGCTGTTCAGGAACATAGATCCAAGATAGAGAAAAATGCTTGGGATAGGTCATAAGGATGCAGGGGCCCTAGACACAGTTCCAGAACCAACAGGAGCATTAGTCCTTGTGGCCTCAGGCCTTTCTTGGGTAAAGACCAGAGGGCAGGCCAGGAGAAAGCAGTGACCACACCTCTCCCAGGACCCCAATATCTTGGAAGCACCAAAAACATTTCAGACCCAGAACTACTTCTGAAAAGAGCAGCACAAGAAAGCCTGAAGCTTAACACAGTGTCCCTTCCAACTCCCAGATGAACAAAATAAAACTATCACAGAAACTCGAGGTGAATACAAGCTAGGAAAACTAGCAAATACAAAGCAGTAAGGAAGGAAGGGAGACATTGACTATTAAAATGCACTATGGTTTCAAGTAAGGACCCAAACTTAGGAAATAATAATATGAAAATAGCACCAATCAAAGCTTCAAAAAATGCTAATCAGACCCAAGGCCAGCAAGAATTCCTCAAGCAGTTAAAGAGATGAGTGGAAAATTAAAAATTAAGAAAAGAAATGAGAGTGATGAAAAGAGAATTGACAACTTGGTAAAAGAGGTACCCCAAAAATTCTGAAGACAATATCATTTACAGAAACAGAAATGGCCTAATGGCAGAAGAGGTACAAAAATTCACAGAAGAAAAGAATTCTTTTAAAAGCAGAATTGGCCAAATGGAGAAAAAAACATTATATAAGTACACTGAAGAAAATAAATCCTTAAAAATTAGAATTGGGCAAGTGAAAGCTAATGACTTCATGAGACTTCAAAAAACAATAAAACAAAATCAAATGTTTGGAAAAAACTGAAGAACATGTGAAATATCTCATTAGAAAAATAACTGACCAGCCAAATTTGAACCTCATTCATTGAAACTAGTTCAAAGAAGGATGAATAGATTTATACACTCAGTTGAGTGAAATCTCTTACTCAAAAGGGAAATAGGAGGGAAAGGAGATAAACTATGTTGGGGGGGTAGAAAATAAGGGGGAAGGCAGATCTAGGGAATCTGAGGTCAAAAGCAAGACAGACTTTTGAGGAAGGACAGGATATAAAGAGATAGATAAAAGGAGGATGAAGAGATGAAATGAGATGAATAAAAACCCAATGTTAGTAATCATAATTATGAATATGAATGGTAGGCTATGGAATGGAAGTGGGAAGCAAAATGGATTGGAAACCAGAATCTAACAATATATTGTTTACAAGGGACACACTTTGGAAAGATAGACATATAGAGCTGAAATGAAGAGCTGGAGAAGAGTCCATTATGCTTCAGCTGAAATAAAGAAGGCAGGAATAGCAATCCTGATCTCAGAAAAAGTAAAATTAGACTTAACTGGAAAAAAAACAAACAGGAAAACTACATTTTGCTAAAAGGTGGTTGAGGCAATGATATAATATAGAAACATTTTATAGCAAGTTTCTCTGATAAAGGTCCCATTTCTCAAATACATAGGGAAGTGAGTAACATTTATAAAAATAAGAGTTATTCCCCCAGTTGAAAAATGGCCAAAGGATATGAAAAAGCAGTTTTCAGACAAAATTAGATCTACAGTGATAAGAAAAATGTTCTAAATCACTACTAATTAGAGAAATGCAAATTAAAACTCTGAAGGTATTAGCTCACACCTATCAGACTGGATAATATGACACACAAGAAAAATGACAAATGTTGAAGGAGGTATGTGAAAATTGGGACCCTAATGCACTGTTGTTGGTGAAGTTGTGAATTGATCCAACCATTCTGGAATCGATTCAACAAATCTGGAACTAATCCCAAAGGACTATATAATAGTACATGCCCTTTGACATAGGAAAACCACTATAAGGTCTGTATCCCAAAAAGATCAAAGATAAGAAAAAGGACCTATATGTACAGAAATATTTATAACAGTTTTTTTCTGTGGTGGCTAAGAACTGGATGTTGAGGGGATGCCCATCTATTTGGGGAATGGCTAAGCAAGTTGTAGCATATGACTATGATGGAATACTAATGTTATAAGAAATGACAAGGATATTTTTGTCAAAATATGGCACAACCTATATGATATGATGCAAATTAAAATGAGAAGAACTGAGAAATCACTGTATGAAGTAATAGCAATGTTGTAATAATGACTGGCTGTGAAAGGATTTGCTATTCTGATCTATATGGAGATCTAAGACAATTCCAAAAGCCTCAGGAAAAAAATGCAATCTACCTTCAAAAGGAGAAATGATGATCTCTGAGTACAAACTAAAGTTTAATATTCTGATTTTTTCTTCTGTTTTACTTTTTTAGTGAAATGGCTAATATGGAACTATGTTTTACATGACTTCACATGTATAATTGATATCATACTATTTGCCTTCCCAGTGGGTGTGTGAGGTGTTGGAAAGGAGGGAAAGAATCCAGAACTGAAAATTTAAATTAAAAATAATTTTTAAAGGAGAAAAAATTAATAATCAGGTTCACCCTGATTTGTTGGAGGCTCCAGCAAACACTTGGTTTAAACCCTATGCAGCCAAAAACCATCTGCTTAAGAATATTTCATTTACTTTGAGATACTCCTCCATTGATCTGGGAATGTCATTTCCAAGAAAAATGAGAAAGCACCATAGTCAACTAATCTGAATCTAAGAATACCAAAGATGACGTTATCCATTCATCTCTCTCTGGATAGGATAACCAGAAAACAGGTACTAAAAAAACCCTACCAATCTAATTAAAGAACCTTTTCATTAAAAAAAAAAACTTACCCATTATTTTTTTATTTAAAAAATAAAGGAAACAGTTGGGTAGCTCAGTGAATTGAGAACCAGGCCTAGAAATGGGAGGTCCTTGGTTCAAATCTGGCCTCAGACACTTCCTAGCTGTGTGACCCTGTCAGCCCTTACCATCCTTCTGCCTTGGAATCATGAAAGGGCCCTAAATAAACAAACAAACAAATAAATAATGAAGAACAAATAAAAACAATTTTTAATCAATGTTTAAAAAATTGTTTTTACATGTATTTGAAGGAAAATATTAGTTTAAAAATAAAATAAAATGTAGGCTAAATGATAAATAAAAATAAAATACACAAAAAAGCACTTCTCAAATGAACTAATAAGATTATTATAAGTTAGATATCCTTAAGTACGTGTTCAAAGTACAACTGTGTTCATACTCATCTCCAAAGGAACAGTAAACCAAATCCAAAATATTAAACATTTCTTTTCAAATACAGTGAACCTTCACTAAAAAATGCACATTTACAACCATAATTACATTTAAAAAATTAATTTAAAAATTTTCAAGGAGATAAAAATAAACCAAAATCAAGAGTACTTTAAAACTCTACCTCTGAATGATACAGTAGATATTAAATACTATCTAGGAAAAAAACACCACTATAGACTAAATGCTTCTATTAAACCATCAAAATAACTACAAAAAATAATGGTAACATTTACTTCAATTTCTATCTCATCTTCATCATCTGCTTAACAAACTTTTTGCCACCAAATTCACCTAGGTTTTGTTTTTAAGCAATACAACAGTAACTCACAATGAAAACTGTGGTTCTTTTCCTACCCTGCAGTATTCCTGCTACACTAAAGACTGTTTTTAATCCAAAAAATTGCAAGATCATCTAGGATGGAAGCTAATTTGTTTTCATCCTGGCATCTCCAATCTAACACAAAGCCAGCCATGAACTGGTACTTAATAAGTACTCATTTAATTAAAATGAACAGTTCTCCACCTCCCAAAACACTATTATCCTCAGTTACTATGGGGAGAGAGAATCATATTCCCAAACTGTAAAATTTAGAGATTGAATGAACTAGATGATTTTTGAGTTCACTTCCAATTCTCAATCTATGATCAAATGGTTGATTTCTACTCTTTCTGAACTCAAACAAAATTTTAAAATAAAACTTGACTAAGTAACAAGGTAGAGCATCATACTTGTGATCAACTTTTAAAAGGTAAAATACACTCTAATACCTATCAGTTGTAGCAATAGTTTTTCACTTTAATGAAATGTACATGCAAAGTAGCAATGGCTATTGTCCCTCTAAGCTTATTAAAATGGGATTCCAATTAGTTGTCATATTCCTTTGCATCTATAAATTGAAAGTTTAAAACATGTTCAAGACCAAAGGTATGATCACAAAATCATAACCATAAATTCTAATGAAATACCACTTGAGACAATATGTTGATAGCATATTGTGACCTCAATTTGAATAGCAAACATGAGAACACTAATGAACTTTTGGTGGAGCTGGTGAATGTTTTAGCTCTTTTATAAAAGATTTTGGAAATATATGAAACATGTCACTAAACTATCCATACCCATTAACACGGAGATACCATTATTAAGCATAAAACCCTAAAAGGTCAAAAAGAAGGAAAAGTTCTATATTACGACTATTTGTAGAGCAAGGAACTAGAAAGGGCCTAGTGTTTGTGAATGGCTAAACAAATTGTGGCATACAGATGTAATGAAGTATTACTGCAACATAAGATATAGACTAAATAGTATTCAGAGAAACTCTGGCAAACTTCTGACAAACTGCTTCAAATAAAAACAAGCATAAGTAGCATGATTTACATAATGACCATAGGATGAAACCTAAAGGAACACAATGTTGAAGAGATTCAGAACTCTGATAAATACTGTGACCTGGGAGGAATAGTGGTGAATTATGCCTCTTGCTTTTTGAACGAAAGGTGGTGGATGACATTGCAGAATAAGGCAATTATTTTCAAAATACGGAATTTTGTTAAACTGTATTTGGGGCAGCTAGGATTGCTCAGTGGCTAGAGCGCTGGGTCTGGAGTCAGGAAGACCTAAGTTCAAACCTGGCCTCATTCACTTTAATACCTGTGTTATCCTGGGCAATTTGGCCTTACTTAACCCTATTTACCTCAGTTTCCTCATCTATAAGACAAGCTGGAGAAGGAAATAGCAAAACATTCCATTATCTATGCCAAGAAAACTCCAAATTTGGTCACAAAGAGTCAGACACAACTGAAATAACTGAACAACAACAATTTGTTAAGTGAAAAATGTTCTTAGGGGAGAGGTGATAATTAGGAATGAACAGAATGTAAAAAGTAAAAGAGGATCAATAAAACAATAACAAGTATTTATCATAACACTATAAAGTTTATGGCATTAAGTACTTTGACTATGCCTATAAGGAAAGTTTTTTTTTAAGTCATTGGCAAAAATAAAGAAACCTAAAAAAATAAATAAAGAATCCTTTTTAATATTTAGTAGTATACTATAAGTAAAGAATATCCAGATGAAGCAATAAAGTTTCAAAAAAAATAACTGTGGTTTTCAAAAAATGTATAGGATAATCACTTAAATCACTTCATCTCTTACAGAAAAAATAAAAATAAGTAAATTTTTACTGTCTGAACTTCATGTCAATTCTGGTACAGATCCAGATTGAAAAGTACCCATAAGTACATTCAATATTTATTGTACATTTTGTATATTTCAGGGAAAGAATAGTAATTAGTTTAATGAAATTTAGCTGTGCTAAACTCTGAGTCAGGAAACTGGAACTTAGGGTACATAAAAGTCAGAATAATACTTGACTGAATAGGTCTTCAAGGAGTTTGAACTCTACTAGGTGGGCAGTAAGGGGCCACTGAAGATTCCTAGATATACATATGAATAAGGAAAATTAGTTCTAACTAATGTCTAACATATGTCTAAGAAATGGTTCAGTTAATTTGTTATCTCTATTTAGAGAGAAATTTAGCACCTATGGTTCAGATAAACTGATTCTCTTACGATTCGACACATATATACAAAAAAACATGATAAATGCATATGGACAAAGTAGATCTGAAGTACAATTTGTATTCCCAAGTTAAGATTTCCTGATAATAAGATAAAGACTCAAAAAATTGAGCACTTCTCAGAATTTTTTTAAAAGAGTAATAGTTAATTCAGTTCTCTTACTAAAAAAATAAAACAAAAACAAAAACCTGTCCCATTGAGATATCAAAGGAATCCTCAAGGCAGTACATTGGGAAAATTGCCACTCAGAACTCTTTTGAAGTACAGATAGAGAAAGAAAGTCAAATACAATCAAAGAAAGCTAAAGAAGATACACAGATTTCCCAACTATGAAGCATGAAGAATTAGCCCAAAGAATAGGCTAATCTTTAAGCCCAGCATACTTCATTAAGCCATGTGGAACTTCACAGTTCAGTGAGAAGCTGAGATATCCCTTTAACTCTAAGAATATATGAATTCCTAAATCACTTAATTAATGATGATAATATATATATATAGTCACAAAGTCTTAGTGCAGCTTTAATTAAGCTTTTAACAGTTTCTGAAGCACATTGTATATCCATATGTGTAGATAAGTCTGTATCATTAATTTTATAGGCAAAGTATAAAAATATGCCCATATATATGTATATGTATGATATAAATACAAATATCAGTTATGTGTCTTGTGACACTAAGTGACTTTAGTAGCTCAATTTGCAGCCATAGTTTCCTTATCTGAAAAAGTAAACAGTAGAAATAAGATGATCTCTAAGGGTCAATTCTAAATGTAAATCCTTCCAAATGCCTACAAAGGCAAGGGCAGAAGATGGGTATTCTCTCACATCCTAAGATTTGGATAAGCTAAATGATTTAACTTTTAGAATATAGAACAGAAATCAATCTGGGATAATAGTTATGCCAAATGCTAAAATATTAATCCATAAGAGAGAAGGAAAATAAACATCAATTAAAAAAGAAATAAGAAATAGTTTAAAGTTACAAACTCTAGAAATTAGGAATATAACTAAATTCATCCATTTCTCCCATGCATACAAAATTCATGTCTTCAGTTATGATTGGAATAGGAAAAATTAATTCCTTTAGATTCCCCTAGTAATTCCAGGATGCTTAATGTTTCAGTAAAAAGTAGGAAACAAATTTTAAGTTATTTTTAACTGACGTTTTGTGAGATAATTTTTAACAAATGTAACCAACAATTTTAAGGAGTTCTAATAGCAAACTCGCCTATCCATTCTAATGGGAATAAACAATATGGATCCTATAGAAAAAAGAACATCTCAATCTAAAACCAATCACCTCTTTCACAATGGGTCCCCTGGAATTAATTGATTTGGTCATTCTTTTTCTTAGAGTAAACTTCAACATTGTAATACTTTATTGCTATTTTGTTCCATAGTATGTAGTTGAGAAAAATTCTTACCAGAACTGTGTCGAATCTTTTGCATAAACAAAACTCAGCAAAGAGGTAAGTAATTAGTATATTCAGTTCAGCCCTGCAGCAAGTTCTTGTGGATCACTCTTAAAATTTAACACCTTAAAAAAAGGGAAGAATTAAGAGTGTTAATATTTGTCTCTTTTTTTTTTTTACAAGACAGGCAATTTTTGTACTTCAAAAATAAGGCTTGTTTGAATTAGAACAAAAATACTTGAATACTTGAATTAGAACAGAAAACACTTAATAAGTGTTATGGGAAAACTTCAGGAAAAATTTACTATATTTTGTAAATGAGAAATTAAGCATTTCCTGAACTTCAAGGTTTGGCATTAATTAAATGAATATTTCAGCTGAATATAATTGTCTTCTGGAATTCTACTGTCAGTTAAAGTTCTATGTAAATTCTTTTTAATAATCTACATTTTAAAATTTTTACTATTGCATCTCTTGTTTTTTATTTATTTTTTGTATACTTTATTTTTTTGAACATTATTTTATTTGGTCATTTCCAAACATTCATTGGGGACAAAGAACATTTTCTTCCCCCTCCCCCCCCACCTCTCCCATAGCCGACACTTGATTCCACTGGGTATCACATGTATTCTTGATTCAAACCCATTTCCATGTTGTTGGTGTTTGTATTAGGGTGTTCATTTAGAGTCTCTCCTCAGTCATATCCCCTCAACCCCTATAGCCAAGCAGTTGCTTTTCCTTGGTGTTCTTGTTTTTTATTGAAGTAGAAAACTATAAAACAATCAAGACTATGACAAAGTATAAAACCTAAGAGGAAAATTCCTAAAACAGGCAGCTCTCTCCTATGGTCCAGCCATTTTGGAATGCAACTTGAAATTACACCCACAAAATTACCATGCTGCCTTCAACTAAGTAATACCACTACTTGGTGTCTTCAAGTAGAGGAAAAGGACTCATGTACAAAATATTTGTAGTAGCTCTATTTTGAGTTAGTAAAAAACTAGAAACTGAAGGGATATCCATAAGTTGATTGAAGGAATGGCTGAAGAAGTTCTAGTACATGAATGTTATAGAATATTATTACATTAAGAAATGAAGGGAAACTTGGAAAGACATATGAAGAACTGATGCAGAACAGTGAGCAAAACCAGGAAAACAAATAATATAAGAGCAATATTAAAAACACACTTGTTTTGGGGGCAGCTGGGTAGCTCAGTGGATTGAGAGCCAGGCCTAGAGATGGGAGGTTCTAGATTCAAATTTGGCCTCAGAGACACTCCCCAGCTGTGTGACCCTGGGCAAGTCACTTAACCTCCATTGCCTAGACCTCACCACTCTTCTGCCTTGAAATCAATACACAGTATTTATTCCAAGATGGAAGGTAAGGGTTTAAAAAAAACACACACGCTTGTTTAAAAGACTTAAGAACTCTAATCAACACATAACTAATCACAATTCCCTAGAACTCAATTTGAAACATAACACCTTCGTACTGAAAGATGATAGACTCAAAAGGAGACTGAGACATACATACATACATGGCCAAATGGGAATCTGTATCACTTAACTACAATTATTTGTTAAAATGACATTTTATTTTTCAAGGGGGAGGGGGAATAGGGCAGGGCCGTAGAAAAAGTAAATTTTAGTTGTGTTAAAATTGTATCTTGTACTGGTCCCTCTGACCACTTTCCCCCAGCTTCTAGTTAGCATAGTAAGTTTAAAAATAGCCAGTATAAAATAACAATAGCAGAAAGTAAGATTCTAAAGAAGAACACAAAAGTCACATGAAGACTGTCTTAAAGATTAAAGGAACATGATTTGCAAACTTCATCATGCAATAACCAAAAATCACATCCTGAAACTATGTGCTAAAGTCAAAGGAAGCTACCCAGAACTTGCTGTCAGGACCTTTTGATAAGGCCAGCAGAATAACAAATATTGACAACTTTGAAATGATATGAATATGTTAACAAACCAACCCTAAGGTGGCAAAGATAATTTGTCCCCCACCAAAGCCCTAAAAAATGAGATCCCAAATTCCTGGCTCCCAAGCTCTCTTCCAATTTTATTGGGTCCAATCTGCCAAGTGATTCCAAGATCATGGGAGCAGTTCCCTCTGTAGCTTCCTCTCCCCATTCTCTTTCCCACTTGGTGATGTATCTTACCACCTTATATCATCCCCATGTTGACTGCCTCTGTACACCCACCTTTTTGTTGCATGCCTGTACTTTCTGTACTGTTCACCCCTGCACCCTTTGACTGTTACTAAAATGTAATTGAAACATTACTCCTTACTGCCATCATGGTCTATCCTAGCAAGGCGCAGACATGTCTGCCCCATTTCATAATTCCATAAATTAATTCATTAATTGAAAATTTTAATTAAAAAAAGAAATCTCTTTATTATTCATAATAATGGAGAGAACTGGGCCAGCACTAAGCAAATTGTTGAAAATGATACATTATTTTGTAATATAGTCAAAGATATAGGAATTACATATTAACTCTAACCTACATGTCTAGTTCCTAATCTGGAAAAGGTCCCAAACAGACAAGAATAATTCACCTATTGTTAACACGGTTTACTGGGCAAATTTGTTGTGATAATTCTATTCACAAACTTTTTTTTTCCCCCCAATTGAGCCTATTTGCTACAATTGAGAGCTTTCTATTAGTACTACTGTTAAATTCTCAAATATTCTAGCAATAACAAGGCAAATGGGCTAGTTATATCTTAAATTTAACATTTAAAAATTTGAATTCTATAAGTCAAAAAGAAATTTAAGACCTCTTTGCAAGATTAATAGTAGATTTTAATCTTTCACTATCAAAAATCACTTAGTGAATTAATTTACTTTGCTAAAAATGTAGAAAAGTTATATTTAATTTAATTTTCATTTAATTTAAAGATCAGTGGTAAAAAATTAATTTTCATGGCCACTAAATCCTACTCTAATTGTATAACTTTTTTAAAAAAATCAGTTTGAAGATTAACTTGTCTATCACAATAAGTTTCCAAGTTTTTATCAATATATGTGATAGATCATAAAAACAAAACCAAACAACTGAAAATCCATAGTTCTCCATTTATATATTCATAGCTTAGCCCCATAAATGCTTTGTTGTTTATGATTGATATGTGTATGACTTCTACTTTAAGAGGCAAACAAATTGGTATATTGTTATAATTTTATGGGGATATTTTATTTATCTACTAATTTCATGTCCTTTGAAGAACTAAATCCTGATAAATAAAGTAACAAGAGGCAGTACGGAATAGTATATGAACTAAACTGAGAGCAGGGAAGACCTGGGGTTCATTTCTCCCTTCTCAGTGTAAAAGGTAATACTCTTAAGACTATAAGGTAAAAATCACTTGGTACAGAGAGCTTTTCCAATGAAAGTGCCTTGAACAACAAAATCACAGGTCCAGACCAAAGATAAAAGCCCAAGGCAGAAAAATATCTAGTGGAGAGTCATTAAAGGGCAGTAATATAAAATAGATTTCCAGCTACCTCTATTCATACAAAGGGATAATAATTGTCATATAGCAATAAGGTAATGTAGATTAAAACCCTTTAGTTGGCAAAAGTCAACCACATTCAAAGGAGATTTGAAGTCAAACAATAGCCACTTTACACATCTCAAAAGTATTTTGTTTGATAATTTGTGAAAGTTTCTTTGCTGTTTCTGAGCTTCTTGTCTATGATCTATGGCAAGGTATAATTAAAGCTAAAAAAATGAGTCAAGATGCTACACAAAAGATACTTCTCAATTAAATTTTAAAATAAATGTTTTGAATATATCAAGGACCATTTTTTAAGGTTGTTGAGCACTGATGAGATATGAAACAAATAAAACATACTGAGCCCCGGGGATACAAATACAAGAAAGTTCACATTCCAAAAAGAGGAGAAAAACATCATATAAAAAGCAGAGGGAATACAGTGAGTGAGGGGAAGGTAGGTACAGGAATGCATGCCAGGCCATAAAAGCTGCATGGTTTGGAAATGGCCAGGAAATGTGGAAGAGGGTTGTTTCTAGACTGAAAGAAAAGGTGATAGCTCACCTATTAGAGCCCAAGATGGTTCTAAGGCAGATTCTAAGGCCCAGGTTTCAAAGAGGACAAAATGATGATAATGGTCAGCATGTGGGCATTATGGTTTAGAAATAGGGATAAGGAAATGACAGAAAGTGATTTTTTGTTTACATTTATGTTGAAAATATGGTTTCAAAATATTTACACTCATAATCAAAGAGCTGGAAGGGACCTTATATAGTCTATGAAGCTCAAACTTGTTGTTTTATAGATTAAGGAACTAAATAGCCACATCTATTAATATCTGACGTAAATCTCCTGTACACCCTTCATTAGAGAACTAATGAGTAATGAAAGGCAATGGAGTACAATAGATAGACATCTGGCTTCTGAGTCAGGAAGACCCAAGTTCAAGCTCCATCTTGAACACATGCTGACTATGTAACTTCTGCTACTTAACTGCCAATATAACCTTGAGAAAATTACTTTACCTTGCTAAGAAAGATTCAGGTTTCTTACTCTGTTAAATAAGTTGAACCCAAAAGGCTCTTATTATTGGACACAGCAAACATCTTATATTCAATCAATTCAAATATTTAATAGGTGCCCACTATGTGCAGGAGATTGTACTAGATACCATCAATCAGTCAATAAAACTTATTAAGCACTTGAAATGTGCTATACACTGTGATTAGTGCTAGGAATATAAAAAAGGCAAAAGACAATTTGCTCCCTCAAAGAGCTCACAATATAATGGGTCTAAGAATGTACTAGGAATACAAAGACAAAATATGACAATGTTCTGACACCTACATTTTGAAAACCCAAGTAAAATTGCCTACTAATTTTTAAAGGCTCTCCACAGTAGTGATCAATCACCCATTAAACACTTATTGTGTGCAAGACATTAAAAAACACTGGAGATAAAAAGATAAGAAATTGTATCAATGTTCTAAGCATTAAAAATTCCAATACAGAAAGGAGAGAAGTTATATACCCTAACAAACACAATTAACATTAGAATTATAAATAACTAAGAATATAGTATGAAATAAGATTAGGGAAATCATTCCTAACTTGAGGATAAGTGAATGCTAAATAAGGGAAAGACAAAGTGATAATTTGTGTTAAGACTTCATAACCTTATAGATTTAGAAGACCTCCTATGCATAGCGACTACACCAAGCACAGGTCCAGTATGGGGGGTGATCAAATTTGAATGGAAGAAGAAATGTATGAAATAAAAACTACTTGCCAGGAAAAATTATTTAATTTACTGTATTTCTATCCTCCTATCTGCAGGTCCAGCAGTCTATCCACCATCCTACCGAACTGAAAAAAAAAAAAAAACTAAAACTAAAGTATAAGATATCTCATACGAAAATAAATAAATAAATAAATAAAACTAACCTGGAGGGGGGGGGGGAGCAAGAATAGATAATTTAAGAATCATCGAACTACCTGAAGTCAAGCCAGCAAACATCACCTACTTTGTACCAGAAACCAAAGCACTAGGAATACAAAGAAAGGGAATAGCAAGGAGGGGCAGGGAGTCCTTGGTTTCAAGAAGCTTACACTCTAATGGGAAAACAACATGGAAATATCTATATAAACAAGATATAAATCAACATATAGGCATAAATGAATGAAATGTACAAAGATACATAAAGAATAAATTGGAGCTAATCTCTGGGGAAGGCACTAGCATTAAGGGAAATCAGGTATGGTTTCTTGCAGAAACTAGAATTTTAGCTGCTACTTAAAGGAAATCACAGAGTGGAGATAAGGAGAAAGAATTCCAGGCATGGGGCAGAGAGTGAGAATACCCACACTTTTAAAGATAGAGTGCCTTGTGAAAGAAATATCAAGTAGGGCAGGGTCACTAGATCATAATAAAGTACATGGAGGGAAACAAGAATACTGAAAGTACAGGAAAGAGTCACGCTATGAAGGGATGTAAAAGCCAAAAAGAGGATTTTATATTTAATCCTACATATGAGTGAGAGCCACAGGAATTAATTGAAAAAGGAAGGTACAAGGTCAGATCTGTATTTTAAGATCACTTTGATAACTTAGTAGCAAGAATGGGGAAAGATAGACCAGAGAGTTAGGAAGACCAACCAGCATGCTCTTACAAAAATATCTATGCATAAGCTGATGTTGATGGCCTTATACAAGTATAGTGGCAGTGCTAAAAGAGAGAAGTGGCCATATATATGTTGTGAAGGTTGAATTCAAAGGCTCAGAAACATTATATATGAAGAAGGGAGTGTGTGATAAGAGTGAGAAGTGACATCTAGATTATGAGTCTGGGTAATTGGGAATAAAGTGATTCCCTTAACAATAGAGAAGTTGTAAAAAAAAAAAAAAAGGAGGCCTTGAGAGAATAGGTCAATTTTGACCATGTTTTTAAGAAAGTCAGGACCAAAAAAAAAAAAAGCCTAGATATATTTCAAGAAATCATAAAAGAGAAGGCAGAGTCAAGATGGCAGCATAGAGGCAGCAAAAGTTCAGACCTCTGAAAACCCTTCCTTACCAATTACAAACTAAATGCGCCTAGAAGCATGAAAATCAAACCTAAAAACAAGACTGAGCTAAGGAACCCTCCTGCTGGACTCTATTTAAAAGGAACGCTCGCCAAAAGCCAGAATTCAAGAACACTCAGGTTTAAGGGGAAGGGAGAAGGATGGTCCAATGACCCCTCCCCCATCTAGAGCTCTAAGGCTGCAGCAGTAGCTGGAACCTCTGGGCGGGCAAAGGCAATGGTCTGGAGAAAGTACCTTATGGGCAAGGCTGTGCCAGTCTCAGAGCATTGAACAAAGGAGGTGAGGAAGTAGTTAGGGAAGGAGTGCAGAGCAGGGAGCCTAGAGGCGGCAGCAGAGATGCTCCATATTGCTCGCCAGTTCCAGGAGGTTTTGACCTCAGGGCACATCCAGCCCAACCCAGCTAGACTTAATCCCATCAAAAGTCTTCAGAGGTCAGGGAAGCTCAAGCTCCAAAACCCCTCCCTCACAGACTGCTGAACTTTAATCAAATCAAAGCCTCCAGAGGACAGGGAAGCTCAAGATCCAACAACCCTCCCCCACAGACTGCACTGCGAGATCTCCTAACAAAGCTCCAAGAGGGGAGACTGACAGAAAACCCTAAAACCAAAAAAAATGAGAGGAGCAAGAGCACAGACAACTGCAAGTAGTAAAGAAGAGGTAAATATGAGCAAACAACAGAAAAAGAAAAAAAATTACAATTGACAGCTTCTATACAGGCAATGAACTAAGATCAAACTGAACAGAGAAGGATGAGGGAACAATAAGCAATAAAACAGAAAACCCAATTGGATACAGGCTTTGGAAGAACTCAAAATACCATTCAAAACACAATTAATAGAGGTTGAAGACAATTGAGAAAAGAACTTAAAAACTAAGATAAGTCGTCTGGAAACAGAGGCACTTGAACTAAAACTAGAAAATAGTGTCTTGAAAGCCAAAATCGACCAGCTTGAAAATGAGGCAAAGGAGATGAAAGATGAGGTAAAGAGGATAAAAGATGATATCCAAAGAAAATCAGACTAGAAGGAGAAGGATGACCAAAAAGCCAGGAATGAAATCCAGTCTTTAAGAACCAGAATACAATAACTAGAATCAAGTGACTTCACAAGGCAGCAGGACAAGATAAAATAAAATCATTTCCAGGAAAGACAAATTAAGAATCATTGGTCTACCTGAAGACCAAAACAAAAGAAAAAGTTTTGGCATCATACTACAGGAAATTATCCAAGAAAACTTCCCTAGATATTCTAGAACAAGAGGGAAAAGTAGAGATGGAAAGAATCCATAGATCACCTCTTGTAATTAATCCCCAACTAACAATACCCAGGAATGTTATAGCCAAATTTAAGAACTATCAGACTAAGGAAAAAATATTATAATCTGCCAAGAAGAAGTCATTCAGATACCATAGAACTACAGTGAGGATAACACAGGATCTGGCTGCATCTACAGTGAAGGACTGAAAGGCATGGAATATGATATTCCAGAAAGTAAGGGAACTAAGTCTACAACCAAGAAATAACTACCCAGCAAAACTGACTATATTCTTACAGGGGAAAGTATGAACATTTAACAAAATAGAAGAATTCCACATATTTGTAAAGAAAAGAACAGACATAAACAGAAAATGTGATGCCCAAGCACAGAACTCAAGAGAATCAGTAAAAGGTAATTTAAAAAAGGGAAAAAGAAAAACAACACAAAGAACAAAAAACCTGGTTTTTTTAAGAGACCCAATAAGTGAAAATTATATGAATCCCTATAAGAAAAGAGGTCATTGGTAATGCTTAAAAAATGTTATTATCACCCGGGCAGCTAGAAGAAGTACACTTATAGGGAACCATGACAAACTATATAGGATGAAATGACAAGACATAAATATGTACATAGATATATGTATACATAAATACATACATATGTGTGTGTATATATATACATATATATACACACAAACACAAATAGAGCTAAAAAAGAGGTTAATACTAAAAGAAATGGGGAAAAAACTGAAGGGGAAAAATTTATATGTCACAAAAAAAGCACATGGCAGGAGGGGGGAGAACATCAATATACTGAAAGGGTAAAGAGGTTGGAGATAGGAAATACTCTACTCTTACATGCATTGAAATTAACCCAAAGAGAGAAGAACAATCCAATCCATTAGGGTAGAGAATTGATTTGTCTCCTATAGGGAAGTAGAGGGGTAACAAACAGACTGGTGGAGAGGGAAGCAATACAAGGGAGGGAATGGGGGGGTAGTTTAAAAAGACTGTAAGGAAAATAAGGGGGGAATAAGAAAGGAGGAGGGTAGAAAGGGAAGTAAAATAAGGGTGGGAATTAGGGGGACTGATTAAATACAAAACATTGATGTAGAAGGAAATACTGAAAGAAGAAAAGGCAGGACTAGGAGTAGAAATCAAAATTCTGGGAAATAGACAGCTGGTAATGATAACTCTAAATGTGAATGGAATGAACTCATCCATGAAATGCAAGCAAATAGAGTGGATTAGAATCCAAAGCCCTGCCATATGCTGTCTACAAGAAACACACATGAGGAAGATAGATACCCATAAGGTCAAAGTAAGAGGATGGAGACAAATCTATTGGACATCAACTGAAAAAAAGAAGGCAGGAGTCACAATCATGATATCAGACAAAGCTAAAGTAAAAATTGATCTAGTTAAAAGAGATAGGGAAGGTAACTACATCCTGATAAAACGCAGTATGGACAATGAGGAAATATCAGTACTCAACATGTATGCACCAAATGGCATAGCAGTGAAATTTCTGAAGGAGAAACAAGTGGAGCTCAAGGATGAAATAGATAGAAAAACTATACTGGTGTGATACCTGAACATTCCCCTATCAGAACTAGATATATCAAACCAAAAAATAAATAAGAAAGTAAGAGAAGTGAATGAAATCTTAGAAAAATTAGAGTTACTAGATATGTGGAGAAAAATAAATAGGGACAAAAAGGAATATACCTTCTTTTCAGCAGCATATGGTACATTAAAAAAATTGACCATATATTAGGGCATAAAAACATTGCAAACAAGTGAAATAAAGCAGAAATAATAAATGCAACCTTCTCAGACCACAATGCAATGAAAATAAAAATTACTAAGGGTACATAGAGAGCCAAATCAAAAATTGAATGTTGGCAAAAAATTAGAAAATGAGGGGATGCCCTTCAATTGGGGGAATGGCTGAACAAATTGTTTTATATGTTGGTTATGGAATACTATTGTGCTCAAAGGAATAATAAAGTGGAGGAATTCCATGGGGACTGGAACAACCTCCAGTAATTGATGCAGAGTGAGAGGAGCAGAATCAGGAAAACACTGTACACAGAGACTGTGACATTTAAAAGAGTTGGAGCCATAAACTGTGGCATTTAAAAAGAGTGTATGCCATAAACTGTAAGAGTTAAAATGGTTGGATATAAATTGTGATAAATATAAGAGTGGGTGAGTAAATTGTGACCGCAGAAAATATGTTTTCACTTCAGTGTCTTGTTTTAAATCAATATATAAGGTGGTCGCCAGGGAAATATTCCCAATTATGAAAATATACCCAAGTCAAGTGGGTTTTATAGAGAATTTAATTAATAATGCAATGAGGAATGAGAGAGAGAGAGAGAGAGAGAGAGAGAGAGAGAGAGAGAAGAGAGAAGAGAGAGAGAGAGAGAGAAAAGAAATAAATGAGAAAAGAATAGGCCGGCCCAGGCAGCCCTGGCCAACCCAGGCCTAAGCCCTAAAAGAAGAGATCAGTCAGTCCTAATCACTCACCATAAGATCTGTCCAAGCAAGGATTCTAGTGACACCAGGACAGCTCCATCTCAGCTGCCTTCACCAGTTCAATCCTCAATCTGAAATGTCCCCAAGAGAGTCTCAAGAGAGACCCTTCAAGGCAGCCTTTCCCAGCTGACTCTGTTAGAGAGAGTTTTTCGTCTCCTTTTAAAGGGCATTTTCTCCTTTGCCACCTCCCCTAAATTCTTACATCTACCAATCACAGTAGACGTTTTTCAAAGGACAGACCATTCTTAGTTCACACCTAAGAAGGTGTGAACTTTTGAGTAATTCACACCAGGAAAGCTCTGAGTAAGTTTCTCAGCTCTTTGTTCCTTGTAAATTCACAAGTTGCTTGACCTTTATAGGTACTTAGCACCCCTTTCTAAAAATAGGCATGGCTTAAGTATGGGTTTAAGTACTTTTCACTGTTCAGCAAGTAGTTTTCTCCCCTAAAGCAGTCTTAAGTACGGGTGGAGTAGAAGTCTTCATATTTTTGTCTAAGTAGAGTTCTCACATTTTAGATCTAAGTAGCTTCACTATTTAAAATGGGGAATAATCCCAATAGGGAATTGTCCCAATGAAAAATTCCCCAATGGGGAATTTTTTTACATTCACAAGTCTGAGAAATTTCAAGATTCACAATCCCCCCTGATGATCACTGGGAGACTAGCCTCCCCATTGATCATTTTACATAATCAATTTGTAATTCTAAATGCACTTCTAACTATAGATATAACCAATATTCAATTTTCTAAGAGAAATTAGAATAGTGAGAGAGGAAATAGAAAAGAAAGAAAGCAAAACCAATGTTTTGCTAGGCGCATTGACAGAAAGCCAAATTAGGGGCAGTCCCTTTTGGCATAAATGTGTACAATTACAATAAATGTTCAATGAAAGTGCAGTCCAATCAACCATATCCAAAGTTCATTCTTGATCTTCTTGATGTAGTGTGAATTTTCTGGCATGTTTCTGCAACAATTCATTCTCTGGATATAGGAGTTTCAAGCTTCTTTCTTGAAGATATTTTCTCTAACAAAATCTAAATCTTGGATTTTCATAAATATACAATCTCAAACAAAAAATCAAAATTTTTAGATTTTAAATTAAAATACAATCCTCCCTGAAGTAGGTGTTAAAAAAACATTCAATTCAACTCAGAATGCAATGTTGAGTTATGGGGGTGTATGAGTCAATTATCAAAAGAATAGAAAAACACAATCAAAACATAAGGAAAAAAATTCAAAATAGGCCCTTGTATAGGTCCAATTCAAGGTAAATTCTATCCCACAAGTCTCTAGGACAGAATGCAGTAATATTTCATTTATCCATTTGCAGCCAAGACTACAGGAAGTTGCCATAATGTAAGAAAAAAAAAGAATTAGAATTCTATTTTGATAGGGAAGCATCATTCCCCCTTATGATCTTTTTGTCATTCTCAGGGATATAGGGAGCCAGCATGATAGTCAAATTTTGTAATGGTAAGAGTACTTCACAAAGAGTATAGATACCAGGAAGTCCTACGACTTAACGTATGTCAAGGGTCGCAACCTCAAGTCTCACATTAGTATTTCCTGTGTGCTATTTTTGGCACTATTTCAGGTTAAGTCTGTGCTCCTTGTTTTTATCCCTTTTTTTCTAGAATCAGATACAAACATTAATCACAGTCCTATAATATTTTATCAATAAATGGCAGGTTCCCATAGTTTAAAGCTTTTGGTGTATGCATTGATATTATAGCAAGTGTGTATATTAAACTTGTATTACTGCAAAAAAATAATATTAATTATGTGTACCTTTAGTATAAGAAATGAGAAAAAAACAAATATTCTAATCAAAATAAAGAAAAGCAATAATAAAAAATAAGGAAAAAATCAGTAATTCAATGTGTTTTTTGAAAAAAAAGTATCCACTTGTCAATGGATTATAATCTACAATTCATGTGATAAGATACAGTCAATCAGTCTCAGGAGAAGATGCTTTCTTCACATGTGAGCAATGAATCCAAGAGTCCTTTTCTCCAATCTTTATAAATGTTGGAGTAGTTAATAATATTTGGAATGGTCCTTCCCACGAAGATTGAGTTGCTCCAGTTCGCTTGAAATTCTTAATATAAACTTTATCTCCTGGTTCATTTCATGCAGAGAAAAATCTAGTGGTCCGGCTTGTACTGCAGCTCCGGATTCATGAAGTTCATGTAGTTTATGCTGTAACTCCTATATATACGAAGCAATAGTAGTATCTCCCCCTAATAGTGATGTATATGCAGGGGAAAAAGGTTTAGCCTGTATAGGTGGATGTCCAAAAAGCATCTCAAATGGTGAGATGTGTAAGTCTCCTCTAGGCCTGCTTCTAAGATAAAATAGGGCCAGAGGAAGGATTTCAGGCCATTTAAAATGCGTCTCAGTACACAGCTTTCCAATCATAGTTTTAAGTTCTTTGTTCATCTCTCAACTTGTCCTGAGCTCTGGGAATGATATGGAACATGGAATTTGGGAGTTATTCCCAAGCTGTGGTACAATCAAATGTAATGGACTTCTCCATTAGTGGCAATGCAATGACCCTGAACAATTTGGAGGAACCTACAAGGAAAACCACTATCCACATCCAGAGGAAATATAGTGGGAGTAAAAACACCAAAGAAAAACAACTGCTTGAATACATAGGTCGAAGGGATATGGGTAGGAACATAGTCTCTAAATGAACATCTTAGTGTAAACAACAACATGGAAATAGGTTCTGATCAAGGACACAGGTAATACCCAATGAAATTGCGTGTTTATTGTGGGAAGAGTGGGTGGAAAGGAGGGAGGGAAATAATGTGATTATTGTAGCCAAGGAATAATGTTCTATGTTGACTAAATTAATTAAAATGGGAAAAAAAAAGAAATTTAAAAAATTAATTGGAAATTAAAAAATACGATTCTCCAAAGTCGGTTAAAGAACAAATCATAGAAACAATTAATAATTTCATTGCAGAAAATGACAATGATAAGATATCCTTTCAAAATCTATGGGAAGCAGCCAAAGCAGTACTCGGGAAAATTTATAACCTTGAGTTCATATATTAACAAGTTAGGAAGGGCAGAGGTCAATGAATTTGATATGCAAATTAAAAAAATAGAAAGTGAACAAATTAAAAATCCTCAGATGAAGACTAAATTAGAGATCCTAAAAACCAAAGGAGAAATTAATGAAACTGAAAGTCAAAGAACTATTGATTTAATAAATAAGACTAGAAGCTGGTACTTTGAAAAAAACAAGACAAAGTACTGGTCAAATTAAAAAAAGGAAAGAAGAAAACCAAATTGACAATATATATGATGAAAAGGGAGACTTCACCTCTAAAGAAGAGAAAATTAAGGAAATCATTAAAAACTATTTTTCCCAATTATATGGCAACAAATATGGCAATCCAGGTGATATGGATGAATATTTACAAAAATATAAGTTGCCTAGATTAACAGAGGAAGAAATAAATTACCTAAACAACCCCATATCAGAAAAAGAAATTGAACAAGCCATCAAAGAACTCCCTAAGAAAAAATCCCCAGAACCAGATGGATTCACAAATGAATTCTATCAAACATTCAAAGAACAACTAATCCCAATATTATACAAACTATTTGACAGAATAAGCAAAGAAGGAATTCTACCAAATTCCTTTATGACACAAATATGGTACTGATTCCAAAGCCAGGCAGGTCAAAAACAGAGAAAGAAAATGACACACCAATCTCCTTAATGAATGTAGATGCAAAAATCTTAAATAGGATACTAGCAAAAAGACTCCAGCAAGTCATCACAAGAGTTATTCACTATGACCAGGTAGGATTTATACCAGGAATGCAAGGATGGTTCAATATTAGGAAAACCATCCACATAATTGACCATATTAACAAGCAAACCAACAAAAATCACATGATTATCTCAATTGATGCAGAAAAAGTTGGGTTCAACTTATTTAACAGAGCAAAAGATCCAAGCTTTTAGGACATAAATGCAGTATTTGACAAAATCTTCTGGGAAAAATTGAAGACAATATGGGAGAGATTGGGTTTGGATTAGCATCTCACATCCTACACCAAGATAAATTCATAATGGGTGAATGACTTGAATATAATAAAGGAAACTATAAGTAAATTAGACGAACACAGAATAGTATACTTGTCAGATTTTTGGGAAAGGAAAGACTCTAAAACCAAGCAAGAGCTAGAAAAAATCACAAAATGTAAAATTAATAATTTTGATTACATCAAATTAAAAAGGTTTTGTACAAACAAAACCAAATGCAACCAAAATTAGAAGGGAACCAACCAACTGGGAAAAAATCTTCATCACAAAAACCTCTGACAAAGGTCTAATTACTCAAATTTATAAAGAGCTAAACCAATTGTACAAAAAAATCAAGCCATTCTCCAATTGATAAATGGGCAAGGGACATGAATAAGAAATTTTCAGTTAAAGAAATCAAAACTATTAATAAGCTCATGAAAACGTGTTCTAAATCTCTTATAATCAGAGAGATGCAAATCAAAACAACTCTGAGGTATCACCTCACACCTAGCAGATTGGCTACCATGACAGCAAAGGAAAGCAATGAATGCTGGAGGGGATGTGGCAAAGGCTAGATTGCTGGTGGAGTTGTAAATTGACCCAACCATTCTGAAGGGCAATTTGGAGCTATGCCCAAAGGGCGCTAAAAGACTGCCTGCCCTTTGATCCAACCATAATAACACTGTTGGGTTTGTACCCCAAAGAGATAAGGAAAAAAGACTTGTACAATAATATTCATAGCTGCTTTCTTTGTTGTGGCAAAAATTGGAAAATGAGGGGATGCCCTTGAATTGGTGAATGGTTGAACAAATTGTGGTATATGTTGGTGATGAAATACTATTGTGCTCAAAGGAATAATAAAGTGGAGGTATTCCACAGAAACTGGAATGACCTCCAGTAATTGATGCAGAACAAAAGGTGCAGAACCAGGAGAACATTGTACACAGAGACTAATATACTGTGATACAATCGAATATAATGGACTTCTCCAATAGAGGCAATGCAGTGATCTGAACAACTTGGAGTGATCTACGAGAAAAAACACTATTCACATTCAGAGGAAAAACTGTGGGAATAGAAACACAGAAGAAAAAACAACTGCTTCAATTAATGGGGTGAGGGGATATGGGTAGGGATGTTGACTCTAAGTGAACATCCTAATGCAAACAACAACAACATGGAAATGGGTTTTGATCAAGGACACATGTAATACCCAATGAAATTGCGCATCAGCTACGGGAAGGGTGGAGTAAGGGGAGGGAGGGAAATAATATAATTCTTGTAACCAAGGAATAATGTTCTAAATTGACTAAATAAATAAATTTAAAAAAAAGAAATCATAAAACTGTCCAGATCTTTTGTAAGTAGATGGCAAAGTAAAAAAAGAAGGTATCCACTTATATTGGACACAGATAAGGCAATGGACATGCAAAGAATCTACAAGATCACAAAAAATAAAGATGATTACATTTTAACAGAAATTACTTGTTACTAATGGTAGAGTCATGAATATCATGACCATCAAATTTCTAGGACAGTTCAAAATTAGTTCAAAGCCAACAGAATAAAAATGAGGAAAAGATAAAGTATGCAATTAAAAAAACTCATTAAACAATTTAATGATAAAGAAAAACAGAATATGGATGGAGGAGAAAAGGCAAACTCCAACTACATTAAATTCATACATATGTTTAAATGATATAAATCAACACCAAAGCAAATGCCTAAAGTCCTCAAAAAAAAAAAAACATACCTATAGCAACAAATAATTGACCTTTGTCCCAAGAGAAAAAAAAATGTCACCCAAGGGCAATACCAGTTTAGTACATAAACTTATTTGCAAACGACTTATGAATAAGGATGCTAGAAAATTATGAACTATATCAGCATAAAATAGAAATAAGAGGATTAAAAATTTTTATAAGCAGCTTATAATGAGATCCAACTAAGCAAAGTTATCCCAAGAACACTGAAGAACTAAAATGGTAAGACCAACAAAATAATGGGAAAAATTTTTTAAACAAACATCACTTTCAAGGACAGTATAGTCACCACACAGACACAGTCCTAAATATGATTACTACAAAGGTAGAAATTATATTAAAGAGAACAAAGACAGAAAAAAACATCTAGATTATTTTAACTATAAATAAAAAGTTGACACCCAGCTAGAAGTTATGCAAATGTGAAGACATTGAGGGCTTGACTGACTAATAAAGTCTATGAATGTGAGAAAAATAATGCAGTGAAATTTTCAAAGCAAAAACAAAAAACTTGGGAGCCTAATAATATTAAAACTGGATACCCAAGAGAACATCAGCAATTATAGTCTCTATGCCTACCTTTTTAACTATAAAATTTTTTGGAAAATAGACTGAAAAGACATACTTATTGTCAGTATTTCTAGGGAACAAGCATAGTTTCATAAGTGATATTTTACAGTAAACAACATCACACAATCAACTGAAAGACTAGAGTATACAGGAGCTTCCTAGTTACTTGAGTATAAAAAAGCCAGGAGAGCTCAAGATGCTCCTGGATGCTTTGCTAGCAGTCTACCATGGATAACTCAAAGGAGTTTCACTCAGCTGAATCAATTCATGGTGTTCTTAATGTATATGCTTGCTGAAAATCCTTCTCCTTTTATGGCTAAGTAAATCTCTCTTTGTTAACTTCTGAATAACTGTTGAGCGCCTCATTTCACTCCAATATCTAACATAAAAATACCAGGAAATTGGTCTGTTCTCAATCCTAAACTTGAACAGCTACATTCATTAATCTTAGATCTTTACTTCCTTTTATTAAAACATTCTCTTCCAGATCTAAATTTGCAATAATAAATTATATTATTTTTAATTATATTTTAATAAATCTAAGTTCATGATCCTATGATCATAATTCAATGAAACTAAAACTAAGAGAAATAATTTCTCCTTTCAGCACTTAGAATTTCTGATAAGTATTTCAGAATAAAATTAAATCATCAAATAACAGGCATTTATTAAGAGCCTAATATGTGCCAGACACTGTGCTAGATGATGAGAATACACAGAAAGGTGGAGAAAGCTCTAACATCAAGAGCTTATACTACACTGTACAAGACATATACATGTGTAAGTAAACACAAAAAATATAAAAGTTAGGGGTCTAAAAAGCCTTGACACATGCAGCTGAGAGGATTGAGAAAGGTCTGTTGTAAAAGGTACTCAAATCACCTGGCTCAAATAAAATATACTCTTTGATACTGAAAACTTGAAAATGCTGAATCACCAACAATGACATCTGAAAAATTAAAGAAAATAGGAGTGTGTTATAGGAACTATACCAACCAGAGTTTTCTTCTCCCCCTCTGCAACAGGGGTTAGTTTTCTCTAAAAGGTAACCAAGTTCTCCTCATGTATTCATCCCTGTTTCCCCTGAAGAAGCTTCATGGTGAACTAAGAGCATGAAAAATCCAATATAACTAGAGTTACCATTGTCTAAGAAAGTTATACAAGCTGACCTTTGTGTTTTTAATAGAATTCAACTCTGACTCCACTACCCTCCCTCTACCTGGGAGAGCCAAAAGCTTGCTCTGACCAGAACTGTACACTGCTGAAATAGTGCTCAGTGAAAGAAGTGTAGAAAAGAGTAAATTAAGGCAAAATGTCAACTTTTGCATGTGGCTCCACCAGCTCTGAAAAAAAAAGAAAGGAAAAGAGACTAGATATGGTTAGTTCTAGTCCCCCAGAAGTCACTTTGTGCAAAGGACCAAGGCCAGGAAATGTGAATTCCCTAGCATAGGAAGAAGCTGAGATAGCTTTGAATTCTAGTCCCTAGAAAATTACCATCAAAATAGAAGAAAGAAAATGATCAAAAGGGGACTATCAGGAAAAAGACTAAAATTATGAAAGATTTTTAACATTTTAAAAGCCTTGAGTACAAGAATATAAACTAACACAAAAGATATAAATAATAGGAGGGAATACAACCTCTAGATCACCTAAAGAAGTACAGACACTTAAAAATATTAGAAGGAAACTAAACTGATACCTGTAAAAGCAGAGGATCCTCTAAGATTCCCAAGGGGGCATAGAACTACAAACAGATGCTCTCAAATGGCATAAAATAATAATGGTAAAAGTGGAATTCATGGCCTGCACAGTAACAATAATTGGCTGAATTGAAAAACTTGAAACTTAACCAAAGAAACAATTGAAAGAACTAATTGGGAATGCAAAAACACAGAAATGAAATACAAACTGAAAAAAAAAAGAAAAGGGAAAGCAATAATGTATCTCCATAGAAGTAAAACATAGTGATCAGTCTCTTAGAATGGATGTGTAAACACCTTAAGACTATAATGTGTGTGTGTGCGTACAGAGATAGAGAAACACCTATAATGTCTCCCAGAACACAAGTCAAAAAACCTTAACATGAGAAATCTAAGAAAACTTCTCAGAACTTCTGAATACAGAAAACAAAGTGGCTAGTTGAAAGAATTTACAGAGTACCTGGGGGGTAGGAAGTGGAAGGAGGAACTTTATGCTGCAAACTCCAAGGACACATAGTGGCTAAATTTCACAATTGCAATGACAAACAACAAATTCTGCAAGAGACAAAGAGAAAGATCAGTAAATATAAAGGAATGGAAATTTGGGCAACACAAGATTATTCAATCTATAGACACTAGAAATTCCAGGTGGAATTGGAATAATATATTATGAAAAGCAAAAGAGCTCAAGATGCAAACCAAAGAGATGACTGTTAAAAACTAAGCCTAATCATCAGTGAAAAAAGACATTCAATAAAAAAAATCTGAAGCATTCCAACAAAGAAAATCATATCTGTATATTATTTGCTTTGCAAACACACCAAGCAACAGAAATACAAGAAAAATAAACCAACTGAACAACCAAGGGAAGCAAGCAATGAAATAAATTACCCCAGGAAAAAAGGAAACAGATAACTATAAAGTTAACAACAACAAATAATAACAAAGATCATTGAGAGATTTCTCTCTTAAAGTACTCTAAGAGACAAGGCTGAAAGTGGAAAACAGAACTGACAGTTGGATGAACAGTCCTGAAACATCAAATAGTAAACCTTACAACCCTGTATCTATTGGTTAATCAATGTCTTTCTGGCACTAGATAGAAGAATGGAAGAGTGTATAAAAGGGAAGTGAGGAGAAGATACAAGGGAATGTGATGTACCCTAATCAAATCAAGGTTTAACAATGAAGGGAAACAAAAGATTATTTTACTGACTGATCTTTTCAGCACTAATGGAAATTATATCTTAAATTTTTCCCTTTTTGTTTATTCTCTGGAGGTGAACATTCACAAGTTATTCTTCAAATATTAAATCTATGGCTATACGTAATGTTCACTCTTCTCAGATCTTTTGAAGTTTTTTTAAAAATTAATCTGTTCATTTCTTAAGGTACAATAGTATTTCATCACAACCAAATCCTATAATTTGCTTAGCCATTCCACAATTAATGTACATACTCTCTCACCTTCCAATTCTTTCCCACCACAGAGAGCTGCCATAAATATTTTGGATATTTGGATTTGGTCAATATTTTGGATCTGTTTGCCATATGATGCTTTCTATGGTGTGGGGAGGGAAGAGAGGGCTCATACCTAGAAATAAATTCTATTAATTAAAAAAAAGAAAATGAATTTGAGGAAACCTTTTTTAAAGTTTGTCTTCAAGCAAGAGACATGAGAAGACATAGCTCCTTTGTAGATAGAGGGGATAGACTACTATACCAGGTGCCAAATATTCCATATAATGTCAGATTTAATCAATTTATTAATTTTACTGAATTTTTTTCTTTTCTTTCTCTTTTTCCTACTTGTTTTTGAAAAAGTATTATAATAGAAAGTTATCTGGAATGGGAAGGAGAGATACAGTGAAAAATCTAATGTAAAAACAAAAGACATCCATAAATATCATTTTAAAATAATAAAATAAGTGCAAGTTCAGTGCACTTCAGTGCACTTCAGTGCAAGTTCAATTTAAGTCTGAAGCACAATGAGAGGGGAGTTAATGTGATCTTGGGCTACACTGAGAGGCACAGATTTCAGAAATGAATTGATAGTAATACTGTAGCTTCCATTAGAAGTAATAATTTCAATACTGTGTTTAGTTCTGGGTATCAGAGTTTAAGAATGAAAATAGGAAGAATTATCAGAGGAGGGCAATACGGATGATGAAGAGCAACGAGACTATGTCATATGAAAAATATCTGTCAAAGAAACAAAGGATGCTTAAGCTAAAAAAAAGGGGGGAGGGATACTTGGGAAGAATGCAGCTATCTTCCAGTTTTTGAAAGGCCATGTGAAAGTGTTTAGAATAGTTTTATAAGAAGAAATCAACAGTCTTTAAGAAATAGAAAAAAATTAAATTCAGTTAGAATGTTGAGAATTATTCAAGTTTATCCAGGGAGAGCAGCCAATACCTAAAATACCCACTACCAAGAAGGCTGAGGCTTAATCTTAATCTCTTGAGTTGAGGAGTTCTGAGTTGTGCTAGTAAAGTGACTTGGGTGTCCCATTAATGGAACTGGAGAGAGAAGCCACCAAGTTGCCTAAGAAAGGGGTAACTTACTTGTGCTTATATGATTAAATCAATTGATAATATACATCACAATCACACCCAGAATGCTTAAGGGCTTATATGCATGACCAAACAGATATTCAAGGAATTATAGGCATGATTTATTTGGTGAATTATATTCTCTGTCACTTCCAAAAAGTTCTCTTTCTTAGTCTTGCTTTTCTAGACTTAAATTTAATCTTTTGTTTTTTAATTTAAAAAAGACAATGTATTTCTACAGGTATATCTAAAATATGCAATAATTTTCCCATAGCTTCACTCCCAACCTCTTACCAACTCTGACTACACCCTTGATAGGTGATATGAGCCTATGTATTACTTTGTTCAGGATCCAGGGTTTTCATTTAATACTTTAGAGTAAAATATCTACAGATGATGAGTATGTGCATATATGAGAATTAAGACTATAAATCAACAATGAGAAACCAATTATGGATAATAAAGGATAGAAAAAAAGTTATAAAAAGTTGGTCTGGCTATATAAAGCCCACTAACTCTAATAATTTACATTGATTGCTTACCATTTAAGCCTAAAGATCATGTGTTATAATATACATATTATTCCATATCACATGTATTAATATTTATTTTGAACTTTAAAGTTTGTGAAGCAGATTACAAACAGGAATTTTGTCATTAATGTTGAATTAAATATATGCCTAAAATTTCTAAACACATAATAGTTTATAGTTTCAAATAAAATCTTTTTGTTCTTTGTATATTTAAATCTTCACAGTTGCTTAATAATTAAGTTCATAATAAAAATAAAATTTTAAGTAAAAAACATATTGTCAATAGCCATCATCACTTTTTTCCTACCTATTAAAATTATTGAGGTTAGATAGAATTTTCAACAGATCTGGTCAACACAGAGGTCAAACAGGAAATGATCATGTTGGCCAATACTATAGTTGTGCAGTTAGGGAGATGCTGTAGCCTTTATAATACTCCTGTTGCAGCTGAAATCTTGTTCTTGTGGCACACACTACATCACTACACTGCTATGTTCCACAAGTTCTCCCCTCCCTACAAAACCTTGCAGTCTCAAGCATAAATAAAAGAGTGGCACCAGTAAGAGGCAAGTTGGCAGATTCCCAAAGAGCTCTAGTGCCTTTACATTTTTTACTTCCTCTATATGGTTAGTGTGGATCAGATCAGGTATAATCATACCTAGTAATCATACAGGTAATATCAGAGGGAGAGGGAGAACAAGGAAGAGTACTCAGGATTTCAGAAACAATCCCCATCACCACTGACAGCTCACCAACCAAGCCAGCCTAGCAGAAATGACTCTCCTGGAATTATTAGAGATGTGTAAACCTTAAAATTTCTTAGACTTATAAATGTTGGAAATTTCACCATTGGGAAATTTCATACTTGAAAAATTTCCTACTGATAGTCTATTGGAATGTGAACCCCATTGGCATGGGAGGTTCCTTCTCCTCCCTATCTAAGACTACTTTAGGACAGAAACCTTTTGCTAAACAATGGAAAGGGCTTTGACCTATGCTTAAGCATAGAACAGGAAGTTCTTTGAGTCATGATTGATTTTAGAATTGATACAATAGAGATACTTGGAATGACAGAACCAGGTCTTGGAACTTCCAATCTCCACCCTGCTCAGGGTAACAGGATTTAGGAAGGGCTGCAGCATAGATCAAAATTTAATTATTTGAGAATATGACCTTCAACAGACATGTGCAAAGCCACAGACCTCTGGGCGGTCCTGGGTTAAGCTAGAGCCACCATTGGCACAGGGAAGACATGGTCAGTGATTGGTAGATGTGAGAACTGAGGGGAGGGAACTTGGATGGTTTCCTTAAAGATAGCGGGGTCTGAGGACTGAAGGAGGTTGGAGAGTTTTTGCTCTGAGAGGTTGTGCTCTGAGAAGCTTGCTCTGAAGAAAGCTGGAGGTGGAGGCCCCTGAGACTGTTTCTCCATTTTGGTCACGTGAGTGATAGGGACTGATCGCTTTTCTTTGCCTCAGCTATCTAAGGGCTTGGGCCTTTTGGCCCAGCCTAAACAGAGGGGGTATTTAAGTCCTATTCCCTTCTCTCTCTCTCTCTCTCTCTCTCTCTCTCTCTCTCTCTCTCTCTCTCTCTCTCTCTCTCTCTCTCTCTCTCTCTCATACTTTTCTTCCTCCTGTTTGTAATTAAACTCCATAAAAGGTTGACTGCTGACTTGAGTTTTCATTAAGGAATTACATAGCTGAATTCCTTGGCGACCTTAAATTAATATATATCAGTCTTTTAAAGTGATTTCCTTGTCACAGATGACATATGCCAGTGAAGTCAAACAACCTCAAATAACCATTTTGCTTCAGACCCTAATAGATAGCTTAGGACCCTGAACCCCAAAAGAAGCCTAAAGCAAGTGCACTCCACATCTGTGATGAAGCTTCCAGGCTTTATAGTCCATCATCTGACTTGCAAATGAAACTTTCTTTTTTCCCACAATTAGAATTCAGGAAAACGGAGAAGGGAAAACAAAGGGGGAAAGGGGAGCAGGAAGTACAAAAAGGGAGGGAAAGAGAAGGGGGAGGGAACTTAACAGACCCACCCAAAATAAGAAGGGAACAAAAAGAGAGGGGGTAGAAAGGGAAGCATATTAAGGGTAGGGATTAGGGGGACGGATTAAAAGCAAACCACTAGTTGAAAAGGATATAGCAAAAAAAGAAAAGACAGAACTAGAAGAGGATATAAAAATGCTAGGGAATACACAAGTGTCAATCATAACTTTGAACATAAATGGGATGAACTCACCCATAAAACGAAAACAAATAGCAGAATGGATTAGAAACCAAAATCCTATCATATGTTGTCTACAAAAAACACACATGAGGCGGGTAGACACTCAAAAGGTTATAATGAATAATGAAGCAAAATCTATTGGGCCTCAGATGAGAGAAAGAAAGCAGGAGTTGCAATCATGATATACAACATAGCCAAAGTAAAAATAGGTCTGATTAAAAGGGATAGGGAAGGTAACTACATCCTGATAAAAGGCAGTATAGATAATGAGGAAATATCAGTAATCAACATATATGCACCAAATGATATAGTATCCAAATTTCTAAAGGAGAAACTAGTGGAGTTGAAGGAAGAAATAGATAGTAAAACTATACTAGTGGGAGACTTGATCTTACCACTATCAAATCTAGATAAATCAAATCAAAAAATAAATAAGACATAAAAAATGGGAATGAAATCTTGGAAAAATTAGAGTTAGTAGATATGTGAATAAAAATAAATAGCAACAAAAAGGAATACACTTTCTTTTCAGCAACACATGATACATTCACAAAGACTGACCATGTACTAGGTCATAAAAACATGGCAAACAAAGGCAGAAAAGCAAAAATAATAAATGCAAACTTTGCAGGTCATAATGCAATAAAAATAATAATCAGTAAGGGTACATAGAGAGTCAAATCAAAAATTAATTGGAAATTAAACAATGATTCTACAAAATCACTTAAAGAACAAATCATAGAAACAATTTCATTGAAGAAAATGACAATGATGAGACATCCTTTCAAAATCTATGGGATGTGGCCAAAGCAGTATTCAGGGAGAAATTGATATCCTTGTGTTCATTCATATATTAACAAATTATGGAGGGCAGAGGTCATTCCAGTTTGAATCACAAGCTTTCATCACCTGCCACTAAATAACTTAAACTAGGCTATCTCATTTAGTTCAGTGTTTATCTGGCCATGCTAGCATCTGTATTGAATTGCTTTTGCTTTCTTCTTTATTTTTGTCTTTATTATCAGTTTTTGGGGCAAATTTCTTAACTTTTAAACATAGGTCCTGATGATGGAGGAATTGAGGGAGGGATTGAAGGAGTTACAGCAGCAGAAGCACATGGAAGTTTGCAGAAAATTAGTAGGGAGGAGCCCAAGGTGGATGAGGTAACCAGTACAAGTAAGATTAAGGAAATGTTGAGGATTTGGAAAAAAATTAAACAATTTATTGAAAAGACACACCTAGAAAAAGTTGCAACAGGTTGGGCATTGGAGCTGTGTGGTGACACTTATTTCACACATTATCAAAATGTTCTGAAAGGGAGGAAGAAACAACCTTCCATGGAAAGGTTTTGTTGAAAAAGTGAAATTAAGGAAAATGTGGTAAAACAGCCAAAATTCAATGAAGAAAATGATAATTAAGTAAAGTTAAAAAATAGAAATTAAATCTAGCAATAAAGTTAAATACCATAAGTAATGTGTAAGATCGATTTTGCATTTAAATGTAGCATTACATATGTAGAGATAAGTTATGTTAAGCAATAAGAGCACAAAATGAAAACCGTCACTTGCCAGCATCTTTGCCTGACCCCAAAGGTAAATAACATCTCATAAGCAAGTTTATTTCTTTACATTCTTATTACTTATAAATATGCTTGATATTTTATAAAGTACACTTTCTTATTTAAAAGCATATTAAACAAAATATTCACATGGTTTTTGGGGGGGACTGGAACAAATTAATTGCATTTCCATTCATTTAAATGAGGAAATTTGATTTGACACACAAGTTGGCCATGAAACAAATTAAATTCATGGGTCAAGGTACCACTGCAAGTCTTCTCAATCATAATCAGTCAGCAGTAATTTGTCCTCTGAACCACTATATCATTTATTCCTCCAACTTCTTTCTCATATACATTATCCTCTCCATCCACTGAAAAGCTATTCCTATTACTAAACATAAGGCTTATCTCTCTGCTGTATTTTTTTAGAAATTAAATTTTATTTTTTGTAATGGACAAAAATATATTTTCCCCCTTCTTTCCCAAAATGAGAATAAAAGCTAAACTTCCATTATAAACATGTATTGTCCAGCAAACTATCTTCATTGGCTAGGTGCAAAAAATATAGAGACAGAGACACTCATGAAGTATGCCTAAGTCTACACTTTTGTCTTTTACTATGTCCAGTGGCAGATAACATCTTACATCATTAGTCCTCTGTACTGACTGTTGGTCAGAGTTCCTAATTCTTTCAATTGTGTTTCTTTTTACCATATTGTTGTCATTGTATTTTAAATTGTTCTCATTCTGTCCACTATCACTTCATACAAGTCTTCTGGGTTTCTCTCAAACCATTCCCTTCTTTAGACCATTTCAGATAACAGGTTCAATTATTAGCAGCTTCCTATCACTCCTCCTCATTTGTAGAGATTTCTATTTGTATATCCTTATTATGTGAGATAATTTTCCCTAACTTTCCTTCTCTCCTTCTGCTCTTTCTTCCTCTCTTTCTTTACATTATTTTCTTAAGATCATCAGGTCATCTTAAGATCATCATTATCAACAGATATACTCCCAGGAATTCTCTCTAAATAGACTCCCTCTATGATCCCTAATGATATGAGTTCAGAGAGAACACCAAGGCATTTGCTTTATGTTAGAGGGAACAAAATAACTCTCACATATGTAAATATATACAAAATAAATGCAAAATAATTTGATGGTTTAGGAATCTGTAGCTGAGGACATTAGAAAAAGTCTCACATAGAAAGTAGTACGTGGGCTAAGCTTTCAAGAAAACTAAAGATTATAGAAGATGGGGGAGAGGAAGGAATGCATCCCAGGCACAAACCATACAGTGTAAATAGGAAGAGAGGTGAGAAATGAAATTTTCTATAAGAAAAACCATAAGGTCTGTTTGGCTAAACCAAGGACTACATGACAAAAGAAGCTAGAAAGGTAGGTTGGGAGCTAAGGTGTAAAGGGCCTGAAATACCAAAGACAAAAGCTCTAATTTCAGAAAGAGAACTAATGAAGTCAAATTACATGGTCAGAGTAAGGCTTTAAGAAAATCACTTTTTGGCCATAGAGACAAGCTGGGAAACCGACTGGTCTGGAGCCAGAGCAATGGCGGAGACAGACCCCAAAACTGTACAGGACCTGACCTCTGTGGTTCATACACTTCTCCAGCAGATGCAGAACAAATTTCAGACCATGTCAGACCAGATAATTGGCTGAATTGATGATACGAGCAGTCACATTGATGATCTGGAGAAAAACATCGCTGACCTTATGACCCAGGCAGGGGTAGAAGAAATAGAAGGGAAAAACAAAATACCAACTACATGTAATAGTTAAAGATTTTGTTAGTCATTTAAAGTGAACTCTTGAAAACGTTTTTCACAAGCCAAGAGGTAAAGGAAGAGATTTTCTCAACTACTATGTGCAACATTTTTTTTAAGTATAAAGCTTGTATTCCTAGAATATGCAGGTTAGTTAGATTTCAAGGTGATTTATTTTTTGATTTTTTGAATGTGGTAGCTTCAACTATATGACATAAAATGTGTAAATATTTGTAAACTGAAATTCTGACTACTCTTGGCTAAAATTTTCAAAAATTTTAGTGCATTTTTTGTCAAGTCATTTGTCATTCCTTTTGTAGTTATTTCAGTTTAACAAGAAATTGGTACAAGTTTTTTTTTAAGAAATGTATTGATTTTTTTCAACTGTTATCAGATTCTCTTTGTGAACTGAAGTACCTAGAGTCAATGGTTCGTAATTCTTAGCACAAAATTACTGTTGTGCTAATAACAAATAAATGGTATGTTGACCACATTTTTAAAGCAGACAAAAAAAAAAACTGAGCATTTTGTATTTGTGTCATTGCTATGTTTCCAAGATTGAGAACTATACTTAAGAATCTGCTGTAAAAAGCCCCAGAAAGGACCTGAAAATTGAATGATTGTAACTACTGCCACTTTTTAATACACTAGAGGATTTGGATGGTGACAATAGTATCTCAGTTCCTCTCAAATAACAAGAACAGAAAATAACCTATAAAGATGCATTCCATTCACTGATTGGAATTTTATGTGGTGTAACACTTCAGTCTTCAGTTATATCAAAAATGCTTACTGTAAGAATATGAGGGGGTTTTAAAACCCACTTGCTATTTAATTGTGCTACTGACTTTAAAAAGCATTTGTCAATTAGAAGAAAAAGCAAGTGGCCATTGTGAATCCTTGCATACTGACTGATAAATGCCCTTATTGTAAGCTTGGATTTTTTAAGAAAAATTGTGTTTTATTGTTTACCTGTTTTCTTAACTAAATGCTTGCAGAATAACACTTTTCTAATAGATTATAGGTAGAATGGAAAATACCAAACATTTTCATCATGACATCCCTTTCTTTTTATCAAGAGTCGAGGGACAGAGATTGGACACCCAAATGACTGATTCATCAGATTGATCTTGAGTTAAAAAAGCAAAACAAAAACAAAATCAAGATAAGCTGACGGATGATCTAGAAGTAGAGGGAACCATTTTTCCTGGAAATGAACTTTTAACTGAATATTTTGTGATTGTAGGAGAAATTTTCTGTACCACCAGATAGTTTATTGTATTGTTTTATATATATATGTACATATATATATATATTTATATATATATATGGAATAAAGCCACAAAATAATTGTTGTAGTCAAAAAGAAAAAACAAGAAAATCACTTTTTTACATATGTGGAAGATGGACTGAAAAGGAGAGATTTAACTTAGGAAAACCAAATTAGAAGGATTTTTCAATAATCCAGGTAAGAGATAATGAGAAACTGATTCAGAATGTTGGCTGTGTGAATCAAGAAAAGAGGACAAACTCAAGAGATGGTGTTGTGGCAAAAACAACACGGTTTAGATGTGTGTTAATGGAAGAGTAATAAGTTAAGAATAATTCTAAGTTTGTGAACCTATAAAACTAGAAGGACAGAGGATGAGGTATCCTTGACAGAAAAAGGGAAGTCTGAAATAGAGATGAATAGGAGAAGAGGGAAAGATTATAAAATCTGTTTGGGACATACTAAGTTGAAAATGCCTATGGGACATCCAATTCAAAATATGCAACAGGTAGTAGGAAATACCTGGGAATAAAACTAAGGCTGGATATATGGATCTGGAAGTCATCTGCAAAGAGGGTAATAAAACTCAAATGAAGCTGAAGTCATAAATTTATTTTTACCTAAACTTAACTGGGCCCTGAAGAGCAAGACAATCTTTTATTCTTGTTTTCATTTCATTCCCCCCTGTGGTTATTCTAAATGGTCTCTTCTTTCTTCAAACTTCTCACTGCATCCTCTCCCTCCACTATCAAAACAGAGAACTTCACCTCATACTTTGCTCAAGAAAATAGAAGCTATTTTCTTTAGGTTTCCTCTTCTGAGATGTCATCCCTGATGTCTTGATAAGTAACAATCTTCCCCCTGAAACCTTTCATGATACTTTTATTTTGTAGCTTTCTAACATAATTATATAATATTATCTACTAATGTTGCCAATTGTTGGTATCTTATCTATTTGGATTATAAACTCCTTTAAAACAGGGATGGTATGAAATCTCAACTTTGTGTCTTTCCTAACATCTAGCACAGAATTCTATACACAGTAGATGGAAACTACGAAAAAACAATGCGTCAACAACAAGAATACTAATGGAAGATGTATGTACTGTTTCTGTAGACCACTAGAAAGCTATGTGAATCCCAAATATATACTATTATTAAATTTATAATTTCTAAAAATACTTTTGTTGCTTAAAGTCAATATGCCTTTTAGTCCTGGTTGATATTTTTTATAAAAAGATTTCAAAAGTAATGAAGCATTGTTTTTCCCCCTTTTGACCAGTTCATAATGGAAGTTAAGAGCAAAGACTCTTAGTTTTCTATTTGTGTATTCCCAGGGCTTTGCAGAGTTTGTCCATTCTACCTGTTTAAAAATGCTTTATTCACTCAAATAATTTAAGTTATATTTCAACCATGTAAAATATTGTTATACAACCAGATAATGCTTTAAGTATTTAAAGATATGTTTTTCACTAAACTAGTAGAAGCAACAAGAAACTTCATCTGTAACCTGAATATTATCTAAAATCTAGGAGCCACAAGTAGCTGCTAGCATGCTGCAGCGGCCACACCCTGGGCAACGGCTTCGACAGTCCGGCTAAACCTTGTGAGGGTAACCATCGGGTCGTCAACCCCTGGTGAACTAGGGCTTTGCTCACCCAGCATGTGAAGACTGTTTTGGCTGAACAGGCGGAAGAAACCACCAAGAAGGTTCAATGGCTGAGATGGCAATACAGCAAGGCACTGTGGAGTGCTTAGGGCGTGTTGGAGCACAAAAGACAACACCACCAACCAATGCAGCTGAGGAAGTCTCCAGGTGTAATGACTTTTCGTGCCACTGGACCCAGGCTTCCAAAGCTGAGAGAGTGGGACTGTCTCTGTGCATCGACTTTTCCACTTAAATCTTCATGCACAAGTGTCTTTGTGCACAAAAACGCACAAAGACAATCGTCATCCTCGGTTACCGAGAGACTACTACTACTATCTAAAATCGCCAAAATAATGAGAAAAATATAAATAATGTCAATGACCTTGAAGCACAGAAACTATTCATTTCATTTTTAATAGTCAGAATTAGGATTGTCTGCTAACTCGGTATGTTGGTTTAGCCTCAGTTTCTGTCTCTGAAAAATGAGGATAGCAGTAAATGGCAGAGTGGTATATTAAATAGCCCACCTTGGAGTTAGAATATGTGGGCTACCTTCCTGTTTATAATTTATACTGGCTATGTGAAAACAAGGAAGACATTTAGCCTCACAGGGTCAGTTTTCTATACCAATGAAAGCACAGGTAAAGACCAATAAAATTACCTGTAGCACCTAGCTCACAAAGCTTTGGTGAGGATCAAGATAATCTATTTGTATAATGTATATTATGTATATATGTATAGCACTTGTATATATGTATAATAATAATAATAAATGTATAGCACTTGGGAAATGTGTATATATATATACACACAAAAAATATCAACATAATTATTTTTTAAAACCTTACATAAATTTTAATTACTTTCTCCTTATGACTATGTTCTCTTGTCATAATCATAATAATTTTGTGCTTTGAGTTTCTAAAAATCTTCAAAGAATATTTTGTGACAAAATAGTACTTTGCTAGTCTTATTTTTCAAATAAATTTTTAAAAATCTAAAAATATGTATGCCCAAATATTTTAAGTTTCTTTTAAAATATGAATTGCCATTTTAACTCTATTCAGTTTTTAATTCTCAAGTTGTATGTCTGGAGTACAACTAAAATCATAAGTTTATTATTAGTGAATTAAAAAGCATTTACCATTATTATTAGCTAGCTTTTACATAGTATCTGTAATGTGCCAGGGACTATGCTAAGCACTTTGCAAATATCTCATTTGATGCTCACAACCACCCAGGAGGTAAGTGCAATTATTATCTGGAGTTTATAGACGATGAAACTGAGGTCAGTGACTTGCCCAAGATCACAGAGCAAGTAATCATCTAAAACTGTTTTTGAACTCAGGTCTTCCTGATTTTAGGCCCAGGGTTTTATCTACTACACTGCATGTAAAGCACTGGGGATACAAATAGAAAAGTATGGCAATCTCAAGGAGGTTTCAGCAGCAAGTCTAATCTAAAGGTCCATGATCCTTAGACTGCATCAGTGAAATAGACAATAATGCATCTTCTTTAGTATCATTCCCATTGGTAAAACCACAACTGTTTCTGATGATGAATCATTTGAGAGTACCACATATTTGTGTCAAGAACTTTCTTTTCTAGTTTTTCAGGAGTTGTGGCTTCTGAGGAGGCAAAAGCTTTAGCACTGGAATTGGCAGTTGGCAAGTCACATCCATGACTGTTGTTACCCCCCGGATGCTGGAAGCCAGGGCTCTCCCTGGGAAATAAGAAAGTGGTCTGAGAGGGAAGTTAATACTCACTCCTATGGCTCTTAGATGCATGATCTTGAAATATCTCCAAGATATGAGAGGAAGTGCTACCTTGAGGCAGTTGTGATGGTTTCAGTTATACCAACTTACCTGTTTATATACTATGTGGTGACTAGTATTTTCCTTTTCCTGTGGTTCCCCTCTCCTCCCTGCCCCTCACCAAGGCCACTACCCATATCTTTGTGGGTCATTTCTCCTCCAACTCCCTCCATGATGCAAAGCTGACATTTCTTTAAACAGAGAAGCAGCTACTACATTAATACCCTCAGGGTCTTAACCCTTGCTGGTTCTATTCCTAATATTCATAGCTCCTGAAGCTTCACAAATGTATTTACCATTCATAAATCAGCCTCTAATATTCAATTAAAACTAAATATGTACCTAAAATGCTAAAGGAACACATAATACTTACAAAGCACTCCATAAATTTGGATTAGTTTGACCCATTAATATACTTAGTGTTCATGAAGAGAGTGGGTACATACTTTAGTCCTAGAGTAGTGAGGCCCAAATGTAGGAAATATATGTGGCCAGGACAACTCACAACTCTCAAACTAAGTATCTGTTTCTTTATCAGCTGTCCATAAAAATTCTTAGATAATTGTAACTACTAAGTGAATAATGTTTCCACTACTATGACATTTCAGCTGCACAAGTCAATTCACTGATCTGTTTCTCTGATGCTCTAATCCTATTCTGTTCCACTACTCAGCTGGGCTTGCTCCTTGACAGAAACTATATCCATCATTTCCAAGTTCAAGCTTAGCTGTTCAGTATAATGTTGTGGTAACCCTTTTAAGGAAAAGGTGATAACCTTATTCCAAAATGGCAAAAGCCTTTCCCAACTCTTCTACATCTCTCAGCAACAGGTGGTATTACCCACAAGTATCTTGTCTTCTCCTCAGCAATAAGTGTCAATAAAATGTATTCTCTTAATTCCTTTTTCCCCTTGCACTTTATATTATATATATATATGAATATTTTCATTGTCATATGCAAAAGTAGATATGCCATGGAGAAATGAACTATAAAAGGGCACTCCCTTCAAATAAATATTTTCATAGTACCTTGCATTATTCCTCACTATGATCCCTTAATCACTTCCAATTCAACCCTTACAAAACATATGAGACAAAAAGACTAAAAAAATGTTAAGGTTGACAAAATGTTAAAGCTAAAGGAAATTTAAAGTCAATTTTTTTCTCTCTTCAAAAGTTTTAGTTTAACAACATCTGGGATTTTTATCAAGAAACTTCTCACTAATGTTAATGAATCTAGACACAAAACTATCTGGATAGTAAATCACACTTGTAAGGAATTAATATATTTAGGCACTTAGCTAATACAAATACTGGTATCCTTTGATATCTGAATAAACATAGAAGCTGGGAGGAGGGAGGGAACCATGAAGCTGGTTGATCATTCCTTCTCATGTTCTCTTTGGACTTATTTCTCCTGGTCTACCACCTATCCTGACGGGCTAGAACTATGATAGCTTCTGAGCCATCAGTATGTCTCTCAATAAATGAGTCATCTGACTAAATTCATTCTTAACAAAGGCATTTACAAAGGAAAAACAGGATAAAGTCATCACATTGCATTCATAAATCTAAAGTGTATTCTACCAATGTAAGCAATGTCTGTGACAGAGAGTGATTAGAAATTTAAATACCATGGTAGTGGAGTAAACATATGGGGAAACTATACTTATAACTATAAAACGGTTGAGCTCAATGCCTTTTCTTTCATAGGAACTATCCTTATAAAATTCACTGATAGTGTGGTGCTTCTATTCGGCTGGCCATTCTGCTGGTAAGCTGGACTAGTCTTTGGCTGTGACTATTACTGGTCTGTGCTGGGCCAGGCTGCTTCTCTAAAAGGGTAGTAGTATTCCCTTTCAGAAAGGGCAGAGAGCCTGTGACTGTAAAAACTTCTCCAGTTCTGTTTTCTTGGCAGGGTTTCAAAGTACTTCTGTCTCCCAAGTAGTGGAGTGTAGTATCAATAAGTATTACTCTTCAATCAACCAACTCTTCTAGGCAACAAGTGGCAATGGAAAAAGGCATGAAGTATTTTCTTGGATTAACCCTTCCTGGTTCTGAGCTAGATCTTTTCAGTGGGGTCCATCAAGGGTTTCTAATCTGGAGACCACAAACCTTATAAAAATTATTTTGATAAATGCATTTCAATATAATTGATTTCTTCTGTAACATTGTATATTTTATGCTATATAGCTTAAAACATTATTCTGAAAAAGGGTCTAAATAAGCTTTCTGAAACTGCCAAAGCTGTCCATGACACACACAAAAATTGTTAATATTCCTGTTTTGGCTTATTTGGTAAATTAATCTAATCTTCTTCTGTTAGCTAGACCATAACCAAACAATGTACATTTGTCCAATAATCACGAATCACTTTGGAAATTCAGAGTTTCCACATAATTCTAAAGTTCTCACATTGCTCATATAAAATAAGTATATAGAAAATAAGGCACTAAGGCCAATCTCTGCCCTAGATATATATAGTGCCACTGCAGGCTATTTTCTTAGTGTTTTGTTATTGTTTATAAATGAGTCTTGTAATTGTCTTTGTCTTTTGCCCCCTTTGATCAGCAAAATTTTCCAGTCTGAAAGAAGTCTATCATTATAAACATATTCCCTAGTAAACCTCAAAATGCAGAATACATTGAATATGGTTTTCTCATTGACTTTAATTATACATACTGTGGGTAATAAGGTACATATATTTTAAATGTATACATGTTTTTTATATGCATAAGCCAAAATAATTATCTTCAATTGCAGTTCTCACCTCATCACTTCTCTAATTCAGTAACTCCAGTGGCTCCTTATTAACACTAGAATCAAATATAATTTAATTTTAATCTTTTTTTAGTTTCTATTTTCTAAGCTTTATGGTATATAGTTATTAGTACAATAATATATGTATATAACTTGTAAACATATCTATTGAGGTTTGTTCTCAATCTTTCTTTTAAATGACAGAGATGTTATAAGAAGTCTTGAGATCACTAGCTCTAATTCTAACTTCTAACTAGTTCTAACTTCGTAATAACCTGTTGGTATAATCTGAGAACCACTACTTTAGAAGCTTATGTCAATTTACTTACTGCTTGCTTGGTTTCTTATAATTTACACTAGCAAAAATAAATAGGCTAGAGAAAACTTAGAAGGCATATGAATAATATAATTAATTTTTTTTTAACCACAAGTTAACAGGAGCAGATCTTCCCCCAAAAAAATGCAACTTCAGGATTACAAAAATACTAATTTCTACACCACATATCCCCCCTTCCCCTTCCTTTAGGTTTTCTATTCTTCAGGCTAAACATCTCTAGTTCCTTTAACTGATCTTCTTATGACATGATCTCAAAACCTTCCATTATGCTAAAATATAGAGCCCCCAAATGAACACAATATTCTAGGTGTGATCTGACCAAGAGAAAATTCAAAACTATCACCTCATCACCATTCTTAATGAATCCTTTTGGGACAATGAAGGAAGTCTAATCTTACAATCGAAAAAATTCCCCAGATCATCAGATTAGTTGTTGACTAAACAGACCTCCCATCTTTTGTTTACAAAGTTGATGTATTCCAACTCCAATGTAAGATTTTACAGTTTTCCTTAGCAACTTTTGTTTCATTAGATTCAGCACAACACTAGCCACCTGCTGAGTTTGGGATTCTATCATCCAGCTATTAATGACAGAATTTCACTGTCTACAATTTTGTTAGGTATGCCATTTATACCTTAAATCCAAAACATTAATTAACATGTTAAAGAGTAAATGACAAAGAATAGATTTCTGGGACACTTCAATGCAGACCCTTTAAGCTAATAACAATTCATTAATGAATACTTTGAGTCCCTCTCCCCCCTTTTAATCAGCTTCAGAATCCACCTTATAGTTATCTCTTTATAGTTCATATCTCTCCAGTTTGTTCCCAAGGATAGCATGAGATAGAGCTTTTCTCAAATCTAGGTAAACTACATCTCCAACATCATCTCCAATCTATAGTCTAGTAAAAAGGCAAGTAAAAAAAAAAAGACCTGTCAAAAAAGACAAATTTGGGCTCATATTTTCTTGGGAATCCATGCTAATCCTATGTAATCACTTATTCCTTTTCTGGATGTTCATTACAACAGAGGTCTGTTGACACTGAAGAGGGGGTTAGAAACAAAAGTGAACTGCAACACCTCGGGAGAGGCTGTACAGTACCAGTGCAAGTAAGTCCCCAACGCATCCTGGAATACTGAAAAGGGGACAAGTGTCAACTGGCAGATGTTACCCTCTACCCAGCTGAGTCATAGATACAGGTCAGGATGAGAAAAGGACCTGGCACAGGTTCCTGTTGCTAGCATTTCTAGGGAAGACTAGAGGAGGCCTTACTGAGAAATGAGCAAGTTTAGAAGCAAGTAGCAGTAGTTTGGCTCAGACCCCCAAGAGCAGAGCAGGTTCTTCGTTCCACCATCTAGCCCAGCCTGCAGAAAAACAACCAGAGCAGAGTACCAGACACAATTATGTCTAATACATCAGTAAACCTCAATATGAACAAGGAGAAATTGAGAGGAACAGCTGATATTTCAACCTCACTCATTCTTGTCTGAATTGGTGAGAGAGAGAGAGAGAGAGAGAGAGAGAGAGAGAGAGAGAGAGAGAGAGAGAGAGAGAGAGAGAGAGAGAGAGTTATGTTTAGAAATACATTTTGTTCAACAGGGAAATGGGAGGGAAAGAGGAAAGGGAAAAGTGATAAAGGAAAATTAAAGAGAGGGCAGGTCAAGGGAGCAATAAGTCCTAAGCAAAACAAGCCCTAATGATGCACAAAAATATTTATTTATAGCTCATCTTTAGTAGGAAAAAATGGGAATATAAGGGAGTACCCCTAAAATTGGAGAACAGATGAAAAAGTTATAAACATATGAATATATGTTCATATAAACATATAAATATATGTTCATATAAACATATGAATATATGTTCATATAAACATATAAATATATGTTCATATAAACATATAAATATGATTGAATATCACTGTTATAAGAAATTATAATGGGAATGGTTTCAGAGAAATCTGGGAAAACTTGTATGATGTGATGTCGAGTGAAGTGAACAGAACAAAACAGTTTATGCAGGAAAAGCAATATGGCAAAGAAAAACACCTTTTAAAGAATTAGGAACTTGAAAGAAGCTGTACACCATATTGATCAACTATAATTTCAAAGAATTAATGAGTAAACATGCTACCAATTTCCTGATAGAAAGATGACAGACAATGTAGAATAAGATGAAATTTTTTTGGACATAGACAATGTGAAAATTTGTTTTGATGGACTATACATATTTGTAACATGGTTTGTTTTTCTTTAGTTCTAAAGGGAGAAGGCAGTGCAGTAGGGGAGATGGAGAAAGAAGATTTTGGCTGATTAAAAAACTTTTTAATTCAGTAATTTTTCCAGGAATCAAGCAATAAGTATTTATTAAACTTTTCAACATGTGCATACCAAAAGAATGAAATATCATTAAATAAATTGGTAATTATAATTACTATGTGCTAAGTACTAGGGATACAAGTACAAAGAATGAAACCATTTCTACTCTGGGTGTTCACATTCTAATGGCAGAGTTAAGTACACCCAAAAATATAAACAGCACAAATATAAAGGTAATAAATACAAATAAATATAAACCAGTCTGGAAGGAAGGAAACAGTTGTGGGGATCAGGGAAAGCTGGGGAGAGGGGGCCGAAGATAGTATTTGAGTTGAATTTTAAAGAAAGAGAGGGATTCTAAGAGGTGGAAGTGAGACAGATATACAACGGTAAACAGGACATGAATTATCAAGTCTGAGTAACAGAGAAAAGGCGAATTTGGTTGGATCATAGGTTGCAAGAAAGGAAGCAATATCGAATGAGACTGGAAGATTGGCTGTATAGGACTTTAAATGCTAAACAGAGTTTGTTTTTTTTCCAAACGTTAACAAGAAACCCACTGAAGTTGAATAGTCAAATGGTCAGATTTTCACTTAAGCTATGAACTAGTCCAATTATTCTGGAGAACAATTTGGAACTATTCCCAAAGGGTTATAAAATTGTGCACATCATTTAACCCAACCATATCAACTACTTGATATATATACCAAAGAGATCAAATAAAAAAGGGCTCATAATGTACAAAAATATTTATATTAGCACTAGTTTTTGTGATGGCAAAGAAATGTTAACTGAAAAGATGCCCACAAATTGGGGGATATGATAGAATACAATTGTATAATGAAGGAGATCATTTCAGAAAAGCCTGGGAAGACTTAGATGAACTGATGCAAAAGAGAGAAGAATCAGGAGAACAAATTACATGTCAATAGCAATACTGTAAAGGCAGTCATTTGTAAAAGATTTAGTAACTCTGAACAATGCAATGATCTACCACAACTCCAAAGGACTCATAATATAAAATGCTATCCATCACCAGGGAGAGAACTGATGGAATCAACTGATGCATTTTTTCCCTTTATTTTTCTTGTTTGTTTTTAATTGGGGAAGGGGGGAAACATGACTAATGCGGAAATGTTTTGCATGACTTCATATGTTCAATGGGTACCATATATCATGCCTGAAAAGGGAAGGGACTACAGGGAGGGAGAGAATTTGGAACTGAAAGGGTTTTTTTAATTTGTTTTTAATTATTTGGGCAGCAGTGTGTGGCAATAGTCTAAGCAAATGGTGTTGAGGATCTGAACTAAATTGGTAGTTACGTAAATGAAGGTATCAGATGTAAGAAATGTTACAGAGGAAGAAATGGCAGCTGACAGGATATCTGTCCCTCTGATTGGAGAATGGAGTCATGAACTCCAAACCCTTACTTTACAGAGAGGTCTCAGAATAAACATCTCATCTGACTAACCTACTTTGGAATTTCTCTGGCTTTTCACCATGCACCAGCAGCAGGTACCTTCCCTATCCCACTTTCAGTTCCTCTTTATGTATTGTCTTCCACTGAGTTTATAAGCATGGGTATCTTTGGGAAGGGGAAGAAAGGAGATTCCCCTCACACTTAGCACAGTGCTGAAATATAGTAGGCATTTTATTGACTACTAATTGTTATCAATGCTCATTAATAGTCATGTTTTAATAACAAGTGAAAAATCATGGATATAGACATATATATATTTACATAAATGTTATGTTATAAAATGATATTAACTAGGTCAAAATTGAAGCTTAATGATTATAATTAGCCAGTAAAATTCAACATGTTATACAAACCTATCTCATCCATTACTCCATCTTTCCTGTCTGCCTGTTCCATTAGTCACAAAAAGGACCAGGTGAGAAAATAAAAGTGAAAAGGATCCATATAAATCTATCACCACTACAACAAAAAGCAATTCTAAGCTCATTCTGTAATTACAGTGTATCAGCAAAATTATGTTTATATGTAAGCAAACACATCTTCGTAAAAATGTGAGACAAAATACTTAGTTACCCTGAGAAAAATAAGTTAGTATAGCCTTAGTCATCAGGCAAATGAGGAAAGATGTTTTACTAAACATTACTAAAAATACAATCCATTATACAATACAAAAATCAAATTTAACTAAGCAGATTTCTTAACCTTTACCTTTAACTTAAAGGTATATCTAGTGATTGCTTTGAGAAAAATTAACATAAATATGTTTTAGACTGGCTGATGTTTAAAGAACATAATAGAATGGACTATGATATTTTATTCATTCTTTAGGTACTGAAACTATTAAAAATAAATTATCTAGTGTATAGTTGATACAATTTCTGGCTGTTGGATTGTTCCTATTTCCTTTTAACATAATGACAAAACTTAAATGCTCTATTAAAAATTAACTTTTTTTGCCTGTATGGTGTAGTCTAACTTCTCTCCTATCCTCTTCTCCCACTTTTGGGAAATATATTTTTCATATTGGGCCAATAGTCTTACCAACTTGTTTGAAAGTTTTCATTTATATTCCATAATATTTAGAATAACAAAACTTTTATCATTTGGCCTGGCCAGCTGCCTATAGAAGCTTTATTTCCATTCTAAAAAATGGAAATAAAGGAAATTAAAGAAATTGCCCAGTGTTACCCCTGGTTGGGAAATGACTATTAAATTGCATCTCCTTAATGTAATGCTTTTTCTGCCATATTTTATGTTGGTTTTGCTCTGAACTCTAAAAATCATAGAATTAAAAATGTTCTTCAAGGTCACTTACAAAAGAAGGCAACAAAGGCCCTTGGAGGTCAGAACCAACATACATGAAGTCAAAGAAATATTAAAAGTAGCTTTTCCAATATTGTTTTAGAAGCTTTAATTCACATAGAAGCATCAGATCTCATATGCAGGAAAATATAGGAATGAAAACATACCTTGGACCCTTTTCTATAAGTACATATTACAGATTTTCATTATTATACATTTATGATATTCAAGGCACCATGTTCTTATACCTAAGAAATATAAGTCTTTACCTTCAAAGGTTTAATAATGGCACTAAGGGGATTGGAGACACTTAGGGGGATTGGACTTCCAGTCAAAAAGGCCTAAATTCAAATTCCACTCACTTGGCTGTGTGTGATAAACTCTCATTTTAAATTGTCACATCTCTAAAATGAGAATAATGGTAACTTCTACCTCATAAGACTGACTGTGAATGTATATAAAGCTTTCTGCATACCTTAAAGCACAATAAAAATCTAAGCTATTATCAATGAAGCTGGTAAAGACTATGCCATGCATATTTTAGGATGTGATGAGATTTTATTGGCAGAGGGAGTCTCTCACTACCAAAGAATAGCAATTGCTCTGTAACTTAAGGTCTTAAGAGTTGCCTGAGAACAGAGAAGTTATATGTCTTCACAAAAGTCATAAAGCCAACTTTTAAAAGAACTTGAATTCAAATCTTAGGTATCCTAATCTAATCCTGAACATTTACTCTCAAATAAAGATATTTGATAAATAGTTGCTGAAATTCATACAATATTCAAAAGGAAGATAGAAAAAAAATCACTGTTTACACATCGTTTGTATGTCTTTTCCTAAGCAGTGTTATATGATATGTCCTTAAAAGAAATTAAAAAACCTTCAGCTATAAGTAAACTTCACATTTTAGGAAATTAAAGAACTAGTCTTTTTAAGAAGTTTGCTTCCATCTTATCCTCTCTCCCACTCCATCTGCAAGAGCAAAACACTGTTTTTACATAATTATTACTGCAGAAAAGATGTTCAGTTTCAACTTCTTTATAACCCCACAGATTTATAGCTGGAATATTAAGAGATCTTCTAGCTCAATGACCTCATTACAGAGAGAGAAAAAAATGAAGCCCAAAGAAATTACTTACCCAAGTCTACAGAGATGAAAAAAGTAGAGCCAGGAACTAAATCCATGTCAGCTAACTACAAATAGACCCCCCTTCTATCATATTATGATGTACCCAATTATCAGACCAAAATCCTAAAAGACTCACTATATGTTCCATTCATGCATCAAATGAATAATAAAAGATAAATGTTACCAAAACACCAACAGCCACCAATTAGCAAACAGGTTAAATTCCAAAGGTATTGAGTTTGTTTGGGGGGTGGGGGGGGTTGCATCTTACAAATTACTTTCCTAAAGAAACAATGGAACTATAATGGTTAAGTTTCCAGGCTAATTCACAAAAGTCCAAGGTATCTCCAATCAATTGGTGCTGTATTTCATATCAATTTTTATTTCATCTGCAATTCAACTTGAAGGTTAGGATGTTTACCTACTTAATTTCCCAACTACAGGCATTTGCTGATTGGGGAAAAAAAATGGAAATCATTTTCCCAAATTCTACTGCCACTTCCTGAGAACTAGATTCAAGACTTCAGGAAATATTTCCTACTCTCCAGGGCTCAGAGGTCCTTTCCCTCCCAGAATGGCATTGGTTAGCATTTATTTATAAGTAAAGGACAATCCTAAATCCATATGATTTCACAGATTTTCATAGAAGGGATCTCAAGCCCAACCCTACTTATTTTGCAAGTGAGAGTACTAAGGTCCTAAGAGATTAAGTGACTGTCAATTATTAAATAAAAATCAACAAAAGTTTTTATCTCTCACAAAAATCATTTCCTTTGGTTCCACTGTAATGTCAAAATAATAGTTCTTATTCAAACCAGAAATGAAATGCTGACAGTTAAACCACCTTCAAATGTCTAACAATCACCTATTACACAATTTCTCTCTAATTTTAATCTCTGTGATTAGCACACTAATATGAACTTTCACTATGACCCTAACTCAGATTACATCACAACTATAAAACCTAATTCAATTAAACCCATCACTTTAAGAGTTAGATATCACAACTTTTTGCAACCTCTACCACCTGGTTTATGAATTAGCATGCAAGAAAAAGGTTGTTTATAACATGGGTTAAGGTAAAATCAAATTACTCACAACACAACTGGAAAATGGCTGAATTTTTCTCTAATCTTTTTTTTTTTTTGCTGTTTCAGCATAGTCTGGAGGTTTGTTTATTTATTGGGGGGTGGGGGGGTGTGACATCTTTACATAACCTTAAGAAGTATAATAGATTCCTTATCTGAAAAGACTCAGAAAAATCCAGTTGCCAGACCAATAGAGAAAGGAAAATGCCAATCTTGGATAATGTGCTGAGTACCAAGTAAAAGAATCCAGACCCTTTCATTGGAGTAAAAGGAGGGTGGGTTGGCTCTTAATGTATAATCCTCATTTTTCTCCTCTGTAAAATGAAAAAAAAAGGTTGAATTCAATAGCCCTGAAAAGCATTTCTAGCTCCACAACAAGGATTCTAATAATCCAGGAGTTCTTCACCATTTTTTCTTCATAGACCCCCTTGGCAGTCTGGTGAAAGCTATGGACCCTATCTCAGAGGAATGTTATTTCAATTGCATAAATCAAATATATGGGACTACAAAAACTAAATCATATCCTTTTTCACAGCTATGAATGGATATATCATAACCATGTATAGGAGAGAGGTAATTATAAAAGATGAAATATATAACTGATTACATGAAATTGAAAAGTTAGATAAAACTAACACATCTAGAATCAGAAGGGAAGCAGTGAAAAGGGAAAAAATCTTAAATTTCTTTAAGATTTTTTTGTATCCACAATATATAAACAATGGGGTGGGGGATAATCTTCTACATACATGTGTATATACTGGTACACACAACATACATACAAATATATACATATATATTTGCTGTTATTCATCCTTTATTTTCAAATATGACTGATGACATCACCACTGACTTGCCCCTAAGTTGGATTTAAGTGAGAAAGAGTTGCACAAAGTCATCAACCTCACTCTTTTTCAAGACAAAAGTCAGGATTCAATGGGTCATCCATGTATTGCCAAGCTCTTAGAACTTCAAAGCATCTATTTCAGCCGCCTACATGGTCATTGGAACAAATTTTTCTCATCTATCCATTCCACCAGGGAAAATCTTAACATCCTTGGGGTAGACACTGGCCCAAATTCACAGGCTGATTTTGAGGCTCAGTTACCCTTAAAATGGCTTAGCCCTTCTAAGGTTTTACTGTGATTATTTATACATATATTTATACATATATATATAATTATATATATACACACACACATATACATATATATATTATATAAATGCTTAAAGCCTTTTCCAAAGAGATGAGGTCAAAAGATAGGAACAAATTTCTTTAAAGAATTGCAAATAATTAACAACCACATGAAAGAACCCCTGATATCACTAATAAGAGAAATGCGAATCAAAACAACTCGAGGTTTTGCCTCACACAGTACAAAATGGCAAAGATGATAAAAGATGTCAACAGTAACAGTTGGAGGGGATGTAGAAACATAGACCTTTTGGTGCATTATTTTAGAAAGTGATTTGGAGTAATGCAAAAAAGTGACTAAAATGTAGATATATTTTGACCCAGAGATCCTGTTGCTAAATTAATACCTCAAAGAGGCCAATGATAAGAAGAAAGTCTTCACATACACTAAAATATTTGTAGAACTTTTTTGTGATAGCAAAGAATTGTAAATTAATTAGTTGCCCATAAAACGGAGAATGGCTAAACAAACCTCTGATATAGGAATTCAAGGGATAATTACTGTGGTGTAAGAAATGATGAATGTGATGAAGATAAGTATGGAAAAATCTATGTGAACTAATAAGAGTATGAAGTAAACAGAATCAAAAAAACATTATATACAACTTAATATCATTGAAATGAGAAATCATACACTCATACATATACATCTCTTATATATACACTACCTTCTCTCCTCTGACACTGACACCACCCTGAAGAGGTACTCCTCAATTCACCCCTGGACTAGTGCAATAACTTGCTGGTTGATCTGCTTGCCACATATCTCTTCACCTGACTAATCCATTCTCTACTCAACTGTCAAATAGTAACTAGAGTGGCTCCCCATTATCTCCAGAAAAAAAGTTTAAAATCATGTTTGACATTCTAAGCCCTTCATGATCAGCCCCCTTCCAACTTTTCAAATCTTCATATACCTCCTCTCCATGACAATGACCTTTTTGCTGTTCCTTGAACAAGAAACTCCATTGCTTGACTACAGGTATTTTCACTGGTTGTCCCCCAGGTCTGGAATGTTCTCCTTTCTCATTCTGGCCTTCTACTTTCCCTGGCTTTCTTCAGTTTTTAGCTAAAATTCCACCTTTTGCAAGAAACCTTTCCCAATCTTCTTAGTGCCTTATATTTCATTGAAAAATGTTGGGATGTGAGAAGAAAATAACTTAAAGGCAGCAAGTGTAGATGGGGGGCTTTTGAGTTTTTTTTCTCTAGTTGAGCTGTGAAAAGTTGGAAATATGTATAAAAGGACAGCTCAATAAATGTTAGGGCCAATGAAGATTTTTTTTAACAATGGTGAAAGGTCCAGGCATATATGTAAGAAGCAGAAAAAGCCAGTAGATTAAAAGGGATTGAAGATTAAAGAGGGAAAAAAGAATGATTCAGAAAGAAATCTACTAGAGGAGATGGTAGGTGAAAAGATCAAGAGCACAAGTGGGAAAGTTGGCCTTTGTGAGTAGAAAATAGTAAAAACATTGAGAGAAGAATACATCAGAAAAGAGGGAAGCTCACTGCCAAAGTCCCTATTTTCTCAGTAAAGTATGAATAATTGAGATACTATTCTAAGAAAGTAGAGAGATAGGAGATTTGAGTAGAAGTCTTGGAAGAGCTTCGTTGGAGGACAAGATTAAAATAAAAGGCAATCTGTAGTGAGTTTAGCACAATTGGGGGACTTCACAAGCACCATACAAAGCATATGAATAGGAGAGGAAATAAATGGAAGTAATACAGGGTTGAGATTTGGCAAGAAATAGGACAATGAGGAGCAAGAAATTCAAGAGGACAATGAGATGTTAAGATACCAGACACTAGATAACTACAGTGTCTATATGAGAAGGAAGGAAAATTAGGCCAAATTCATAAGAGTTAAAGTCAGGGTATATACAGTGAGGAGTGGAGGTATTAGAGATCATTGTGAAGATGATGAATAGGTTTAGCCAGTAAGACGTAAAGATGAAATGACAAGAATGTATAGTTGGACAGTGGAATTTAAGAATTCTTGATCATGGAAATGGAGCACCTGTGAAAGATGGTGAGATCAAGTTTGAGGTCACATCCTTATGTGTCTCTGAAGTAAGGAAATAAGTTATGGAATTGAAGAAATTTAGGAACTGGAAGGCCATCAGGTAAGAGGTAAAATCAACATTTCTGTTGAAGGAATAATGTAATCATCCATTTCCCACAGTTTGAAATATCACCGTACACAGATATTTTCTAAATCTATTTACCTAATACTACATTTCCAAATGTTTGATGAATATCTCCACCAGTATTTTCAAGAAACCTCAAACTCCAATATATTCAAAAGTTCCAGCCTTTTCTTTCTTCCTAATTCCCTATATCTACCAATTAACTCTCTATCCTCCAAATAACCCAAACTTCAAAGTTTCCACTTATCTTTCATTTTAACCTCTCCATCACCACCACCCAATACATAGTCATTTATCAATTCCAGTCAATTCTACACCCACAATCCACAATCCCATTCAAATCTGTTGCCTCTTCTTTATTCACATTGCCACCAAACTAATTAGAGCCCTCTTGGTAATGCTATCCAATTTTTTCTACCTCCAATCTCAATAATACTCCAGTATATCTTTCATGAATCTGTCTAAATCATCTTCATAATGCACCAATCCAACCGTATTATTCTCAAGCAAAAATATTCAGTGATTCCCCAATTCCAATAGGAGAAAAGGCAAACTGCCTTCATTAGTTTGGCATTTTAGGCCTGAAAAATCTCCAGTCTACTCTATACAGCTTTATTTCACACAATTTCCTTTCATATAGGCTACATTCCAGCCAATTCTACTACAAATTTTTATATTTTATCTTGCCATCTTTCCACCTCCATATATTCTCAAGCTAGAATGCTTTACCTCTACATAACTCTAGTAACAACAACTCATATTCATATGGCCCTTTGAAGTTTGGAAATCTACACATGAAGATCTTCATGTTGCTAGCTTTAGGACTACCTTTCCAAAGGAGTAGTCTGATTCTTTTTTCCCACAACTGAAATTTTAAATGATCCTCCTTAAATGTTCTTGTGGGAATCTCTCTTCTACCTACAGCACATTATACTGTTATCAAATGTGTGTGCTTTTTATTCCAACTAAAACAGTCTGTTCAAAAATGAAAACTGTTATTTTAAGTCTCTGAAGTTGTATCCATGAGGATGGTTTAAGCACCTAGTATGGTGCCTTACTTCATAAGTATTTAATAAATGTTCATTGCTGTGGAAGGTATTTATTATATGGCAAAATGTTTTTAGTCTTAGGAGAAGTAGTTTCATTTCTTGCAAAAAAAAAGGAAAGTTCTTGGAAGAAAATTTAAATACTACAAAGCACTTGAAGTTCCCTTAAATATGACTTCACCTCCACCAATATAAACAAATTAGTTTACAAAATCTATATGGGATCATAAGACAATTATAATATGGATGCAATCCATACTACTGTTCTCAGCATGTTATTGTTCAAATTACAACTTCTAAGCCATCTATGGCACTATTTTTCAGCTTCTTAATTTAGTTTTATGAAAAAAAAACAACAACAAAAATGTTGTTACCTTTTTCTATAAATTGTTCAGGTACTTGTAATTATGAACACAGAATTTAAGACTGACAACCCTAGCACTTATGATGACAAAACAACAGAGTTGTAGTCTTACAGAAAAAGAACTTTTATGCAATGTATATCTAAGTACAGTTGGAAAGCTTTCCAGCTACATAATAATAATACAAAGATTTTTTTAAATCACTGATAAAAATTTACAAGTTTTAGTCTTTACCCAGAAAATGGGGGTGGGGTGCAAATAATATAAAACAGCAGGCCATTTTTCTAATATCTCCAATTTTAATTACTAATATGTCAATTCCTTATTCTAGCATAAAGGTAGATACCCAGAACACTACAGAAGCACATCACCCATGGCAATACAATAAAAAATTCAATTTAAAACTCTAAACTTTCCATTTCACCAACAAAACAACAATCACTCAATTTGTTACTACTAGATTTTGTTAGGTAGGGAGTTGTATATAACCCTCTTAATTGCTATTGAAATATAGAACCTAGTCCTAAATTCACTGGCAGAATAAGAATGAAAATAATCCCTATGTTCATAAAACTGAGATTTACTGAATCCCAAGGAGTAGAGAAAGCAGCTTCTTTCCAACCGTATTACCCCTTCCTTCATTACTAAACTCTCCCAGTTAACACAGCTGTACTGCTTCACATTAGCAGGTGTCTTCCTCCACTACATTTCTCCTCCCTCCCATCCACCCTCCCCAAACCTTTCTCCTACCTCACATTTATTGACTGCTGCCTGCCACAAGGCATTTCAAAGATACTTGAAACATCTCACGGTAACAAGTCCTTCTACTTCCCTTCCTAAACCGAAAAAGTAACATGACTAGACCATAAACATAAATCAGTCCTTTTCACAAAACAAGAATACCATAGGAACTTTGAAAGATCTGAATTAGAGAAACATCATCAGCAAACTATGGGTCAACATACCCAAAACGTTCCCTAACCATAGTGGAAGGGTCAGAAGTAACAGGAATTTCCAGTGGCCCAATTAAGACAATGCCATCCTCTAAAAGCCTCAGACACCTCAGCCTCAGAGAATTTACCGAAGCCCCAAAGCTCCCTAAACTTTCAAAAGCAGGACTGATACTCTATCATCTCCGAAATCCCTCTCCCGTTCTCTAAATAGGTGGGGGTAGAGATACAATGGATTCACCAGAAATTTTTCATGGTTCCTTCCAATAACCTGGTCAAAAGTGACTATTTCTGAGACCCCCAAAAATACATAAGCACACCCTAACTTCATTCCCAAATGAGAACCCTAAAGAGAGAGCGCGCGCGCGCACGCACACACACATACACATATACATATACATACACATACACATACACACACACACACACAAAACCCTACATCTTTTACTAACAGTGCATCCAGGCTCACGCTTCTCCAACCTCCCAGAACCGTGACACCACTCACCTCCCACCCCACCTACTCAGAGTATTTCCTTCTCCCTGCCGGCGACCCTCACCTCAAAAACAGGGAATCCTAGCACCCCTCCTCATCCCTCCCTACGACCTCCCGTAACCACAGATATCTCATTAGCGTGACCCTGCAGACAACCGACCCCCTCCCACCTGGTCAATGTCACATCAGTCCAGTGTGCCCAGAGATCCCAGGTCCACTGCCTACAGCTGAGCCCCCAGCCGCCAGAGTACGCTTTATCACAGGGCCTGCCACCCCCCACCCCGACCCCAAGATACCCACACCCAGCCTCCTACCCCAGTCACTTCAGAGACAGAGACGCCGTCCCCCAACCCCTTGCTCCCTTCTACTCCGTTACTCAGGTCTGGATGCGAGCCAGGTCAGAACTCACCGTATCCCCCCGCGGGGCTAGCTTGCACACATACACACTCACACACACGCACTCTCACACACACACATACACAGCACTGCCCGAAGCCTCCTCCTCCTTCAGCCTGGGACTCACTGGGACATCAGCGCATGAATCCCAACACGAAGGCTATTTTTAGGCGACAGGGCCCCAGCTAGAACGGAACTTCTTCCTCTCTGCGCGCGCATGCGCTATGCAATTCACTACATAAGTGTCCCTACGCCCCTTTTCCCCTCCTTCTCGCCCCCGGTGGATAAAGCTCTTTTTCGCGGCTCTCTCCCCTTTGCGTTCGAACCTAGCGGGGCTGGTGTTGGAGAAGATGGCAGTGAAGTTGGAAAGGCTAGGCGGTGCCTTTGGAACCAAGGGATATCCCACTAGGACGCGAAGCACGGACTATATTTTTCCGGGTGGGTGAAGGGACGAATCACCCCGCACAGGAAGGAGATGACGGCGGTTTGGCGCCGGGGGATGGTCTGGAGCTTGGCTTTCCTCTGAAGGACGGTGTTCCCCTGGAAGGGATATTGGTCACTTGATGCTGGTTCGGACGCCTCCAGGGGTGGGGCCCACGGGCAGCCTCCGCGGCCCTTTAGAGGCACACCCTCCTCCTCCTCCTATCTCCCCCCGCCTGGCTACAGCTTTTCCCTCCCACCCCGCCCCCAAGTGTCGGACCAAACCACCCAGAGCAAAACCGGCGACAGCAGGGACAAAAAAAAAAAAATCTCAAATCACTGCGCGCGAGCGGAGCCATCAACCAATAAAGACGGAGGGAGGGCGGGGCTCCCCGGGGAAGCTGGAGATGCTCCAGTCAGAGCGACGACCCCGGATCGGGATTGAGGCTGGTGGGGTGCCAGGCAGAATGGGGGTTGGAACGGAGCTGGAACGCATGCGTCAGGAAGCCGCGCCGCGGGTCCTGCCTATGGCGTGTGTACCTCGCCTTGCCCTTCGGAACACTTCCCGATATCTCCTTTTTTTCTTCCTCCTGCCCTTGTTCTTGAGGCTCGCTCTCCCTCCCGACGTTTTGAGCCAGTCCAGCCACGCTTCCCTCTCGGCCTTTCCCTCCTAGCAGCCCCACCCTCGGCCCCGCCTTGCTCAGCCGCCACCCCAGCCTGCTGGCACACTTTTTCAATCTCCCTCTGGATCTCACCGCACTTCCCTGGCGCTCATTTATTGTTATTTGCACACCACCTGTAATCACAGGATGTGCTCGACAGTGGGTCCTACGCTCTAAACAAACACAATGGAAGTCCCTGCCCAACAAGGCCAAGCCAGCGACATAAATCTCCGGCGGAAAAAAAAAATTTTTTTTAAGCGCGAGCCGGCACCTCTGGAAAAGTGCATTTTGTTCTGTTCATCTCCTGTGTAAAAAGAAAGTCATCCAGTATGGGTTGGGGAACTGGGCAGATATGTCCCTGATTCTGCTTTAACGGAGGCCAAACTGGCTAAATAGGCTTGAGGATATCCAAACCAAAGAATGCCGTTCCACTAGGAAGATAGAGGTGCGATAGAAAGTGTCTGACCACTACAAAGGCACTCTTTTTATAACCTCCCCCCCCAAAAAAATCTTTGGTCCTGAAGCCCACTTTCTTTCAAAGGCTATTTCGGTTTATGAAAGCACCGCATCTAGATGTAGAGAAGCGTGTGTGCTGATTGAATACACTAAGCTAAATGATTACTTTCATTTGTAGGTGTGATATTAAATTCTAAGGCTCTCGAAAGGGTTTGTGGCAGGGAGGGAGGCGGGGTGTTAGGTGGAGGAAGGGAGAAGTAAACTTCAGTTAGTCCACATTTGCTGAGTGTCTACTGTGAGTTGAGTACCTGGTTTTGGAGAATTACGAAGTAAATGCTGTAGGAGACATGATACATCCCTCGTGTACACTGCTAATATAATGGGAGAAACAACTGAGAGACAAATAAGATGTACATAAAAACATACGTACCGGAAAAATTAACATTTAACCTAAAAGAGGTATACACTACTGAATAAAAGAAGTCCTGGGTAAAACGAAGTATTTTTTTAAAGACTTTAACAAAATTTAAAATAAATAAAAAATTAATGTTAAAACTTTTTCCTTCCAAATCTGCTAGAAACCATGGAAACCTCTGGATATAATGCTGTGACTCTATTATATCGGGGGAAACGATATTTTTAGTCAAAAAAAAAAAGGATTCAGAAGAAGGGATAAAGAAATGGTTCCCCTGACCTTCCCTGCGCCACCCCCACCCCCACCCCATCTCTTTAACCTCGCCAGAAAGAAAGGAGAAAAACAAAGCACTGAGTGAAATAAAAGTGTTCTAACGTGGATTTTTTACTTAGAAGTAGTGGAATGAAAATAAAATCCTCCAAATAACTGGAACACTTTTTCCTTCTACACCATCTCAAAACCTGCCCGCCTGTTGAAAAAAATTCTTCATTTTGGACTGCTTAAACCAGAGAGGGCAAGGAAAGAACTTAGAACTTAGCATTGAATTGGGCAGAAATTTAAGATCTTTGCATTGACCTGGAGAAACCTCTATTTTTTACTCTGCACACTGCTCTACACACTCAGGTTCAAGTGGAAAGAGCACTGGATTTATTATGAGAATGCCTGAGTTTTGGCTCCCTCACTTATCATGTGACCTTGGAGAATTCATTTTGGGTCACAAAGATCCAAAGAGGGACTGCAGAGATGATCTAGTGTAGGTACCGTGTTTTATAGATGAGAAATGAAATACTTAAGAGGTTAAGAAATTTGTCCAACTGTCACATAGCCATTTGAACCCAAGTGTTCTGACCTAAAAACCACCATTGTTTTCACTATTCCAAATTGCCTTCTTGGCCTCATTTTTCTCTTCTTTGTTTATTTAATGAGGGTATTAGACTTAATTATCTCCAAAATCCCAAGAATAGCTTTGGTATTCTGTGGTTCTGTAGCTATCTCCATATGGAAGAGCTAGAAGCAGAAACAAAAATGTGCTTAGAATTTGGGATCACAGAAAACTATAAAATACCTAACCCAAACTCAACTATTATATGATCAAGTCTCTCCTCTGCAATGAGATTTCATTTCCTCACTTTATAAAATAGGAATCTTAATATCTACCCTATCTCCGTACTACTTTATATGTAGAAAAATGATGTAAAAATATAGTGGGAAATAGAGCACTGTCCTAGAAATCAAGAGACTGTGATCTTGTCCTATCCTTACTACCAACTTGTTTTCTGACTTTGGTAAACCATTTAATCTCTCCAGGTCTTAGTTTATTCATTTATAAAATGAGGAAATTAGACTAAATGATCAAACTCTCTTCTTATTCTAAAATTACATTCCTATTCACAAACTCAACCTCAGCATATCTTCAAAGTCCTTTCTAATAGTATTTTGCATAAAGAGGGCAAGAACTTTTTCACCTTGTCTTTATAACCTCAGCCTAGAGCAATGCCTGGCACACAGTAATTTCTTAAATTGTTGTTGATTGATTGATTGTCGATAGATAGTAGTGGCTAGTTAAATATTTATTGGTATGATTTATGATTTTAAGTATAGTTAGCAACTATATGTCAAATTATTTAAATTCAATTTCCAACCTCACAAGTTTCTCCAAAGGTACCCAGAAATATATTCCTTTCCTCCAGAAGTGTACTGAGAGTCATTAGTACTAGAGTCAAAACTGAAAATGCTTGATGATTTCAACCTTTAGTTCCTATGTCCCTTATGCATGAAAACATTCACCGTTTGCTTTCATTCATTGCTTTGCCCTAAAAACACACCTCTTTCTGTTATTCTCAAGCTCAAAAGGAAGTTCAGGCTTTTCACACTTTAAGAAGAAGCAATAGTAAGAGAAATTCATTAATCCAGTATGCCTACTATGTGCCATACCTTGGGAAGCAGGGGTAAGGTACAAACAAAAAACAAAACAGTTCATGCCCTCCAGGAGTTTACCTTCTCTTGAGAGGGAGAGGGCAACATGAACATATAAGTGAATACAAAACATATACAAAGAAAAAATAAAGAGAAGTAGCTCAAAAGGCTTTAAATGAATGCCTGCCCTTTGACCCAACCATACCACTGCTGAGTATGTACCCCAAAGAGACAATAAGGAAAAATACTTGTAAAAATATTAATGGCCTCTCTCTTTGTGGTGGAAAAAAATTGGAAAATGGTAGGATGCCCTTTGATTGAGGGATGGCTGAACAAATTGTGGTATATGTTGTTGATGGAATACTATTGTGCTGAAAGGAATAAAGAAATGGAGAAATTTCAAGTGAAATGGAATGATCTCCAGGAATTGATGCAGAAAGGAGCAGAACCAGGAACATACATTGATACCTTATGGCACAATTGAATGTAATGGGCTTTTCTACTAGCAACAATGCAATGACCCAGGACAATTCAGAGGAACTTATGAAAGAACTCTATCCACATCCAGAGAAAGAACTGTGGGAATGGAAATGCATTTAAAAAAATATGTGATTGATCAAATAATGTGATAGGGATATAATTGGGGTTTGATGTTAAAGGATTGCTCTACTGCAGATATGAATAACACAGAAATAGGTTTTGAACGATGGTACATGTATAACCCAGTGGAACTTCTTGTTGTCTCTGGAGGCGGGGAGGAAGAAAGCGGGGAAGGGGAGGTTATGAATCATGTAACTATGGAAAAATACTCTAAATAAAAATGTTTAAATTAAACAAAAGGAAAAAGGAGAGAGCTCACACTGGCAACTTGGGAAATCAAGACAAGTGTTACATAGGAGGTAGCATTTGAGTTGAACCCTAATGGTAATTAAGAGTTCTAGGCAAAAGTGAGGAAAGAGTATATTAGAGGATGGTTATATTAGTTGGGAGATGCTTTCTAGAAGAAGTAAGTAAATTCAAGCAGAATTTTGAAAGAAGAGGACATGGATTTGTAAAAGGAAACAGTATACCAGGCAAAAGAATGTCAAGGAAAGGAATGTTAAAATGAAAGGATCAAGGGAAACATTTAAATATGAAAAATAAACAGATACATGAGGGAGTCACAGGGTAGTTATAGTTAAAGGAAGTAGGAATATCTATATGGAAAAGAGATTATGAATCAAATTATTACCAATTAGTACAGTTATAGTGGTTGTAAGTCAAAAAAAACTTATAAATTTTCATTTAATGAGGCAACTTTTCTCAGTGAGCTATTTCTATAGATTCTTAGATGAATGGGTATAATCCAAAAACTTCTAAGATCATGGAATCACATCTTTAGAGCTAGAAAGGACCTTCTGAGTTATCATGCCCAAATCTTCATTTTACAGATGAAGAATCTAAGGTTCAGGAAGGCTAAACAATCTGCCCAGTCACACAGTCGTTAAGTGTCTGAGATAAGATTGGAACCCAAGTCTTCCTAACTCAAACTCTAGTGCCCTAACTACTATCCCATACTGCTTCACCAAATGTGAAAATAAGTGTTAACAAAAATTAAGATTGTAAATTAATTTCTCAGTGTGGAGAAAATTCTAACTCAATAAGATATAGCAGAAAGAGCACTGGTTCTAGAAACAGATGACTTGGTTTTGTGAATTTCAAAACTACTCAACCCTATTCAGACCATTCTTTAGAAGATCAGATTTTGCTATTTCCTGATTAATAACAATAGAGATACTTGGAATAACAGAATCAGGTCTTCGAAACTACAGTCTCCACCCTACTCAGGGTAACAAGATTAGGAAGGGCTGCAGCAAAACTCAAGATTTAATTATTTGAGAATATGGCCTTTAACAGACATGTGCAAAAAGGACAGACCTCTGGGTGGTCCTAGGTCAAGCTAGAGCCACCATTGGCACATGTGAGACACAGGAAGTGAGGTAGAGGGCAGCTCAGGAGTTCTTGTGACTTCCTGTGAGGAGGGAGAGAGGTGGTTGGAGCCTGGTGCTTGGAGTTGGAGAAGCCCACAGACTGTTTTCTCCATTTTGGTCACGTGAGTGATAGGGACTGATCTCTTTCTTTGCCTTGGCTATCCAGGGCCTTGGGCCAGCTTTGGCTCAGCCTAAGCAGAGTGGGTATTTAAGCCCTATTTCCTTCTCTCCCCTTTCCCTCTCTCTCTCTCTCTCTCTCTCTCTTTCCCTCTAATACTTTCTTCCTCCTGTTTGTAATTAAAACACCATAAAAAAGGTCGCAGCTGACTTGAGTTTTCATTTAGGAATTACATAGCTGAATTCCTTGGTGACCTTAAATTAATATATATCAGTCTTTTAAAGTGATTTCGATATCACAGTTTTAAATTCCACTTTGGGATTTGACAGTTACAATTTATATGACCATGGAGGGAAAAAAATCACTTTACCTCCTTAGGCTTCAGTTTCCTTATTTGTAAAATGAGGGGATTACACCAAATAAATGGCATCTGAAGTCCCTTTGAACTTTAAATCCATAATCTTATGAACCTGCTTTAGCACTCAATATCTTAAAGATAGAATGAATGAATAAACATTTGCACTCTGTTGGAGATAAAGATATAAGCAAAGAAGACAGTTCCTACTCTTAAAGAACTAACATTCTAATGAGTAAAAGCACTAGAATTGTAAAGTATGTAGAGGGTAGACATAAACCACTTTTATCTAGAAATTTGGAATTAGGTAAGAAAGTGTCATGGGCTGGTTCCAGGCAAGAAAAGGCAAAACTCTCACCTATCAGTGGCAGAGTCCCAAAAGTAGAGCCCATGTTCCTTTTTGAGGAAAAAGAATACGACCAACATTTAGGCAGTGTTGGTTTGGAAATAGTTAGGAAGTAGCATCAAATACAACTGCTATGAAAAGATACAATGTCTTGTATTTAATCCAAAAAAGTGTCATTCCTAAAATGGATAATTCTAATGCAATAATTAATTATAAATATTTTAGAAAATAAAAATGAAAATGTCTAATTCATAAACAGTTAAAATGTAACAATGAATAGAGGTTCATCCTTAGAACTAAAATTTTAACATCAGCATATGTTTGTACTTGTACCTATCAAAAGTATTGGGATTGGGGATTTTAGGATTTACTTAAGCCACTGAAAAATTCAATGCAAATGAGAAACTTTTCATGTTTAAAGTGATTAGTTTATAATATTGTTATCCTTTGATGAAAGGTTTCATCTTTGTGAGTATTCCCTCAACCAATGCAGATCACAATCATATTTTGATACTTTCCTAAATGTTATCTCAATATAGGGTATAGAAAGTATTCAGGGAGTATTAGCACCTCTGGTGTGATGGCTTGCTGATCCCTGTTCAGGACTGCTCACCTATCTTGGGTAACTACTGTTAACCCAACTCTCATGTGAGAATTAAAATTAATGTACGATAACTCAAGTATTATTTTTATAAGATTTATTAATAACAAGTTGAAATAAAAAGCTATAGTAAAACCTGCCTAACTTGGCCACGATCTTGAAAAAAAAGAAAAGGAGGGAGGTGTCACAGAAAGTTATAACCAATAACATAACCACTCAAATGTGAGGACGCAAGGAAAAGGATGCTGGGAGATACAAAAGGAATTCTGGAGAATGTAGTCCAAAGATAGAAAACTTCCACTTATACGCTCACCTATAGTTCCAAGAAGCTATAGCATACAAAGGTGTTCCATACCAACCTTCCTTACCCTGGCAAAAGTGTCTAAACAAGTAGAGGGTGACAGACCTAAAACCTGTCAGTTTAGGAGGATGTCTAAAACAACAGTTCAATATTCTGAGCACATAGATTTATTTTATTTTTTATTTTTTAAAAAAACCCTTACCTTCTGCCACAGAATCAATACTATATATTAGTTCCAAGGCAGAAGAGTGGTAAGGGCTAGGCAATGGGGGATAAGTGACTTACCCAAGGTCTGTAAAAATGGAGACTTGAACCTGGGACTCCATTTCCCAGGAGTCCTTGCTAGCTCCCAGAATGCCCTCTAATCTCACTGAGATTTCCACCTGGGCGAGGTCAAAATTTTCTATTTAACCTGGCTATAAAGGCTCCTGGGTCTCTTTTCCTAATTCCACTTCGGAGCACACGCGGCTCTCCACCTAGCAGGCAAGATGTGAGTGGTCGTGAATAGGCTCTCTGGGCCTAGCACATGCCGTTCTTACTTGTATTTTCCAAAATCCTTATCTTAAATAAACCTCTAAAAATATAACACTCCTTGCAGAGAGAAACTAATTTCTACCTGCCTCAGTTCCCCCTAAATTTTAACTCTTACAGGTCACATAGCTAGGAAGTGTCTGAAGCCAGATTTTAAACTACACTTCCTGGCTCTAAATACACTAAGTCAACCAAGTGCCCTTGAACATATAGATTTATTAAGCAATGCTTAATAAAGTGGAAAGAGCACTGGCTCTAGAACTGAATAACCTGGTTTCAAATTCCACCTTTGATGGTAACAATTTACATAACCCTGGGAAAAAACACTTGAGCTCCTTAGGCTTCAGTTTCCTTCTCTGTAAAATGAGGTAATTGTACTAGATAAATGTCATCTTGGGTCCCTTTGAGCTTTAAATCTATGATCTTACTTTAGAACTCAATATTGTGTCATTGTTAATCTTCAGCCTTTGAACTACATTTCCCAGAAGTCTACTGACTTCCTGTCATTACATGCTTCCTGTAGACAGGGGGATATATTGGGTGGGGTTCTTGGTCTTGCTCTCTTTGCTTTCTGTTGGCCACTGTGGCAGAGTGTGGGGTTTTTGAACAGGTAGATTAGCAATGGGTACATGGTTTTTATTTTTTTGCCTTTCTTTAAATTCCTTTACTTCTAATTATTATTAATAAATCTTTTAAAAATACAATGTTTTAAATTGTTTGAGATTAATTTTAACTTTTACAATGATGGCAACCACTGAAGTTGGAGAAAAAAATTCTCAAAAATTTTTAAGCCACTTTTCTCCTGCCACAGCTTTTCGCCCCCTTCCCCCACCCCTTGCAAACTCTGAGAGAACTCTGAACTTTCTTTGGACCTGCTGCCTTGCTCCTGCCAGGTTTTTTTCTGTCCCATTTTTTGCTGGCATCCCAGCCTGCCCAGCTGCTTTAGTTTGAGTGACTTTGCTGGGACTCTTGTCAGAGAAGAGATAAGCCACTTCTCTTGCCCATCTGCTTGAGCCAATGTTCCTTGCTGCTGCCTCTGGCATTGCTGCTGCCAATCCAACCTCCTGATCCTCCTGATCCTCCTGATCCTCTTGATCCCACTTGCTCCTGCTTCTGTTGCTGGTCCTATTGTTGATGCTGGTTGTTGCCACTGTGTCTTTAGAACACACAAGCTGGGAGTCCTTGGAGCTGATCTTCAGGCAGCTGGTAAAAGCCCATGTGTGTTTTTCTTAGTCAATAATTAGCCTCCTAATTCCCTGTCCACATGGCAGGGGAAGCAAGCTACTCCCTGGCATTTTACTCTAAAGGGGAAGGGGAAGGAAGGTTACTCTTCTAAACAGGAAGTAAAATTGCAAGCATGGGTCACTCTACAAAAGAGTAGTATATTGCCTATTTCAAACAGCTCCCAGTTTCAGGATGCTTTTTCTTCCTACCATTTCTGGGTGCACTGGTCCTTCCCATTATCTTGCCTGAAATTCAGGGGAGAAATTAATCTCCCTACAACCCCTTGACATTTGGGCCTGCCCAGGTTCTAAGATACATCCAATTTGGGATTTCTCCACACCATGTTTAGTGAGGAATTCTCACTCACTATAGGAGATCCCAGAGATGTGACAAAAGGAACCTAAATGAATAGGGAAGGAACTTTAAAGAGACTAGTGGTGAAATTTTTAAGCATTTTCAGACTCCATTGTTTTTATGAAAGTCTCTGTATCTTATTGCATTTTGCTGATCGTCTGCTTTAAGATTTAATTTTGTTCTTTTAAGTTCATATATTAATCTGATCAATACTATTCTGTCACACGGAATCATTTTAATCTATTGTGTTTTAGCTATTAGATATATTCTGTTACCTTTCCCCTATAACTATACTGAACAAAATATCATTGTTAAAGTCCATAAACAGCCTTTTCTTCCATTTTGCCTTTGTTAATTGTCACATAGATGATGGATGGACTCCATCAACCTGGTTAACAACCTTTGGAGAATTTAATGAGCTAAATATCTAAAAAAAAAAAAAATTGAAGGGTCTTCAGACATGATTTTTAGATGTCTTGGTTTGTTTTTCTTCAATAGCTCTGACTAATCATTTGCCTGCCTATGAGTTATTTGTAACAATAGGTAAAGGGTTCATTTAGTAGCTGAAGCAAAGTGCAATTATAATCCCCACCTCTGCATTTGTAAAAGTGTAATGGATGAGACATATAACAATCTCATACCAGAGGAGCTGGGAAGTTGTTCCTAGGGCGTGGTACCCCTAGATGGCTCCCAAGAGGGAGCATCTCCCATTTGTAACTCTTCAGCTTACACTGCCCTTCCACCAGAATGATCTAGAGTCTTGTTGACATTTTAGACCCAAAAGGTTTTCATCAACAGTAGAGAGGGTTTTTTTTAATTTGTTTTTTTTTTTTGTTTTTGTTTTCTGGGCTCCCCTGCCACATTTTGGAATGATGGCAGTAAGAGACTTTGTTAAAAAAAAATCTTAGCCAAGGTTGAAAGATTTGCAACACCTGAAAAACTTGTGACAAGTATCCATTAGCTTCTAAGTTTTTTTTTTAATGTCACATAGCAGACTCATGCAAATCCTAATGTTATTTGTTTGCTTTTGTTATTAAATGTGCTATTATAACTTTGGGGATTTTGGTATTTCTTTGAATATGCATTACCTGTTACACTAATGTTTTATAAATCTGTTACTTTGTAAAAAAATAATTTGCACTCACACTGTGGATCATGGCCAAATTAAATAGGAAATGGATCTCATTTTTTTTTTTGTCAAGAACCTTTTAAATCTGCCTCTCCTTGGCTAACATGGTGTGTCACTGATTGAAAGCTATCTATTTTTTATTTTTAAAATGTTTTTATTGTTATTTCTTCCTGGTATGGGCAATATAGTATTTGAGTTTTATTTTTTCTCTCCTTTTTCTATTTGAAGCATGCCACCAATATTGAGAAGATGTTCTTTCAACTTTCTTTGAATTTGCAGTTATATAAGTTTAAAATACATTTGCCCTAATGTCAATGCATACCCAAAAAGCTTTAGACTATACAAATAGTGCCATTGGTTGTTTAAAAAATTATGGGTCTTTGCTTAATGATTCTGTCTGATTCCAGGAGAAGGGAATACAAAAAGAGCCACTGTACAGTGCCAAGAAGCACAAGGTCAAAGAGACCAACCAAACCCCGAGGGAATTTATGAAATTTTGAGCCAAGACAAGAGAACTTGAACTTGTTTGGAGTTCTAGGTTGCAGCTGTTTTGACATATGTCAGAGGCAAGATTTCCCTGAGTCCCACATTCTATCAAACACCTCACTTTGGCTGCCTTCCTGGCTCCCATAATGTAATCCCTCTTCTGTCTTTTATAGTATGGCAAACTTTATGTAGTCCTGGCTATTGATTGGATAAGTGCATAATTACATAAATCATTTTAATTGGGCCCTGATTCAAGGATTTCTATTGTAAGTTTATTTTTTTTCTTTACTTAGAATTTTTATACATAAGACTTTGATATTCTATATTTCATTCAAAAGTTATTTTTTCTCTTTTATTTGGATTTTTTGATTTTTTTTATTTCTTTTGCCAATTGATTCATATACCTCATAATTCAGCCATGTATCCCTGAGTGATCCCTGTGTTTGTCACAACCCTCCTCAGGGAGAACTGTATTATTATCCTATAATACAAAGTTTAAATTCTTTTTGATAGTAATTTTAGGTTAAGAAACATGCTACGTCTCTGAATCCAGAAAGTGAACTATTTGGAGAAGGTACCATGAAGATGGCTGCACAGACAACACACTGCACCAGAATATCCAGAGTAAACTTTGGGATGTGATGATTTGAACTATGTGGGATTGAATGCATTTTTTTTTATGCCAAAGGGGTCTGCCCCCCAATTGGCTCTTTGTCAATGTGCCTAGCAATCATTGGTTTTGTTCTCTTTCCTTCTTTATCTCCAAATTATTTTAATTTAAAAGTTGGTTATATTTTTAAGATCTATTGGAAAGAATAGTCTTCCAAGAGATCTGGGGGGGGGGGGGAGGGGATGTGTAATTGGAAATCTTGTGCCTTTGAACTACATTTCCCAGGAGCCCACTGACTTCCTGTCATTACGTGCTTCCTGTAGACAAGGGGATATATTGGGTGGGGTTCCTTGTCTTGCTCTCTTTGCTTTCTGTTGGCCATTATAGTGGAGTGTGGGGTTTTTGAACAGGTAGATTAGTCATTGGCACATGGTTTTTATTTTGTTACCTTTTTTATTCCTTTACTTCTAATGATTATTAATAAGTTTTTAAAAATATAATATTTTAAATTATTTGAGATTAATTTTAATTTTACAATGTCTTCAAAAAAGAATGAATAAATAAAGATTAAGTAGTTACTTTGTGCCAGACACTGTACTAATTGTTGGAGATAAAATATAAGCAAAGAAGATAGTTCCTACCCTTATAGAGTTTATGTTTTAATGGGGAAAGTCTTTCCCTCAATTCTCCAAAGAAGATCCATCAAACACACTGGATGCCTTTCTCTGACTGGTTCTTTTCATATTTCAAAGATTCTAGGTCTCTTCCTCAGCTTAGAGCTGGACCCCAAATAAAGGGGAGACAGACTTTTTTACATTAAAACAATTAGAGAAGGCCTATTAATTAAAGGGTAACAGTTCAAAATTAGGTATTCTGACATCTAATTGGACTTTACAGGTTGGTAGGGAAAGAGAGAGTAGGTATAATTCCCTGAATTCAGAAAAAAGAAGTATCCCACTCTTCCCAACTGTCTATATACAATCAGAAGAACATGGAAACAATAATGTATTGATCAGTGCAGGGCCACTTTTCAGATAAGACATATGAATTGCTTAAGATGTATAATTATGATAAAACTCTTTGTATCAATCATAGGATTTACCTTCATTTCTGGTCAACATGACTTAGGTACTTAGTTAAGGGTCTCTCAACAACAAATACGGGTGATCACGTTTCCTAGTCACACAGAGGTAGGTTCAAATAATGCAATAGCATTAAGGCTTTCTTCTAATTCCCACAATTTATTAAACTTTTTCTCATAAGTCAGAATTTGAATTAGACCCACAATTGAATAGAAACTAATCTAAATCCAGAATTGAGTCACAATATAGAGTCAGTGTGGTTCACTCAATTCCCATAATTAATCACTTGCTATTCTAATCTTCTCAGTGGCTGGATAAGAACAATTTTTCTAACAGCCATGAAGGCAGCTGAAGTAAACATTGTGAAATGTTTAGAGCTTGGTCAGACTTTGAAGATGTCAAGGTCATTCACTGTATCCCAGGCCATCTTCCAATCATACTGACTTTTGCCTTAGTATTGGACTTAAATGATTCTGGAAGAGAGAATGAGGTTGACAACTCTGTATAACTCTGCCTAGCTTTAATCCAATTTACACAGGAGTCAAGATATTTCTACATGATATCATTGATACTCTTAAAAAAAAAAGATGAAAAACATCTGAGCCTTGGCACTCCCTCACCCAGTGAAAATTCAAATTTCTCCCAACCTTCTTGTGCTATGTAATTCATTTTATTTAGAAGCAATTAAATTTTTAAAAAATTTATTGTTGGTAATATCAGTAAACATAAGCATTTTAACAGGCAAAGAACCAGAAAGAGGATTATATAAGAAACTGTGATCTTCTGCAGTTTTTAGCTATATCTTCCCTAAATTATCCAAAGAGGGGGCAGCTGGGTAGCTCAGTGGATTGAGAGCCAGGCCTAGAGATGGGAGGTCCTAGGTTCAAATCTGACCTCAGACACTTCCCAGCTGTGTGACCCTGGGCAAGTTACTTGACCTCCATTGCCTAGCCCTTACCACTCTTCTGTTTTGGAGTCAATACACAGTATTGGCTCCAAGACAGAAAGTAAGGGTTTAAAAAAAATTTTTTTTAATAAATTCTCCAAAGATCCACCAAATATATTGGGTGCATTTCTGTGGTTCTTTTCATAATTCACAGATACTAATATACTATTTTAAACTGTTCATCTATATTCTCTTTCTCAATGCATAATTAGGTTACCCTCTTTTATGATTTGGGATGATATTTTTTATGTCACTCCTCAAACAAAAGCAATACTGTATCTGGCTTTGAGCCATTTATGACTCTTTGTATGGCCCTCTGGTCAACTGCAATTTGATTCTTCTGAGATGGTGATGTTTTCTAATTTGCAGCCATGTAGATTAAAAAATAATAATTTTAGTACTTAAATGAATCTTTCATCCACCTTAAAAATTTGAATATGCCCCCCAGCAATGCAGATCACAACCCATCCATGCTTGCCCATCTTCATGGACAATTCATGTCCATTGCCCAGGCTAGGCCCATTTTTCTATTCCTCCTTAAATCACAAGGATATCATTGTAACATTTGGATTAGCTACATGAGTTCAAAACTGGTCTAGACATTTCCTAGATGTATCACCCTGGGCAAGTTACTTAACCTTTGCTTGTCTCAGTTTCTTCAGCTGTAAAATAGGGATAATAGAAGTACCTACCTTAAAGGATCAAATGAGATAAAATTTGTAAAGCACTTAGCCCAGTGCCTGTCACATTAGTAGGAGCTATATATGTGCCTATTCCCTTTCTTCCTTTCCTCCTTCTACCCATCATCCCACACACTGACAGTCACTAAACTGGGTCATTTCGGTTGTATCATCTTTCAAGGAATCTTAAATATTTTTATATAAATGAGAGGTATTTATAAAATCAAATTAAAAGCCCAACTTGGTCAAAGTTGAAACATAACCAAAGGAAAATAACTTGAAAAGACAATATCAATCAAAAAGTATTATACATGCTTTTAACTGACTGATAAAAATGGTGAGATTATAAGAAACACTAAAATAGAACTAATTACTCTGTACTGATGTTCCATGTCTGCTGAATTGCTGTTTGGTAATCAGCAAAAGTAACTTGTGCACATGTAAAATATCTAACCCTGACTACTATGTTCTTTTCAGGCTTTATAAATGGCATTTCTATTTCTTTTTTGAATATCATATGGGTCTTTTTTCTTGAATGTCTGTTAGTGAATAGAATGAAATCAGTTTTTAAGAGAAAGTAATAAAAGACAGATTTCATTTGTTCTTTGTATATTCATATGTATAAAAATAAATTAAAACCAAGTAACTCCAAAACTATAAGAAATTGAATATTTGACAACTGATGTTTGTACATAAACTGTAAATGGGTCTTCAGTTTCTCTTATGCTATCATAATTCTCCTTTCCCTATGTTATTTTTTTCCTTTTGCAAAATGCCTTATTTACTAATTGCATTTGCCACAAATTTAAGTACTGAAACTGCTTGTTCTTTGCTTTTCTTTCATTAAATTCCCTGTCCATATAAATTGTGACTTAATAACATTTAAATTTGTGGATTTATCTTTTTCCTCTTAATTTCAGAAATTCTTGACTTTTATTTTTTATGAATAAAAAAATTCATCTTGGAGACTTTACACTAAATTTATAAGTATTTATTAGTAAAGAAAAAGAAAGAGAGAAATAAGGTTTCCAACTTTTCTAACCTAAATTAAGTTCCCAGAAACTTACTTCTGCTGCATCCGGTCCTAGATTCTCCATGGGCCCTGTCCATTTCACAAGCAGAGGGCAGGGCACCCAGCTATTCCCATAGTCAGACCAACCCAATTGAGGCCAGGCAAGGACTGGGCTTGAGTTCAGGAGGGGATTGGAACCCAAGAGACTAAGTTCCCTTGATTCCCAACCTGGCATGGTTCCACCATACCACTTGCCAGAGATGGCTAACATAGATAATCTGGAAGGGCTGAGAAAGAAGGTTCTTTTCACAAGGCATGGCAAAAAGAGAACCCAGAGAACTTCATGACCTGGCTTTTCAAGCTCAGACTAAACCAGTGTTGGTGAACCTTTTAGGGATTGCATGCCCAAACTGTACCCACAAGCTGCTTGTGAGTCACCTGAATTACCCAGATAGCAGAGAGAGGAAGTACTCATATTGGGCAACTGGGAGGAGGGACAGGACATACAAAAAATATCCTTAAGCACAGTGGAAAGGGGGTAATGGATCAGCCCCCTCTCCTATGCCAGGTACACTGCTATGTCTTCACCAGCATGGGGCTAAACCCTCCCCAAGTTTCCCTCAATTGGTCTAAAGTTTCACCTCAGTCCTCATGTGTTCATCCCGTAACTACTCATTCTTCCAGTTACTTAAAGCCCCCCATTGGTATGTTTAGCTTATTTGGCTAACTAATCACCATTTTCTCTTCTTGACTCAATGAAAAAGGACTCATAAAAGGACTTATTACAGCACATTAAATTATAAACACTAATGGAAATTTAGTCTTGCAATTGTAGAATTTAGAAAAGAGACCTCAGAAAACATTTGCTCTAGTGCTTTCATTTTGCAGGTAAGGAAACTGGCACCTGGGGAAGTTAAATGATTTGCTCCCAAGTAATAGATAAGTAGCAAAGCTGGAACTGGCACAGGATTTCTGGTTCCAAATCCAATATAACCATGCTTCCTTCCATCAAAACATTACAAAACTTCCTTGGTTAAAAACACAATAGAAAAGAAATGGTTTAACCACCCACAAAGGAAAGATCAAATATGTGAAAAAAATACTGATCTTATTATGACATGAAGCTATATGGATATATGGATTGAATGAATCCATTAATATGGTTATTTTGGACAAGCATTATAGATGACTAGTGAACTAGATTGCAGAATTAGATTAGATGATCATAGGTGTAGAGTTAGATGAAAACTTGGGAGTTATGTAGTATAACTCTCTTATTTATATGTGAGATGACTGAGTCCCCAAGAAGTGACTTGCCTTATGGTCATACAATGATTATGTTTATTAAATGTTTCCCTATTTTTGAAAGTTGAAATAGGTCTTATAGTATATATTCTGTAATCTATGATTCTGTAGGGGGAAAGAACATAATATCAAGACATGCTTTGTTGGCTTTATGGCTTGGCCAAGAATTTGCCACTACAAAGCAAAAGTGGAGGAGTAAACTATGATCTGGCTATCCTCAAACTACATTCTAGGGATTAAGATTTAAACATTACTTCCTATGTACATAACTAAATTACTACCACCAATTTTTCCTGCTCCATGCTCCTAAATCACTGTCTTCTGAATATTGTTTTCTCTAGTTAGACATTATGGATTCTATGTAATAATTTTTCCCAACACAGGAACATAAAATCTATACTTATGCTGAGACTAAATCAACATTTCAGAAAAAAAATTAGAGAAAAATATGTTCACATATCTTTGCAATGTTGTTTGCAATGGTATAAAAAGTTAGTGGTTATAGTTTTAAATGACTATGTAGCTCAATCCTGCCCTGCTCAAGGAACTAGCTTTCTAGTATTGTAACTCACGTGCTCCTAACACTGTGTTTCCCATTAATAATTAGTCAGCCTGACAATGAGCTTTTAGAAAAGGGATTCACTATGGTGGAATAAGAAGAATTATAGTTACAAAAACATTCCTCTTCCAAAGTTTGAGACATACTTTCCTACAAATACACATAGAACCTATGAGGAAAGTGGGCATAAACTTAAATTATAATTATAGTATCATATATAGGTGGTAAATAGGTAACATAATTCCTGGTTACTAGAAAATCCTTTCTTGAGTCCATAGATGGCATTCTTCTCTGGTGCAGATGGTCTTATCACTCAAAGCTACTTCTTCGCTTAAGTGACTGTCTTTCTACATCCATCTGTGTCTATGTCTGTGTCTGTTCATGTTTGTCCTCAGAATGTCTTTTTTTTTTTTTGCTCCTGGTCATATGCATTGCCATCTGTCAGCCAAGTTTCTCCAATGGGTCTATATAGTAGGGATAGAGGATATCATACTCTCCCACTCTGGGCTTATTCTCTATCCTCGTTGCTGCTCACTGTTACAAGTCCAAGGGACTTCTCAAGGCATTCCTGAGCTTAGAGTTATTCTTCACTGAATGATTGGCCCAATGCTGAACTCATTAATGGTTGAAATTCTTCCAGTTACTTAAAGCCCCCCATTGGCATGTTTAGCTTATTTGGCTAACTAATCACCATTTTCTCTTCTTGACTCAATGAAAAAGGACTCATAAAAGGACTGATTACAGCAAGTAGGAAATCTTATTTATATTTTCTTAGAACTTGATCATGTTATATCAGAGTTTTCTATGATTATATTAATTAGGGCAGAACCTCAATCTTATTTATATTAAGCAATTTACAAACTATAAAGTTTCCTGTAACTTTGCCCCCAAAGCAGTTTCTAAGACTGCAGAATGCTAGCTATGTTATTATTGTGTGATAACATACAATGTTCCTCTTTTGAAGGAATATGAACTTCTATAATGCCAAATTTTCTTGGGGATTGGAAGAGGAACACTAATTTTGTTAGAAACATCCATTTTAGCACTCTTAGTTCTAAATTCAATGGAAAGTTGCAAGTTTTTTTGCTTTACTTCATCTGTGTAGGTCTTTTGTGGATAGTGTTTTTCATAAAATCTTCAGGCTAAAATGTTATGGTGCTTCATTAATGTTACAATTTAATTTTTTAAACATTATTTTATTTGGTCATTTCCAAACATTATTCACTGGAAACAAAGATCATTTTCTTTTCCTCCCCCCCTCCCACCACCCTTCCCTCTCCCATAGCCGACGCATGATTCCACTAGTTATCACATGTGTTCCTGTTTCTAACCCATTTCCATGTTGTTGGTATTTGCATTAGAGTGTTCATTTAGAGTCTCTCCTCAGTCCTATCACCTCTACCCCTGTAGTCAGGCAGTTGTTTTTCCTCATTGTTTTTACTACCACAGTTTATCCTCTGCTTGTGTATAGTATTTTTTAGATCCCTGCAGATTGTTCAGGGACATTGCATTGACACCAATGGAGAAGTCCACTACCTTCGATTGTACCACAATGTACAATGTCTGTGTACAATGATTTCCTGGTTCTGCTCCTTTCGCTCTGCATCACTTCTTGGAGGTTGTTCCAGTCTCCATGGAATTCCTCTACTTTATTATTCCTTTTAGCACAATAGTATTCCATCACCAACAGATACCACAATTTGTTCAGCCATTCCCCAATTGATGGGCATCCCCTCGTTTTCCAGTTTTTGGCCACCACAAAGAGCGCAGCTATGAATATTTTTGTACAAGTCTTTTTGTGCATTATCTCTTTGGGGTACAGACCCAGCAGTGCTATTGCTGGATCAAAGGGCAGACAGTCTTTTATCACCCTTTGGGCATAGTTCCAAATTGCCCTCCAGAATGGTTGGATCAATTCATAACTCCACCAGCAATGAATTAGTGTCCCTACTTTGCCACATCCCCTCCAGCATTCATTACTTTCCATAGCTGTCATGTTAGCCAATCTGCTAGGTGTGAGGTGTTAACTCAGAGTTGTTTTGATTTGCATCTCTCTGATTATAAGAGATGTCAAGCACTTTTTCATGTGCTTATTAATAGTTTTGATTTCTTTGGCTGAGAACTGCCTGTTCATATCCCTTGCCCATTTATCAATTGGAGAATGGCTTGATTTTTTGTACAATTGATTTAGTTCTTTGTACATTTGAGTAATTAAACCTTTGTCAGAGGTTTTTATGAAGATTGTTTCCCAATTTGTTGCTTCCTTTCTGATTTTAGTTACATTGGTTTTGTTTGTACAAAACCTTTTTAATTTGATGTATTCCAGATTATTTATTTTGCATTTTCTAACTCTTTCTAAGTCTTGCTTGGTTTTGAAGTCTTTCCCTTCCCAAAGGTCTGACATGTGTACTATTCTGTGTTCGCCTAATTTTCTTATAGTTTCCTTCTTTATGTTCAAGTCATTCACCCATTTTGAATTTATCTTGATGTAGGGTGTGAGGTGTTGATCTAAACCTAATCTTTCCCACACTGTCCTCCAATTTTCCCAGCAGTTTTTATGAAATAGTGGATTTTTGTCCCAAAAGCTGGGATCTTTGGGTTTGTCATATACTGTCTTGCTGAGGTCACTTATCCCGAATCTATTCCACTGATCCTCCTTTCTGTCTCTTAGCCAGTACCAGATTGTTTTGGTGACCACTGCTTTATAGTATAGTCTGAGATCTGGGACTGCAAGGCCCCCTTCCTTTGTATTTTTTTTTCATTATTTCCCTGGATATGCTTGATCTTTTGTTCTTCCAAATGAACTTTGTTATGGTTTTTTCTAAATCAGTAAAAAAAAAATTTTTGGAAGTTCCATGGGCATGACACTAAATAGATAGATGAGTTTGGGTAGGATGGTCATTTTTATTATATTGGCTCGTCCTACCCATGAGCAGTTAATGTTTTTCCAATTGTTCAAGTCTAGTTTTAGTTGCGTGGAGAGTGTTTTGTAGTTGTGTTCATATAGTTCCTGTGTTTTGTTCATATAGTTCCTGTGTTTGTCTCGGGAGATAGATTCCTAAATATTTTATTTTGTCTAAGGTAATTTTGAATGGGATTTCTCTTTCTAGTTCTTGCTGCTGAGCACAATTTAATTTTAATGTGTATATTTTGAATATGATCTCTACATAAGTCAGAAACTTTCAAAACCATTGTTAGTAAAAGAAATAAATAGTGATAAGAAAATATTTCTTGGGTAGATCTCTGAGAATATAAAAAGGTCTCCCATATATCATGCATCAACATGTTGTATGGGTTTGAGCTTATGTTTAAAAAGGGCTCATATACCTATGAAATTGCCACCAATTTAAGTAATTTGAATTCAGCCAGCCAAGAAAGTGGAAGGTTCTCAATAATTTGATTCCAAATATTATAACTCTCTTTCCTAGTCCCTGTTCCTAAGAAAAATTGTTATAAGTAGATCTTTTTCAAATGACATATGTGTTAGAAATGAACACTGATAGTGTCACAACTAAGAGGTACTTAATCCTCCAGGAATCATTAGAATGAAACAACTTCTACTTTTTAGGACCCACATTAACACAATACTAAATGGAAAATAATCTGAAGGGCTTTATAAGGAAAACAAATTTTTAAATGGTAAAATGTGAAGAATGGAGTATTAATATCAGGCAGCATGTGAAATGTGACATTACTTTTCATATTTTCACTACTTTTTAGCCACTCTTTGCACAATTATGAGTTTCAAATACTTTACAGTGTAAGCTTAAGGCAAAGCAAAATACTTTGGGACTCATAAGTTTATGTGTCATTTGTGGTTACCCAAAGTCAGAAATAGCATTTGCATGTTGACTTTAAAAACTTTATTAAAAAAGCAGACTTTTAAAAAAATTATGTTTGCTTTTGTTGATATTAACTCCAGATGCTATGGGGTGAGGAAAGACAAAATGCCTTTCTCCTCTCCAATCACCAATATATTTGTTAAGCTTGAAATGAAATTAAGTTGACCGAACTTGGGATATAGGACATCTCTCATTCTGGGCATTCTCCTCATTTTCATTTACTAGTTTTAATCAGTTATAATATAAAACGATGTTTTGAATCTAAATTGAAACTAGATGTAAACAATACAAAGATGAAAAAAAGAACAAGACAATTCACAGAACTAAATGGAAAACAAGAAAATTGTCAATAAAATTATGACATAAATGTAGATGTTTAAAAGTTCTTCCATTCATATGCAAGAATTATACTTTTGACATTATCAGTCAAGAATGTGCTATTATTTATTCCAATAGCCCTGATTAGTTTCCATAGTTGCTATAAGTTTGCACTAAATTTTAATTGCAAGATGATTGGCCAGTGATAGAGGTTCTAGCTATATCATACTAAGATTAATTGACTACTGTAACTAATCAAGAAACATTTCATTATGCGTATACTATGAGTCAAGCATTGTCCTAGGTAATGAAGATACAAACAAAAAAATTAGAAATAGGAATGTGTATCCCACTTGGAAAGACACACTGTACATGTTTATAATATGTATATATATTTTAAAATACAAGGGGTATTTTTTGATGGGGGGGGTGGGTTTTTTTGTTTGTTTGTTTGAGAAGAGGCACTAACAGGGAGTATCAAGATCAAATAAAGTCTGTGGCAAGGGCCAAACTCTTCGGGGCAATTCAGGGTCTTGCCAATTCTAAAATTTCCCTTAAAATAGCCTGGAATTCCTACCATTAGAATTACACTCTGGAGTTTGACAATAAAAGTTAACTTTTTAGGATCATCACAAAAATGCTTATTTTAGAGATTGGAAATCTCCCATACTGCCCTAAAGATCGCCACACTATGCTCATTTTTTAACATAGTAGAAAGAAAATATAAATGTAGCTCAACTCCAATATCAAGAATGATATTCAACTTATATTTATTAAGCATTATATTCAGGGCACAATACTTTCAGGGCATTGTGGATATAGAAACAAAACCAAAAATCTTCACCCACAAGCATCTTATATTTTTCTAGGGAAATTTAACAGTACACAAATGATAAAGTAAATACAAAGTATATGAAAAGTAATACAAATTAATTTCAAGAGTGTGAGCACTAACACCTGGGGAAGATGAGAAAAGACCTCATGTAGCAAAAAACACCTGAACTGTGCTTTGAAAGAAGCAAGATTATGAGTGGAGAAGTAGAGAAAATAAATTCCAAACCTAAGGGTGTCATCTATACAAAAATTTGGAGTCAGAAATTGCAATAACCTATGTGGGCAGTTGCGGGGGAGAAGCAGGAATTTGAATGAAAGGTAGAATTCATGAAAGGTAATAGCATGAAATAAAACTAGAAAGGTAAATGGAACATTACCATATCAATATGTCAATGTGAAAGGTCATCAAGGAGCCTAACTCTTCCATATTTATGCCAACAAAGATCTAAAAAGAGCATCAGAACAAATACTATAGTTCAGTGATGGGCAACTTTTTGAGCTTGGTGTGTCAAAATTCTCCAAAAATCTGAGCATAACTCAGATGGTGTGTGCCACTTTGAGAAAAAAAAGCCCATAATTTTGTGATATTTATAGTCTAAATTATAAAAATATATAATTATAATATATAATTGTATTTAATAAACCAAAAACTAATTATTTAACTTACCTGCTTAGTGACTTCTTTGTTCATCTGTCAGTTGGTTTCTTTCTTTTATGGTATTGATATTATTTAACTTGTGTGGGGTGCTGTGAACTAAGATAAGTAAGGGCGAGGGAGAATTCTTTAACTAACCTGCCTATTAGTGACTTTTTTGTTGCTGAATTTCATTGGCTAAATCTTCAATTGAATGTTGATATTTTGTACACCAAGCCCAAGCAAGTGCTACTTACTTCATCTGTCAATCTGTTTCTTTTGTTGGTTTTGATATTATTTAATGCTGAGAATAAGGTCTCACAAAAGTATATAGAGGGGAAAATTGTGAGTAAAGCCATTGCTATATTTTTCAGGGTACTAAAAGAGCCTAGTAATCTATTCCAGGTATTCTTCTGTTGCATGTGGGCTGGAGTCCCGCCCAGTCTTCTGCCTGGACCAGCCCTGTCCTGCTCCACCCCACCCCAGCCAGCTGATTGGGGGTGCTGCTAGAGTAGCAACTGCCACCTGCCATCCTGCCTGCCTGCGCCCACACTCCTCCTCCCAGATCCCGCCTCTTGCCCCCCCCCCCCAGCAAATAGAGTAGCCCTCCTACACACACACACACACACACATACACACACCCCACCACCACCACCACCACCACCAGGCCAAGGCATGGCTATAGCTACAGCTGCTGTAGTATGGCTCCCCAGGCGGCTCTCCGCCCCGAGGCCCGCTGAGCCCACATGCAGCCACATGTCATCAAAAATGGCTACATGTGTCAGTGCTGATATGCATGTCATAAGTTCACCATCATGCCTGTAGTTCCTTTGCTAGCCTAGGACATCCAGAAGCTATGGGTACTGAAAGTAGAGAGGTGGTCTTATTTGGGGAGTCAATACAAATACAGGTAAATAGACCTGAAGCCTATAGCAATATTATAACCAGGGGCCTAAAAGCTAATAATGCTTCACTAAGGGAAATGTAAGAGGGAAAACTATGAAACTCATAAATTAATAATTTTGTTAAGTCAAAAGTAATAGTGGAGAAAAGATGGAAAAGTAGGAAAGATATAAATATAGGTTAAGGTTATCATTGATGCTCCATTTAGCTTGCTATTCTGTGTGCCATTAGGGCCCCCTACCCATGCTGACAAGGAAGTTCAGCCAGAACTTTTTCTCCACCTACCAACTCTCACACATTACATCCTGGGAACCAACTGTGGCTTTTTATTTTGCCTGGGCTGCCGGGAGTGGGGGCAGTCCAGGGGGCAGCACAGAGGACATTCCCTTCTGCCTCTGGCCAATTGACTCATGATTTCTTGACTCTATTGCTGCCTTTTCCCCAGCTGCCATTCTATCCTTGTGATTCAATTCACTCTGTAAAGATTAAAATTAACTCTCAATCACCACAGGTGTAAATACCCTACTTAAAAGTTGAGTGTGGAGATCTGCCCATTTTTAGATCTAATCGCCAAAAGTGTAAACATCCCATTTAATCATTAAGTGGGAAGTCTGTGGCAATAGTGGGTGATGAATCAGAATCAACTGACTAACTCCTGGGCAGTCCTAAAGCAGGGCTTCAACTGTGATTGGTAGATGTAGAATTAGTGGAAGGCACAGAGAAAGTGTCTTTAAAAGGGAGTGACAACTTCCTTAGTGGAGTTCTACTGGCAGTTCTTCCTTCTTTGAAGTGGAGGCTGGACCTGAGACCCTGTTCCTGGTGAGGCTGTTCTAAAATCTCTTCCTTTGAACTGACATGTGGTGAGTGAAAAGCTGACTCTTAACTGCTGGATTTTCTGAAAAAACTAACCTCAGGAGAGACTTACCTTATTCTCTCTGATTTTCTCATTTCACTTTTTCTACATTTTGTAAATAAATCTCTTTGGAATCAATGAAATTCCTGGTGACCACACTCTTAAATAATCCTGTTCAACCCTTTTAAAATTAACCCCTTTTCCCCCTTACACCTCAATGATTTCCTTCACACAATCCTCACCTCCTGGTCAGTTTCAGGTATGTAGATAGTCGTAGTCGAAAGGGGGAAGGGTAAATTCCCTTCATATGGAAACCACTGAGGGCCAGAATATTACAGTACCCCTGACCAAGGAGTATTGCATCACTTTTGAGGGAGTTGGAAGGCATCAATATCCTGACTAGGGACACCTTCATGAGGTCAGAAGACCATAGTACCTTGGCCAGGGATCCTCAGGGAGAAGATTGCACAGACCTGACTAGATACTGGCAGTATTCTTAAACCAGAAAAACTAGGAAAAGTAGAAACCATTAGGAAAAACCCAAGAAATCAATGACAAGATCAAACAGGTCTAACTAGCCAAACCACAAGAGAACAAAAAGGAATAAAGCCTGTCCCTGGCCCAAAGTACCAAGGAACTGAGACTGGACAGATTAGTAAACATAAGAAAATACTGAACACAATAAAGATGTAAAATGGGTCAGGAGATGCCTAAGGGATGAACAAAGAAGAAAGTAACTCTACAATTACAAAGAGAAAAATAGTTTAGACATAAATAATCTAATAATATTTGTAATAAATGAGACAAGAAATTAAAAATGTAATTATTAGTAGAATAGGAGTTCTAGTCTAGAAAAATAATTTAAAGAATTATATCTCCTTTAGTGAATGAATAGAAAGATAGAAAGTTAAAATATTTACCAAAGTAGTAGACTCTCTGAAAATTACAATAAAGTCATCACAATTCAGTGACACCATAATGCAAGAAATATCATAACACATTTAAAAGATAGAAAACAGAGAAGGAAAATGTAGAATATTATTTTTAATAGCCTGGAAAATAGATCAAAAGGAGATCATTTAAGAATAATCACACTCTATCAATCCATAACCAAAGAAAAATAATCCATATACCATATTAAAAAAAAAAACTTATACAGAGCTATCAAAAGCATAAGAACACAGTAAGAGAAATAATCTACCAAAAATCTTGGGAATTATAATCCAAACTGAAAACATCCAGAAATTTCATAGCTGAAATCCAGAGCAACCAAATGAAAGGGAAAAAACTGCAAGCAAAAAAAAAGTAAGTAATTCAACAAGCCACAGACTTGATCACATAAGACTTGACATCAAGGAACTACTACAAAGGAGAGAAAATGTTGAATGCAAGATTCCAAAAGGCAAAGGGTAAATGTTTATGTCAAGAATAACTTACCTTTAAAATTGAGCATAATCCTTCAGGGGAAAAGTGGATTTATAAAAGAGAATTTTCAAGCATTTCTGATTTAAAAAAAAGACCAGAACGAAATAGGAACTTTGAAATACAAACAGTGGAGTATACAACAACGTAAAAAAGTAAACACATTTCACCAGTTTGAAGGAGCTAAATGATGATGAAATAATTATGTTCTAGTAGGAGGTATGAGGAAAGTGAAGGCACTTGTCCTTTCTAATATCTAATATTAATAATATCTAATATCTAATATTAATGCCCAGAGGAGTTAAGTAAGACAATTACAGGGAACTGATTATGGATTTTGTTGTGTTTTTCTGCTTTGTTGACTTCAAAAGTAGAAAGAAAAGTGGAGTGATGGGGAGAAAGGAATATGCTAGAGAGGAAATTACAAAGAAGGAGGAACTTATTATCTCACATGAGAAGTACATGAGAAAAAGAGTATCTGAGGGGTAGAGAAAATGAGTAGTTAAAAAAAAACATCAGTCTTATTTGAAAGAGACAACGGAGAGTTGATCACACACCTAGAAATATATTAAACTCAACAGGGTTTTGGATGGTACAAGGTGTACAAGAAAGAGAATGAATCTTGTGATGGAAAAACAAAATTTAACTTTGAAGATCTGACCACAAAGAATAATTAAAGAGAGAGAAAGAAAATAAAATAACTAGGGTTCAGGATATTGGCTTGGTGACGAGAAGAACAGAAGAGTAGAAATAAACTACTCCAGTTATAGATCACTAATGTTTATTAGATTCCATTCTTCTTTGTAAAGTGGGAGTTGGGAAGATAGCAAAATTTTAAGAGGTTATGATAAAGGGAAATACACAATAATTATAACAGTGAACTTGAATAGGGTAAATTGACCTATAAAATGAAGCCTCTTTAGCTACCACAAGTAACTTTGTCAAGGCGTCGTGGTGTGATGGCTCCCAGCAGGATAGTTGAATGGCTTGAGAATCAGAATCCAACAATATATTATTGATAAGAAACATACTTGAAATATTCAGTTAGTTAAAAAGAGGAACTAGAGAATTTTTTATGCTTTAGTTGAATTTCAAAAATCAGGAGTAATAATTATTTTCCCAGAGAAGGCAACAATAAAATGAGACATGGTTACAAAGAGATAAGTAGGTAAAAAACATTATGCTTCAAGACATTCTAGATAATGAATTACTATTAATAATTATATACATCAAATGGCATAGTATCTTGATGCTTAAAGAAAAGTTAATAAAATTATAGGGGGGAATAGCAAAATTATAATAGTTGTTGAGTTCAATATAACCCTTTCAGTTCTAGATAAATCTAACAAAAACATAAATATAAAAAAAGTTATGGATCTGAATATAATTTTAGAGAAGTTAGATTTGATAATTACATCTCCTGTGATTTCTTATTTCGAGTAAGAAATAATATACACATATATTGCCTAGATGTGCTTAATTACTACAAAAACTGATCAGTGATAGAACATAAAAACCTCATAAACAAATGCATAATATCAGAAATATTAAATATTGTCTTTATTGATCCAATGAAATAAGATCATAACCAATAAGGGGTATTTCAGTCAGTCAATAAATATTTAAGTACCTATTATGTGCCAGGCACTTTGCTAATCACCAGATCTACAAAAAAGGCTAAGAACAGACCCTGACCTGAAGGAGCTCACAATCTAATGGGGGAGAAAATACAAATAAATATATACAAATAAGATATATACAGGAATAAGAAATAATTAATGGAAGGAAAGCACCAGCATTAAAAGAGAGAGAGAGAAAGTTTTTCTTTTAAAGATGGAATTTTAGTCAGGACTTGAAGAAACCAGGGAAGCTAGGAGTCAGAGATAAGAGGGGAGATCATTCCAGGTAGATATAGGGAACAGCTACGGATTATGTATTTTATCCTATAAGTGATAAGAAACCTCATACATATTTCAAGCTACTGGGTGAGCTGATTAGATGTATGTTTTAATAATATTAATTTAACAATTGTGAGTGAGATGGATTGGAGAGGGAAGAGACCAGAAGACAAGTTAAGAAGATGTTACAATAACTCTATGCAAGATATAATGAAAACATTAACTAAGTGAATGAGAAAGGAGGACAAAAAAGATGCTGTGGAGATAGAATTATCAATAATTGGTGATTGATTGGATCTGAAGGGAGAAGTTAGTACTTCTCTTTGATAGCATTAAAAGCCAGAGTCTCCAACATAGGTTGAAGAATATTAAAACAATCAAAGAAGAATCCAAAATTATGATCCTAAGGGACTAGAAGGGTGGTGATACTTTCAATAGAAGTAAGAAAATTTGGAGAAGTTATGTTTTGTTTTGTTTTTTTTTAGTTCTTTTAATTTACGAGTTCTTTTAATGATATGTTAGGTTTGAGATACTGATGGAATATTTAGGTACTGTTGTCTAATAGGGAATTGGTAATGAAGAATTGGAGTCCAGGGAAATCAATCAGGATTGGACACAGAGATTTAGGAGATGTCTGTAAAAGATAATAATTAAATTTGTGAGAACTGATGAGATCACCAATGGAGAGAGTATGGAGTAAAGAGGGCTTAAGACAGAGCTTTGGGGGGATACCCATGATTAGCAGATAGGAAGAAGATAATAATTTATTAAAGTTGACTCCTATAAACCATAGGAAAACAGAGAATAGTGCCATGGAAACCATGGTAAGAGAAAAAGTCTAGAAGAACGGGGTGTCAAAACAGGGTCAAAAACTGCTGTCATCAAATAAAAGGATTGAGAAAAGTCATTGGATTTAGCAATTAAGAGATTGTTGGAAACCTTTTAAAAAGCCGTTTGAGTTAAATTATGGATCCACAAATCAAATTACAGGGAATTGAGATGGGAAATAAGAAGGCAAGAACACAGACTTCCTTCTATGCGTTTGAAAGAGAGGAGAATTGTAGGATGATACCTTACAGGAAATATGGGATCCAGTGAAGGTTTTCTAAGACTAGGAAGATTTAGGCGTGTTTGTGATAAGAAAAAATTAAATAAGAGATAAAGAGAGAGAATTATCAAGGGGACCAGCTCCCAGAGGAGTCAGGAGAGGATTAAGGGTTTGGGCTTGTCTTAGAAGAGCCATCTTTCATCACAGATGAAAGCAAAAGAATAAAGAATGAGGTATTATAAATAGAGATTCAGAGATATGGAGTAAAGACAGCTTTGCATAGCTATTCAATAAAGTAGGAGATAAGATCCTCTATTGAAAGGGAATAGGAAGAGGGAAGGTGCTAAAAGGTGGTTTGGGAGAGAAGAAATGTTTTGGAATAATAGCAGAGGAGATATGATAGAATGTAGGTTCTACTTGAGGATTAGGTAAATCAACAGAAAATAAATAATAAGCATTTAAATAATAGCAACAAAATACAACCAACAGGAAAAACTAAGGACATCAAATCTTTCTTAATTCCTCCTAAACCTATCCAAAACAACCTCTTTTTTCCCCTTCCCAAAAGACATCTATACCAGTGGAGAAAAGGGACTCTATCTGTAGTCTCTAGAGGGAAGGCTCCCCTTTGTTACTGCTGGAACATCTCCGGAATTTCATTAGGTGCAGCTCCATCTCTGCCTCTGCTATTCATCGGTCTTCTCCAGCTGTACCTCCACAATCTTCACCCAGCCTGGAAGCCTTCACTTTATCATCAATCCTTGAAGTTCTCTTCCTTCTTTCTAATCCTTCTGTTTATGGTCATTTCTTTCAATGCTGGATTGACTTATGCCATCTGCCTGAGGACTATGGTTTAATATTCTTTTATTCAAACCTCTTGGACTTCAATCCTCAAGCCAATGTTATTTTCTTGGGGTTAGACCTCCAGAGCCATGTGGCTGGAGGCTATTTATTATATTCTTTGATCTGTCTTTTGCACTTTTATCCCAGCTCCATATATAGGATGCCAAAGAGACTGCTTAGACACCTGGTGTGAGGCACTTATCCTTTCCAACAGAAGAGATCTAGTACCAAGGTTTTCAGAGACTAGGATAAATAAATAAACCTCTTTTTGTTAGTCCTTTTGATTCTCATAATGAACTGCCAAGAAAAAATATCTTGATGATTTGATAAGGTTCAAGGAGGCCCCGAAATACTGGTTGGCTGGGTGGGTAGAGACAAACATTGAATACTCCACTGTTATTCTTGCCATCACAATGAAGTCCTCTCCTTCCTTTTACACATGTTTTAAGGGAAGATGAGGGCTTGATTTTTTCTCATTAATCAATATTAGCAGAATTATAGATTAATTCATTGGATCATTTATATATCACCTTGTAAAGCACAAACTAATAATAACAATAACAATAATAAAAAGCCAACATTTAGATAGTGCTTACCATATGGCAGGCACTATGCTAAAAGCTTTACAATTATTGTTTCGTTTCATCCTCACAATCACCCTGAAATGTAGTGCTATTATTATCCCCATTTTTTCAAACAAGGAAAGTGAAACAGCTATTAAATGACTTGCTAGTCACTTAGCCAGTAAGTAAGGTCCAATTTGAACTTAGATCTTCCTGAATCCAGCCCTGGCACACAATCCACTATTCCACCTAGTGGATAAGGCGAAAGACAGTAAAATTTCTACCTGGGAGAAGAGAATCAGGAAAAAAGTGAAAACATGAAAAAGTAATGCCTGAGATAGCACATATTGGTAGGCCTACCATAATAGTAGCCTCAGTCTCCTGAGAGGAAACCAAACCCTGAAGCATGGAGGAATAATTCATCAGAGTTTTGAAAGCAAATTTAATTTATAATTTTACTTAGGACACATCTTTTCTTGAACCCTAAAAGGTAAAGAAGAGGATCAGAAAAGGAAAGAGTGAGGAGATGGTTTCTCTAGGTATATTATTCAGTTTCCCTGAGCTAACTCCAGAAAAAAAATTGAGAAAACTGAGTATTACAGTTCCCTTTTTTAGCTTCTGTGGCAACCTATTCAAATCAATAAATTTGTCACAGAAGCATATTTAGGATTTATGTCAAGAAACACTTTCAGACAATTAGAGTTATCTTCAGATGGATTGGGTTGTCCCTAAAAGTTCTAAATTCTCCCTTATTGGAGGTCTTCAAGCTGAGCCTGGAATCACTAGTAGGACACATTATAGTAGGTCTTGTTAATACTAGATGGCTGCTGAAATCTCATTTCATCTCTTAAATTCTATGATTCTGGGACTTGACATATATTAAACACCTACTATTCACTACAACTGATAGAGGAACAAGAATTAAGCAAGGAAAACACAAGACTCTATTAACTACAGACATGACAACAGTTGGAAGTCATTTCCTAGAACATTTCCTGCCCACGTTACTTATATGAAATATGCTGATCAGTTCTTGTCATTTGCATATATGACTCAAGGCTCTTTTAAGTTTTATGTTCCTGTTAGCTAGAGATTGTATTTTACATATGTTGATATCTTCCATTGTGCCTAGAATAGTGTCTTTCATATAGAAAAATTAATATTTATTTTAATAAATAATAAATGGACAAATAAACATCTTTCCATTGTCCTTTGCTCCATTATCCTCAGAATTACCACTAATAAAATTGAAAGTGGTAGCAACAGCAGCAGCAAAGCAAATTTTAATAAAGTTTGTCATTGAGTAATGATAAATGCCTGGAAAGTAATTTCCAACTTATGACTCCAACAGGTGCCCTGTGCTACCTGATAAATTTTGTGTGTGGGGACCCTAAGCAGGTGCTGCAGTGTCAAAATATCTGTTATACATTCTAATATATTTTATGCAAAAGGGTCTAAAGACATTGGCATCTAAAAGGGCAGAGAAGTTGATCAGTTAACCCACAGGAGCCTCACCTGCAGGTCACAGCTGCTGCTGAATTGAAGCACAAAGGCCAGCAGTAGATAACAGTTGTCACATATAAGCCATTCTAAACATCAAAAATTGACATGTTGGTCTTACAGCTGCTAAACATAAGGCTTAACATGTGTTGTGAATAATTGTGGCTAATGTCACTAGCCCTATGGTTTTTAGACCAGAATTTAACTGGGCTGTAACTGGAAGAATTATTTATATATGGGGATGTTTGCATGTACACAAAACAACCCGTACATGAATAGTAGCCTTTGCTACTACTGAGCCACCTCTACATAGACATTTCTGTTTCAAGAGGCTTTACACTATTAAATATAGTAATGAAAAGGAAAAAAAATTATTAAGATTGTCCTAACTTTAAATTAATATTTAAAAACAGCTTATTCATAGGGAAAGGAGTATAATGCATAGGACTTAATAGGGTTTTATTGTACTACTACTGAAATCACTCCCAAATAGAGCACCAAAAATAAAGTCTCATCCAAAAGGTTTGAATTAGATGATGAAATAAAAAAAAATAAATTTTGTAAATAAATAACAAGTCTTATTTCATGTCTCATTCCTTTTACTCTGCTCTAGTACCCTTTTCCTAAATTAATCTCCCCCCACTCCTATTCACAACTCTAGGATGAGTCCTTTGGGAAATCACTACCTCAAGTTTAAGGTACATTATGGGTCTACAATTCTAAAACTATAATCCTCAAGCCCCCATTGATGCATTAATTTTAATAGTCAACCAATTGATACTTAGCTCAAAACAAAGGGCATTTCCTGATGTGACATAATAATAAAATAACAATATAACATCTCTCCTATAAGCATTTTTCCACTCCCACACATATACGTAGCAACAGTGGGAAAGTGGAACGAAAGAGGTCCTTTTTCTTCATGTGGTGGCCTTATTCAGGTTTCTTTGTTGGGCTCTCTCCACAGCTAGACTCCCTGGATTTGCTTTCTACTTTCTACTCACTTTCCCCCCCCACTCTGCAACAAGATTCTATTGCTGATGGGAGAAAGGGAGAGAGGGAAATCTTTATCCTATCTTTCCTACTTTTCTCCTCTCTCCCCAATTCTGGAAGATGTGCAAAAGGAAACTTTCTAGCTGGACCCTTCCTACTTAATGACTTTCTTCTCCACTGCCAGAGATGCATTCATTCTCTGCTTAAAGGCTGCTCATGCTTTTAAAGGTCATCAGTGGTGTGGCTACTCCTTCACCTAGACAGTAGCTAATGGTCCTAAAATTTCATTGTTGGCTTAGAAATTTCTTCATACCTATCAGGACTAAAGAAGTATCACTTTGTACAGTGTTTGGCACATTGTAGGAGTTTAATAAATACTTTGATGAATGATTGACTATATTTTCATTACAATGATTCATCAAAGTCTGAAAGTTTTGAACTTAAACAAAGTATAAATGGTCCATTACTAGTTTTTACACTATTTATAATAATAGGTTACTAAGTATATGAACTCTTAAAATATGACTACCTTAAGACTGACAGAGCCAACTAGCACCCCATTTTCTCTGTTAATTGCCCTGATATTCTACAACTTCATCAAATGGATTATAAGGACTCAAATATTTAGGATTTCCCTGATTAACAAATCAACTATATTGCTCTAATCTATCAAAAAGCCTCTTCTTGCCTCTAATTTTTGCATTCATATTTTTTCCCACATCTTTGAAATATCTCAGTTGTTTGAAACTAATGTACTTTTTTTGCCTGAGATAGTTTATACATGAGTTTTACTATCTGGATAACTTTATCAAAATTCCTTAATTGCATTGTTAAAAAATAAGCTAATGTTTATACAATAGTTAGCTGATTATCTGTTTAGACAAAATGTGTATAAATTAAACAATCCAGTTTTCCATACATTTTTATTGATGTTCTTTAGTCAAATTCTGGATAACCCAAATATGGTTAATTAAAATATCATTTTTCCTGGTCCCTTCTATTTAAAGTAAATCATATTTTTTGTACTGGGAAACTTATTTCTGTAGTTCTTGAATATGTAGTCTTCTAATATAGGCTTTTATTGATATGGTCTGTGAGACATCTTAGTGTTTAAAAAAAAGAGGTTATTTAGATGAGTTATTATCAATTGTCATTAACCTATGCATATCCCTGTACTAAATATATGTAGTAAAGGATATCATAGCATATTTAAATACAAATCTATTTACCTGTCTCCTTTACTCTGAAAAGTTGGAAATTTTTCATTTAATTTCTAAAACTATTTGAAAGGCAAAATATTTCCATCATGAATAAAGTATTACTGAAGTCGAATTATTGATTATTCTTGTGTAGGTGCTAGCCTTCAAAACTATTTTTCCTTTGGCATATCCCTTCACTCCACCCCCAATCACATCATCACTAGCTACATGTCAATTTGCCACACACTCAGACTGTTGTTGCACCAAATTTTAGCAGTGTTTATCCTTTGCGCTTTGTAGGAAGTTTATTTTTCTTGATGACTTTGAGGGGAAAAAAACCAAATCTCTCTGTATATATACATGCATATATAACCATGTAATATCCCAAATATTATAAGAGGAAAGAATTCAATTTGGAATAATACCAGGTTTTTAATCCTGGATGGGCCATTTACAATTTATGATTTGGGGAAAGTCATCTAATTTCTGTAGACTCAGTTTTCTCACCAATAAAATAAAGGGTAAGACTAGATGACCTATAAAGTCCCTTCCAGTTCCAGGTCTGTGGGCATCTATAAAATAATAAGGTCTATAAACATTTTTCATGTGTATAAATGTATAATATGTACCAGGTACCATGTTGGATGCAGCTGATATAAAAAAAAATAATGATCCATTAGGTCAGTCCAGTTACCCCAGCTACAGCAAAAAATCAGGCCAAGATGGTGAAGTAAGAAACATTGAAGCCCTCCAAATGACCACAAATTAAAAAAAAATGCCTCAAAATGAATACTGGAGCAGCAAAACAAACAAAAGAAGGGATGAAGTGGTGCTCTTGTTTGAACAACTTCAAGAGACAACAAGGAGAATTCATCTCCCTGGGGTAGGAGGAGGGAGTTCTAAACAAGTTTCAGCAGAACTTAGATACAACATAGCACAGGTTTCAGGGGAAGGAGCACAGCTAGCTTTGTCTAGTGTCAGCAGGGTAAGAGCAGAAACCAACACAATATGCATGCAGCAATGGGAGGAAAGTGGCTCTGCATAGTTTAGCCAGAATTGAGGCCAGGTGCATAGGCAGCATTGGGAAAAACTCATTCCAACAAAGTCCAGCCTCAGTAGGATTGGGCAACCCAACATGAACCAGTGGAACAAAACAGTTGCAAACCTCCACACACCTGGCCAACAAGGTCACCTCTGCAGAGTGTTCAATAAGAGATTGAGGCAATTGAGCAGATGCCAGGCATAGACAAGGTCAAGATAGTACTTCTTCCACTCCAGAAAGCAAGGTAGGCTTCAACATAAAGACAATCAATGGAAAACATAACACCCCAAAGAGTAGAAGACAGAGAAAAAGTCAGATGCTAGAAAAATATCTCAGCAAGAGAGATGACCAAAGGACAAATCCAAAATACAAATTACAAAAAGTAAAAACATGTGAAGCCTCAAAGGAAAATATAAAAAGATGTCAAGCCCAAAATGAATACCTAAAAGAACTCTCAAAAGAGGATAGAAAATTAAATAATGAGAAACTTAGAGGAAAAAATAAAAAAGAAAATGATAGAAAAAATCAACAGCTTAAAACAAAAAGCCCCCGAAGAAAAGTTTCCTAAAAAAGAAATACAATACTTCAAAAAGGAAAAATCTCTCTAAAAAATGAGGTACAAAGTTTTAAAAAAGAGGATAACTCCTTAAAAGTGAGAATTAGACAAATGGAGGTTAATGACTTCATGAGACAGCAGAAAACAATGAAAAATTTTTTTCAAAAGAAAGAAAAAAAATAGAAGAAAAATTGAAATCTCTCATTAGAAAAGAGATCATCTAAAAATCATTGGACTGCATGATAGTTATGGTAAAAAAAAAAGAACCTAGACATCATATTGAAGGAAATTATCAGGGAAAAGTGTCCTAATATTCTTGATTAAGAAGAGAAAACAGAAATTGAAAGAAACTATTGATCACCTCCTGAAAGAAATTCCAAATTTAGAAATCCCAGGACTATTATAGGCAAACTTCAGAAATGGAAAAATATTAAAAGTTGCCAGGAAAAAAAACAATTCAAATATTGTGGAACTACAATCAGGACTATACAGGATATAGTAGCTCTTACATTAAAAGATGGGAAGTCATGGAATATTATATTCTCCATGGCAAAGGATCTAGGCCTACAACAAAAATAATCACCTACCCAGGGAAACTGAGCACAATATTCTAGGAGAAGAAATGAATATTTAGTAAAATAGAATAATTCCAAGCATTCCTGATGAAATAGATCAAAAAGAAAATTCACTGATCAAATTTGACACTCAAAGAAGCATAAAAAAGTAAAAAGAAAAAAATTAATAAATAAATGGGGTTAAACTAATTACATCCCTTTTTTGAGAAAGTGGTAATTAGGATATTTAAGATTTCTATGGCATTAAAAGATACTTAATATATTTAAGAAGGCAAGGGAAATAATGGAGTTAAATTGTTTACATCAATAGTAAGAAGATGATAACTAAGATGTTTAAGATGTTTATGATGCTAGAAGTATCTAAGATACCTAAAGTACTTAGGATGCTTAAGATATTGAAAATACTTAAGAACTTTATCACTATTAGGGCAATGAATAGGATCACATATAGACAGAGATCAGGGAATAAATTGAGTATGATGGTATATATATATGTACATATATATGCATATATAATATTTTTTAATCAAAGGCTAAGAAAGAGTATTGATGCACTGGGCAAAGAGAAAAGGAGATAAAGTTGGGGGGTAAATTATATCGCATGAGAAGGCATGAAAGTATAAATACAGTGGAAGGGAAGATGAGGGAGTGTCAGGCAATTCTTGAACCTTACTCTCATGGGACTTGGCATAAAGTAAGAGCAACATCCATACTCAGGTATAGAAATATATCTTACACAATAGGGAAGTAATAAAGGGCAGGGAAACAAAAATGTGGAGGACAGACAAAAGGGAGGAGGAACTGGAGGAGGTGGGTAAACAGAAGTAAAAACATTTGTGAATAAGGAAAGTCTGGAGAGAGAGAGAGAGAGAGAGAGAGAGAGAGAGAGAGAGAGAGAGAGAGAGAGAAAGAGAGAGAGAGAGAAGGCTAAACAGGGGGAAATATGATGGAGAGAAACACACAGTTAGCAATCATAACTCTGAATGTGAATAGAATGGACTCACCCATAAAAATGGAAGAGAATAGCAGAGTGGATTAAAAACCAGAATTCCATAATATGCTGTCTACGAGAAAACCATTTAGAGCAGGGTGAAACATACAGAATATAGGTTAAGGACTAGAGCAAAATCTACTATGCTTCAGCAAAAGTTAAAAAAAAAAGCAGGGGTAGCAGTTATGATCTCAGACAAAGCAAAAGTGAAAACTGACAATTAAAAAAGTAAAGGAAGGAAATCACATATCAATATTAAACATATATGCACCCACTGGCATAGCATCCAAATTAATAAAAGAGAAAGTTCATGAGTTACAAGAGGAAATAGACAATAAAACCATATTAGTAGGGGACATTAACCTTCTCATCTCAGAATTAGATAAATCAAATTTTAAAAAGGAAAGAAATTGGAGGTGAGTAGAATTTTAGAAAAGTTAGTATTGTTAGACCAGACCTTTGGATCTGAATGGGAATAGAAAGGAATGTACCCTTTTCTCAGTAGTCCATGGCACCTTCACACAAACATTGATCATATAATAGGATATAAAAGCCTCACAACCAAAAGCAGAAAATAAAAAATATTAAATTTTTGAATAGTTTGGTATTACACTGAATAAGTAAGTTAATTTAGGAAGAATTGTCATTTTTATTATATTGGCTCTGCTTCCCCATGAGCTAAATAAAAAAGGAATTAGAATAGGTGATGAGGAAATAAAGCGATCACTTTTTGCAGATGATATGGTGGTATACCTAAAAAATCAACTAAAAAACTAAATGAAACAAACTAACAACTTTAGCAAAATTATAGGACATAAACAAAAAAAGTCAACAGCATTTCTCTATACTACCAATAAAGCCCAACAGCAATAGATAGAAAGAGAAATCCCATTTAAAATAAGTGTTGACAATATAAAATACCTGGCGTAATAGTTAAAGGAATTGTTGAGGACTGAAGAGGTACAGAGGATAAGGAAAGTTTTGTAACAGGGAATGGAGGAGTTGCAGGGACAGAGGGAATATGACTGCTGGTGAGGTAAAAGGAGAGAAATACATCTTTCTGAGAGTGTGTCTTTGAAAAACAGGGTTCCCAAGAAATGGGCCAACTATGATAGCCTGAGGGGATGTCTTCTCTATTGATTGATGCTGAAGATACCCCAGGGAAGGTAAGCATGGACCCTCCTAAGGGACAAGTATCACCCCCAGACCAAAGTCACCTGGCAGGGGTCTGATAAGGACCATTTATGGTTAAATGGCTGTCCTTAGGTGACCTGCTCCCTATATGTCCCCCTGAAATGACATTTCTCTTATCTGACTGTGGGTTATTTAACTCAAGATGAATTTAATAACAAGTTTGGATCAGGAAGGTATCAGGGTCAAGGAAAGAAGGGCTCCCTATACTTTCCCCCAGATTTGGTTTCATTCTTTCTCAGCTTTTGATCTGAGGGCAGACCTTGCAGGCTTGTAGAGGGTTTCTTTTATTCCTGTCTATGCTAATCTGTGGTAGCTTCTTAAGTTCAAAGTCTTAGCAGTAGACAGCAAGAGGAAGAAAAGGTTCTGACCTTCAGAGCTAGTTGGGCCTGTATCTTTGGGCTAATGCCCCTAAAGACTGGCCTTACAATACAAACCACTCCCCTTCGATCCTTTTGTTCGATGACAGGATCACTAGAATCCAGGTAGAGCATACAGTTGGGAAAAATCCAGGAACAGAGATACTTTTATCCAGAGACAGAGAGAGAGCACTCCTTCTAGACCAAGGGCCAGGAAAGAGAGTCCTCCAGAGCAACTGTCATTCTCCAAGTCACCCCTCCCCCCCACCAAATGTCATCATTGGTGACAATATCTTCACTCCAACATTCCAACTGTTGTCTCCTCCACCTCAGTGGCAGAAAATCCAGAGCTTGACTCAGTTTTCCTTTCCTCACTGGGAATCTACCTGCCACAACAAACCCAGGAACGATATGATCACAACTATAAGACAGTTTTTACACAAATAAAGTCAGACTTAAACAATCAGAATAATATTAATTGCAACCTATTCAGACCATAATGCTATTAAATTTATACTGAACAAAGGGATGAAGAAAAAAAGCTAAAAATTAATTGGAAAATAACCTGATATTAAAGAAACAATTGGGTCAAACCAAACTACTAAAAATTATCTCATACATCTAGAAAATAATAAGAAAATACCTAGAATATAAAGGAACTTAATTTTTAAAAATATGAAGGAAGATAGATTAGTTGTACTGGATCTCAAACTATATTATAATGTGGCAGCCATCAGGACAATCTGGTACTGGCTAAGAAATAGAATGGAAGACCAATGGAATAGAGTAGGTATTCAATACATGATAATAAATAACTGTAGTAGCCTAGTGTTTGACAAATCCAAAGTTTCAAGCTTCTAGAAGAATAACTCACTATTTGACAAAAACTATTAGGAAAACTCATAAACAGTATGGCATTAGTCATAGGCCAACACTTCATGCCATTTACCAAGGTAAATCAAAATGGATACATGATTTAGAAATAAAGGGTGATACCATAAACAAATTAGGGGAGCATAAAGTAGTTTACCTGACATATCTATGGATAAGAGAAGAATTTAGGTCAAAACAAGACATAAAGAACATTATGGGATATAAAATAGATAATTTTGACTACATTAAATTAAAAGGTTTTTGGACAAACAAAAGCAATGCAAACAAGATTAAAAAGGCAAAGAATAAACTGTGGTGAGGGAAATCTTTATAGCAAGTGTCTCTGACAAAGCCTTAATTTCTCAAATATATAGAGAACTGAGTCAAACCTATAAGAATGCAAAGCATTTCACAACTGATAAAAGGTAAAAGGATATAAACATATAATTGTCAGATGAAGAAGTTAAACAATCTTTAGTCATATGAAAACATCCTCTAAATTAAACAACTCTAAGGTATTCTCTCATGCCCATGAGACTGGCTAACATGACAAAAAAAAAGGAAAATGATAAATTCTGAAGAGGATGTATAAATTTTGGGACACTAATACATTATTGGTGAAGCTATAAAACTAATACAACCATCATGGAGAGCAATCTGTCATCACACCCAAAGGGCCAGTAAACTGTGCCCATCCTTTGACCCACAAAATCACTACTAGGTCTGTATTAAAGATAGTAAGATGAGGGAAAGAAACTACCTGTACAAATATATTTATAATAGCTCTTTTTGTGGTGGCAAAGACCTGGAAACTGAAGGGATGTCCATCAATGGGAAATGGCTGGACAAGTTGTAGTGTATGCTTATGATGGAATACTATTGTGTCATAAGAAATAACAAGAATGATAAAAAAAAAAAACTGGAAAGACTTATATGAAGTGATACAAAGGGAAGTTAGCAGAACCGGAAGAACATTGTTCATGTTAACAATAATTATGTATGATGATCAACTGTGAATGAATTAACTATAATCAACAAAGCAAAAATCCAGGACAACTCCAAGAGAATCATGACAAAAAATAATATCTACCATTGGAGAAAGAATGGTTGGAATCCAAAGGTAAATTAAAGCATATCATTCTTTACTTAATTTCCTCCATGAATTTTTCTCTAGTGTAAGCAATATGTGTCTGCTTTCACAAAATGACAATTGTGGAAATATGTATCATATGATAATATATGTACAACATATATAACATTACCTGTCTTTTTGGAAAGGAGGAGAGGGAGGGAGAAAGAGAACATGGATTACAAAATATCAGAAAAGAAATATAACAAAATTGTGTTGACATGTAATCTGGAAATATATAGATATATAAATTTACATGTATATTTAAAAAAAGAATGGTCCACTAGAAATCATTTCCCATTAGTGTTCTTGAAAAATTGAATGTATGGCAAAGGTATATTTGAAGCTTTCCCCCTCCCCATTTCTTTATGGGGAGTGTGTGGTACAGAATGTGATGGAGGGGAGAATGGCTATTTATATGATATTAAATTAAGGCAAAGGAACAAAAGAAAAATTCTTTGTTGTTGTTGTTTGAGGTGGGGAGTTTTCCCCCTGCAATGAGAAAGGAATCTGTTTTGTTTTCTTTTCTTTAAGTTATTGGCCTTGTAATTGTATTGATATAAGGAAATTCTCTCTATATCATAGCAGGTTAGTATTTTTTTCTGGAGTTTACCTTCTTAAAGAGTTATCTTTAGAGGTTGTGTCTTGTCCAAGACCACACAACTAGTAAGCTTTAGAGACAAGAATGATTCCTAGGTATTCTTGGCTCTGGAGTTTAGCACTCAGTGCTTTATGCTGCATGGCATTTTATATAGTCCGACATCTAAAATCCTAAATACACCTTCTACGAGCCTGGACGTGTTCTTCAACACCTCAAAACCTTAAAGTTCTGTAAATTTGTTCGTAAGGGAATTCTTCTATCATCACAGATAAGCAACCCTACTATAACTTAGCAGGTACTTCTGCTATGAGAATTGTTTTAATTAGAACAGGTTGTGGACAGGTTGGGAAGTTAGCTTTCCAAACTTAGACTCATCCTCTGACAGTGAACATATATTGAATCTTACACTGAAAGCCTTTCCATTTTGAGAGAACTCATCTGAGAAAGGCCACTGGCACAGCCTTTAAGAACCCAAAGTCATCTCTCTATGAAATGAATGCAGGAGGACTCTTGTAAAGGAGAGAATGTTTTAAAGGGGATTAATGTCAAAATGCTGCACTCAGGTATAATCCTTTTAAAGTTTAATGAAGTTTTAGGTCCAGAAAAACTTCATTTTATAAATAAGGAAACTATGCTTAATGACTTGCCCAAGGTCACACAAACAATTAGTGATATATCTGGTATGTGAATCTAGGCCTTATGAATATTTTTTCAACACATCACACACTTTTCTCAATAGCTACCACTTCCTTTCAGGATTTTGATTATCCAAGTGATTGCTGGCACTGATAAAGCTACATAGAATGCTGAAGAGGAAATTGTGTTCCCAGCTGCATCAGTTGCCAACAATTCACTTTCAGAGTAATGTTACCACATAATTCAATCCCCAATGTTAATATTGAACTTTAAAACTATCTCTGAAAAGGAGTGAAATTATGCAAATTTACATGGTAATTAATATTAATAGAAATATGCAAATATGCAAAGGAAAACCTACCAATTCAAGATATCTAGAAGTAGAATGAGATTCTTTGGAAAATTGTGGCTTCCCTTTCCCTGGAAGTCTTCAAACTGAGATTGGATGACCACTTTCCAGTAATGTTCGGAGTGGGAATCATAATTTAGGGAGGGGTTGAACTATATGGCCTTTAAGGGTTGCTTCCCATTGACAATGTGATATGAAGGAAAGAATGCTAGATGCTGAAGTCAGAGGTACTATATTTGAATTTAGGCACTAGCTTACTGCATAAATGATCTTAGGCAAAACATATGTAGCCTTTCTGAGCCTCAATTTCCTCATCTGAAAAATGATGAGGGTTGAACAGACAATCTTTAAGTCAGAACCAATTACGAATCTATAAAACTCCCTGATTCTGATTTTATGACTACAATGTCCTTTTCATTTTGATTTTGACTAAGTTTTTTGGGGAAAGAATTTTATTCACTTAATAAAGTATACCTTAGTAAATTTAGGTATGAATATATTTGCCCTAAAATGTTTTATTCTAAAATGTTTATACTTTTCATTGCATTTCTAAATCTACTGGAAAGGCAATATGTTTCCCTAATGTAATTATGTTCCTGAAATGGAATAGTTGCCTATTCTGGCATAGTTACACATATATACTTTATGAATATGATATTTATAAATCATACTCTTAAGCACAAACTTTGGCTCAAAGGACCATTTTATGGAACTCTCTAATCTTTGATAGAAAATGATCACTCAATGTCCTATTCCTATAAGAGGGGGCAGACCAGAGTTGATAAAAGTAGGAGAGAAAATAGATCCTGACTCTTCTAACTTCTAGCTTCCAGAAAGATCTGATGTTCCAACCTATGCTAAAGGGAGGGAAATTTTCAGAAACAATCTGACATATAGAGAAGCAGACAGTCTGTATCATGTTCCTACCCCCAATTTGCTTCACTAGAGATTCAGGGGGAATTTCCCTTTGGGTGAGATCTGGGAATCTTTCTCTTGGTTAAGCTGTGTCAACTTACTCCCATAGAGAAGACTTTCAATCTGTATTATATATATATATATATATATATATATATATATATATGTATGTATATATACATATATATATTATATTTTCATATGGGTACTTTTTCTCATTTCTGTTTTGCTATCAACTTGGATGAATGGGTTTATTTTCCATATGTGTTCATTTGGAACTGGTATTTGGTGGGAAGAGGGTAGAACCTTGGATGTAAAGCTTGGCATACTCTTTCCCCATTAACCAACAATGATTGGGAATTTAGTTTGGACTCAAAAGTTACTTCCCTAAAACTAATAATATTTGAAAGAATAGATAAATACAATTCTAATCTGATACCCCCATTCTGGTACATAGTGGTTACCATCTGGCCCCAATTTCCTTCTTCTACTGCTGATAGGAATCAAAGTTCCCCTTTGAAAAAGGTGGGGGAAAGAAATGTTTGAGAGATCTATTCTTGCTTTGCTATGAGCTATGTCTAGGCAAACCCATTTGGACATATGTAATCTATAATGGAAAACAACATAGTGATACACTATGCTCATTACATAATTCAACATGATACTGTAGAATTGCAACTTTGAAATCTTAAATGTCAAATATTTAATTTAGTTTATTACATTGTTATTAAAATGATATAAGACAGCCTATTCCTTGCTCAGAAACTTGATTTCTTGAACTTACAAGGTTACTTTCAGGACTGGAAATATAAATTAATCAGGCTCTCTGGATCATGTCTTGTACTCAAGGTACATAAAATAAAAGAGGGCATTCAAGAATTCAGACTCATTTAGGCAAGTAGCACTCTCATTTCTAAGTGCTTATAATTGCCATTGATGTTAGGGGGGAAATGAGAGACAAATCTCCTACTCTATGACTACAAATCCAAAGTAAAAGAAGTACAGAAAGAGTCCCCAGAGCAATAGTGTCCCAAAAGGACAGTCTTCTTGACTATCTTACAACCCATCAGTGAATGGCTTTTCCTCATTCTGTGATCAGTTATCAGACAATCACTGGTGACTAATCAGGAATTGATGTCATTTTAGCAAGGATTATGCCCTAAATCAAAGGTTCAGAGTATATGTTTCACAGAAAGGAACCAAAATACATAACCATTTCTGTAGGATAGTTCCCACTCTAGCAGTTGAGGTAACCATGAAATTATTCTTGTAAAACATGTGTTTGGTTTCCTGTTAATGAAGGTGGAATTAAGGATATAGAGATCTGCTTAGCAAAAGGTAAGAGAGTTTTGTTATTTGATTAATTTTTCCCTGAGAAGCTTCCTGGTTGTACAGTGCATTTGGAAAGACATTATGTCTAAGGCCAGACATCTATTTTGGAAGAACATTGAAAAGTTAATGCATTTGCAGAGGAAGGTAAGCAAGATTGACAAGGGTCCTCAAAACCATGCCATAAATGGATAAGTTATAAAAGAAGATCTAGGGAAACATGGGTGCTGCCCATAAATATTAAAGGGCTAAATGTTAGAAGTATTCTATTTATTCAGCTTTGGTCAAAGTGGAAATAACTTAAATCAATGAGTAGAAGTGGCAGAGTAGTCGATTTTAACTTGATAGAAGTAAAAACTACCTGTTAGAGCTATTTAAAAGTGGAATGTACTGTTCCATAAGTAGTAAATATTCTTATTACTAGACATCTTCAAGCAGAAGTTAGAGAACCACTAACTGGTTATGATGGGACTACAGTGAGCAGGTATAGAGGGAGAAGAAAAGAGGGACCAAGACAGAACCTTGGGAAATATAGTGTGATGTGAATGACAAGCCTGCAAAGGAGCCTGAGAAGGATCATTAAAACACCAGTAAAGAATAGTGTCATGAAATCCAGAGAGGAGAGTTATCCAGCAGGAGAAGGTTGTCAGCAGTGCCAATTACAGCAAACGTATTGAGAAGGATTAGAATTGACAAAAGATTATCAATTAAGAACTGGAGCAATTCTAGGTGAACTGGAAAGACCTCTAGGAATTGATGCAGAGCAAAAGGAGCAGAACTGGGAGAACAGTGTACGGAGACTGATACACTGTGACACAATTGAATGTAATGGACTTTTCTACTAGTAGAAATGCAATGAACCAGTACAATTGTGAGGGACTTATGAGAAAAATGCTATTCACATCCAGAGAAAGAACTCCGTGAGTAGAAACGCAGAAGAAAAAAAATATGATTGATCATATGGATCAAGGGGGATGTGATTGGGGATGTTGACTTTAAATGATCACTCTATTGCAAATATTAATAATATAGAAATAGTTTCTGAATAATGATACATATAAAGCCCAATGGAATTGCTCATTGGCTCTGGGAGGGAGGAGGGGAGGGAAAGAACAATAATCATGTAACCATGGGAAAATATTCTAAATTAATTAATTTTAAAACATTTTTTAAAAGAATCAGTGACTGAATCAGGGATAAAAAAAAGATTACCAATTAAGATATTATTATTAACTTTGGAAAGAATAATTTCAGTGAGAGGAAAATCTTACATTTATAGTTATATTATAAAGTATTTTACTAATAACAATCATGGTAGTTAAGGAAAATGAATCTTGAAGAACTTGTGACTTGCCTTAGCTAGGATTTGAATTTATGTCTTTTGATTCTCTAAGGTAAGTGCTGTTTTCACACTCCATACTGTTTAGATGGTTAGGGTGGAGGTGTGTATGTATATAAAGGTTAGAGCTAGAATCTACTTTCTACTTCTTTCACAAAGAGTTGAGTGAAGAGGCAAAAATTTCCTGTGGAAGGAGATCCTAAGGCATCAGTTCTGAAGATTCTAGGACAGTGATGGCAAACCTTTTAGAGACCACATGCCATGCCCCCAGACTCTGTGCCTTGACCTGTTCCCCCACCGGTGCTAGGAGCACCCCATTCCATCCTGCTTTTCACACACAAGGGAAGGAGAAAATGTTCCCATTGGGCTGCTGAGCAGAAGGGTCAGCTGTTGTGAAAAAAATGTCATCAGGCACAGTGGAGAGGGGAAGGGAGAAATTCTGCCTGAGTCCCTCTGCCCCTCTAGTTCTAGTAATGAACTCGGGGGCAGAGTGGAGGGAAGGGTGGTGCAAGTGCCCAGAGAGAACTCTGTGTGCTATCTTTGCCACATGTGCCATAGGTTTATCATCATTGCTCTAGGAAGTAGTAGAATGTTATACATAGATAATGTCTAAATGGTCTAAGTCAAGGGCTACTTTGTCATTCTATAATTTTCTGTTTTAGTTCTTAAAATTAGCATTTGTACAAGTCTCATTGTTAAAATTGTCATTGATCTCTTAATTGCTAATCAAATGGTCTTTTCTCAATTCTCATTCTTAATGATCTTTCTACAGCCCTCAAAACTGTTGGCAATCACCTCTTCCTAAATACTCATCAGTCTTTGTTTTGGAAATACTGTTCTTTCCTGTCTCTCTTCCTTTGAATCTTTGCAATTGACTTTGCTAGATCTCTAGGTACATCAGGTCTGCTAATAATGAATTTCCCCCCAAGGTTTGTCCTGTATTATCTTCCCTTCTACTTTTACACTCTCTTAGTGTTCTCATCAACTCCATGGAGTCAGTTTTATATATATATATATATATATATATATATATATATATATATATATATATCCCAAAACCCATTAAGGTATTAAAGTTTAAAACTGCACAAAAACTTTTGGGATAATCTGCATATCTAGCCCTACTCTCTCTCTTGAGCTCTAGTCTCATATCATCAACCTATATCTCAAGCTCAATGCATCCCTAACAGAACTCATTAACTTTCCCCAAAAAGTGTCTCCTCTTCTGCCAAGAACACCAGTATCAGAGACTGTGAAGGAATGGTAAGACAGATTAGAAAAGAATGAAGCAATGTCATGAAATCCTAGAGAAGGGAGAATATGCAAAAGGAGAGGATAATCAGGTCCACAGTATCAAATGCTATAGAGAGGTCAAGAAAAATGATGACTGAGATAAGGATATTGGATTCTCTGGAGGGAGAGGAGATAAAGAGGGTGTAGATTACTAATAATTTTGTCACAAGCATCTGAATAATAAAAATAATTAGCATTTATATAGTGATAACTATGTAGCAGTCATTATGCTAAGTATTTTACAAATATTATTTTATTTGATCCTCATAATAAACCTGAGAATTAGATGTTATCATTATCTCTATTTTACAGGTGATTTAACTGAGGCAGGCAGAGAGTGACTTGTTTAGGTTTGTACAATTAGTAGGTATCCAAGACTGTATTTGAACTCGGGTCTTCTTGATTCTAGGCTTCACATTCAATCTACTGTGGCACCTAAGCAATGAGAGATGAAGCCAAAAGACAGATTGTAAAGAATCTGCTATAAAGGGAGAAGAAGTGGAAATAATGAGCATAGGCAGCTTTTTCTAGAAGTCTAGCTGAGAAGGGGAAGAAAGATATATTGATGATAGACTATCTGTTGAGAGGGTTTTACCTGGATGTGGCTGCTGTGCCTGCTACAGTTTCTTGGAACTACTGATGGGAGTATAGTGGCAAGTAGACACCAAAGGAGAAAAGCAATCCTGAAGAGGGCTTGGCAAGTCCTCATGCCAGAGATATTGGTCTTCCCTAAACACCCCATGTGCCCCAGGGAAGGAAAAAGGTTAACTTAACTCTCCTGCAAGTCAAAATACTCAGGTTCTGACTCTATAGTGGTATCATTTGAGGCAAATCACTCCATAAATTGATATCCTTATGTATACAATAAAGGGGTTAGTGCTAAAAAATCTCCAAGGTTCCTTCCAGCTCTAAAATTCCATAATTTTGCCCTTAAAAACATTAAATTGCAAGGGAGCTCAAATTAAGCAGAATAAAGTAACCTAAATTTTAATTCAGTCAGGCCGGTAAGCAAGAAGAAAAAAAAGTTTTCTGCCTTTCTTCTACACTTTAAGGAATTCATTGGGGTCAAGATTTCATCTGACAGATGGAATGGTCAGTACTTCTCAACAGTATGCTAGGGCAGTGTTTCCATAATGACTCACAGGGAGCTGTGCCAACTACTGATCAAAACCTTTTCCGTTTCCATCTACAGTGTTGTGAATTCATGTCACTGTGGTTCTCATGGAATTCTGAAATGAACTCTGCTTCAGCATAATTGGTGTATATTTGAGACAGAAATGGGAAGGAGGATATGACTAATGACATTAGGAGAATATGGGGGGAAAATAACAAAAATTACAGGGAATTTCTAGTTGGGACACACTGAAAAGGAACAGAACAGTATATTCAGTAGGGTGTTTGTGGTTAAAGCCTAAAATAAGCAGCACTACCTAACTAATTTGTCTATTACACATGGTGTTGCATCAGGATCACAATGAGAGAAAGACAAAGAATTATTTATCTCATAGATATCTGGATTAGGGAACGACTCTCAGTCACCTGGGGTCTACAGAGAGTCTATCTTTTTATGGAGGAGTCATGCCTATCCCTATCAAGAGAATGTCTTTCTCATTCTTTTTTCCTTCACTCCCTCACAAGTACATTTGTCATACAGAGTTATACAAATAAAATGGCTTCTATTTTGCCAGCTCAAACAATTATGATAAACTTTTATTTTCTAGAATATGGGATTTAGATTTGTTTTAGGGCCTTTCACAAAAATAACAACAATAAAAAATACTGTATTCTTTTTACTCTATAAATGGCCGGTTGATTTTCCTCTCTGAACTAAGCGGTTGAGCAAGAGAGTCTTTATGAATCAGACATCTAAGTGATTTAGAGTTGCAATACCTCAGCATATTCCCAAGTTTCTCATCCAGATGACTTTCTGTACTTAAGTGTTGTGCCTACATTATTGGTCAGCAACTATCACATCATGTTGCATAGTGTAAATGGCAAAACTTTAACTAGAAGCTAAAAGAGCTATTTCCTCTTCTAGGATCTAGGAAATATCTTCACAGTAAGACAGATTTAAATAAGTACAACTCAAAAAAGTCTAAATTTAGGAGGGTGATAGTGTCACTGGAAAGATGCTAATCTGAAATTTTAAATAGGAAAGAGACAGAATTATTCATGAAATTTAACAAGTCTGACATATTGGATGAAGAACTGTTTTGTTCAGTCAAATCTGTGAAGTAGGACCAAAAAGGGGGGAGGGGAAGGAAGGACACACAGATTAGTTGGCACATACAGTTTCTCTCAATTACTGCAACTAGCTTTTCTGGGTGATTTCCTCTTTGGTCAAGTTGAATCAGGAAAGACTTAGCCTTCACCACAAAAGTATAATGCACATTCACTGTCTGTCCTACTGTGGTAATTTATCCAGCTAGTTTAAATAAACACAGTTTGTAATAACAACCTAGTATATATAAAAATAAAAACATTTTTACAATCCAGGGTAGGAGTTCCTGTTGGTGGTTAGAGAAAAATGCAGTTGTGGCAAAATAATTCTTAATTGAGTGAAAATATGAAGAAACACATGCATCAGGACTCTCTAAACCATCATCCCTTCTACTTTTAACTTTGTATATTACACCAGAGAAAGTGACTGTCTAATGATCATATTTTTGTCAATTATCTTTAGACACAGACATGCTAATTGACAATTAAGATATATTACACTTTTCTTTATAAAGAGGCAATAAACTCATGTCATGAATAAAAGGATAATCTATATTAAAAGGATAATGGGATGTGCATATGATAGATAAAAGAAGGAGAATATAGGGAGCAGCATTGTAATATTGAGATAATATATTCATATGAGAAAAATCAAGGATCAAAGAAATATAGGAGACATGCTTTACATTTGGGTAAAGATCATTGTAGTAGAAAGCAATGTGAATTTGGTATTAAAACACCTGGAAAGAAAGATAAATAAATGAGGGGTTCAGAAAATATATCAAAAGCTTGGTAAAGAAGCACAACACAATAACAATGGAAGAACTCAATTATCTGAGCATTTGTGAGAGTCATCTCTCAGCCCAAAGATAGCTTTTAAAAAATTGAGATTTTGGTTGAAGTCTTTTTTTTAAATACATGACCATAATTTCTTCTCTCCATTTCCCCCAAAGAACCATCCCACTTGAAAAATAGCTATAAGAGATAAGAAAAACAGAATTTCTGCCAATTTGACTACTTCCCTTTTTACTCTAGGTGCATTAATTTTGTTTGTGCAGAAGTTTTTCAGTTGCATGTAATAAAAGTTATACATTTTATCTTATGAAATTGCCTCTATTACTTCTCTAGTTAAGAATACATCTCCTACCCACATCTAGGAGAGGTATATGAAATGCTTCTCTAATTTTTAAAAATTAAATGATCTTTAAAATTAAGGTCACTTATCCATTTAGAATCCATTTAAAAGAAAAAAAGGAAAAATTGGCACAACTTATTAAATAAAAATCTGTTTAATGTAATACATATCCATGGATTTCCCATTTCTGCAAGGCGGTCATATAGGGATGCTTTCTCACACAATTTCTTTAGAACTTTTTCTTCATAATTTCATAACATTCAATTCTGATTGCTTTGTGAATGTTCTTTTTATAGCTGTTATAGATGAAGACTTTTATTTTTTGGAGTAGCAATGGTCCCTTCAGGGTGCAAGCCTAATAACAGAATTTCTGGATCAAAGGATATGATTATCTTAGCAACTTTATTTGCATAATTTAAAATTGCTTTCAAAAATGGTCATACGGAATAACAGTTTTACCAAAAATACTCTTGCATGTCTATCTTCTCCCAAATTCTCTAATATTCCTATCTTTTGTCATATTTGTTGATTTTCAGAATGTGAAATAAAACCTAAGAGTTATTTTCATTTGCATTTATCTTATTATTAATGGTGTGGAGCATTCTTTTTTATGGTTCTTAATTTTTTGTAATTCTTTCAAGGACTATTTGTTTATATTCTTTGATGTTTAGTCATATACATAAATGTGTATGTTGACTGCCTATATATCTTGGATACCAAACTTTTATCAGAGGAATCTGACACAAGGATTTTTTCCCCACCATATAACCACTTTCCTTCTAATTCTAGGTACATTCATTTTGTGTGTGCAGAATCTTTTTAGTTCATGTAATGACAGTTATCAATTTTATCTTTTGTAATTGCCCTTCTTTGGTTACCTATAGCCTTGAGAGTTATATGATCTGCCTTTTTCCTAATTTTTAATATGTTCTTTAATATTAAGATCACATCCATTTAGAATGTATTGTAGAATGTGGCATAAAATGTTGAACCTAGTCCATTTTCTGCCAGATTGCTTTCCAGTTTTCCTAGCAGTTTTTCATCAATTAAGAATTTGTTTCTAAGTAATTTATGTTTTCTGGTTTATCAAACATTGGATTATTGAGTTCCATTTGTTCTGATTGTTTCTTGTCTAGTCTGCCCCATTTTCTTTTCTTTTTTTAAAATTTCTGGGTTATACATATATTATCATGCAAAACATATTTCATTATTATTCATTTTTTTAGGTGAACAGTCTTATAAAACCAAAACACCCAATCACATACCCAAATAGACAAGTAATAAATCATGTTTTCATCTGCATTTCTACTCCCACACTTTTTTCTCTGGAGGTGGTTAGCATTCTTTTTCAGAAGTCCCACAGAATTGTCTTGGATCATTATATTGCTGCTAGTAGCAAAGTCTGTCTCATTTGATCATTCCAGAATATTTCAGTTACTGTGTATAATGTTCTCCTGGTTTTGCTTATTTCACTCTGCATCAGTTCCAGTTCTTTCTGAAATTATCCTGTTCATCATTCTTTATAGCACAATTCCATCACCATCAAATATCACATTTTGTTCAGCCATTCCCTAATTGAGAGATATTCCTCTAGTGTCCAATTCTTTGCCACCACAAAGGACAACTATAAATATTTTTGTACAAACAGGTCCTTTCCAATTAATTTTATTTTGGGGGGATACACACCTAGTAGTAGTATTACTAGATCAACAGTATTTTTTTATACCAATGCATTCTTTTTTAGCCCCTTAGGCATAATTCCAAATTGCTCTCTAGAATAGTTGGATAAACCCATTCTCTATTTTTAATCAATATCAACAAATGCTTTTGATAGTGATACTTAATAAAATATAGATTGCAGTCTAGAACTACTATTCCACCTTCTTACCTGCCTTTTTTCATTATTTCCCTTGATATTCCAGATCTCTTACTTTTTCAAATGGTTTTGGTTATTATTTTATTGAGTTTTGTAAAATATCCTTTTAACAACTTGATTGGCACAACATCATTGCTGTAAATTAACTTTGGTAATATTGTCATTTTTTATTATTTTGACTTGGCCCAGACATAAAAATGAAATATTCTTTCAACTATTTAAGTTGTTCTTCATTTCTTCAAACATTACTTTATAATTGAATCTGTATAAGTATTTTGTTTAATTTGGTATATTGATCCCAACACCTTTCATGCATTTTGAAATTATTTGTAATGAGATTTCCCTTTCTGTTTTGCTTCTTGGATTTTGCAATTACTATACAGGAATGTTATTGAGTAGGGGGAAGGGCTTATTTTGTTGCCTGCAATTTTTCTGAAGCTGGCAATTGTCTTAATTAATATTTTGTAAGATTTCTTAAGTAAACCATTATATGGTCAGCAAATGAGAATAGTTTTTTTCTCTTTACTTTATCTACATTTATGATTTCTTTTTTTCACCTTATTTTTATTGCAAGTCTCTCCAGAACTATATAATATAATTTTGGGAATAGTGGGCATCCTCCTTCCACTCCTATATTTGTTGAGAAATTTTCTAGTGCTTCTCCATTGTGTAAAGGATAATTTTAGCATTGTGACCTAAATTATATTAAATTATTGGTCACCATGGATATCCCAAATAATAAAATAAAAATACCCGTCAGTCTGAAATTTTATGGTGATTTAATTAATATAGTGGAAAGAAATTAAGAAGAAGGGAGAAGGAAAGGGTGTAGGATTTTATCCCACCTGGTTTGTACCAGGCGGAAAGATTAGGAGATCTAGAAAGTAAGGGTTTGGAGTAAGAAAGAGGAAGGAATCAGCCTGAACTCCAAGAGGACTCAGCCAAGATGCCTGAACCTGAATTAGCTCAAGGGAAAAATCACCACCAAAACCTAGACAAATAGCTGCCACCACGCCAAGATGTCAGAATGCTTAGCATGCTGCCAGCCAGAGATGTCTCTCGGGAAAAGAGAGCCAAGAGAGGAAGTGACATGCCTTATATAGACAGTTTTATGTCACTTTCCTGCATCTCATTTCTACCAATGATAGCTTAGCTTGAATTAGGACAGCCCAAGGGTCTGTCCACTGTTTCTGCACAAGTCTATTGAAGGCCATTTTCTCAGATACTTAATTCTTGAGTGTGGTGCAGACATTCCTGATCTTGTTAAACTAAGTAGGGTGGAGAAATGTAGAGTTCCCAAGATTTGATTCTGTTAAACTAAGTATCTCCATTGTTACTAATCAGGAAATAGCTAAATCAGATCTTCTAAAGTATGGTCTGAGTAGGGTGGAGTAGTTTAAAAATTCACAATTGGATATAATTGCTTTTGATTTAAAAACCTTTTTAATTAAAAAAAAAGTCTCTTTATGCCTATACCTTGTAGAGTTTTTTTTTTGCATATATGAGTGTTTTACTTTGTCAAAGGCTTTTTCTACATCTATTGATATAATCTTGTGGTCCTGGATATTTTTAATATGAATAATTATAATGACTCTTTTCCCAATGTTGAACCATCCTTGCATCTCTGGTATAAATCTAATTTGTTTATGAGGAATGATTTCTTGGATGAATAGATATATACTGTGATTTTATTTAAAGCTTTGGAATGTTCATGAATGAAACTGGTCAAAACTCTCTTGTGGGAGGTGGAGTCAAGATGGTGGCTGAGAAGCAGCAAAAGTTCAGACTTAACAACAGGACAGAGGCAGGGAACCCTCCTTCTGGATTAAAATCAAAAGGTATGCCCCCCCAAAGCCAGAATCCAAGAACACTCAGGTCTAAGGGGAAGGCAGAAGGAAGGTCCCAGGACCCCTCACCCCCAATCCAGAATGCTGAGACCCCAGCAGCAGCTGGGACCTCTGGGTGGGCAAAGGTGCTGGTTTGGAGGGTCTACCTTGTGAGCAGCGGGGCACCAGGTTCAGAGCATCCAGCACGGGCGGTGGGGAGGCAGCAAGGGAGAGACCGGGGCTCCCTTTGGCTGGGTTGCTCCATCTGGCTCTAGTCTCACCAGAGGTTTTTGCCTCGGGGCACATCCAGACCAACCCAGTTGAACTTAATCCCATCAGGACTCCTCAGAGCTCAGGGAGGCCAGGACCCCTCCCCCCCCAGCATGCAGGGCCTCCTGCAAGGACAGGAACCTCAGGGAAGGCAAAGGCACTGGGGTACCTTGCTGACAGCGGAGAAGCAGCTGGAGAGAACTAGAGAGAGCCTGGGTGGCCCCAGACTTCCAGGAGTCTTCATCCTCAGAGCACATAAAGCCCAACCCAGTTGAACTTAATCTGATCAAAAACCTCCAGAGGACAGGGAAGCTAACATTCCTCCCCTACAGACTATACCAAGAGATCTGACAAAGCTCCAAGAGGGGAAACTGACAGCCCCAAAACAAAAAAAAAATTAGAGGAGCAAGAGCACAGACAAATACAGGGAGCAAAGGAGGGGTAAACTCAAGCAAACAACATAAAAAGAAGAAATAAATTTCAATAGACAGCTTCTGTACAGGTAATGAGCAAAGAGTGAACAAAACAGAGAGGGAGGGATCAGCAAAGGAAAAATCAGAAATCCCAGCAAATTCGATACAGACTTTGGAAGAACTCAAAATGCAGTTCAAAACACAATTAAGAGAGGCTAAAAACAATTGGGAAAAGAACTTAAGAACAAAGATAAATCATCTGGAAACAGAAAATAGTGTCTTGAAAGCCAAAATCAACCAGCTGGAAAATGAGGCAAAGGAGATGAAAAATAAGGTGAAGAAGATGAAAGATGAGAAGAAGGAGATGAAAGATGAGGTAAAGAGGATGAAAGATGACCTCCAAAGAAAATCAGACCAGAAGTAAAAGGATGACCAAAAAGCCAAGGATGAAATCCAGTCTTTAAGAACCAGAATACAACAACTAGAATTAAGTGACCTCACAAGGCAGCTGGACACTATAAAACAAAACAAAAAGAATGAAAAAATTGAGGAAAATATGAAGCATCTCATTCACAAAACAGAGGATTTAGAAAATCATTCAAGGAGAGACAATTTAAGAATCATTGGTCTACCAGAAGACCATGACAAAATAAAAAGTCTGGACATCATACTACAGGAAATTATTAAAGAAAACTGCCCTGATATCCTAGAACAAGAAGGAAAAGTGGAGATTGAAAGAATCCACAGATCACCTCCTGTACTTAATCCCCAACTGACAACACCCAGGAATATTATAGCCAAATTCAAGAACTTTCAGACCAAAGAAAAGATATTACAACCTGCAAAGAAGATGTCATTCAGATACCATTGAACCACAGTGTGGATAACTCAGGATCTGGCTGCATCCACACTGAAAAAAAGAAAGGCATGGAATACGATATTCTGGAAAGAAAGGGAACTAGGTCTACAACCAAGAAATAACTACCCAGCAAAACTGACTATATTCCTACAGGGGAAAGTATGGTCATTCAACAAAATAGAAGCATTTCAAGAATTCGTAAAGAAAAGACCAGACCTGAACAGAAAATTTGATGTCCAAGCACAGAACTCAACAGAACCATCAAAAGGTAATTAAAAGAGAGGGAAAAAAGAAAAACAAAACAAAACAAAACAAAAAAACTTTTTTTAAAGAGACTCAATAAGTTAAAATGATATGTATCCCTTTAAGAAAAGTGGTCATTGGTAACTCTTAAAAACTGTTGTTATTACCTGGGCAGCAAAAAGAAGTACACTTAGAGGGATCAGTGACAAACTGCATGAAAAGACAAGACATAAATAAGTATATAGATATATGCATGCATTAATACATACACATGTTTATACATATATACGTACATATATACACACACACACATATATATATAACTAGAGCTTAAAAATAGGTTAATATTAAAAGAAATGGGAAAAGAAACAAATGGGGGTAAATTTATATGTCACAAAGAAGCTCATGGTGGGAGGAGGGAAAACATCAATACACTGGAAGGGTAAAGAGGTAGGAGACAGGAAATACTCAACTTTTACATGCTTTGAAATTGACTCAAAGAGGGGAAAATAATCCAATCCATTGGGGGCAGAGAATAGATTTGAACCCTATAGGGGAGTAGAAGGGTAACAAACCGACTGGTGGGGAGGGAAGCAGTTCAAGGGAGGGAGGGGGCAGGTGATTAATTTTAAAAAAACTACAGGGAAAATAAGGGGGGATTAAGAAGGGAGGGAGTAGAAAGGGAAGTAAAATAAGGGTGGGAACTAGGGGGACTGATTAAAAATAAACATTGGTATAGAAGGAAATAGTGAAAGAAGAAAAGGTAGGAACAGGAGTAGAAATCAAAATGCTGGGTAATACACAGCTAGTAATCATAACTCTGAATGTGAATGGAATGAACTCACCCATAAAACGCAAGCAAATAGCAGAGTGGATTAGAATCCAAAACCCTACCATATGCTGTCTACAAGAAACACACATGTGGAAGGTATATACGCATAAGGTGAAAGTAAGAGGGTGGAGTCAAATCTATTGGGCATCAACTGATAAAAAGAAGGCAGGAGTCGCAACCATGATATCCAACAAAGCCAAAGTAAAAATAAATCTAGATAAAAGAGATAGGGAAGGTAATTACATCCTGATAAAAGGCAGTATAGACAATGAGGAAATATCTGTACTCAACATGTATGCACCAAATGGCATAGCATCCAAATTTCTAAAGGAGAAACTAGAGGAGGTCAAGGACGAAATAGATAGAAAAACTATACCAGTGGGAGACCTGAACCTTCCTCTATCCGAACTAGATAAATCAAACCAAAAAATAAATAAGAAGGAGGTAAGAGAAGTGATGAAATCTTAGAAAAATTAGAGTTAATAGACAGGTGGAGAAAAATAAATAGGGGCAAAAAAGGAATATGCCTTCTTTTCTGCAGCATATGGTACATTCACAAAAATTGACCATGTATTAGGGCATAAAACATTGCAAACAAGTGCAAAAGAGCAGAAAAAATAAATGCAACTTTCTCAGATCACAATGCAATGAAAATAATAATTAGTAAGGGAACATGGAGAGGTAAATCAAAAATTAATTGGAAATTAAACAATATGATTCTCCAAAACCAGTTAAAGAACAAATCATAGAAACAATTAATAATTTCATTGAAGAAAATGACAATGATGAGACATCCTTTCAAAACCTATGGGATGCAACCAAAGCAGTATTCAGGGGGAAATTTATATCTTTGAGTTCATATATTAACAAATTAAGAAGGCATGCAAATTAAAAAATTAGAAAGCGAACAATTTAAAAATTCTCAGATGAAGACTAAATTAGAGATCCTAAAACTCAAAGGGTAATTAATAACATTGAAAGTCAAAGAACTATTGATTTAATAAATAAGACTAGAATCTGGTACTTTGAAAAAACAAATAAAATAGACAAAGTACTAGTCAGTCTAATTAAAAAAAGGAAAGAAATAAACCAAATTGACAATATCCAAGATGAAAAAGGAGACCTCACCTCTAATGAAGAGGAAATTAAGGCAATCATTAAAAACTACTATGCCCAATTATATGGCAACAAATATGGCAATCTAGGTGATATGGATGAATACTTATAAAAATATAAATTGCTTAGACTAAAAGAGGAAGAAATAAATTACCTAAACAACCCCATATCAGAAAAAGAAATTGAACAAGCCATCAAAGGACTCCCTAAGAAAAAATCCCCAGTTCCAGATGGATTCACAAATGAATTCAATCAAACATTCAAAGAACAACTAATCCCAATATTAAACAAATTATTTGACAGAATAAGCCAAGAAGGAGTTCTACCAAATTCATTTTACCACAAAAACATGGTACTGATCCCAAAGCCCGTTAGGTCAAAAACAGAGAAAGAAAACTATAGACCAATCTCCCTAATGAATATAGATGCAAAAATCTTAAATAAGATACTAGTAAAAAAGACTCCAGCAAGTCATCACAAGGGTCATCCACTATGACCAGGCAGGATCCATACCAGGAATGCAAGGATGGTTCAATATTAGGAAAACCATCCACATAATTGACCATATTAACAAGCAAACTGACAAAAATCACATGATTATCTCAACAGATACAGAAAAAGCCTTTGATAAAATACAACACCCATTCCTATTGAAAATACTAGAAAGTATAGGAATAGAAGGGCCTTTCCTAAAAATAATAAACAGTATATATCTAAAACCATCAGCAAACATCATCTGCAATGGGGATAAACTAGATGCATTCCCAATAAGATCAGGATTGAAACAAGGATGCCCATTATCACCTCTATCATTTAACATTGTACTAGAAACACTAGCAGTAGCAATTAGAGAAGAAAAAGAAATTGAAGGTATTAAAATTGGCAATGAGGAAACCAAGCTATCACTATTTGCAGATGATATGATGGTTTACTTAAGGAATCCTAGAGAATCAACCAAAAAGTTACTTGAAATAATCAACAACTTTACCAAAGTTGCAGGATACAAAATAAACCCGCATGAGTCATCAGCATTTCCATATATCTCTAACCCATTTCAGCAGCAAGAATTAGAAAGAGAAATACCATTTAAAATCACCCTAGACAATGTAAAATACTTAGGAATCTAAGGAATTTAAAACCATAACCAAGTTCATTTGGAAGAACAAAAAATCAAGGATATCCAGGGAAATCATGAAAAAAAAATGCAAAGGAAGGAAGACTTGCAGTCCCAGATCTCAAACTATACTATAAAGCAGTGGTCATCAAAAACAATTTGGTACTGGCTAAGAGACAGAAAGGAAGATCAGTGGAATAGACCTGGAGTAAATAATCTCAGCAAGACAGTCTATGACAAACCGAAAGACCCCAGCTTTTGGGACAAAAATCCTGTTTGATAAAAACTGCTGAGGAAATTGGAGGACAGTGTGGAAGAGATTAGGTTTTGATCAACACCTCACACCCTACACCAAGATAAATTCAGAATGGGTGAATGACTTGAACATAAAGAAGGAAACTATAAGTAAATTAGACAAACACAGAATAGTATACATGTCAGACCTTTGGGAAGGGAAAGATTTTAAAACCAAGCAAGATTTAGAAAGAGTCACAAAATGTAAAATAAATAATTTTGACTACATCAAACTAAAAAGCTTTTGTACAAACAAAACCAATGTAACTAAAATCAGAAGGGAAGCAACAAATTGGGAAACAATCTTCATAAAAACCTCTGACAAAGGTTTAATTACTCAAATTTATAAAGAGCTAAATCAATTGTACAAAAAACCAAGCCATTCTCCATTTGATAAATGGGAAAGGGACATGAATAGGCAGTTTTCAGACAAAGAAATCAAAACTATTAATAAGCACATGAAAAAGTGTTCTAAATCTCTTATAATCAGAGAGATGCAAATCAAAACAACTCTGAGGTATCACCTCATACCTAGCAGATTGGCTAACATGACAGCAGAGGAAAGTAATGAATGCTGGAGGGGATGTGGCAAAGTAGGGACATTAATTCATTGCTGGTGGAGTTGTGAATTAATCCAACCATTCTGGAGGGCAATTTGGAACGATGCCCAAAGGGCGATAAAAGTCTATCTGCCCTTTGATCCAGCCATAGCACTGCTGGGTTTGTACCCCAAAGAGATAATAAGGAAAAAGACTTGTACAAGAATATTCATAGCTGCACTCTTTGTGGTGGCAAAAAATTGGAAAATGAGTGGATGCCCTTCAGTTGGAGAATGGCTGAACAAATTGTGGCATATGTTGATGATGGAATACTATTGTGCTAAAAGGAATAATAAAGTGGAGGAATTCCATGGAGACTGGAACAAACTCCAGGAAGTGATGCAGAGCGAAAGGAGCAGAACCAGGAAAACATTGTACACAGAGACTGATACACTGTGGTACAATCGAACGTAATGGACTTCTCCATTAGTGTCAATGGAATGTCCCTGAACAATCTGCAGGGACCTAGGAGAAAAAACACTATCCATAAGCAGAGGATAAACTGTGGGAGTAAAAACACTGAGTAAAGACTCTAAATGAACACTCTAATGCAAATACCAGCAACATGGAAATGAGTTTGGAACAAGGACACATGTGATACCCAGTTCGGCTATGGGAGAGGTGGTGGGAGGGGGGAGGAAAAGAAAATGATCTTTGTTTCCAATGAATAATGTTTGAAAATGACCAAATAAAATAATTAAAAAAAAAACAACTCTCATGCTTTATACTTCCCTGTTTTAGATATTCAGTCTATATTAATTTCATAAAAGGAATCTGATGAGGTGCTTTATTTCTCATTTTTTAAGAAGAATCTGTGGAACATTGGTATTAACTTCTTTAAAAGTTTGGTTAAATTCTTGTGTATCCATCCAGGACCAAGATTTTCTTTGGCAATTTTTAAAGAGTTTCTTCCATTTCCTTTTCAGATTGGATTGTTTACAATCTCTATTTGGTCTCCTGTTAGTTTGAATAATTTATTTCATTGAAGGTACTTCTTTATTCCTTTTCTGTCCTCAGTTTTGTTGGCATATAACAGGGCGTAGCAAGCTCTAATCATTCTTTTTATTTCTCCCAGTTTCATTGTAATTTTATCTTAATCATTTGCCACTTTATGATTTGATATTTCTGCCCCTTTATTTTTAATATGATTGACTAAAAATTGATTAATTTTATTATTTCAAATAACCAGCATTTACTTTTATTTATCATTTATCATTTTTAATTTCATTTACATGTTTCTCCTCTTTCAGATATTTCATATTTTGCCATCATTTTAGGCTTGTTTATTTGATGGATTTTTCTTTCTAACTTTTAAAGTGTATATTCAGTTCATTAGTTATCTCTTGGTCTATTGTATTAATTTTTGTGGTAAAGATATGGCTTTTCTCTTAAATATTGTATTAGTTACATATGAGAAAAACTGGCATATTGTTTCACCATTAACATTCTCTTTTATACAATTATTCATTATTTATATGATTTTTTTCTTTCTCCCCCTCATTATTTGAGATTTCATTGTTATTTCACTAGTTAGGTCTATTTCTTTGTTTATACTACCAGAACTGATTACCTTTTAAATTGCATTATGTCTTTAAAAGATGTGTTTTTAGTCTTTTTTCATTTGTTTGGAATATCTCTATGCCCTAATACATGATCAATTTTTATAAACATTCTATTGGGACTAAGAAGTTAATATATTCTTTAGAAGGTTCATTTAGAATATGTCATATGTCTTTTAGCTTTAGTTGCTCTGGCAATTTGTTCAGTTCTACATTTTCTGTTTTTCATCTTCTGCTAGAGGTGTTAAAAACTTACAGGCATATTAAAATCTCTTGTCATTATTATACTACTATTTATGTCTTCTTGTAGTTCAATTAATTTTCCCTTTATGAATGTAGATACGAATGCATTTGGAATATATGTTTATTATTGGTTTGGTGCCTGTTTCCTTTAAGCATAATTTAGTTTCCTTGTTTATTCCTCTTGTGTGAAGTGGAACTTTAAGGGGATCTTGGAATAACAAGATGTATACTTTTTAGCTATTCTTCAAGATGAGACCTGGGAAACCCATCTTTAAAGTGGAATATATATTATATTATATTATATTATATTATATTATATTATATTATATTATATTATATTATATTATATTATATTATATTATATTATATTATATTATATTATATTATATTATATTATATTATATTATATTATATTATGTTATGTTATGTTATATTATATTATATTATATTATATTATATTATATTATATTATATTATATTATATTATATTATATTATATTATATTATTTATTTATAAGTATTTTTCCATGATTACATGATTCATGTTCTTTCCTTCCCTTTTTACTCACCCTTCCTTGAGTCAATATGCAATTCCACTGGGTTATACATGTATTATCACTCAATACCTATTTTCATATTATTCATTTTTGTAATAGAGTAATCTTTTAAAAATCAAACCCCCCAATCCTATACCCACATAAACAAGTGATACATAATTTGTTTTTCTTCTGCATTTCTACTCCCTCAGTTCTTTCTCTTGATGTGGAAAGCATTCTTTCTCTTAAGTCCCTCAGAATTGTCCTATATCGTTGCATTTCTATTAGTAGCAAAGTCAGTTATATTTGAACATTCCACAATGTTTCACTTTCTGTGTACAGTGTTCTCCTGGTTCTGCTCATTTCACTCTGCATCAGTTCATGAAGGTCTTTCTAGTTCATATGGAAATCAAGCAGTTCATCATTACAGCACAATAGTATTCCATTCCCATCATCTACTACAATTTGTTCAGCCATTCCCCATTTGAGGGACACTCCCTCATTTTCCAGTTTTTTGCCACCACAAAGAGCATGGCTATGAATATTTTTGTAAAAACATTTTTTCCTTATTTTTTCTTTGGGGTACAAACCCAATAGTAGTATTGCTGGATGTATTCTTTTAAAGTTCATTGGACATAATGGAATATATTTTATGGAGAGAGAGATAAAAATGTAGAGCAATCCCTTACATCAAGAATGGAGACAAATGTTTCAAGATTTACAGAGAGACTCTTAACTGATAGGAAAATACAATAGACTTATTTTACACATTCAACCTTTCCTGAAAGGAATATCCTTCAAATTAACTTTTTTAAGAAATTATCTAGGGTTAGAGGCAGAGGTTTTAATCCAGAAATAAAGGACAGGAATGTTAAACTGATTAGCTTTACAATGAATACAAAGGGAGGAGGAATTCAGAGCTAGATTGCCTGAGAGAGATTGATGTTTTATAATGTACACAAGAGGATAATTCTAGCCATGAGCTTGATGACCTGGGAGAGTCCTCTGAAACAATGGGAGAAACTCCCAAGACAAAAAGGAAATTGATCAATGTAAGACAAGGTCAGCTAGGATTACCCTTAAAACAAGTTCCCTTGGGGAAGGGGCAAACTTATTAATCTTATAGTACCAACTTAAAAACACCAACATTTACAGGCTATTTCTGTGTTCTTCAGTCCAAAAGGGGATTAGGATGCCTTTATATTAAGGATGAAGGTGCAGTAATCATCAAGGGTTAGGAAAGACTAACTTTACTAACTTCTACTGGGGTTTTGGGGTATTGGTTTTGAAGATATTAGGTGGGGACAATCCTATCCTGCAAGAAAGATATACTGACTTTTAAAATATTAGGGTTAGAAGTCAAAATGTTACTCTGAGAATCAGATGATTCCACCTCACACATTCTTTTGATTTTGAATACTTCTTTGTGTTTTGTCTGATAGCATGATTGAAATTCTTGCTTTTTAGAACTTATTTGATACACAGTACACTTTTTTTTCCCAGTCCTTCATTTTTATTCTCCTTATGTTTTTCTTTTCAGGTATGCATCTTTTTAAATAACAGACTGGAATTCTTTTTTAAAATCCCATTTGTCACACTTTTTCATTTTATTGGATTGTTTAATCTATTCATGTTTAAAGTTAAGAATTAGGTGTATATTTTCTTACATTTGTCTCTTTGCTCTCAACTTAGGGATTTTTCTTTTTTCTTCTGTAAACAATATATTCTATCTCTTCAGTTACTTTAAAGCAAGTCTATTTCCACTGACTCTTTTCCTCTCACTCATGTCCCATATCACTTCCTATTTGTTACCCTCTTCCATAATTTTGGATTTTTGGTTAACTTATTAATTTCTTTTTCTATCTTCATTTTATCTATCTTCTTTTTTCCTTTAATTTTCCTATTTTTTCCTTTAGTTAAGCAACCAAGTAAAATCTTCTTTTCTTCCTTTCAATTTCTTTCACTCGGTTTCTATAATTTCATTTATTTTTTTTCTAAAAAAACATTTCTTTCCCTCTATCACTTCATTATTTATCTCCTTTTGTTTTTTTGCAAAATTTTTGACAAGGATATTGCTCCATGGTAAGAATTTTCCTATGTCCCTTACTGTGCAGTTCATTATTAGCCTTTGTTCTTCCCATGGTCATTGCTCCCCTAATACCACCATTTGCCTTGAAATTTCCCCAAGTTCATGTCTTCCAATTCTTCCTGGGTTTCAGATTACTCTCAAGTGCTCCAATTTTCCTCCTGAGGAAGGATCAATGGTCCCAAAGCACTGAAGTGCTGTACTATGTGCATTGTAAGGTTCCAGTCTTCCTTTATAGACTATCTCTTTTCCTTCATGGGAACATTCATCAGTAGTACTTCCTCTTATCATCAAAACAAGATTTTCTCCCTTTTCTGTATCTCTGTTGTTGTTGTTTAATTTTTTTGGGGGGGGTCTCCATCCTTTTCTGTATTTGGATTTCTTTCTTATATTTCTATATTCTGGAATGTTTGCAAAGCAAATAATTTGTAAGGTCTTGCTTTCTTTCTAGGAATACTCTGAGTGACTATTTTATACAATGTCTTCTTTTTTCATTAATTAATTAGGTTTAGTTTTTTCAAAGTTTGATAGCTTGGGTTGCATCTTTACCTGCTTAAGGACACTTTATTCCAATTTCTTCTTTGGTTTCTAATGTATACACAATAGTCTTCTACTATTTGAACTTATTCTCCCTTAAATTTTTGAAATTCCTTCTCCTTGTATATTGTAGGGCTTTTCCCTTTATTTTTGGAGTTAAGTTTAACAACCTTGTGCTTTGAGTTTGTAGGGTAGGGATTTTTGTTTGTTTGTTTTTTCCTGAAAGTTATATGTAGATTATTTCAATTGACACTTTGTTTTCTCCAAGATGAATTTCTGGGCATTTTTCTTGTTTTATTTTTTGCATTATGGTGTTCAGGTTTTTTTGACTTGTCTTCTGGGAAACCTATATTACTTAAGTTGTTTATGCAGTCTGTCTAAGAAAGCAATATATTTTGATTATGTGGGGAAATATTTTGTCTTATCATTTAACATGATTGTTGTTTTCTTCCTTTTTTTCAAGATTGTCCTTCACTTCTATATACTTGAATTCCTTAAATTACTCTCTTTTGTTTCTTTCATGAAATTTGTTTGGGTTCAAGTATTTCTAGTCTATCAATTATTTTTGCTATGCAGGGCATAAATTCTACTTTTACCACTCTTATTTCTCTTTTAAAGCATTTAGGAACATTTTCATGTTCTTTTCAGAATATACAGGGTCCTCTACCTCATTGTGTATTGATTAGTTCTCTTGTTTTTTGTTATATTTATTTATAGATGTTTATACTCATTTAAGTGAGCTGAAGGTCACAGTATCCCTTTTTTTTAAATTAATATTTCCCTTCTTTGTGTATCTTCTTGAATTCAAAGTTTTAAGCTTTCTTCCTTATGAAATCTTTGGTAATTTTAGTCTTTTCCCTTGAGTCCTCTGTTGATCATTTTCTGACTCCTTCTCTTTTGGAGGGAATTTCTGAGGGCTAGACTTAAAAACTATCTCTGCCTCCTCCCAAATTAGGCAATTCATATTTCACTTGCCTTAGTCTCTGCCCCAAGTAACTTCATGGTGGATAGAATTGGTCCCACCTGAATATAGATCTCATTCTCTCAGGCTTATTAGAGCACTACACAGACACACATATATATGACCTTCTCCTATTCTTTCATTTCTTTTGGGTTTGGCTGAGTTCTGTTGCATGACAAATTGCTGTCAAGCTGCTATCTAAGTTTTTGAGTTTTTGTTTTTCATGACACTTGGGAGAGGTAGAGGCAAGATTAAATTCTGTTACCTATCTATGGCTCAGCAAATATAGACTTCCTATAGTAACATGATGGATGGTAGGGAAAACAGTGCTGAGTGATTTCTAAAAGATTAGGAGAATGCTAAGTGCAATACTTCTTACTTGCACAAGGAAATTACTAAATTTATTCCAGATACCCTTTGGGAGAAACACATGGAGAAAAGAGTTTTAGCAAGAATGGAGAGAAAGACTTTGGAATGGCATATATGCATGGGAAACTGGCCTCCTTATGTCCCTGGACTTGCTTTAAATCTAGAGATTGCTAAGAATGGATTTCCCCTGGATGAGATCATTCTCAATTTCCTTGGTTGCTCTGAGATTCTGTTTTACTCCCAACTGAAGAGTGCATTTACTTTTGTATATTTATTGATATATTCTACTATGGATAACTTTTGTCTGTTTGCTGTTGTGAATTTCAAAACTACTCCACCCTATTCAGACTATTCTTTAGAAGATCAGATTTTGCTATTTCCTGATCAATAATAATAGAGATACTTGGAATACTAGAATCAGGTTTTGGAAACTACAATCTCCACCCTACTCAGGGTAAAAAGATTAGGAAGGGCTGCAGCAAAACTCAAGATTTAGTTATTTTGAGAATATGGCCTTCAACAGATATGTGCAAAAAAGGACAGACCTCTGGGCAGTCCTAGGTCAAGCTAGAGCCACCATTGGCACTTGTGAGATGTAGGAAGTGAGGTAGAGAACAGCCTCTGGAGTTCTTGGGACTTCCTGTGAGGAGGGCTAGAGGCAGTTGGAGGCTGGTCCTTGGAGTTGGAGGAGCCCGCAGACTGCTTTTCTCCAGATTGGTCACGTGAGTGATAAGGACTGATCTCTTTCCTTGCCTTGGCTATCCAGGGCCTTAAAGCCTGCTTTGGCTCAGCCTGAGCAGAGTGGGTATTTAAAACCTCTTTCCTTCTCTCCCCTTTCCTTCTCTCTCTCTCCCTATAATACGTTCTTCCTCCTGTTTGTAATTAAAACACCATAAAAAAAAGTTGGCAGCTGACTTGAGTGTTTCATTTAGGAATTACATAGCTGAATTCCTTGGTGACCTTAAATTAATATATATCAGTCTTTTAAAGTGGTTTCAATATCACACTGTGTTTCTTAGATAAATGGGTTTATAGCTACTTGTTATTTATGATAGTCCTTTATATAATCAGCATTTTTTAGAAAAGAGGTGAGCTGACAACTATAATCCATGGGGTACCCTACCTTTGAGAACAATAAAAATAGTATCTCTTTTTCCTAAATTCTTTACCCATAAGCTGAACATATTTGAAATATATTGGATAGATACTAATCTTACCTGATATCCCTCTTTGAGGAAAAGAAGGTAAGGAACAAGCATCTCGCCATGGTCTTTCTCTTCTTGTCCTCAAGGTATATATTACAATTTCCTTTGAAAAGGAATTAGTCAGATTCCAGAAATGTCTATCTCTACTACATGCAATTCAGCTATCATGTATTATCTCCACATATATCTACCTAATATCTTAATAATTTCATTTTTTTTAATGGTAGGAGATCCTGGAAGGGGAAACTTTTTATTATATTCTCAACAACGAGAAACTGGTTGTTGGGGTAGAAATGATGAAAATGTTTGTTTGGAGAAGGTAAAAAATAATATCATAATTTGTGCTGTGGAATAAAAAGAAAGCCCAATATAGTTTGATATTTACCTTGGATTTTTAAAAAAAACACAAATTAAAGTGTTCAGAAAAAGGCTATGTAGATTCCCAGGACATAAAAGAGTAGTGAGAAAATCATTCCAAGAAAGAAAATAAATTCTCAAAAATGAAATTTTGAAGACACAAGAACAATTCAAATGAGTAGGAAAAGTGAGAGTTCTCTAAAATGACATATGTGCATTCACAAGGAACTTATCAATGAAATTACATTTTTTTAAAAAACAGGTAGAGAAAATGGAAGCCAGGGCAGGTTATGGAGGATCAATTACAAAAGCAAGACATAATACTGTAAGAATCATGTCTAGAGGAAAAAGAGGAAGCTCAAAGAAGGGATGGAGCTGTGTTCTGAGGTGGGAAGGCAATAATGCACAATGGCAAGAAAGTACAACTGGTCTATTCATATTGCCTCTGTTTTTCTTTTTTCCTGCCACAGGGAAATATTTTTGTATTTGCATTGGGAGAGCTTTAAGGTAAAACCCTGGATCTGGACAGGTTGCCCTTGTCAAGAATGACAGACTCCAACAGCTAACTTTAAAATAAAAGAGATTTATTATTTTGAATGTAAGTCAAATGGTTGTCAAATTGAATGGCTAAGGGAGGCAGAGGGGTTGGAATAATGCCTCCTAGAGGAGATGTGTTCTGAGTTTTTTAAACCCTTTTGATAATAGTTTCTACATGACTAGAGATGGGATGATGATGGCATGTTACTGGGTCTCCTGAACCCGAGATGGGTCATGTGGTTATGTCCTATGCCTCAAAGTCAAAAGGGGGTGAACTGTCCAGTTTAGAGGATAATCAGATATCTGGGATATAAAATTGATGTTTATCAGGAACAAGCTGGGAGCTGCCTATCTGTGCTCATCAATGATGAGGGGAAAGCCCAGAGTGTATCTATCTCTAGCTAAAAGTCACTTTCCCTAGCACTGCAGGAATGTAAGGAAAAATGAGTTTTTTATGTACTCTCTGACTGAGACACAATCTGGGGCTTGAGAGTGCCTAGGGGAAACCTGTACCCCCATATCATAGGGAAGAGACCAGGAAGTTGATTGTTAAGATCTATAGAGCTAAGTTAGAAAATACCTAGTTGCCTTCAATGAATTAAAGCCCCCATGCCTAGGTGAACTCCCTCTCATACTACTTGTACCTGTGATTAATGTGGCAATGTCACTGATCTTTGAAATATTATGAAAAATGAAAAAAATAGAGATTCTATATGAATGGAGAAGAGAAAATATCTGGACTTTTCAAACAAGAAGATAATGGAACTTTCAAACTATAGTATCAGGGACCTAGATTTTTTTTTATTTGTGGTAAGATTCTAGAACAAATTATTAAAGAAATGAAATAGTAAACATCTAGAAAAGGAAATGGTAATTGCAAAAGACAACATGACTTCATCAAGAAGTCATATATTTATCAATCAATCTATAAACATTAATTAGCTGCCTACTATTGCTAGGCAATATGCTAAGTGCTGGAACACTAGATTAGAGATTTTTAACTTGGTGATGGTGGGTAGATCTTCAGGAGATATATGTACTTGGATCGGGAAAATTGCATCTTTATTTTCACTTACATCTAATTGAAATTTAGCATTTCTTTCAGTGATGAGTTTATAAAAACATATTACTCTGTGGCCTCCCTAGGACCAGACTATAAAAATATGCCAAGAGCTAAAAACTTCTTTATTATACTAACCTTATTTTCTCTTTGAGGAAAGTCACTAAACTGCTAGATGGAGACAGGCTGGAACAACTGCTTACCTAGATTTTGGAAAACATTTTTCAAAGTTTCTCATGCTACTTTTGTAGACAAGAAGGAAAACATGAGAGTAAGATGGAGATGGACTGAGAACTGGTTGAATGGCCAGGACCAAAGAATAATCACATGATTTTGACTTTATAAGAGGTTTCTGGAAGAGTACCACAGGGATCCGTCCTTTGTTCCCTGATATTTAAACATTAATCAGTGACTTGAACAAAAATATAAAAGACATGATAATCAAATTTGTAGATCAAACAAAGCTAGGAGGGATAATTGATCCATCATGCTGTAGGGTTAGGATACAAAGAAGTTTCAAAGGGCTAGACTGATAGGCAGAATATAATAAAGATGATAGAGTAGACCTTGGAATTAGGAAATGAGTTCAAGGAGCTGGCTCTGATAAGTACAGGTTTTGTGGTGTTGGGCAAAGATACTTTATCTCTCAATGTCCTTTGTAGGACTATAAGTTTCATAATGGTTTTTCAACTGCTTTGGCAGGGGGAATTTCCTTAAGGTAGAATTCTCCACAACAAGAGAATCAGATCCAATCCCTTCCTCTCCTCTCTCCCTAATTAATATCACAAGAATAGGATGGAGTTGTGTGGTTTAATACAGTTTATCTGAAAAAAGATTGAGAAAGTTTAACCAACATGAAGATCAGTAGGAGAATGAGCTACTGAGATATTCTAAGAAGGGCATACTTTCCAGCACTGGTAAAGTGATAATTTCCTTTGAATTCTGCCCTGGACAGACCACATTTGAAGTATTGTGATTTGTTTGGGGCTACACATTTTAGGAAGAATATAAATTGAATAGAGAGTACCTAGATGATGGCACTGGCGATGTTTAACCTGGAGAAAAGAAGACTTGGAAAAGTATGACAGTTGTTTTCAAATATTTATTTGAAGAGATGTCATGTAGAAGAGGGATTTGGCTCCTTCTCAGCCCCAGAGGGTAGAACTAGAAGGAATCAGTGGAAGTTGCAAAAAGGCAAGTTTAGACTTGATATGAAGAAAATTTTTCATAGGATAGAGTTTTCAAAATTTAAATAGGCAGTCTTGGGAGTTGGTGTGTTTCCCTGTACAGGAAATCTAAAAGAAAGACTAGATATCCACTTTTCAAGTATATTGTAGATAGTTTAGTTTTAGTTAGGATTAGATGATTTCTGATATTCCTTCTGACTTTGACTTTGTGCAAAGTTATGTATTTCCTTTTTTAATTCCTCCTTTTTGAAGGATAGTCAAAGTCAGGGTTATTATTATTATTATAACTTCAACATATCAGGGCCCTCTTAAAACAACTAATAGGATAAATTGTACACAAACCTATAGGCACAATAAATTGAAAACATTTCAATATGTATATGAAAGCCACAATAGATATCATTTATGAAAGAAATAATTTGACTTGACAAACTTTTACAGTGTCAGTTTTTTAAAAATATTCATATTTAATGTCTTCCTCTTTCCCTCCCTCCCTTCTTCTTTTCTTTCTTTGATTCCTTCCTTGTTTCCTTTTCTTTCCTTCCCATTTTTGTTCCTCTCTCCCTCCTTCTATCCTTCCTTCTTCCTTGCTCTGTTTTTGCTTCTTCCCTCTTTCCTTACCTTTCCCCCTTTCTTCCTTCTTTCATTCATTAGCAACTTTCGAGTTCATTGTTCTACAGAGTTCTTTTTTTTTGTCTTCTTGCTCTTTACAAATTTGTAAAATAGGATAGCCTATATTAACTATATACTTCTTTCCACAACTAAAGAAATGAAATTTTATTGAACTTTTATTATATGATTTAACTTATCTTTAATCTTTTATATCTTTGTGAAGCATTTAAAAACCCGATATCAGATTGCCAAAGGAACAGATGCATCTATATGGCTGACAGAATACTCTAATCAATTCACTGCACTTCAATTGCACACATATTTCTAATACACCACTTTGGAATGTGGCCACAAGTTTTAAGAAGAAACCTTGATTCTTGGAAACACTCTAAGTATGCCAATGATCAGGATCTCTTCTAAGAGACAGAACCTCTATTGCATTGATTTCACAATTTGCAAACCAAATCTTGAATTTGAGCTTTGGGATTCAGGTTTATGACTTTTTTTTCCCCATGTTTATACTTGCTAAAAATGTCAGCAATGTTGAATGAACATTAGTGAATGGTTAGAGAGCTGTGAACATATTTAACTACTTGCATCTCATTTTATCCACACAGATAACCTTGCAGATAGGATTACTGCTAAGCTGACTCAGAATTGATTTTTATCTCTAAATACCAAAACAAAATTTGATTTTTCCCTAATAGCACACTATGAACATAGTCTCTTTTTCTAATTATTTGTAAAATATCTATCTTCATTTTTTTCAAAGTAGCATTTTAAGTTGTAGCTTTGTTTTATATTGGGTTTTGGAAATATAGTTTAGAGTTTTAAACTACATTTTTAGGAACGAAATATTTAATAGACCACTCAGCTGCCAATCAATCTAAGGCTCTGTCAAGAACAGTCAAGAAATCTATCCTTCTTTTGAAAGCCATTATTCAATTGCTGGACTTTCTCTTTGAGAGAGAGTAACAGAAACAGAAAAACTGAAACAGTTCAAGAGTCAGGGTAAATAAAACTGCTATCAAAAATATCTTTACTGATGAACTGATATAATTACTATGCATGGTAATTATATGTAAAATAAAGAAGTTTCCAGAAGAAAAAAGTAAGAAATTTTACAGCTTTGGTGTTATATTGGTTTTTTTTTTTAACAAACTGCTAACATCTTTATTAATTTTATCTAATGTAATTTTGATTGGTGGATTGTTTGTGTCTGCGTGCATTTTCATAGTTAGATTATATTTAGACCACTCTGGTATCCCTCTTATGCTGAAAAATGATAGATAACTTTTTAGTTCTAAAATTCTACAGTTCATCCAGTTATCAATAATTTGGAGCAAATAAATAAATTAAATATTGCTATAGACTCTGGATGGGAAATATTCATTGTAACCTGAAATTATCTGGTTCCTTAAATAACTACTGTTTGTACCTCCTAAATATTTTTTCCCCCTCAAGATAAAAATTTTACTTCTCTTTTCTAGTCTTTTCAGAATCTAGATTTCCTATTTTTCTATTTAGGCTCCATCATTCTTCCTGATGCTTGGCCATTGTGACTCTGCTTTGACTCTGCAACACAAAAAGTACATACAAGAAAATGTTAGGATCCACTTCTCTATACTTGCTGAGATGATGGACAACTAAAGGATTTTGTTGTACTTTTATGTGAACAAATGTATAAAATAATAATTGTATCCAACCTTTCTTTATCTCTTGAATGTATGAACTTATTTTTTAAATATTTTAGAAAGGCAAAAAGTAAATTAACCCTAGCAATGATCCAAATCTTGTGGGTTGAAATTGACTATTCACTAAGAAGAATGAATAGAAGATAACATTAAAAGGCATTTTCTTGAGGCAATCCCAAATGGTTTTGTAATCCCATATTATTTTCCACAAGAAACATTCTATTTTCACACTACACAGACACCAAAAACAGCCAGACTATGGCACAAGCCTACTGGCTCCTCTCTATCAATCTATTCCCACTAGTTCCTCAAAATTTTAATTTGTCTCTTCCAGGAATCTATCCTACCATGATTACTCCTTTAGCATGCATGCTCTCAGTTTTTGGAGAATTTAATTTGTACTATATTAATTCAAATCATTGCTTTAAGTGTTAAGTCAGATGTGTGTATATGGGTGTTGCCTTTTAACTAGTCTGAGATTTCTGGAGGGCAGGGAATGTAACTACTTCTTTTAAATCCACCCACCATATTTAGCACTATTAAGCACTAGATAATTAGTGTGGACTGAACATAATGAACTCAATTAACGACCATACCTCAATCTATTTCTTAGGTGTTAATATGATAGCTACAGGCCCATTATTTGATTCTGTAATTACCTGGAACTTAAATACCAATACTTGGGTAATTGTAGACAGAAAAGCTTTATAGTAGGAGAATTTCTTCTAGTGCTTCAATGATATAAATGTTAATTAAATGCCACTATGGACAACCCCTTTGTGCTATGCACTAGGGATACAAAATCAATTTAAAAAAATCACACCCCCCCCATAGAAATTACAGTCCACTGGAGGATACAGCATGAAACAGATAAGTAAATAGATCATTTGAGAAGGGGAGCCAAGAAAGGCTTCAAAGAGGAGGTGGTGCTAAGTCTTAAAGCTGTGAGAACATATAGAAGTAGATGAATGCTAAGTTCCCTCTCTCCCACTGTGAGCGTTTCATTTTGGTGAGAATATAGCATCCATGAAGGGGAGGACTGAACCACAGAATGTGAGAGATGGAAAAGATCTCAGTAGTCAGTTAGCTCAACTCATATTCAAATAGAATCCCCTTAGAATATACCTGACGAAAGACTATCCAACCTCTCCTTGCAGACCCAACCCAAGGAAATTTACCTCCTCTCAAAGAAGTACATTCTATTTTTTTAAAATTTTATTTAATTAGTTAATTTAGAATATTTTTCCATGGTTACAAGATTCATGTTCTTTTCCTCCCCTCCCCTAATCCCCTCCCATAGCCAATGGGCAATTCCACTGGGTTTTACATGTGTCATTGATCAAGACCTATTTCCATATTATTAATATTTGCACTAGGCTGATCATTTAGAGGCTACATCTCCAATCATATCCCCATCAACCCTTGTGATCAAGCAGTTGTTTCTCTTCGGTGTTTCTACATTAGTTCTTTCTCTGGATGTGGATAGATTCTTTCTCATAAGTCCCTCAGAATTGTTCTGGATCATTGCATTGCTGCTAGTAGAGGAGTTCATTACATTCAATTGTACCACCATGTATCTGTCTCTATGTACAATGTTCTCCTGGTTCTGCTCCTTTCACTGTGCATCAGTTCCTGGAGGTCTTTCCAGTTCATGGAATTCCTCCAGTTTATTAATGACAAAAATTAACACAAGAGAAGCAGTGAAAAAATATCAGACAAGTCTGACTTGGAAAGGGGGCCAGTGCCAGTCATATAGTAGGAGTAAGGGATGATCAATGGACAATTTTCATATTCTATTTATGCCCAGGTATTGTTAGAGAGTTGGAAGACTTCAGCAAGTTGTGTGGATCAAATCCACACAAAGGCTATATCCTTTTAAACCACTGATTTGTTTTTAATCAGTGTGTATTTAATACTGTGTATTGGTTCCAAGGCAGAAGAGTGGTAAGGGCTAGGCAATGGGAGTTAACTGACTTGCCCAGGGTCACACAACTGGGAAGTGTCTGAGGCTAGATTTTGAACTTGGACCTCCTGTCTCTAGGCCTGGTTCTCAATTCACTGAGCTACTCATCTGGCACCTGGGAGTTTTCTTTTGTGAAGATTGGATTTAGCTATTTCCTGTTTGTAACAATGAAGATACTTAGTTTAACAAAATCAGGAATATCTTGGGAATTCTAAATTACTCCACCCTATTTAGACCCTACTTTAGGGGAAGATAAAGTTGTGATCTCCTGATTGAATAATGAATGTACTTAGTTCTCACCTCATAGTGAAGCTAGAACTTTAAGCTAAGTCTATTTTTAAATCTTAATACAAAAAGGTGTTAACTAACTATAAAGGTTAAATTAATCACAAAAAAAGTTAAGTAACTCACAAAAGGTGAACTTAACAAAGAAGTGTTAAGTAACTCTAAAGATATAACAAAATCAAAGAAGATGAGAACTAAAAGTATGGGAAGTCCTTGAGAAAAGCCTTTGATATGATTGGTAGACACGAAAATTTAAAGGAAGAGACACAAGGGTGAAAGGTTTATATATTTGGGATTTTGTCTGGTTTGGTGGTAAGTTTCTGGCTGAGTTTCCTCCTTTACTTTTCCAACTTTATCCCCTTAGAAACCTTTAATCTTCTTCAGAGACCTAGAGGTGGGAATTTTAACCCCCCCCACCCCCCGGCACAGGCCAGGCAGGAGGAATCCTATATCTTCTTCCCTCCTTCTCCTTAAATTCCTTCCCTCTATATTTATTAAATTACCATAAATTTCCAGACTTACTTGGGTATTTTATTTGGGATTTTCCCCAGTGACCAATTAAATCTAGATTTTAAGTCACAACCCTAAAATTATCTTGGCACTTTTGAGGATTTAGTGTAGAGTATGTTCTATGAACTCTTTCAATGTCTATTTTTACCCCTTGTTCAAGAACATCAGGTCAGTTTTCTTGGATAATTTCTTGTAGTATGATGTCAAGATTTTTGCTATGTAAGGATTTTCAGGTAGACAAATGATTATCAAATTGTCTCTTCGAGATCAGTTTTCCTTATCTATCATCTTGTCAGGGTGATATTTTATGTTTTCTTCTATTTTTTCAGTCTTTTGACTTTGCTTTTTTAATTCTTGCTGTTTTGTAAGATCATTGGCTTCCAATTGCCTAATTCTGGTCTTTAAGGACTGGTTTTTCCACTATAATCTTTTGATTTTTCTTTTTGATTTGGTCTATCCTGCTTTCCATGGCCTCCAGCTGTTTCTCCAATTGGGATTTCCTGGCCTTTAAACTGTTATTTTCTTTTTTAACTATTTCCCACTTTTCTTGCCCAAATTCTTCCATCTTTTTGATAAGCTCCAATTTAAATTCTTCAGGAGCTTGTGACCAATTTCCATTTTGGGGGGGAAGGTTTGGATGCATTTATTTGTATGTCCTCTTCTGATATTTCCTTTGGTGTCTGGATTTTTCCTCCATAAAAATTATCCAAGGTCAATGCCTTCTTCCTGTTTTTCTTGGTGTTGGGAAGTTGTTTTTCCTGGGTGTTGTTTGGCATCACTATGGTGGTTTTTCCTTCACTTTCCAATCAGAAGTCTGAGTGAGAAGGGCAAGCTCTCTGTGTATGGAACTAAGGAGTGAGGTTTTTCCCTGAGGCCTCCTCTTGAGTCTCTGTAGCTTCTACAGTTTACTGTCCTTCTTTGCACTATCTCCACTACGCCCAAGGTCTGTGTTCTTCAGCCTGCTCTCAGGTCTAGCTGTTCTCAGGGCTAGGGCTTTGGTGGTCTTAGTCAACTGCCAAGGACCTAGAGGTGCCCCTTGCTTGTTCTAGAGGTGCCCCTCCCTCACTCACTGATTCTAGTACACTGGCTCTGCCTCTGCCTCTGTAGATGGGTTGGGGGAAGGTTGATCAGCTTGTGTTTTAGTGGAAGCTATTTCACCCCCTTATAGTGTGGAAATGTCCAAATCCAACTTACCTTCAACTCTGCACCCTACTGTATAGTTCTTTCATTCATATGAATTTGAGGTAGTCTGTATCAGTAGGTGGTGAGGAAAGGAAGAGTCCTGGGTCTACACTGACACTATGTTTATCTGGAAGTCAGAAACTTACATTGTAATGGTGGAAGAGAATACGTAAAATAGTGCTGGAAATTGAGGAAGAATACCTAGGTATGGTTGATGAGAAAAATAGGAAATAGGAGGTGGTGTCTGATAAGAGTTGGAGAGAGAGTGAGATGAAGCATGGTCTTTTAAAAAATGGTGAATCCCTCCCTGGGAATAACCACTTTTTCAAAGGGTGGCAATGGGGCTGGTGAGGAACAAGGATATCGAGTCTAGAGAGAGTTAAGGCAAGAATGAGGTCAAGCACCACTAGGGTCCTTCCTTTATTTTAATGACAAAATGAAAAGTTTGTGTTTTTTCCTATAGGCATTATGAACCACTGAAGGGTTTTGTTGTTGTTGTTTTTGCTTTTGTTTTTTAAATCCTTACCTTCTGTCTTGCAGTCAATAGTGTGTATTGGCTCCAAGGCAGAAGACTGTTAAGGGCTAGGCAATGGGGGTCAAGTGACTTTCCCAGGGTCACACAGCTGTGAAGTGTTTGAGGCCAGATTTGAACCTAGGACCTCCCATCTCTAGGCCTGGCTCTCAATCCAATGAGCTACCCAGCTGCCCCTTACTGAAGGTTTTTAAACAGAAGAGTGAAATAATATTCTGAGACAACAGATTAATTCAGAAGATTTTATGAGTAGGTCTAAAAGAAATTTTAGGTTTGTAATATTTAAAGGGATTGTTGAGGATTGAAGAAGTTACAGAGGAAAAGGAAGATTTTATAACAGGGAATGGAGGAGTTGAAGGGAGAGAGGGAATATGGTTGCCAGTGAGGTAAAAGGAGATACCCCTTGCTGAGAGGCTATCTTTGAAAATTGGGGTTCCTGAGAAATGGGCCACCTATGATAGTCTGAGGGGATGTCTTCTCTATTGATTGATGTTGAAGATACCTCAGAGCAGGTAAGCACAGACCTCCCTTAGGGACAAGCCTCCCCCCAGACAAAGATCACTCAGCAGAGGTCCAATAAATTCTGTCTGTGGTTGAATGGCTGTCCTTAGGTTCAGCTCTTTCTTTGTTCCCCTGAAACGATAGTCTTCTTATCTGACTGCAGTTATTTAAATAAAGATGAATTTAATAACAAGTCTGGATTGGAAGGTATCAGGGAAGAGGGAATAGGGGTTCCCTAGATTGGGTTTGAGTCTCTCTCAGCTTTTGAGATGAGGTCAGGCCTCGCAGGCTGGTGGAGGGTTTCTTTTATTCCTGTCTATGCTAATTTATGCTCGTTTTCTTAAGTTCAAAGTTGTTAGCAGTAGACAGAAAGAGGAAGAAAAGGTTCTGACTTTCAGAGCTGGTTGGGCCTGTCTCTTCGGGCTGACGCCCCTAAAGACCAACCTTACAGTTCCAACCACTTCCCTTCAATCCTTTTATTCAATGACACGATCACAGGAATCTAGGTAGAGCACACAGTTGGGAGAATCAGGAATAGAGGAACTTCTATCCAGAGATAGGGAGAGAGGCTTCTTCTAATTCAAGGGCTAGAAAAGAGAGAGAGAGAGAGAGAGAGAGAGAGAGAGAGAGAGAGAGAGAGAGAGAGAGAGAGAGAGAGAGAGAGAGAGAAAGAGAGAGAGTCAGTCCTTGGAGACCAACTGTCACTCCAAGTACTCCTCTCCCCACCAACTGTCATTCTTGTCAATATCTTCTCTCTAACATTCCAACTGCTGTTTGTTCCACCTGAGTGGCAGAAAGTCCAAAACTTGCTTCAGTTTTCCTTTCCACTTTTCTTTTTAGAACTTTTATTCATTCATTTCATTTGTTAGTTTATTTCCCAATCTCTCTAGGCAAGGCTATCATAAATATCACATTTAAAAGAAATAGAAATACTTTATTGGTTCATTATTTGTTATTAAAGCTTAACTGCAGTATTTGAGAGCAGTGATTAAAATGGGCACTATGTCATTTTCAAACAAATATTTAGGGAACCTGACCATAAATAGAGAATCTTTTTTCTTTAAGTTAACAAAAAACAATGCCTTTCTTCTGGGTAAGTCTCATTCCAGATCTGTCTAAAGTTCTGCTACAATTTCTTTTTTCTTTGTTTCTTTTTGTTTCCTTTTTTCATTCCTTTTGCTCTCTCCTCTTTTCTTTTCTTTCCTTCTTTCCTCCTATTTCTTATTTTCCTTTCCTTTTCTCATTTTTTCTTCTTATTGCCTCATTCTTTTAACTTCTCCTTAAAACTCCCTTTTTACCTTTCTCTTTTATTAAGAGAATTACTATTCCTTTCTTTCTTTCATATAGCCAGTTAGCAAACATTTATTAAATGCTTACTACATAATATCTTGTGATCCAAAATATTTGTACCTTCTTCCCATAATTTCATAATTATTGTTTTTCAAATAGCACTATGGCATTCATTTACATTAGTATGCCACACTATATTCAGCCATTTTTCAGTTATTGTTTATAAAGGTTGCTCCCATTCTAAAAATTAAAAAAAAATAGGGTAAATATGAATAGTTCTATCTAAGTAGATGTTTTCTCCCCCCTTTTAAAGTATTTTTAGGATGAAAATCTTGCAATGGCATGGTAGGGATTGAAAGGTATGATCAATTTTATTTTTATTGTACATCATCATATTTGCACACGGGATCATTACTTCAAATGGCTATTTATACCAATAGAAAACTAAAGCAAGAATCTCTATTTAATGGATATTCAGGTCAACAAATATTTATCAGACTTATAGTATATTTAAACCACTGGGGAGCCTTTAGAAATATTGAAGTTGGAAGTGAAAGTGAACAAAGTGTTCATATTTTTGTAAACAAAACAGAATAAGCAGGAGATTTTGAGAAAGGGATTAAAAAGTCCCTTAAAAGATAGGAGAGAAGAAGAAAGGTAAAATATCTTTCTTTGGAGACTATAAAAAAATTCACCTTTAAGCCAGGAGGAAGCAATGAGTGAATCTCATATGGTACCTCTGAATCTAGAAGTGTCTTCATTAGAAAGTTAAAATTTGGAGGTAGCTAGGTGGCTTGGCAGATTGAGAGTTAGGTCTAGAGACAGGAGGTCCTAGGTTCAAATTTGACCCCAGACACTTCCTACCTGTGTGACCCTGGGCAAGTCACTTAACCCCCATTGCCTACTCCTTACTGCTCTTCTGCCTTCGAACCAATATATGGTATTGATTCTAAGATGGAAGGTAAAGTTTTTTTTTTTTTTAAGTTAAGTTTTTTTTTTCCCCTCTGCAACTGAAGAAGAAAATGTACATGTACAAAAGGGAAAAAAAGTCAAGCCAATCTATCAGAGGGAAAAAAGAATTGAGAATGAACAAAGTGCTATACTTTATATCTGAAGAAAGAATCAGTGAATGGATTGGAGTAATTCATTCAAAGCACTGGAGATACAAAGTTATGATGTAATTTTTTAAAGGATATAATACCTGCCATTAAAGTGTTTGGATTCCAGACTTGATGTTATACAATTTGATGGATAATATATTATTTGCAAATTGGACTCACTCAAATTTCTTTTACTCTGCTGCCAATCAAAACCATTCCTTTTTCAATATTCAATAAGAAACTATTTGTGATACAAACTATTTGAATCTCTAAGGTAAATCTTCTTATGATTTGTAAGAAGACTGGCCTTAGTGATACTTCAATTCTTTCTTCCTTCTTTTTAAACCCTTACCTTCTGTCTTAGAATTGATACTAAGTATCAGTTCCAAGGCAGAAGTGTGGTAAGGACTAGGAAATAGGAGTAAAGTGACTTGTCTAGGGTCACACAGCTAGGAAGTCTCTGAGGTCAGATTTGAACTCAGGATTCCCTTTTCTCTAGGTTTGGCTCTCTATCTACTGAGCCACCAATCTGCCTCAATAATATCTGATTTAAACAGTTATTAAAGCTGTGGTTCTCAACCTCTCAATTTGTAGCAATGAGAATACCTAATGCATATCAGGTATTTACATTCCGAATCATAACTGTAGCAAAATTACAGTTTTGAGTGGACAAGGGGGACCAATTTAAAGTAAATCACTGGACTAAAAGGTAGAGCTGAAGAAGAAAAGGTTAGAAGTAGGGAAGGATATCAAAATGCCAGGGAGTCCACAAATGACAGTCATAACTTTGAACATGAATGGGATGAACTCACCCATAAAACGTAGACGAATAGCAGAATGGATTAGAATCCAAAACCCTACCATATGTTATCTTCAAGAAACACACATGAGGCGGGTTGACACCCACAAGGTCAGAATTAAAGGATGGAGTAAGACCTTCTGGGCCTCAACTGATAGAAAGAAGGCAGGAGGTGCAATCATGATATCTGATAAAGCCAAAGCAAAAATAGACCTGATCAAAAGGGATAGGGAAGGTAATTATATTTTGTTAAAAGGGATTTTAGATAATGAGGAAATATCACTAATCAACATGTATGCACCAAATAATATAGCACCCAAATTTCTAATGGAGAAACTCAAAGAATTGAAGGAAGAAATAGACAGTAAAGCCATATTAGTGGGAGACATAAACCAACCATTATCAAATTTAGATAAATCAAACCAAAAAATAAATAAGAAAGAGGTGAAAGAAGTGAATGAAATCTTAGAAAAATTAGAATTAATAGACATATGGAGAAAAATAAATAGGGATAAAAAGGAATACACCTTCTTCTCAGCACCACATGGCACATTCACAAAAATTGACCACACATTAGGTCACAGAAACATAGCACACAAATGCAGAAAAGCAGAAATAATAAATGTAGCCTTCTCAGATCACAAGGCAATAAAAATAATGATCAGTAAAGGTACAAGGAAAACCAAATCAAAACCTAATTGGAAATTAAATAATATGATACTCCAAAATCAGTTAGTTAGAGAAGAAATCATAGAAACAATTAATAATTTCATTGAGGAAAATGACAATGGTGAGACATCCTTTCAAACCTTTTGGGATGCAGCCAAAGAGTAATCAGAGGTAAATTCATATCCCTGAGTGCATATATCAACAAACTAGGGAGAGCAGAGATCAATCAATTGGAAATGCAAATAAAAAAACTTAAAAGTGATCAAATTAAAAACTCCCAGCAGAAAACCAAACTAGAAATCCTAAAAATTAAGGGAGAAATTAATAAAATCAAAAGTGATAGAACTATTGATTTAATAAATAAGACAAGAAGCTGGTACTTTGAAAAAACAAACAAAATAGACAAAGTACTAGTCAATCCAATTAAAAAAAGGAAGGAAGAAAAGCAAATTAACAGCATCAAAGATGAAAAGGGGGACATCACCTCCGATGAAGAGGAAATTATGGCAATCATTAGAAATTACTTTGCCCAATTATATGGCAATAAATACACCAATTTAGGTGATATGGATGAATATATACAAAAATACAAACTGCCTAGACTAACAGAAGAGGAAATAGAATTCTTAAATAATCCCATATCAGAAAATGAAATCCAACAAGCCATCAAAGAACTTCCTAAGAAAAAATCCCTAGGGCCTGATGGATTCACCAGTGAATTCTGTCAAACATTCAGAGAACAGTTAATCCCAATACTATACAAACTATTTGACATAATAAGCAAAGAGGGAGTTCTACCAAACTCCTTTTTTGACACAAACATGGTACTGATTCCAAAGCCAGGCAAGTCAAAAACAGAGAAAGAAAACTATAGACCAATCTCCCTAATGAATATAGATGCAAAAATCTTAAATAGGATACTAGCAAAAAGACTCCACCAAGTGATCAGAAGGGTCATCCACCATGATCAAGTAGGATTTATACCAGGGATGCAGGGCTGGTTCAATATTAGGGAAACCATCCACATAATTGACCACATCAACAAACAAACCAACAAGAATCACATGATTATCTCAATAGACGCAGAAAAAGCCTTTGATAAAATACAACACCCATTCCTATTAAAAACACTAGAAAGCATAGGAATAGAAGGGTCGTTCCTAAAAATAATAAATAGTATATATCTAAAACCATCAGCTAATATCATCTGCAATGGGGATAAACTAGATGCATTCCCAATAAGATCAGGATTGAAACAAGGATGCCCATTATCACTTCTACTATTTGACATTGTACTAGAAACACTAGCAGTAGCAATTAGAGAAGAAAAAGAAATTGAAGGCATCAAAATAGGCAAGGAGGAGACCAAGTTATCACTCTTTGCAGATGACATGATGGTCTACTTAAAGAATCCTAGAAATTCAACCAAAAAGCTAATTGAAATAATCAACAATTTTAGCAAAGTTGCAGGATACAAAATAAACCCACATAAATCATCAGCTTTTCTATATATCTCCAACACAGCTCAGCAGCAAAAACTAGAAAGAGAAATCCCATTCAAAATCACCTTAGACAAAATAAAATACCTAGGAATCTACCTCCCAAGACAAACACAGGAACTATATGAACACAACTACAAAACACTCTCCACACAACTAAAACTAGACTTGAACAATTGGAAAAACATTAACTGCTCATGGATAGGACGAACCAATATAATAAAAATGACCATCCTACAAACTTATTTATCTATTTAGTGCCATACCCATTGAACTCCCAAAATATTTCTTACTGATTTAGAAAAAACCATAACAAAATTCATTTGGAATAAAAAAAGATCAAGGATATCCAGGGAAATAATGAAAAAAAAAACACATATGATGGGGGTCTTGCAGTCCCAGACCTTAAACTATATTACAAAGCAGCAGTCATCAAAACAATTTGGTACTGGCTAAGAAACAGAAAGGAAGATCGGTGGAATAGACTGGGGGAAAGCGACCTCAGCAAGACAGTATATGATAAACCCAAAGATCCCAGCTTTTGGGACAAAAATCCACTATTCGATAAAAAACTGCTGGGAAAATTGGAAGACAGTATGGGAGAGATTAGGAATAGATCAACACCTCACACCCTACACCAAGATAAATTCAAAATGGGTGAATGACTTAAACATAAAGAAGGAAACCATAAGTAAATTGGGTAAACACAGAATAGTATACATGTCAGACCTTTGGGAGGGGAAAGACTTTAAAACCAAGCAAGACATAGAAAGAATCACAAAATGTAAAATAAATAATTTTGACTACATCAAATTAAAAAGCTTTTGCACAAACAAAACCAATGTAACTAAAATCAGAAGGGAAACAACAAATTGGGAAAAAATCTTCATAGAAACCTTTGACAAAGGTTTAATTACTCAAATTTATAAAGAGCTAAATCAATTGTACAAAAAATCAAGCCATTCTCCAATTGATAAATGGGCAAGGGACATGAACAGGCAGTTCTCAGTCAAAGAAATCAAAACTATTAATAAGCACATGAAGAAGTGTTCTAAATCTCTTATAATCAGAGAGATGCAAATCAAAACAACTCTGAGGTATCACCTCACACCAAGCAGAATGGCTAGCATGATAGCAAAGGAAAGTAATGAATGCTGGAGGGGATGTGGAAAAGTAGGGACATTAATTCATTGCTGGTGGAGTTGTGAACTGATCCAACCATTCTGGAGGGCAATTTGGAACTATGCCCAAAGGGTGACAAAAGAATATCTGCCCTTTGATCCAGCCATAGCACTGCTGGGTTTGTACCCCAAAGAGATAATGCACAAAAAGACTTGTACAAAAATATTCATAGCTGCGCTCTTTGTGGTGGCCAAAAACTGGAAAACGAGGGGATGCCCATCAATTAGGGAATGGCTGAACAAATTGTGGCATATGTTGATGATGGAATACTATTGTGCTCAAAGGAATAATAAAATGGAGGAATTCCATGAGGACTGGAATAACCTCCAGGAAGTGATGCAGAGTGAGAGGAGCAGAACCAGGAGAACATTGTACACAGAGACTAATACACTGTGGTATAATCGAACGTAATGGACTTCTCCATTAGTAGTGGTGTAATGTCCTTGAACAATTTGCAGGGATCTAGGAGAAAAAACACTATTCATAAGCAAAGGATAAACTATGGGAGTGGAAACACCGAGGAAAAGCAACTGCCTGACTACAGTGGTTGAGGGGACATGACAGAGGAGAGACTCTAAACGAAACTCTAATGCAAATATTGACAACATGGAAATGGGTTCAAATCAAGAACACATGTGACACCCAGTGGAATCACGCATTGGCTATGGGGTGTGGGGGGGAGGAAAAGAAAATGATCTTTGTCTTTAATGAATAATGCTTGGAAATGATCAAATAAAATATTATTTTAAAAAAATTACAGTTTTGAAGTAGCCACCAAAATAGTTTTTTGGTTTGGGGTCACTGCAACATGAGGAACTGTATTGTGGGGTCATGACATTAGAAAGGTTGAGAACCACTGTATTAAAAGAATATTAGATTATAGATTTAGAGTCAGAGGCAAGCATAACAGAATGTTAAAACTAGAGATCATTTAGTTCAATCCATTTATTTTACAAGTAACAAAGCTTAGACCCAGGGAGAGGATCAAGAGACTTATCCAAAGTCACAAATCTCACTCAAGGTAGCAGTGGCTCTGGAACCTGAGTATTCCAACTTCCAGGATAGTGGAAACTATACTAAACTGCCTCATCAGAGAAGATACTATTCATAATCGTTAAGTATCTCAAGGAGAAAATGGTGATAGATCAAGTTCAAGTAGGAATTTAGTTTTGACAAGGTTCTTTGTGACATTGCAAAGTAAATTCTATAAGTTGTCCAAGACACCTAACTTAGTTGGGTCTCAGTTTCTCTGACCTCCCATGAAAGGCAAACCATTAACTAACCTACTCAAGGTGACCTTGTGGGCAAATGCAGGTGATTCCTGGAAAGGTTTGTACAGCATCCAATCAAGAGAGTGCTAGTAAATGTTTAACAGTCAGCTCTATAAAATTAAGAGTCCCACTTTTAAATTTAATCTGCATTATGAACACTTTCTCTGTCACTTTTTTTTCATCTAAACAATCGAAAAACAATCAATCAAGCCCTGATTTGTAGCATTTACTAATTCCTGAGGTATAAATGTTTATACTGAGATTTTAGCAATTGGTTCTGGAGGGCCTAGACTACTGACTGGTTCCAGCACACTCCTGCACCCAATAGAAAGTATCATGTACTATATTAATAGTTATGATTTTATGAAGACCAAGAGTAAACCAGAGCAATTCTCCTTCTTGGATCCTGATTTGAAAACTATGTAAATTCGCCAGACAGAAAATATAACTAGTTCTCAATTAGTGGTAACAATGAATCCTGTGAAATAGTCACATCATTTGAATTCATACTGCATGTTTCCCTCGAGTTGGAACCACTTAACATTTTTTTACCCAATTATTACACAGAACGGTATAAGTCTGAATATAGGAGGCCACTTCCCAGGCTCCGTTATTTACATGAATCTGGAAACAACTGTACAGTCTTGCAGAAGAGACGTAAGTTCTAGAAAATTGGGTTCCTTGACATTTGCATCCCTATTCATTTGAAAGGTAGTTATGGAATGTACAGTCAGAAATATAACTGGCCATTTTTTACACCTGGCTCAAGTTCTGAGAACTATGCCCCTCCAATTGGTCCTCCATAATTTTCCAACCCATAGGAAAACAGTCCTGTAATTTTAGCTATATTTATAAATCTCCTTAGGTTTCTGTGGTATTTTTTTTTCTACTCACAACCTCATTCAGAATGTTGTTATTTTCGCAGAGGAAATCAAAGAAGGGGGATTAAAATTACAAGTCAAATTTTCAAGTTGGAAAATAGCAATGGGTGCATTAAAGGAGCCTGCACTTAACTTGGACTCTGTACCCCTCCTGGCAACTCCCTTAAGTGAAGTGTGTTAGGAGAGCATACCAGCAAAATGCTAAGCCTACTGTTTCATATTTCAGAGTAGATACAAAGTCTATCATCAACTGTTATTTGTTCCATTTCCAATTTTATTTATTTGTACTTTTGATTAGGGTGAGAGAGAGTGCGAGCAAATTTGGCCCTTTGCTTCCTAACATTTAAATGTCAAACATGTTCTCATTGCCTCCATGGGAGCTTCATTACTGACCCACATCCCAGCAAAGCTGGTGATATTTTATACGCACTTAGAATGACAGAATACAGGTCTCTCTGGGATTCACGCGCCTCTGCTGGGATTTTCACACCTTTCTGCATGTTAACATGAAGCAACAGCTGGGATGGAGAGAACTGATAAAAATAGTAATGCCATGCTTCAAAATTGCTGCATGGGAAGGAAGAGAAATAAATTATTTAATGCTGGAGTGGCATTTAATTCTTCATTTCTGTGAACACCTTTTCAAGTAGGAGAAAGGTTTCCTTTACTGTTATCAATCCTCTGTTGAAGTGTGTACATCTGGGGAAACTGTGCCCATTCTTCTACCCCTCTACTCTGTGCCACCCCCATCCCAACTTAAAAAAAATTAATTGAGTTCCTCTTTTTTGCTTCTTTTAGAACATCTGATCAAACATTATCAAATGACAGACCGTGTAATGGGGCAGCTTAATTTCTGTAAGTCTTCATTCTCTTAATTTTTGGAATTTTCATTCCAAGGTTGCTGTTCTCTGAGGCTGTAGAGATTTCCCGGCAGTTGCCCTATCTTTCCATTCATTAAAGTAGTGGCTTGCAATTAAACATTCTGACATAACATAGTTGAGATTCTTTGGCAGCAATGTTAACCATTTTCAAGAGTTTCCTTCAGACAGCTCTAACTTTTCATATCCTCCTGAAGGCTTGCCACCTTCTTTTAATAACTTGAAAAAATAAGCTTCTCTCAGGAACTTCATTGTTCCAATATTTTCCCAGCACACATTTGCTTCTTTTAGAAATGGGTAATGCCTATGTATATTTATAGAAGCTATGTGTACATATGTATATTATAATTTGACATCTAACATATAAAAAGTCAGCAGCCTGAATAGATCTTAGAGAAAAGTTATTAGAAATCTAATATTTTTTCTTCAAAGAGCCATATTTTCTCTTTCCAAAATATTTGATCATTTCACCACAAAACTGCACTTAAAAATGTCATATTCGGTAAAACTAAATGTTTTAGAGGCTATGCAATTTTAAAACATTTTAAAGATTAAATGTGTAAAAAATAAAAAGACTAAAGAAAAATGATTAGATGGTAAATTTAGGGCTCTTTCCCCAAAGGAATAGGAAAAATATTTAGGTTTGAAATGTCTTGGATTGTCTTAGGGCACCATCACAAAGCCTTCTTCTTAATGGAGGAATTCAGGAATGGAAAATTTGTAGTTTTAATTTTGTTTGCGTTTTAGCTGCTTGTATATTTTAAGCTTTCTGTTTGGAAATCTTAAAGCAGTTTTTCAGCAATCTCACTGAAATTCAAAGTAATAAATAGAGTGCAGAAGGCAATGGAAAGTCAAAATGAGCTTTTGTATTTTGTTGGGTTTTTTTAAGTGACCATCACAAATGGAAACTTTGTACTTACCATTCTATCTTGGGTACCATCTAATTCTAATGTAGCAATCACTGACAGGTTGGGCTGTACCCAGTGCATTAACTATTATTTTCTAAATCTCTTCAAAGTATTATTTAAGGTTATAAACAAATTCAAATTTAATTTCTATTTGGAAAGTTACTTTAACTGACATTTTAATCCAAATTACCAATGCAGTATTGAACTCAGAAGAGGGACAACACACACATAGTAAAGATGCTGCCTCTGACTGTGACTCAGCTGGGTCACTTAGTTGCTCTCCAAACCTAAGGAGATTTTATCTGTTCACATAGGGATAGGTTACAATTTCCTTTCTGTCTTGTGACAGAGGCTGGCACTAGAGAAAAAGTGCCAGGCTGAAGAGCATGTGAAATTGATCACCTTGATGGGGGAGGAGCTGCAGGACTTTGGAATCTTGGAAGAGGAGAAGACTGGCTGGAGGAGAGAGCAGTGAGGCCCTTAGTCAGGAGAGGTGGATAAAGACTTTCTCTTGAGGGTTACCCACTTTCCCTGCTGGTGACTGGTAATCTTTCCCCCTTCCCCAACATTTCCCAATCAAAGGGACTTTCTGAAGAAAAACCTGAGCAGACTTTACCTCAGCTCCTGTTGCTCAGGTGTGAGTCACCTGACTTTCTCTCAGGGGGCTCAGACTGCCAAGGCCTGAGTTCCCCCAAAACTTAAAGGAGGGAGGAAAAGGATTTAGATAGAGACAGGGACACCCTTTCTCCACTTTCCTCTTCCCATTCTTCCCTGCCTGTTATTCCTTTTGTATTATCTGAGTGAGTTGAAATTAAAAGATATCTGTTCCCCAAGCTGAGTGTGAGTGAACAGATCAAGGGGAGACCTTTGGTCTCTAGTAGTGGAGGGGGGGGACAAGAGGGACAAGAGTGAATTGGGGAAAGCAGCTTTAGCTAAGGAGGGAAGGCAGAAGGGGGAAAATCTTCAAACTCCCTCTCCTCTCTCTGAGCCAACCCCAAACATCAGCTGTCTCCCCTGCACCCCACTTTGTGAAGGGGGTCTCTTCTCTTTCCCCTTCACAATACTGATTTAACTTCCCCCTCAAATCCAACTTAGCCTCCTTTTTAAAATACATTCTCAACACTTGCTTTACAATCTAGAAGGTTTTCCAGTCAGAGATTTAATCAGGAATGCTGTTACATGAATGTAGCTTTACCTTTGTTGCCTGAATTTATTGGGTTCTAACAAGTTTGTTGGTGTGAAAAGTAAAATTATCATTGGTTGTATTGTCAACTGCTTTCTAAAAACATATCAACCAAATATCACACAATAGAAACATGGATGATATTTTCAAATAAAATTATTTTAAAATCATTTTCTATTTTCAAGTGATTTTACAAGCATTATCACCAGCAAAGTTCTGGGAAGCAATTTGATTTAACAGAGTGCCAAATGAGGCAAGGGGAAGACTTGGATTCAAATCCCACCTTTCATACTTACAGGTTTTGCGACTCTGAGAAAGGGCGTTTAGTTCCCCAAGCAGAGGAAATTAGAGTCTCTCTGGGTATTCAAATAAGGTTTACACATAAAAACATTATAATAAATATAAAAGGATAAAAAGGATAAAATAATAAAGGATAAAATTCACATTTAATTCAATCCAATTCAACAAGAATTTGATATGTGCCTGTGCGCCAGGCATTAATGCCAAGTGATGGATTACAAAGACAAAAATGAAAATAGTCTCCCCACCCCAAGTAATTTATATTCTGCTAGGAGTAAGCAACTTGTAAACAGACAATCAAATAAATACAAAATATGCATACAAAGTAATCTTACAGGAAGCATCAATAATAAGTTTACTATGAAAAGACCTTGTGTAGGAGTCACCTGGGTTGATCAAAGGATACTTTCTAGAAAATGAAACAAGTTCAGTGCATTGGTAAGTAATGGCTGGTACTGTTAGTTATTTGAGGGCATGAACTATTTTTCTTTTTGTCTTTGCATCTCCATCATTCAATGCAATGTTTAGTGATTAGAAGCCACTTAATAAATGCTTGTCAAATGTATTGTCAGCTGTTAAATAAATTGCTAAATTACTACATGTGGACTTTATCAATCAAATATTTTAGGTGAGAATCTAGAATTAGACAGTCTCACATGTGGTCTACTAGGGAACAGATATAGATTAGGAAGACTTTAAGCAGGGATGTGCCAGTAAATGTTTAACCACTGGCTCTTTGGGAGGAAAAAAATGTTCACTAGAGATACTTTTAATTTTAATTTGTATAACATTTTCGATATCACTTTCATAAAGTGAGATGTAAATACTCAGGCACGGGTTTTCTCTAGCTTGTAAGAGCTGGCTTCAGCACACCATTGTTAGGAACCAATTGTGAGGTTAGTCTGTCTGGATCTTTCATGGTCACACTGAAGTCACATAGTGGCACAAAGAAAGATGCAGAGTTCAAAGTCTCAGTTTTGAGGCAATAGTTGGGGAATCTAGAGAGCAGATCCAAACTGGGACAAAAGGTTAAAATAATCAGGGTTTTCAGAAGATCCAAGTTGACTGAGGTTTTTGATGCTGAGGCATCCATGTTTTATCTGGTAGACCTTCCCTAGACTAGTTTTATAAAGGGCTTTTCTCATCTCTGATGAGATTATTACCTTCTGTCAGAGCGCAGGGTATCTTTGGTATGTACAAGGAAGACCTCAGCATGTCCTATAACTACTCAGTTCAATGGAAAGGAAAACCGTGATCTAGAAAGTGGAGTTTAGGCCTCCTAACTGGAACTATCTCATTCCTACATTCAGACAAGGGTTTCGATTGGGCATGACAATACTTGTGATTGATACATCATGAGATATTACTATGGAATAACCCAATGTATGACTACAGCAATTTAGTCAGCCCAGTTTGCTGTGAGTCATCTAAGAGGAAATCAGTGTTTCCAGGTTACCTCTGGACTTCTGTATCATGGAGCTAAGCTGTAAACAAAGTTGACTCTAGAGTAGAAAACCAAACTCGCCTAGCAAACCAGATCTGACATCAAAAGTAGAGTCAGCCTTGTTGTTCACAACTTAACTTAATGATACTTGATACATATCATTCTACACACACACACACACAGACATACACACGCTCATTTGTGGGAGCATGCCATTTGTGGCTAGTACATTTATTTATTTTTAATGGCGAAATAGAACCCTTTTCCAGGTCAGAGAATCACTTAGCACTACTAAAAATCAATCCAGCCTGCAAAATGAATAGAGATCCAGCCTTGGAGTCAGAAAGACTCAGATTCAAATTTTGCCTCTGACACATACTATTTTTGTGACTCTAGATAGGTCACTTAATTTTTCTCAGTGCCCCAGGTAACCCCCTTAAACCAAAAGCTGTAGAGCAGTTGCCATGTTGGTAGAGAGAGTTCCCTTACCAAGAACTATCTATGCCAGTGAAATCACAGGTCAAGATGAAAATAAATAAATCAATGTCACTGTCAATATGGTAGACTGGGAATAACACTGCATTTGGAATCAAATCCAATCTCCAATATAGCCCAGCTGTGTGATCCTGAGCAAATCACTTAATCTCTGCCTCAATTTCCTCATTTGTGAAATGGGGATAATAAAATCAGTTCTAACCATCTTATAGTCATTGCACCAATAAATCTTTAAATCATAGGGTATGATACAAATGTGAATTACTATTTCTTCAAATAAACAAAGCATTGAAACCTGTGAAAAGACACCTGGGACTCATTCAGATTTTTAAAACTTTGTTTTGATTGACCTTGAGAGCAAAAAGAACTGATACTTATTTGGATAGGAAGTGATCTGATCATGCCACAATTTGCTGAAGTAGTTTTAGTGACTCCCTATTATGGCCTTTCATGTAAAACACAAACTCTTTTATTTGGTCTGGATTTCACAATCTAGTTCCAACCTATATTTTCAGATTTTTTCCAATGATGTATTCTTTCATGTTTATTCCTGTTAATCTAGTTCTTCCCTGATTAACAATGTGGCAAACTGGATAGAGTGTGGGGCTTGGAGTCAAGAATTCCTGAGTTCAAATCTTGACAATAACTGGGTGACTCTGGGCCAGTCATTCATTTTCTCTCAACCTCGGTTTCCTCATCTATAAAATGAGAATGATCATAGCATTTACTTCAGAGGGTTATTGTAAGGATTTAATGAGACAATGTGTATTGTCTTTCGCTAGTTATTATTCTTAGCCAAATTGGTCTACTGGTTTTCCCCACACAAAATATTTCACCTTCCTTCTCATTGATTTTTCAATCTGTCAGTCCTGATGGCAACCCACTTCCTTTTCACTTTTGCCTCTTGGAATCTCCATCTTACTTCAAAATTCAGTTTAGGTGCTACCTCCTGACCCCCACAATTAACAATTCTCTTCCAAATATGCCCTTCAAATTACTTATTTATCTTTGCCTATATTGGATCCTGCTATTAGTTTGTAAAGTGTCTGAAAGCTGGGACTATTTCCTTTTGCCACTATATCACCAACCACCTGGTATAGCTCCATGCTCATAATTTATACTTAATAACAATATCTTCCATTTATGTAGCGATTTAAGATTTGAAAAGCATGCTACACATTATCTTGCTTGGTCCTCACATTAACCCATTTCACAGATGAGGCTGAGCAGGTTTAAATGACTTGCCATGGTTCACACAGGTAGAAAGAGTATCTAAGATGTGATTAAAACTCATCTTGATTTGAAGTGTAGCACCTAATTGCTAACCCCTTTCATTACCTTGCAAAATGCTTCTTGAATTGAGTTGAATTGAATTGCTTTCCAAAGTCTGAAAGATCATAAATGGTTCTCCAAATATGAGCTGTGGTGATGTGTGGATTTGTAGTTAAAGACAGCCATATTCTGTCATGCTGGGAAATTCACTTATCCTTCCCCATTACTACTGTTTAAACAGGTACCTCTGTTTAGAATGTGTATAACAAACCTTACCTTGCTACGAGAAGTGTGAAGATCAATAAAATGATGTTGACAAAGCACAAAGAGAAAATGGCACTCCTTTGAAATCTGGAACCTTATTAGGTTACGGAAATTTCAACTATTCTTTCCATTTATGGTGTATTTGGTAAAAAGATATCATGGGAATCACCTCTAAAATTTTTTTAAAGTTTATCTTTTCCCCCCTATTGTCTATACTTTCCAAAGAGCAAAATAAAACTGATCTCATTTTTAAAAAATCCAAATTGTCCATACATCATTACTAACTAGGGAAATGTAATCATGTGGCTATCTGGAAGGCTGCCGTGCCAAATTAAAATGCTCAGCATTTTTCAGCACCATTGGCAGCTTCCATAAGTATATTTAACAACACTAACCCCACTGACATGAATAACTCTGAATGTAGTGACACTGACCTCCTCACTACAAATAGAGAAATAGAGGATCTCAGGGCTTTAGATATAATAGATGCTCAAGAAGGGTGTGTTGAATGAATGAATAAGTGAAAGCCCCTAAATTATTTAGAGTAACTATAGATTGATTTCTCATTTTAGCCAGGATCTCACTTGATTTTCCCCATGTAGACGTAACCCTAAGTCAAATGGCTGAGATATTTTTATTTGTTCTATGCAGCTATACAGGCAGCATGCTGGGGCTAGACTATCCTAGTATTTCCTAAAAGATCCTCAAGGAGACTGTCCCCTTTCCTGCCCAAATGTTATAGCATGGGCTTTTTAATTTCAGGAAAAGTCAAGTTATTTGTAGGAGCTCTTGGGATTTTCCATTGCTTTTGTAGAACACTATGGGTTTTTTTTTAGATGATGTATTAATTGTGGGCTTTGTACCAGGGCCTGGCAGAGCAGGGAGGCTCCTTCCTGCAGGCAGAGCAGATGCACTCTCTGGAGCACATGTTACTTCAAGAAGGGCTTATGTCTCAAACAGAGTGTCAAAGAAGAAGCAACCACGTAGACAAAATGGGGAGGGGAGTGTCTGCACCACACAGACACAGCCCCTTTCATTCAATGCCAATGTACCTGAGAAGGGGAGGGAAGAGAGTCAACAATATTTCATAAAGAGAGAATTTCCCCAGCTCCTTTTTATTCTTGGCAGCAATTTCACGAAAATCTGAGGAGAGGCACGGAAATGGGAAAAAAAAAAAGATTCCAAGTTCCACTCCAACTCAGAGGTGATTGTTTACCCAAGTAAAAAAGTCTCTGGTGAATAATTTCATTTATAATTAAATCTAATAATAAGCCAGTGTAGTTAAATTAATTTTGAGCTAATTCCACTGGAACTCCATGTCCTGGTATCACTTCTGAACAGGAGGATTCAGTGTAGTCCAATATGACTCACTCATTTACTTACCAACAGCAGCCTCTAGGGATGGATGTGCTTCAGGAGCCTGATAAATAAGTGTTATTATAAACCAGATAGTGTACTAATGAAGTGTGTTGGGGGAAGAATGCCTGCTGCCTTGGTTCCAGAGTATAATTTCATTGTTGTCATTATTGTGAAGTTATCTGTGGGGCTGTGTTATGCGTCCATCACACAGGAGAACGGATTTTCATGAGTAATTTTCAATCCACATCCTAAACTTGTGCTAAAGTTTCTTTGTACAAGACTGAAATAATCTAAGATATGGACAGGCAAAGTAACAGGTCTACAGGTTTTGTTCAATCTTCTTAGCTTACTAGGTCAGACATGTTAGCTGAAGGGAGCTGTATTCTTGGGGGGTGCTATGCCTACCCTAAAACCCTTTACCTGCTCAAACTCTGCCTCATTCCTTTAGCTTAATGTCTGATTCTCTATTAAAATATGGTACAATGAACAGTGCACTAACTCTGGAGTCAGAGGATCAGGGTTCAAATACTGTCTATCACTTGCTAGCTCTGATTTTAGACAAATCACCTAACTTCCCCTACCTTCAGTTTCCTCAATTAAAATTAGAAGAGATGAACTCAATGCCCTCTGATGTCCCTTCTAGATCTATGGTTCCCACTGAGAAGATTGATAACTTAAAATGTTTTTAGAACTCCATTGCCCTCTGATGTTCTTGATCTATGGTTCCCACTGAGAGAACTAGCACCTTAAACTGTTTTCAGCATCTTTGGCTTAGTACAGTGATGGTGAACCTTTTAGAGACAGAGTGCAGGGCCCTTCCCCCACCTTACCTCCCAGGCCTAGTGCCATGCCTGCCCACCCCACAGAGTGAGAGTGCCAGGCATGCCTTGCCCCCACACACATAAAGGAGAGGGAGAAAGCCCATTGGGCTGCAGGACAGAGGGGTAGGCAAAGTGAGGAATGTCCTCAGCAAGTGTAGAGAGGGAGGGAGGAGTGGCCAGAGATCTCTGCTCTCTTCTAGCTTTGTTGCCTGTGAGCCATCCACCTTACCATTTGTGTACTCCCATTGGGCTGCTGGGCAGAGGGATGGGTGATGTGAAAAAATGTTATCAGGCATGGTGGAGAGAGGGAACAGAGCAGTTCTACCCAAGTCCCTCTGCCTCTCTAGTAATGAACTGGGGGTGGGGTGGGGTGGGGAGCAGCCATGTGCACACAGAGCGTGCTCTGCATGCCATCTTTGGCACTGTGCCATAAGTTTGCCATCATTGGCTTAGTGGAAATCACCCTAATTTAGATTCAGAAGAGCCCTAGGTTTGGATCCCACTTCCAAAGTTTGCTATCTATGTGATAATAGGCAAGGTATCTAACCTCTTTGACCCTTATCTGTAAAATTGGAATTGTAATAATACTGAAACAATATGGCAGAGTGGGGAAGAGCCAGACTTCATGCTAGAAAGATGTGTTTGAGTTCTGCCTCTGACATATACTAGCTATGTGGCCCTGGGCAAGTTATATCCTACTACACCAGATAGCTCTCTAAACAGTTTGCAGATAAGGTATTGATTGGTAGAGGGAGTTTATTCACTCATGAGTTACTTATAACAAATGAAATCCCAGTTTCATATTCTGAATACTATTGCTTATATTGACTTCAGAAGGATTTTGGGAGGGATAAATTGAGATAATGTTAAAAAAAAAGTGCCATATTAATTGTCAATTATTTGTATTTTAGAAAGAAAAACATTTAGATGCCTTTTTGAGGGCAAAGGAAGAGTCAACTGGAAGGGTGAAGGCATTAAAAAAGAGCACATCTGAGAGGCAAGGGGTACCAGGGACAAACTTCACAAAACTTCGGTCATTCTGAAGAGGAGTATCTGAATTCTTTTTCTGATGTTGTATTTGTATTCATCACCCTCAACTTGCAATTCTTGGTTCTGAAGCCTTTTTTTTTTTTAAATGTTCCTGACTATACCAGACCCAAAGTGGCCTTTACTTAAGTAGTTTTAACATTTCTCCTAAGTTGCATTTATGGTCCAATTTATTGAATTATCCAGAAATCTAGGTCCAAAGTGATATCTTGCCCCTCAGAACTAATCTCACATAAATCACAGTGTTTGAGTAATTAAGCCTGAAATGAAGTACAGCTAGTTGGCTCACTGAGAGCCAGGCCTGGAGTCTCGAAGTCCTGGGTTCAAATCTAGCCTTGGACACTTCTTAGCTGCATGACTCTGGGCAAGTTATTTAACCCCAACTGCCTAGTCTTTACCACTCTACTGTTTTAGAATCGATACTTGGTATTGATTCTAAGACAGAAGGTAAAGGTTTTTTGAAAAAAGACTGAAATGGCATTTAGCTATGGCCATTAATATGCAATAAGTAACTGTACTCTTGTAAACATATTAAACCTATTTTTTTGATGAAGAATCAAGATTGACTTTTAAGGTTTTTACTAGTACCATTTAAAGAGTCCAAAGTAATTTATCCTGATATACAAGGCTTATTCTTATTAATGGTTATCCAATGTTACTCTCTCAAAATTAGCTAGAGTTGTGCAACTCTTTTGAGTTTTGTTTTCTTGTTATTCTATTTATGTATTTTTTTTTTTTGGTGGCTTACAGTGCCATGCAGAGTGTCATTCCCTGATATGATTTATTGTGAAGAGAATTATAGACCATTCATTGGAAAATGCAGACGAGTCATGGGAAAAGGGAGCTGTAATACTTTTTGGCTATGTATGCTGAGGACTGGGGAGCTTGACATTTAGGTTCCTGTGCAAGATGTAATTTCCAGCTGAATAGCTCAGGCACTTATCCAGCTTTTACTTTGGCCCCAACTGTGTGTTAAGTGCAACCGACATCTCTTTTAAAAGCTCCTCACAACAATCAGAGTTGATGTGACTGTTTTGTTTTCAGCCAAAGGAAGCAGCAGTTACACCAGTAAGGAAATTTGTGCTTATGCACAACTATGGCTTGAGCTGGACTGAGGCACAGGAGCACAAATGGAAGGTGGAGTAGCACGAAATCTGTTCAGGATTTCCATTTATAGTTTTAAGAAGAAGTTTTAAGGAGAAAAGGCATGACAGGAGGAATAGAAGCATTTATTTTTCTTTGTGGGAAAAAAAAATTAACCTACTGGTTTCTGTGATAGTCCTATCAGCAGCCTGAAAATATTAATGATTAAAATATTAGAAGTTTAGGGGGATATGTCCTTTAAACTAAAAAACTATAGGGAGGTTTCTTGAAATATCCTCCACCCATTCAGAAAATGGCCTACAATATAAAATAATACACTTAATCTTAGCCAAAAGGCCAACAAGTGATCAATATAGAATAATAAAGAGAACCATAACAGAAGGCCAGTTTTATTTCCAGAACTAATCAATTTGAGATTTGTATACTTGTTGCTGCCTTTTAAGACCATGAGAGAAGAAATGAGGGAGAATGGAAAGAGCATTGATCTTAAAATCAGAGGAATTGAGTTCAAATCTTATCTCAGTCATTTACTACCTCTATGATTTTGAGCATGTCACACAAACCTTCAAGACCTCAGTTTCCTCATATATAAAATGAGATGGCTGGGCTAGATAGCTTCTAGGGTCCCCTCTAGTTCTAATTGTATGAATCTATACTTTTTACCTATGTTTGTAACCTAAAATTGTATGTATTTTTATTTTTATGTTGAGCCTATCTTCTTTTCTCTCATTGTTACTTAATTCAGTCTGACATAATTTTCTTCAGGTATTTTATCTTTTCTCTTTAAAAATTTCAAGACAAATTAGTAAGCTTACATATCAAAATATCTTGTCAAGAAATGTTCTTGAATCCGATTGTTCAGTTTATTGACAAGTCTTTATTAAGGATACACCTATAAAATAAGGTAGTTCCTCCCTTCAAAGAGCTTACATTCTAGGAAATGATAAGATAAATCACAGATGATTTATGAACATAGATAAATAAAACACATGAAATAACTTCAGTGATTAGAAGGGGATGGGACACCACTGACTTCAGGGATGAAGAAAGGCCTCTTAAAGTTGGTGGAACTGAAGCAGAGGCTGAAAGAGATCTGGGGATTCCAAGAGATTCCCATGAAGAGGGAAAGTATTTGACACTTGGTTATGTTATGATACCCCAAAGAGCAAATTAGTTCATCAAGACAGCACATCAAAAAGGGCCTAGAATCTCTTCCTCTGAGAAGCAACATATCTTGCTGTACAGAAAAATGCTACCAAGAAAGAAAACTTAAATTAAAAACAACTAGCTCTTATTCTCTGATGCTGTGAACTGAAAGAATTAGTTGGGCACACACAACAGTATTGTGACAAATGTTTAACAACCAGCTATCTACCTCCCCCTTGCCAAATGCATGTGGGACATACTTTTAAGTTTAATCTTCACTATTAACATGTTTTCCATCACTTCCTTAATTCTAGATAATCAATAAAACAATAAGCCAAGTCTAGAACATTTGCCTAGTTTCCAAGGGGTTCAGCTCAGGTGTGAGATGGCTCTTACATATCACTGGGCACACAGATCTTACCTTCTGGTCAAACTAGCTTTCTTTCCAGTAGATAACAGCTGTTTACTATTCACTAAGGAATGCATTCAAACAAATCTATAGACTAAAGAACCATCAGAACTCACAACAGACCTTTAATCAGTTTCTGATTTAGGCAGAATCTTTCACAGATATTACAGGCCCCCTTCACATTCAAATGTCGAGATGCATTTCCTCTCCTCCCACTTTCTAAGAAATTTTAAATAAATCTTTACTAAAATTACTATGTCCTTGAATGAGTCCCTCCTTCAGATTGTACATATTGTTCTGATTGTAGAAACTTCAAGATGTCCTCTTGTTGGAGCTAAGTCTTTATGTGAATATGTATGTATTTAATTATCCAGAGGCTCTGGTCTCCATGTGTTATGCAGGACTTTGAATTTGTATTGCTATTCTACTTCACGGGTTTTTCTCTTCTTTTACCTAGAATTTAGGAAGTTCCTAAAGGGCAGACCCCTATTCTGCTTAACTTTGCTAAAGGGCCAGACACATCAAGTGATACTTCTAAGGTACCCAGGACTTTACTAGATACTGTCTCAGTGTTTGAGGGATATTATTTGAAGAAATAGCAATGATAATAATGAGTCTCTCCTCTTTCCCAGGAGACATTGTATCTATCTACTTTCTCTGAAAATTTTGCCTCCTATTCCCCAAAATGATTTCTCAAAGACTCTGTTCTGTGCCTTTACAAAGTGAATACTGATCATAAGATTTTGACTGCTTTGCTCATGTGCCATAGGTCAGAGTCATTTAGCCCTCCTTTATCTATTTCTGGAAGCAATATTAGAGAAGTTCCTGAATAATCTTTGGCAGGGATGCAGATTGAATAAATGATGATGAGTTTCATCTGGTAATAAGGATAACTGTGATCGGTGCCTAACAAGACAAAAAATTGGAAGTAGATCAGAATTTAAGTTGGCCTTCTCAATTATGCACTGAGTTTTTCACACTATGTGGATTACACCACGAAAAGAATCCCTTCACTGTCTCTCAGTAAGGGTTATGTGCTATGAAAGCTTATCATTTCTGTTTATATGTTCATACCTCTGTAGAGATCTTGGTCCTAATGGAAGCTGAGCTCAGAAATTTATCAAAAGAATACCCACGTAAGCCCAATGCAATTCTCTATTCCATGTCCCCCCTTCCCCCCCCCCCAATTATAGTTAAGCTTTATGGAGTAGTAAGAGAAGCAGAGCGGCATAGGGGATAGATGGCCTGTATTGGAATAGGAAAGACTTGTTTAAATCCCATTTCTGATGTATACTGGTTGTGTGACCCTTAGAAAGGTGAGAGCTCCCAGGCAACTTTCCAAGATTTTATGTTACAGTGAGACAGATTTAGATTTGAAGAAAAAAGAAAGAAATCATGAATCATGGTTGACTATTCACCTTTGGCTTGATCAAAATAAGAATTTGAATCTGAATGGAAGGGTAAACATATATATGCTCAGAGTATTTTGAAGAAGCATCTCAGTCAAGTATGGTGGCAAACTCAGCTAATCCCAGTTACCCTAGGAAACTGATGTCAGTAGATTTCTTGAACTCAGGAGTCCCGAGTTGCAATTGGCGAAGCTAATTGGGTATCCACACAGAGTTTGGCATAAATATGGTGATCCTCTACCAGAAGTAGGGAACTAGTAGTTTGCTTAAATAGTAAACTGTTACAAGTCAGAAACAGTACAGGTCAAACTTCTTGTGACAAGAGAGGGATCCCATGAGTAGCCCCTGTACTTCCAATCTGGAAAAGATAGAGACCTAGTCTTTTAAAAAAAATAGGGACAGCTAAGTGGCATAGTAGAGTCAGAGCTGGAGAAAGAAGGACCTGGGTTCAAATGTGACTTCAGACCCTTCATAGCTATGTGACCTTGAGCAAGTTACTTAACTCTTACTAAGACAGAAAGAAATGTTTGTTTGGGTTTTTTTTTAAGTGTTTTACTACAAAGAAATTAGGCATCCCAAAATCTAAGTTTATAAAATAGATGAGTTATAAAGGGTCTTAGCAGGGCTACTTTAAGTAATGACTCTGTAGATGTTCCTTGATGGAAAAAACTAGAGATGGAAGTAAAAAGAATCACTTTTAATTATGATCAATCAGAAAGGGAAATGCGGCTTCTTTAAAATTACAGTGTAAGTATAGGAGGAGGAAAAGCAATATTTAATTTACAGAAGGTTTATCAAGAATTATCAGAATTATGAACAGCACCATTGAAAAGTGGCTAGAGAACAGACCTCTTGACAGGCCAGCATTCAAGGCTAGGCCTCTGACACAGACTATCTATGTGATCCTGGGCAAATCACTTCACCTCCTTGGGGCTTAGGTTACTGTGCTAAGATTTTAAGTTGCAGAAGCAGATATCTGTAGTTCTGGAAGGAGCCACAGTCTCTTCCTACTTTGGAGAGGCTGAAGATCTAGTATAGGGTTGAAGCTGAAAGGTGGAACTTCTATCACAACCATAAAGTTTTTAAGTGGTATGCAAGAAAAATGAGAAGAATGGACACAGCTGTCCATATTGGTAGTTGGCAGGGGTAGAGAAAAATTGTGTTGATTGAACCCTGGCTCCATCAGGTGAAAAAGGAAAGTAGAACAGTGGTGGTCAAGAACATGGAACATACTAATCTGTACTGGTACAGGGAATCATCTCACTAAAAACTCCCTATACTAGTGGTCTGGTCCGAAAATACTACATCAGCATTGTATAAAGTAGAGTATATCTATGTTATCTACATCAGAAATGTCAAACTTGAAGCCCAAAGCCTACAAGAGGCTGGCAAGAAGCAACCAAACCAGATTTAAGTGTAATTGGGAAATGTTTGACAAAATAAATAATAATAAAACAATAAAAATATAATATAACATAGTCAATGTTAATTTATGTTTTCCTAAGTCAATATGCAACCTGCAGGGATTCATTCACATTTGAGTTTGCCACCATTGGTCTATATGCAACTAAGATCATAAAGGAGCTCGAATGTATATCATTACCCTAGGAACAATGGCCTGGATCTACATGGATCCTTTCTCTGTTACTTTGAAGAATTTAAGAATACAGATTACTAAGTTTTAAAAGCATCATCATATTTTCACTCATATAGCTTGTCAAACCCTCAGTTAAAGAAATAGCTAATATTTGCCCAGAGATTTAGATCTCTGACCAGTTTAAATTCTATGCAATTAAACTAGTCACTGACATTTACCCAATTTTCCCTCTCTAAGGGCATCTAGAAGGTGCAGTGAATTAGAGCATTAGGCTTGTAATCAGGAAAAGTCATCTTCATGAGTTCAAATCTGACTTCAGACACTTAATGGCTGTGTGACACCGGGGAAGCCACTTAGCTTTGTTTGCCTTCGTTTCTCCTCTGTAAAATGAGTTGGAGAAGAAAATGGCAAATCATTTCAGTATCTTTGCCAAGAAAATCCCCAAATGGGGTCATGGAGAGTTAGACACACTGAACTGAACAAAAACAATTAAAGACTTACATGAATAAAAAAAATGAGATTGATCTTATCTTCAGAGAAAGTAGGTTTCTAAGGAACTATTTAATATCAACAAAAAAATTAAAAAAAGAAGAGAAATGTTCTTTTTTGTGATGAGATGTGTAATACAATACAGGAGGGGACTGGGAGGGAAAGCAAGTAGTCAAGAAGATGGTTGGAAGAGAGAAAGATGCAAGTGTGTGAGTAAAGGAAAGAAAGAAGCACAATCATCAGGTGAAGAACCAGAGGTTTTTTAAAGGTTCTATATGGTGATTCTGGTTCTGAACTGTACCTCAGATATCTGTCCTGGATTTAAATATCTGTCTTTTTATACAAAAAGGGAGAGACAAAGGGGATATGAGCACAAAGGGGAAATGAAGAGATTTCACCAGCTTCCTGGATTCTCAGCGAAAGGAAAACCCATATCTCATGCTCTGATGATCACTTTTCTATCTGCCCTTTTCCACCTGGTGGATAAAGATGCTGGCTACCCTAGTGAAGCCACAATTCCTTCAACACTATTCTTCTCCAGTTTTGGCACATGCCTCTCTGTGCATTTGTGTCCATTTTGGCCTGTTTGTTTGTTTTTGATTTTAGAGCAATTTAAAAATCTCTTATTGTGCCAGAAACTCTATGCTCTAGCTCAGACCTTGCAACAGATCCCCCAGTTTTTCTTGGGACAGGGAGAGAAGGTTGCTTCTTCCAAAACTATGAATCCCAATATCCTTTGCTAGTCTCTGGACAACTCCCCTTCCACCTGCACATGTCTGTCCCTTCTAAGCACACTATTACAAAAGGATGATAGAGGATAGGTAGATGATAGAGACCTAGAGTGATAGATCTTTCTGCTTACTTATCTTTTAACTTTAACACTTGAATAGCTTTGGGGAAGACAAGGACAGAGTGGCCTGTTCTGAATCTGCCATCCATGATCTACTTTATTTTCCTGTTTCATTTGTTTTTGTTATGTCTCATAGTAGCAAACTCCATACAACAAATTGAAATTATTGTTGGCTGCCATTTTGCATCAAAATGTGCAATAAGTAAGCAAAGGGACAGTCTTTAGGGGATTTTGTATGATGTTGTGGACTTTGAAGCTAACCGGCTGTGCAACCTCAGAGACAAAAATCACCATATAGAACCCTCAAAAGCCTTTCTTCCTTTGCCCAATGGTTATGCTTGCTCTGTCTCCCTCCAGACACACCTGCATCTCTCTTCCAATCATCATCCTCATGACTTGTCTCCCTCCATCCCCCTACCTGCACTGTGCTGCCTATCTCAGTTATAAATCACAGTGTAATCTAAAGCATATTTAGTGTGTGTGTTTTCTCAACATAAACGGATGCTTTTGAAACCACTTTCTCTCTTAAGACCTTTTTTGTTAACTTCAAACCCAGTCTTTTCATAAATAATGCATTTGCCCTCTGTTGTCTCCATTACAAGTGTAAGATATCGCTTGTTTTCAGCAGGAGCAGACTGGCTTCTGAGTTCGTTTTCCTGTTTCTAATGGCCTTCATGCTCACCCTTCAATCAGAATCTTTTTAGCTGCTGAATACTCTGCTCTTGTGTCTCTGATTATTAGTTACACTTTTCTTTAAAAATGTAACTTCCACTTTACATTTCTTTCATCTGCAGCACTAAAATGAATCAATACTCTGTTATCATCTCTTTCCCTCACCTCCCGGATATTCGTGATCATGGTTCTGTACAAGGAATTTGTTCACATTGCTCTCAAAAGGAGACACTCCAGATCATTCAACCAGATTAAAGACCAAGTACCTACAAAAAAGAGAAAGAAAAGGAAAGATCACATCTTAGCAGGGCTTGAAGTGGTTTAGGATGAAGTCAATGCCTTTCTAACCCTTTCTTTTTAGAGGTGTCAGAAGCCATCCCACTGCACTTTCATAGTTATTTCAATTAATAATTGTAAAGCATCCCATTTTCTTATTTCTCCAAGGGAAACAACAGAATTAAGCTGAATTCTGCAAACATTTAATGTCTATCTATCTATGTACAGTATGCAAAGACTCTCAGGCAGGTGATTAAACAATTAATGGCAGAAAATAGACTGATAGGAGATAGAAAGATAGGCTAGACTAGATAACAGACCTGGAGCTGAAGGGAGCTTATTGGTCACATAGTCCAGAAGTGTCTGGCTATCAACAACCCACAAAACTCCTTAATGTAGTCAGAACTAGATTAAAATGTCATTTGGAAATATTTTAGCAAAATAAATAAGATAATACAACACTGATAATGTTAAATTGTTGTTTTCTAGGTCATTATGTAACCCACAGGGTCAGGGTAGGGGCAGCTAGGTGACTCAGTGGATTGAGAGCCAGGTCTAGATATAGGAGGTCTTGAATTCAAATCTGGACTCAGACACTTCCTAGCTGTGTGACACTAGGTAAGTCAGTTAACCCTCATTGCCTAGGCCTTACCACTCATCTGCCTTGGAATCAATACACAGTATTGATTCTAAGATGGAAGGTAAGAATTTTTAAAAGAAATATGTAACCCAGGGAGCAGCTTGGTGGCTCAGTGGACTGAGAGCCAGGCCCAGAGATAGGAGGTCCTGGGTTCAAATCTGTCCTCAGACACTTCCTAGCTGTGTGACTCTGGGCAAGTCACTTAACCCCCATTTCTTTGCCCTTACTGCTCTTCTGCCTTAGAACCAATACCTAGTAGAGACTCTAAGTTGGAAGGGAAGAGTTAAAAATGTAACCCATAAAAATTTACTTCTCTTTGAGTTTGACATCATTGATCTAGTCCAACCCCCATTCTTTTACAGATGAGGAAAGGATCAAAGAAGTTCAGTGGCATACCCTAGGTCACACAAATGCTAAATGTTGCTTCCTCTTTGACTTAAAACCACACTAGGATTGCCTGAGTACCAGCTAAAGGTCCCCAACTTCATTATATTCCCCCCCATAAATTCTTTCACTCTGCCCTTTGATGCTGGACCAAACAGAGATTCAAATCCACTATCCCACTTCCTCCCCCCTCCTCATTTCAAGGATCATTTATTGGGTCCTATCAGCTACAATGCTGATGTTAGCTCTGCCTTTGAAACTCTGAAAAGAGCCTTCTATTAACCCAAAGTATATCATGCATTAGATTTGGGTATGGTGGGGGTGACAGTGAGTGTGGGGAGAAGAAATCATTTTGAGAAAGCTTGAAAATCCTTAGTACATAGTAGGAAATAGATCACAAATTATTTCCCATGAAGAATTCCAAATAATGCACCACATTCTATACACTTGGAAATCCAGTGAAAGTTCATTGCAAAGTGTTATTGGTTTGCATAGAGACAAATGTGCTTAACCAAAATGTGCTTAAATATGTTTCTAAGATACAGCACTTGTATCCTTTTAATTTACCTAGGATTTATTCTTTTTAAAAAATCCTTACCTTCCATCTTAGAATAAATACTGTGTACTGGTTCAAAGGTAGAGAAACAGTAAGGGCTAGTCACTGTGGATTAAGTGACTTGCCCAGGGTCACACAGCTAGGAATTATCTGAGGCCACATTTAAACCCAGGACCTCCTGTCTCTAGGCCTGGCTCTCAATCCATTGAGTCACCTAGCTGCCCCCCAGGACTTATTCTTTAGAAACAAAACAGAATAGTTAGAACAGGGCAGAGATAAGTTGTTTCTGTGTTTTAAATAGTTACTCCCCTTCCCTCTCTTTTCCAACTCACCCTTCTGCCAAGTCTCCATTTCAAACACCATGCATGGAGCCTAGGGAACATAGTATGATATTGTCATTTTTCAGTTGTGTCTTCTCTCTTTGTGAACCCATTTTGGGGTTTTTCTTGATAAAGATACTAGTTTGCCATTTCCTTCTCTGACTCATTTTACATGTGAGAAACTGAGGCCAATAGAATTAGATGACTTGCCCAGAGTCATATTGCTAGTAAGTGTGTGAGACCACATTTGAACTCATGAAGATGAGTCTTTCTGTTTCTAAGCCCAGTGCTCTATCCATTGTACCCTTAGTTAGCCAAGTAGTAAGACCTTTATTAACACTCTTTTTTTCTTTCTTCCTTCCTCCATCCTTCTCTTTTTCCTTCCTTCTTTTCTTCCTTCCTTTCTTTTTCCTCCCTCCCTCCCTTCCTTTCTTTTTTCCTCCTTCCCTCTCTCCTTCCCTTCTTTTTTTTTCTCTACTCAACCCAGCCTATTCCAGGCTATTCTGTCTCTCACTTATACTATTCTACTCACAGTCCTCACCTTCAACTCAGAGCACAGAACAATAGCAAAGATGTGGAAGGAAAGGCCGCACCGAGGATTTTGGAATGGAAGAACTATCAAGGAAAAGGAAGAAAGGAAGGTTCTAAGGTCATGATGGAACTAATCTTCTGACTGAAAGAGTGGATAAGGGGAGAAATATTGTCCCTATGGCAAGTCAGTATATATAGTGTCATGGGTAAACATCAGGCTTAGATTTAGGGAACCTGGGATTAGTCTCAACTTTGCCAATAACTAGCTGAGTGACTTTGAGCAAGTCTTCATGCATCCCTTTCTTAACTTAAAGGTCCCTAAGACCATAATTCTCATGAATCCATATTTAACTACTTTGGCCACTAGACTAGAGGTATATTTCTGAATGTCTCAATCATAAAGATCCTGGAATTCCTTCATCTAATAATGAGTTCCCACCTGGAGTCAATCCTGAAACCATCAATGGTTATATCTGAAATATGAATCAAGTTCAAAACACTTGATTTTGAGATGCTCTGATTTCCTAATAGTTCCTCTATATCCATGTCCAAGGGCAAGGGGGGGGGGGGTCTTTGCTCTTCTAAGCCTTATTTCTTCCCCATAACTCAAAGCTTGCACTACTTGGCGACATACGTTATATTTTATTCTGAGTTGGGTGTAACCTTGCATGCAGAAGCTTGGGGTGGAAAGCTGTTTCAGATTTCTCCATTGGGCACCTCGCCACACGTACATGTTGTATTAACTGCCGACAGCTATGCCCATCTAGCTGGCAAGTTGCAAGCCTCACAAACTGTTCAAACCATTTTACAAATGTTCACTTTCGTTCCTGCTTTAGGAAAAATATGTTGATATTGTATGTCCTTTATGTCCAGAAATGTACAAAATCTTTCCTTTCAAAAAACAAAAAAAGCAGTGGAGAAAGGGAAAAGGCAAAATTCATGGAGACTAGATAATCTCAAATCTAGGTTGTTTTAATTTTTAACTGGAGATGCCATTGAATGTTCATTATAACATATCATGGTTATTGAAATGCTGTGTCATGGTCATTGAAAAAGTCATAAACTACAATGGCACTATGGGTTCAAAAGGAACTTTCAGGCTAGAGGTTAGAATGGGCCATTTTCCATACCTAAAAGGGCAAAAAAATTGTGGGTTCAAGTATTCCTCTATTTTCCTTATTGTTTCTTCCACTGCAGACACATCCCATATTCATCCCTAATCCTATGCTTTTACTTGATGCTGTTCCTTATTTTCCCTGTTTAGTATAAGATATAATGCTTATTGTTTGGCTCTCTTTATAGGATTTTAATTGCCCATACTTTATATTTTTGATGAAACAAATTCCATATCACTCAAACTGTTATGAAGACCAAAAATAAAGGAAACCATAAAGGCTCATTCTAGGCATTTAAAGTGAGAATAATGATCCCAAACCCTTCCAACTACTGATGTATCTAAGGTACCCCGTGCCTTGCTCTAAAAGTCTACTTGCTGCCTAGCAAATAGAAAGTCTAAGAGACATGAATGTACAAGGAGGGATCTTCAGAAGACAAATTTGACTTATTCTACAAGGTAAGGGGCAAAAGAAGGCTGCCTTCTTTCTGTCACTATTCCAAAGAAAAGAAATTGTTTCCAGGTCAATCTTGTGACGTTTTAGCTACTATGGGAAGAAAATGTTTTTTCTTCCCTTTACAGCATTATATTTTTCTTTGACTTTAATTTCCATTTCAAGCCACCCTTTTAGAAATACTTTTATAAATGTTTGTAAAACAAAGACACAACTTTCTTCATCTGCTGATTGTTCATAATTATTCCCTAATTTTTTATAAGAGCCTGTTTGGGCTTTCAGTTTTAATTTTAAGGTCCAGAGATGATCATTTCTCATTTTTTAAAATCCCTCTCTTTCTCCCTACTCTTGCCTAATCTTAACCACACCTTTTCCTCAAGTATACCCACTAAATAAGTATTTGTTTAGTGATTTATTGTTTGACTAAAATAGAGTACTGAACAAACATATGCTGATAATATTTTATGGTTCATTTGGAATACTTTCATTTTTTTTGTTTGTTTCTTATATTGGCTTTTTTCCTAGTTGGATTGGCATGATGTGGATAACCTGGGAAAGAAAAGTTGCTAAATTCACGCTAAAAATGAAGGGGAATGGGAGAGAATTGATCAGTGGGATTAAGAGAAAGGAATGTATTTTATAGATGAGAGATGAGAGGTCATTTGTAATACCTTTTTTTCTTACTGATCTAATTTTAACCACACTCTTCATACCCAGTAAGTTCAATGCAGGTACAAAGAAAGACTTCCTAAAGGTTATGTGACTATTGTCACATTCCAGTGATACTACAGGTTCCTTAACTCTGTTAGGAAAGAGACAGAATCAGGAAGATGTATTGTAAGGAAATACAGTGTTCTTGTGAACTCTAGGAGAGGAATTAGTGATAAGGGAAATGAATGCATTAAACATGGTTCCCTTTGTTAGGCTTCACCAATGCTCTACTTCTTAAAATTACTTTGTATTAATTTGAATATGCTTTATATTTACTTACTTGTGTATATGTTGCATCCCTTCAGTGGAATGTAAGCTCTTTGAAGGGAATGATTCTTTTTTCTTTTTTCTTTTTCTTTTTTTTTGTAACTCCATGACATAGCTTGATGCCTTGAATATAGTGGGTACTTAATAAATATATGTAGGATCAAATTGATCTTTGGGTGACTGTATACTGTTGCTGTCCATCCTTCATTTTTGAAGGGGACCAATGCAGTTATATCTTGACTCCCGCATGAATTGGATTTAAGCGAGGCAGAATTGCACAAAATCATTGGCCTCACTCTCTCTTCCAGATCATCAAAGTCCAATGACAAGACAGAGGTCAGGACATCTGGCAGTGGTCTGGGATCTTTGATGTCTGACAAGCTTTAAGAGTTCCACAGTGCCTTCTTCAGCCATCTTTAAGGCCTTTGGAACAAATTGTTCTCATCTACCCATTCTACCAGAAGAAGTCTTTATATCCTTAGAATAGATATCTCACTAACTCACTCATAGTTTGAGGCCTCTTGGTTTCCTTCAACTTGGTTTAGCCCTTCTGTCGAGATGATTTTACTGAGGAATAGCCACAGTGCATGCTATAGTTTCTAGGAGCCACAGGTAAGAGGTGACACCAAACATGGATGAGCAGCCTAAAAAAGGGTTTGGCAAACCTCACACCAGAGGTGCTAGTCCTCCCTGAACACCCTAATGGCATGCCTCTATTTCCACCAAAGACCAGATGACTGTATGGTACAAGCATAGTTGTAAGATTACCTGATTGTATGCAAAAGGAGCAGCCATCCCTGATTAGACAAGGGCGTGGGTCAGATTTGTAAGTTCACTAGACCTTGGGCAGAGCCCAAGACTTTCCTGGGCAGAGGAACTTCCCTTTGGTGGACCAGAAACAAGAAGACTGTTCTTGACTAATCTAGATAAGAGATAATGGCAGAAGTCATGAGGCTAAGGGACCCCTCAATCAATAAATATTCACTAAGCACATATTAAGCACTGGGGATACAAAAGAAGATAAAGACAGTCCCTGTTTCTGGGGAAAAAAAAAAACATGATCTAATTGTAGAGATAATAAATAGATAACTATAGAAAGACTATATGTAGTATAAATGTGAAACAATCAAGAGAGCAAAGCCACTAGAGAATTAAGAAGAGCCAAAGAGTCTTTCTCTAGAAAGTGGGATTTTAGCTGGGCCATGAAGGAAGCCAGGGAAACCAGGAGGCCAAGATAAGGAGGAAAAGAATTCCAAGTATGGGGGACAGCCAGTGAAAATATCCAGACCTGGAGTGTCTGGCCTGAGGGGAGATGGAGTGTCTCATATGAGAAACAGCCAGGATGCTAGTTTCACTGGATCAGAGTACAAGGGAGAAGAAGGGTGTAAAGTGAAAATCCAGAGAGATTTCAGGATAGAGTGTAGGGTTAGATGTCTATAACTCAAGTCTAAGCATATACTTAATTTGAGTCATCCAGTTACCCATTGGGCAGAATATTTCACAGTCTGAATATGTATATTCAGTATGCTTTGGAACTTAATTTTCTCTCATAAATAAAATGCCTCCTAAACTTTTTATGCTTGCTAAGAGGAAGAAGTAGGAGACTGGATATGGAATGTTGGGAGCCACAAGGATTGAATGGCAAAACATGAAACAAAAATGCAAAGATAAAATTTAGTTCAAAATCCAAGTCAAATAATTTCACCAGAACTAGCCAGGGCTTTGAACTAGCAAGAGCAAATAAATTTGGATAGAGATTTTCTCTTTGTGACAGGTTTAGATGTGATCTGTGCCCCCAGGAACAATTGAGCTGCTCAGTGTGTTCTTGTATGCCTGGGTGGCTTTGCCCTCTGGGTATAAACGTGTGGGAAAATCTTTTTTGGGTTTTTCTCTAGGAAGCAAGGCAGCTACGTGCAGCTTGGATGGAAGGTTATCTAGTCATCTAACCATAGCATTTCTAACTATCTAAAGGAACCTTGGAAAAATTTAGCAGATCCTCTGACATAGAGAAGGAAAATGATCTGTTCAAAATGACACAGAGGCAATCAGTTAATCACCCAGCATTATAACTCACCTAATATGTACCAGTCACTGGGCTTAGCACTAGGGATATGAAAATGAAATAAAACACTCTCTTGAAATCTAGAGTCTATTGGAAGAAACAATTTGTATACAGAGAAGTATAAACAAAATAAGTAGAAGATAGGGAGCAGTCATTCCCTTCCACGGAGGATCAAGAAAGGCTTCCTGTAGAAGGTGACACTTGACCTGAATTTTGAATTCAAATCCAGCTTATTCCCAAGCCTGATACTTTTTCTCCTCTCACAATTTTTTCAGAACTTTCCTGAGATGTAGAAATGTCAGCCTTCCAGCTGAAAACTTTGAGCCACTAGATATAAATGGATATCAGAGATAAAGTCATACTGAGGTTTGTTAATGGATTATTGAGGGAGAAAATTTTAAATAAATTATAGGGCATCATCTAGAAATTGTTACATAATTTTATTAGCTATTTTTTATAAAGTACAATTCATAAAAATTAAATATATGTGTTATGTATTTGTTTGTTTTGTTCATGTACTTATTTTTGGTTCCTAGGAATCCCAAAGAACAAAGCTTATGATAATATCCTGCAAAAAAAATCAACATCCCCAAATTCAAAATAAGCTAACTGCTTTTAGCTCCTCCAAAAATTATAAATTAATGGAAACAAATGCCAGTGGCATGATTCTTGACATTTCTATTTTTGCAGACATTGAAGCACCTCGTGACCAATCCTTCACTGTCGTCCCTTAGCTGGGCACTGTCAAGAGACAGGGAACAGCCACATTTCCTTTTCCCAAGTGTCACCTGGAATAATATCACCTGCTGCCTAGATCACTAGTGAATGCAGTAGCCTTCTTAGGAATGAAAAATAAGATGGTTCATTTATTTTTTCTTGCTTTTGTTTAAACATCCTCTGATTTCTAATAGAAAGGAAGTTCAATCTAATACTATTTAATCATCATCTCTCCATTAGCTTCTTAGATTGCCTCCTTAGCAGCTCAGTTTCAGAATAGGTCCTGTTTCCCTACAGGCCACTCTGGAGGAAAGCCTTCTTGAATCAGACTTATCGTTAACTCTCCATCACACATGAGCTAATTATTTGATGGAGAAGATTGTCTCTCTCTCTCTCTCTCCCTCTCTCTCTCTCTCTCTCTCTCTCTCTCTCTCTCTCTCTCTCTCTCTCTCTCTCTCTCTCTCTCTCTCTCTGAATTGTTGGTCATTGCTGCTGGTTCATTGTTTGCTATTCAGCCCATTTCTGCTGTACTCTATATAAGAAAAGCTTGTCCAAATATTTTTCTTGATCTAGTTTTCTGATTCATCGTGTGCAGGAACTGCTGTAATTTCATCTACAGCATGACTCAGACAGAGCTACAGTACATCAGCCTCATAAAAGGAGAGAGCCCCCAAAGTCTGTCCTGGCAGGAAAGTACTGCAAGTCAGCTGCAAATGCTTTTCCCCTGTTGGCATCAGCCAAATGTTTACCCTCGATAAACGTACTCTCCAAATTGACTAGTCTTAGATTAAATCTCTTTTGTCTAGGATGATTAATGGAGGCCTGAAAGAGGCCTGTGCAGAAGGGTGTGAGGTGCACTTTGTACCTTTTCCAAGGTTGTGGGTTTTTTTCTAAATTCATTTGCATCTCATAAATTACATTAATTCCAAAATGAAATACTCCTGCAGCAAGAGACAGGGAGTGTGCTCCACTGAAACTATCCCTCCCACCTCCCCTTACATTGACACAGGGGAAAAAACCAGGGAGAAATTCTGAATTTATTGGAAAATAGGAGGAGGGAAATAACTGAGTGAGTGACCTAGATTCTACATCTTAAGGACAGACAAATAGAGCCCACTTATCTTTTTTAAGGGACATCAGGCGAGTGGAAAGGGGGAGAACAACATTTCAGAATGATACATGGGAGAACTAGGATGCAGACTCTCATGCCATGTGTTTCTTTCATGGGTGAAACAATGATTCCTCATCTAGCAGGGTTTTCTTTTTCCTGAAAATCTACAAAGAAAATAAGTTGTGCTTCTGTTTCAATTTCTATGAAGAGACATAGGGGTGGGCATATTTTCAGACCTGGCACAAAGAGCACCCTAATTTCCAGGCACTAGAAGCTTTGTTTTGTAGTGCTGATGAAACTGAAGACGTGAAAGCCATTATAAATCCACTTGGGTCATTGGACATCAATGAAATGACATGCCTGTCCCTCTCTGCTTGGGATACTCTTCAGACAAATGACTGAATAAACAGGCAAATCTCTCTGTTAGCCCTGAAAATCAACCAACTGGGATTTCCCTGACCAGAACAGGGCTCTGGGCTTCCCCCAGAGAAAGGGACCTTGCCACCTGTTGGCTTAGGTCCTCCAAGCTCTGATCTAGAGGCCAGCTGCTGGAGGGCTCTGTTTGCTCCCAGCTGCTTATGGCTTCTGAGAGTAGGTCAAGGAGGCTCCTTGAGACGAGACAGCTGTCTCTGTATCAAGGATGGGCTGCTGAAACCCCCCACCAGGCAGGGAGACTTCAGGGAGACAACTGGTGGGAGGGAATTGTTAGTCATTGAATATATCAGATAATTTATTAAGATGATATTGGCTTGGCCTACCCATAAACAATGAGTATTCTTCCAATTATTAAGGTCTGGCATTTATTGCTATAAAAACTATTCTGTCCCTCTTTGCTTGGGATGCTCTTCAGATAACTGAGTGAATAAATAGGCAAGTCTCTCCCTGGGCCCTGAATGTCAAGTAGTTGTATTCATATGATCTCTCTGTGCATTTTGGTAAGTAGACTCCTAAGTATTTTATACAAGGAGAGAATTGTTAGGGAGAATTGCTGTAAGGATCACCACAGGTAGCACTGGGGAAGAAGGGAGAGGAGGGAACTATTTTCATTTAAGATTAAGGAATGGGCACTGAGAAGATAGGTCCCATAGTTCTGCCACAAGCAGAGCAGGGGAACTAACATTTAAATCAGCTGCCTCTCCCCCAGAAACAAAACCAGTGGATAAAGCAGAAGCAATACCTTTTATCCTCCACTTTTACATTCTCTGCAGAACTGAGCTATTTTTACAAGAAAAAGGAAAATTGATTTAAGGATCACGCTTGCCTAAATCTCATTTTATCATGATTCCAGAATATTTGGAGGTGACTAAGTGTTTAAGGTCACAATAGCCAGGGCACTTCTTGGACAGAGCACTCCTTACTTTCCAATACAGTTGAAAAGCCTGGTCTTACCCAATAATCCTCCTTCAGAAAATGAGGAGGCAGAAGGCCAATGGCAGAATCTCTCAACTGATGGAAGAAATAGCTCTGAGAGATAAGACTTCAGTGAAATAAATTCTCCAAAGCACTATAAAAATTTAAAAAAAGGCTCTGTAGTAGCTGGTTCTTACAGAAGTGCAACTGCTTCCTCCAAAGTATGGTGTTTTTGCTGGAAAAATATACATTGATGAAAAACAATTTATATTTATGTAGCATTTTGACATTTGCAAAACAAGCTCCTCACAATACAAATAGTATTTCCCTTTAACAGGTGATAATAATAATATCAGAGGTAGAATTCAAACCCAGGTCCCATGGCTTCAAGTTCCCTACTTTCCCAATTATCCTTCATTAACAATTTACAGAAAAGAATATGAATCTGAGGAACTGGAATCATTTTCTTTGCAATTGGGGAATATGAGGATACTTGCCTTGAAAATAAGCTTTTTTTTTAAAATATATTTTATTTGATCATTTCCAAGCATTATTCGTTAAAGGCATAAATCATTTTCTTTTCCTCCCCCCCACCCCCCATAGCCGACGCGTAAGTCCACGAAAATAAGCTTCTTAACTTGGGCAGTTAGATCTTGGCAATAAACTTGGGTTTTTCCTACCTTTCATCTCATCTCTGTACCTCTTCCTTTCAGGATCCAGGAGCCTGACTATCCAAGAGTTTATTTTCTTGAATTTAACATGAAAATCTTAGATAATAAACTCATATGAGGGATCAAGTAGATAGCTCAGTGGATTGACAGCCAGGCTTAGAGACAGGAGGCCCTGGGTTCAAATCTGTCTTCAGATACTTCCTAGCTGTGTGATCCTGGGCAAGTCAACTAACCACCAATGCCTACCCCCTTACTACTCTTCTGCCTTGGAACCAATAAACAGTATTTATTTCTAATATGGAAGATAATTTTTTTAAATTAAAATAAACTTATATAATAAGGCAGGAACTTTGTCTAAGCAGTTCTTGTTGGCAACAAAAAGTAGTGATGTACTTTGGGCTATAGGATTTCGAGCTGTGAGGAACTTTAGAGATTGTTTAATCCAACTTCCTTATTTTATAAAGAAATTGACACTTAGAGAAGTTAAATAATTTGCTCAAGGCAGTGGTTATCTCTGACTTCAAATCCAGTGCAGTTTCTACCACATCACACTTAATAAAACCTTTTTTTTTAGACATTAATGATCCATGAGAAGCATTCTGGTAAAGCCAGAACAATTAAGACTTTACAAAAGACATGCAAATGCATGCTGCCTAACCAAGGAGAGGTCAGCATTTTTTATTTGCTTGCAGCAATATGGATAGCTAGGCAGTGCAGTGTATAGAATAATAGGCCTGGAGGTAGGAAGACTTATCTTCATGGATTCAAATCAGGCTCAGACACTTAATAGATGTGTGAGATACTGGGCAAATCACTTAACCCTATTTGCCTTAGTTTCCCCATCTGTAAAATGAGCTGGAAAAGGAAATGGCAAACCACTCCAGGATCTCTGCCAAGAAGATCCCAAAGGGGGAGATGAAGAGTTAGACACATCTGAATAACAGATAGTGTAGCAGCCTAGACTTGGAAACAGGAGAAACCTGAATTCAAATATTGCCTCTGTAATTGTATGATGTTGGAAATTTTATCTCTGAGCTCCAGTTTATATTACCTACCTCACAGAGAGATCAAAGCACTTTGTAAATGTGAGTAGTTATTATTACATATTATTTAGGGTTGACTAGATTTTGGGTGGTGAAGAGGTAGCCATGAAATGGGGAAAAGAATATAACTCCTGCCCCAGGATTAGATTTATTCCTGAATCATATACTTCTTCTCCATTTCTATTTTAGGGAGAAGAAGAAGAAGAATTTTTTAAAAGGCTATTATTTTTGTGTTGAAGAAAACTGAAGATCCAGAAGGGGAAGGAACTTTTATCAGGTTTAGGTACAGAGCGTAACATTTAAAAATATATAATTTGAGCAATTTAGTGAATGGGGCAAAAGGAAAACCCAACTAATTTAGAATTACCTCCCTTAATTTGGAAGAACATCAAATGTAAACCTTGCAAGTGAATTCAAGGTCAGCTTATGGCATTTCAATCATTAGGCTCTCATAGAATAGCAGGTTAATACAAAAGCAATCTCTGTAGATGAATTACATCCAGAAGTGTTGTGTTAGTCCTTGAAGCTGACATTGATAGGGTTTGGTTATTAGAGTAAGAGTGATGTCTGTTTAATTTTGATAGGGGCTTAATTATTTTGATAAATGCTCTTGCTCTTCATGTTTAACACTTTCATTTCAACTATGTCCAGAAGTGAAATCCTCCCAGAATCTCAGAATCTCAAAGTTGGAGGGAACCTCAGCTCTGCCTGACTATAAACTTACCTCTGCAGCTAGCCCAATAAGTGATTAGCCAACATTTACTTGAAGAACTCCAGGGAGAATAAACTCCCTACATCACAAGGAAACCTTCCATTTTGGAGAAGGTGGCACAGTGCATAGAGCACTAGGCTTGTAATAAAGACTCATTTTCTTGAGTTCAAATCTGGTCTCAGACACTTAGCTATGTGATTGAGACCAAGTCACTTAACTCTATTTGCCTCAGTTTCTTCATATGTAAAATGAGATGTAGAAGGAAATGGAAATCTTTGACAAAGAAGACCTCAAGTGGGTCACAAAGTCAGACCTGACTGAAGAACAGCAAATAATTTGCAAGTTTTTCCTTATATCAGTGCTAAGTCTGCCTCTTTGCAACAATCAGCTATTCATTACTCTTGGTTCTGCCCTCTGATGCCAGGTACAGTGGATCTTTTTAGAATCTGTTTTCTCTGACAAGGAGAAGAATCTTGACAAAAATGGCTAATGGGGAGATGATACTTAAGATAGGCAGGAAGATAATAAGAAAGCACCTACCTCATCAGGTTTAAGTCATCAGACCCAGATGAACTACATCCCAGGGAATTGAAATACCTGGCAGATGTGATTACTGTCAGTGATCTCTGAAAGATCATAGACAATGGGAGATACCCGAGAAGGTTGTCCTGATTTCTAAAAAGGGAAAAGGAAAGGAATCTGAAAACTATAGACTAGTAAGTCTGATTTTGATTCTTGAAAAAATTCTAAAACATCTAATTATAAAGATGGTTAGTGAATGTCTAGAAAAGGAAATGATGATCAGAAAGAGTCAGCATGGTTTCATCAAGAATATATTATACCAGGCTAACATTATGCCACCTGAGATTAAATTCATTTCATTGGCTGCTCTATCATGCTGCTGATTCATGCCAAAGTATGCCCTGGAATGTCTTCCCCCTTCACTTTTGCCTCTGGAATTCCCTGCTCTCCTTCAAGTCTGAGCTCACATCTCATCTTCTACATGAAGCCTTTCCTGGTTCCCCTACCCACACCCTTCCATCCCACCAAGAGTTCCTGGCTTCTGAGATGAAGTTCCATGTACATTGTATATATTTTGTATGTAACATAAATATTTGCATGTTGCCTTCTTCATTAGAATTATTGTTGATATCTACTTTTCCTAAAAGAGAATATAACCTTCAACATTTAAAGTTCTTTATAGCCTGTCCCCATCCTACCAGCCTTATTATACAGGACTCTTCTCCACACATTCCCTAGTCCAACTAAACTGGATGGCTTACTGTTCCTCACACATGCTGCTGCTCCCCCTCCTCACTCCGTGCCTTTGTAGGGGCTGTCCCCCCATCCATGGAATGCTCTCCTTTTTCATGTTTGCCTCTTGGAATCCTGGGTTTCCTTATAGCTTCACCTTAAGTCACCTTCTGAATAAAGACTCCTCAAATTCCTCAAAAAAAAAAAAAAGGATCATCTCTATTCTGTTCTATCTGCATTTTTTATTTTTATTTTTTAATTGAAAAATTTTATTTATTTAACTAATTTAGAATGTTTTTTTATGGTTACATGATTCTTTCCCTTCTCTGCTCTCCCCACCTCACCCCACAGCAGACACACAATTCCACTGGGTTTTACATGTGTCATTGGTCAAGACCTATTTCCATATTATTAATATTTGCACTAGGGTGATCATTTAGAGTCTACATCCCCAATCATATCCCCATTGACCCATGTGACCAAGCAATTGTTTTTCTTCTGTGTTTCTATTCCCACAGTTCTTCCTGCATCTTTTAGATCCATGTATATGTGGCATGCTCCCTTCTTCATGGGAACATAAGTTCCTTGAGGGCAGGAACTGTTTTCACTATTATCTTGATATCTTTAACAGCTTCTTTGGAGTATTGAGTTGAGTACTGAGCTCCACATTTTAGGAAGGATGATGTTTACAGTGTCCAGAGGAAGGTGACCGGAATGCTGAAGGGCCCTGGGTCTTACTTTATGTAGAAACAATACTACATTTGGAAGTAATTATTATAGATGGGAGCAATCCACTTAGCCTGGAGAAAAACTCAGCCCCTAGTCACCAATCACTAACTTCTTGTGGGTATTTCTTCTTCTTGCAGAATGGACCATTACCATGAGATAGATGTGCTAATATTCATCATATCTGGGGGCAGATAGGTGGTACAGTGAATAGAATACCTGGATTATTCTTAAGAAGACCTGAATTCAAACCTGATCTCAGACATTGACTAGCTGTGTGGCCCTGGGCAAGTTACTTAACCTCAGTTTCCTTATCTCTAAAATGAGGATAACAGTAACACCTACCTCCCAAGGTTGTTGAGAGGATCAAATGAGATAATTGCAAAAAGCTTAACAATTCGTGGTACACAGTAAGCACTCTATAAGTGTTAGCTGCTATTATTATTAATGACCAATTTTTTTCATCTGAAAATGAGGATAATAATAGCATCTATCTCCCAGGGTTGTAGGGAGGGTCAGGTGAGGCAATAATTGTAAAGCACTGAACATGATGCCTGTTGGCATTCTATAGAAATGGTAGTTAGCTATTATTATTACCAACATCTACATCAGCTTGACATCAGATCCTTGTAAGTCCTCATCTACTGATAACCTCTCAAATGTGGCCCTCTTTTTCTCCCGCACAAATTATTATTTGCTCTCTCACTTGATCTTACTCATAATTTGTGTTTCAAGCAATAGCATCAGGCAGTTAAAAAAACATTTTGGCCAAATTTCCCTTCTTTTAGACTTATATGCTCTCAGTATGTTGCCTGGGATATGACTTGATCTGGAAAGAGAAGAAATAGTACAATATAGCTATACATCACACAGAACACTAAAATCAGTATTACATAAAAGGTAAATTGTAGAAATTTTTTGCTTTGTAAAAAGATTTATCCAAAGAATTCCTTTAAATATCAAGTGTATATTCCATAGGATTTGACTTCACAAACATTTGATTTACACACAATGAGTTGTTCAGAAATAATCTGAGGTATAGCTGCACAAATGTTTCTCTAGTCCATTTTTATATAGATTACTTTTTTGAAACATTCTCCTGTAGAGAAAAGAAGGGTAAAGGAAAAGAGAAGGTGGGAGGGTGTAGGTAAAAAGGTCAGAGGAGTGGAGAGAGAAGACAGAATACAAATGCTCTGAACTTTAAAGGAAGCGTTCTTCTTCCCTCCGAGGTCACCCTGGCCCATCATGTGAATCTTACTTCTCTCCACAGCTGCATTGCATTCAGCTCATGGCATCCTCAGAAGCGCCCTAATAAATGCATATCAGAAAAGCATTCTGCCCATAGGGACCAATTTCTTTTTCCGTCACCTGTGGCTTCTCAACACAAAATTAAAGGAAGAAGCAGGTAATTGCAGCTTCCAGAGTTCCATTGCTGCCAGGGGACCCTGAGTCCAGGCAACTTCTTCCCCTTTGTCACTTCCATGGCTGTGAGGAGTACTTGCCACTCATTGCTCCAGTTATTCATTAAAGAGTGGATCCACCCCCAGCATTGATTCCAATAGGGGGACATTATTCAGAATGTACTGGTGTATTCAGTACTTGGACAGAATAATAATCTCTCCCAAGATCCCTGAGATTGTATTCCTCCCCCCCCCACTCTCCCCCCTAACAAGAATGCTTCTTGTACCAAAGGATGGAAGAAACTTCAGGCCTTCTGCTCCTTAGAATTGGAAAAAAGTCAGAACACATGCCTGTAGATGTATGAGCAGATATTAGCTAACTATTATATAGTACTTTAAGGTTTACAAAGTGATTTGCACAGAGCATCTCATTTCAACTTCATGACCACCCTAGAAGGCAGGTTCTATTGTTTTCCCATTTTATAGATGAGGAAACTGATGCTGAAATCCCTCATCCCCAACATTAAATGACTTACACTGGTCCATATAGTTAGTAAAAGTCTTAGGTGTGATTCCCACTCAGGTCTTCTAACTCCTTTTATAGACTTGAAGTTGAGATCCCACATTCTTTTCTACTTTAAGCTAAATAGTATATACCAAGATGTTAAGCAAACTGCTGTGGTTCCCACATACCCACTGAATAAAAGCACAATGTAACTGAGAAATATTTTTAAAATTAATAAAACTACAATAAAATGTATGTAGTATCACATTTTAAAATCAAATGAATGTTCTACTCTTAGGGATCTTTTTCAATTGATTAGTGGCCTCCATTTCTATTTGAGTTTGACTCTACTCAGGTTTAGTTATACATCTTAAAATGTTCTTCCAAACCCATAGCTATAACTGGCAAAATGTTCATTTGGGATAAGGCGTATGGTAGGGAGAAGAGAGAGGAGACTCATATGGTGGGGAGACCAAAGTCCAAGTGGGGAGACCAAAGAAAGAATAGACATGTTACTGCTGGGTAGGAGAGCATGGGCATCAGTAGATTAGGCAAGTGTATGGCCAGCAGAGAAGGTATGGATGAAGCTGGACATGGCCACCATTGCTATCAGCATACTGGGGAAGACAGGAAAGAAATCTTCTCCAGGAAGGTGCTTTCAGCATCTTCTAACTCTTCTTCCCCTTGGCAAAATCCCTGCTGCCCCAATCTAATTATTTCTCTGCCTAAATCTAAATTGTATTTCCTTCCTTTTACCTTACTCACAAGAATCAGACTTCCTTATCCCTCATCCTCTTTGGAATGCTAGTTAACCTTTTGCCAACGTCAGGTTCCCTCATGAGAATCACTCTGGCCTGGTCACCATATAGAGCATCATCTTTGATAAGTTCTCTCAGCCCCAAGTGACCGATGGCCCCGATGGCCACCTAAGCCTGTCAGCCAAGTGTTATGAAAGGAACACCACCATGACAGCAGAGCCCTGAATCACAAGACACAAAGGAGCCACCTCGGCTCTGGCATCAGGCAAGGAAATGCCACATTCGAATCAAAAGCATGATTTGGGGCTGGGAGCCTAGTTCTAGGAAAACAAATGCTTGCAAATCAGACTTCTGTGTTCTATTTGGCTAAGTATCTGTTACCAGAGAAAACAAACTCCTCTGAGTGGATGTCTCTAAGCAGGTTTATCTCCTTCTGGAGGAGGAATAATCAACAGACATAAAGTGGCAGAGGAGGGGCGCCATGTGCTACCAGCCCCAGCCAAGCTGAAAGAGGACTGAGCAGCCAGCCAGCCCTCAGCTCCACAGGAGGACTCCATTCTCACCTCCCCGGCTGGCCCCACGCAGTGGGAGAGGACCCCCACGCAATCCCATCTCAGGTTTGGAGCATTTCTGTCCTAATTAGTTGCGGTGCCAGGTACCATTGGAGTTGCCTGGCAGAGAGTTTGGAAGCAAAGCTGAGAACAGATGCAGAACACAAGGAAGAAGAACTGAGGGGATTTGCTGGGTCCAACAGTATGATGCTGTGTTGAGAAAGGGGGTTTGTTTAAAGGAAATAAAAGATTTCTAACTGCCACCCCCAGCCCCAGCAAGCAAAGACATCTCTGACTGTTAGAATCAGACAAATTAAATCAAACACAGGCTTAGCACTTCTGAGGCATGATGACATGAAAGATGCTTTGATACCACAATTTCTGACCTTTTTGTATGAAGTTTCTCCAGGGTGAAATGCATTCTTCATCTCTACTGATTGCAACTGTTAAAGAAGAGAAACATTGCCCAGCCCAGAGAGGATCCCTTAATCCTGAGGGAAACAGGTGGATGTTCTCACAGAGATGGGACCAGGCAGGAGCTCATTAGAATGGCTTTTTAAAAGCCTCAGACTCCCTAACTATCTCCAGATACAATTGCCTCTCCACTTTCTCCCAAGTCATTCTTCCATCCTTGAAGTATACTTGGCCTAACTCTGAAAGGTCTACCAGTCAGTCAACTTGCAGTAATCTACATGATCTGCCCATACAACAGATGATTCTAATAAACCCAGGCTCCAGCCTTCTGCTATTCTGCAAGAAGACAGTCTGGTTGGGCAGCTGCTGCCTGGGAGATGAGGTTCCAACCAAGAGGGATTTGACAGGGGTACAGAACAGGGAGAGGCTGTGAATGAGAATATGGACAAGTGCATGGTTAGGGAGAGAGCATGACTATCAGGAAGTCCTGGATTTTCTGTGCCACTGGTGGAGGACTCTACTAGCACATACAACAGAGATGACTTGGGGTCATTCTTTCCTGAGTGTCTTGGAGGAGTAGGCAATTTCTGCTATTCTTAGCTCTGTAAAATGAAGGAATGGTTGATTAGCAGGCAGCCAGAATTTGCTTGGGAGCAGAGGCATCCCTCTTGTTCCTGACTTCTTGAGGTCAGGAAGCCCTGAGTTCAAAACCATGCTAGCTGTGTGACTCTGGGCAAGTCACTTCATCTCTGTTCATCTCTGTTTCCTTATCTATAAAATGATAATAGTGGTTCCTACTTTGCAGAGTTGTTGTGAGGATCAGCTGAGAAAACATTTGTAAAAAGCACTTAGCACAGTGCCTGGCACGTAGTAAAGTGCTATATAAACATTGATTCCCTCCCCTTCCCCCATTGATGACTAGACTATAATGGGGTATTAAATGAGACTGAGGGAGAAACAATAGCTGGAGAAGGAAATGGCAAACCACTCCAGTTATCTTTGCCAAGAAAACCCCAAATGGGGTCACAAAGAGGCAGACATGACTGAGAAAATGACTGAACAACAACAGAGACCCAGTATTTGGACGTTCTGCTCTTGACTACACGACTAAGACTTTTTCTATGACCTGAGATATCCCCTCTCCCACCTAAAATAGTTTCTCCACTTGATTCTGCTCCCCTCCTCTCCCCACAAGTTCTCACTCTCTTCAGAAGCCAAGTCAAGTTTCATATCCGGAGGGCTCTGACCCTTTTATGAAAGATGGTAAAGAGTATGAGGCTGGGTCATAGATCTAAAGTGGGAAGTCCTCTAGTCTAAACCTTTTATTTTGTAGATAGAGCAATTGAAACTTAAGGAAGATAAGTGACTTGTTCAAGGTCACACAGATGGTAAACATCAGAGGCAGGTTTTGACTTCAGATCCTCTGCTCCGTGGTACAGAGGATAGAGTGCCAGGCCTGAGGTCAAAAAGAACTGAATTCATATCAGTCTTGGACACCTACTAGCTGTGGGACCCTGAGCAATCCACTTAACCACTGCTTGCCTCAGTTTCCTCATATGTAAAATGGTGATAATAATATGAATAACCCTACTTCAAAGAGTTGTGGTGAGGATAAAATAAGATAGTAATTGTAAAACACTTAATATTGTGCCTGGCACAATTTTTTCACTGTCATTTTTCAGTCGTGTCTGCTTCTCTGTGATCTCATCAGAGGTTTTCTTGGCAAAGATACTGGATTGAGAAACCATTTCCTTCTCCAACTCTTTTTAGAGATGAGGAACGGAGGCAAACAGGGTGAAGTGACTTGCCCAGGATCACACAAGTCTAGTGTCTGAAGCCAGATCTGAACTCACAAAATTGAGTCTTTCTAACTTCAGGCCAACATTCTAGCCACATTAAAAGTGTTAGCCACTATTACTACTACTATTGTTATTATTTTACATAATTATAATTGTAGTATATAATAATATATGAGGTATAATAATATAATAATAAAAAAATAATAATAATATGAGGTAGCTCATGGTTCAATGGACGGTATGCTGGGTCTGGAGTCAGGAAAACCCAAGTCCAAATCCAGCCTCAGATACTTACTGGCTGCAACCTGGTGCAAGCCACTTAACCTCTCTGTTTGCTTTACCCACTAGAGAAGAAAATGGCACACTGCTCCATTATCTTTGCCAAGAAAATCCCATGGATAGTATGGTCCATGAGACTACAAAGACCCATCAGACACAAGTGAACAACAAAAAATCACATCTCTAAGCTGAGTGATCCAGGCAAGTTGATTTAGCCCTTGAACCTCAGTTTCTGTGAAAAGGAGAATCAATAATGATTCTGTAGTACTTTGAAAAGTAGCAAGGACTCTATGGACCGAATAATAGCTCTTCTTCCCAGTTTCTTTCTCCCTTTTATATACTCTGTACCCTTTTATTACTTTTAAGCAATTGTTTCTATTCTTCCCAGTTTCCTTCTCCCTTTTATATACTCTGTACCCTTTTATTACTTTTAAGCAATAGTTTCTATTCCTCTGCATCTCTGTCTAAACCAAACAGCAAGAATATCCCTCCACATACCCAGAGGGCCCTCAAGAAACACTTTTGCCTGCCTGCCTGCCTGACCTTGGTTGGGCCAGTCACTTGGTTTTTCTGTGTCAGCATTTCCTCTCCTGTAAAGTGGAGATAATACTATTAACTGAACTCATAAGGGGTCTGTGCAGGAAAACGAACAAAGGCGAAGCTCTTGGCAAATCTAAACAACTCTAAATGCTAAATAATCAAAATGTATTCCCGTTTGCCCCCATCCTCTACCTCCCCTTCAAAACCAGAAGCTGGAGGGGAATGAAAATGATCAAAGGAGGAACAGGGACAGAACTTGGGGCTTGAGGGGGACGAGGGGGATGGGAGTAGGAGTGGTCCATGCTTGCAGCAGCACATTGAGCATTGCTCCGGGTGCAAGGAAACGGGTGTGAAGTTGATATGGGTAACCACAGTAGCAAACAACCCCCTCAAGTTTCACACACTGTAGGGAAATGTATTTGGGGACATTAGTAAGCCCCGTCTCTGGAGGTCTTTGTCACACCTTCCTTTCCACCACCAACCCCCAAAGAAAATTCACCAAGGTTTCACGCGGCCAAAAAATGTTTCACAAGTGCAATGTAAATCCACTTTGGCCATTGATACTTTTCTCATACCTCCCGGTCTTGTCTCGAAAATGGCCCCTCAGCCTTCAGCCAGTGTCTGTCAGGAGAGGAAGGAAGAGAGAAAAGGTTAACATAGCGAAAGGGCCATGGAAAAATCAAAGTGTCCCATAGCTCTGAGGGAAAAGCCAAGAATGATTAGATTCAACTCATTTAGGTGCAAGGAGGGCCGCAAAGAGCACAGGACTTCTGAGAGCAGGAATGTAGGTCACCTATGATCAGAGCCCCTCAGCAGGCACATTCTCAGCTAAGGGAACTGAACATTTGTCACAGGGATAATTCACCATCACAGGAGAACAGTTTAAAATGTTGGGTGGGGAGGGTTTTTTTTTAAGTTAACTTCTTCCAATCCTCCTCATTAAAACATCTTTTCAGATAACAAGCACCTCCCTTCCTCATGTGAGTACACTTTGCAAAGATGATTTTTAAATGCAAGGGCTCCCAGGAGCCAGTCCCGGGGTTTTCCAAGTGTGTCACTGGGCACATATAACCCTTCTGCATTTCCAGATGCTGACAGGTTCCCTTTAACTTGCTGGAACTTCTCAGCAAATTTGGTGTTTGGTTTGAAGTTACAGAGAGGATTAAAAGCACAGGAAAATGCAAAAGAGGCTAAAGGAGTTGGGGTTGTTGATCCTGGAGAAAAGAAGGCTCAGGCATGGCTTGTGCTATCTTCAAATACATGAAGAATTTTTTTAATTTGGGGTACTCTGATCAGCTGTTCCCCATGTTTGTGGAAGACTGAGCCAGAGGAAACAGGCTCAGATTAAAACAGGAGAGGTTGATATTGGACAAAAGACAGAATTTCCTGTCTTTTATCAATGTGAGAAAACTCTGCAGTGGATTGCATAGGGAATTGCAGAACCTCCATTCCTGGAGGTTATATAAAATGAGAACCATCTGACCTGGATGGTATGAATGCCTAAAGGCCTAAACTAGAAGTTTTTAACCTTTATTTATTTTATTTATTTATTTATTTATTTATTTTGGTATTGAGACTACTTTGGCCATCTGGGGATGTCTACAGATCCATTCTCTGAGTAATGCTTTTAAATTTATAAAATAAAATACCTAGGAGAACAAAAGAAATCAATTATATTAACATAGAATTATCAAAATATATTTTGTTATTCAATCCTTGTGCCCCATTTAGGGTTTTCTTGGCAAAGATACTAGAGAGGTTCATGGTTACTTTCTCCAGCTCATTTTAAAGACAAGGAAACTGAGGAAAACAGGGTTAAGAGACTTGCCTAGCTAGAAAGTATCTGAGATGGGATTTGAACCCAGGACTTCTTAACCCCAGGCCCAGCACTCAGTGGAGAACACTATATGACCTAGCTATCCACAGAACTCAGATTAAGATGTTTTGGGTGTAGATAGAAGTTTAACGTTCTGTGGCACTTTAATATCCTTAAGGATAGAATGGTTCTATGATGTGAAGACTTAAGAAAGAGGGACTTCCCCAAAAGAGTAGAAGGGTGATATAAATGCTTCTTTTTTTATCTTTTGATTCCCAACAAAGAGGCTTAAACTTGAATAGCCTAGGGCCTGTCGATCTTTCCTTGGAAAGAGGAGAAGGTTATGTTCACACGGAGCTTTGGCAGGTCTCAGGTGTAGTCAACCAATAATCTGGATTTTCTTGACCTGGAGCTATAAGAGGTGGTGGTGGTTAGGAGCTCATTTTTGGTTATCGACCAACTTGGAGATATAACCTGTATCTCTCAGGACTCTCTGATGAGGAAATTCCTCCTGCCAATCAGGCCAGCATCATTTTTTGTAACTTTTACTCTTAAAAATCTGCCCGGAGCCCTGATAGGGCCAGTGACTTATCCTGGGTCACACAGCCATTACGTGATGGAGATGGGGGACCTGAACCGGTCTTCCTATCCCTAAGACAAGTTCCCAAGTACCATACTGTCACTAGCTGAAAACATCCCTTCATTTTGCTATTCCTTTCTTTAGTAATACTATGATTCTCCTCCCTCTCTCCCCCTCCTCCTTTAAATGTTTCAAAACGACATATTTGAATGATTTGAGTCCCTCAAGAGATCAAAGCAGGACAAATGTTCAACTGCAGTTTGAGGGGGCCCATTCCTGCAACCAGGCATTCAACAGAGACATCCATTTGGGAGTTCTGACAGGCCTGTCAAACCTACAGAGATTCACACAACAACTGTAGGAGTAACAGGTGTGAAGAACAGCAGGAAGTCAGTTTTGTGGTTGGCAGCCCCCAAAGGCCACATTCTGTAGAGCTGGCAGGATGAGGGGGTGAGTGTGGGGGCTAACCTGAGGTTAAGCAAAACAGACAGGAGGAAAAAGTTATGGAAAGGAAATGTGGCAGGTACCATCATCTCAAGCCCATCCTGTGGGCTCTCACGATGCTTTGTTCTGTATCCTAGACAACACTCCAAAGGTTTGGTTCTTTCTCCCTTCTACCACATGCTTTAAAGATGTGAAACTATATTGATCCTGGTGGAAAAGGAGCTGAGAACAGCCCTGAGGAGCTGTTGGAGAGAAGGAGGACCTCAAGGTGGATCAGACAGCCACCAAGAGAGGGGTGAGCTGTCAGAAGAAAAACTGGATTTCAGTTTTAGGAGACCCCACCTCCTTTTGAGGTGCCACCAGGTAGTGATTAAAGTTAGCATGCTAGTGGAAACTTCCCTCAAGGGGGAGGAAAAAGTGACACCCCACTACCTTGACAAATGGCAACATCAGTCCTGTCCTTGGGTAGAGACTGTTAACTATAACTTCCTTTATGCCAATTACTACCTACTCAACCCTGGGCAAGTCTGGACCACTCTGAACTTCACTTCTCCTCATCTGTAAAATGAGGCAGCTGGACTAGACATCCTCGTTGTTTTCAGACTCTAGGATTCAACAATGTGGGGCAGAGCAGGTGGGAAGGGTGGGTGGTGGGTCTAATAAATCCTGATGGATGCTTGACAAATGAACACAAAGAAAATCAAGCCACTCCGGGTTTTTGGCAGAAGAGCAATGTGTTTCTCCCTATTTATGTCCCGACCGAGTCATCAATCCAAAGCTGCTGCCCTTCCATTGCCCTGTTGCCTCCCAGGGTTAAAAGGGGTCTTTTAAGGACGTTGAACAGTGGAGATATTACTTTCCCAAAGACACCCAAGCAGGTTCTGCTCGCTGCCTCAAAGGGGCTGTGATAGTTAGTGGCACACGCTCATGAGCTTAGTTTACCTGGGAGGTGGCAGGTAATGACAGCTTTTCTCCAAACCAGATGGGTAGAAGCCTGGGGCACACAGACAAACAAGATAGTGCCAAGCACCACTTGTAAGATCCTAATAACACTTTGTATTTTAATAGCCCTTTTCTCCCCAGGGCTTCAAGAACTTTTACAGACATGATCTCATTAATCTCTCATCCCGGGTGAGGTCGGTAGATGGCCAGTGGCATGATTTCCATTTTCACTGTGGGAGGGAAAAGAACAACTGAGATGTAAAGAGACTCATCAGCCTCAGCAGAAAGGGGTTCAGACCCCACACCTAAAGCGGGACTCTAAAAATAATTAAAAGAACGAAGGCTAAGGTGAAAAGATTAGTCGTTAATATTTTTTTTTTTAAATATATTTTATTTGGTCATTTCCAAGCATTATTCGTTAAAGACATAGATCATTTTCTTTTCCTCCCCCCCCCAACCCCCCATAGCCGACGCGTAAGTCCACTGGGCATTAGATGTTTTCTTGATTTGAACCCATTGCTTTGTTGATAGTATTTGCATTAGAGTGTTCATTTAGAGTCTATCCTCTGTCATGTCCCCTCAATCTTTGTATTCAGGCAGTTGCTTTTTCTCGGTGTTTCCACTCCCATAGTTTATCCTTTGCTTATGAATGGTGTTTTTTTCTCCTGGGTCCCTGCAAGTTGTTCAGGGACCTTACACCACCGATTAGTCGTTAATATTAGGCATTAATGAGAGTAAGTGGAAAGATTGGGCATAAGCTTCTGCAGCATTACCTGCTGGAATACAAATTTAAGGTTTCTATCACTCTGAGATCCACTTTGCTCATTCTGGCCAGCTTGCCTTTGCTCTGTTTCCTCTACCTGGAATGAACTTCTCCTTCCTCCTGGCTGAATCCAGGAAGCTGAAACGCTTATTACATGGCTAAAAGATGACAGCATTACTAAATGCTAAAACCTGGATTTCCTGTTTCCTAGTGCAGTGCTCTTTCCATTACATTTTGTTGGTTATATGTTTGGTCTCTTTATACAACGTGTCTCAAAAGTCTTGGTGGAACCTGGAGTTTTAATAGCTTATATATTTGCTTTAGCAGCTAAATGGTGCAGTGGATAAAGTCCAGACCTGAAGTCAGGAAGACCTGAGTTCAAATCTGAACTCAGACACCTACTGGCTGTGTAACTCTAGGAAAGTTAAATCTGTTTTTTCTCTGTTTCCTCATTTATAAAATGAGCTTGAGAAGAAAATGGCAAGCCATTCCAGTGTCTTTAATAAGAATCCCCCAAATGTGGGCAGGAAGGATCAGACATGACCAAAAATTTTGTTTTGGTAGCTTCAAATTGCACTAAGACTTCTGGGAAACACTGTCTTGTAAGCTCCAACTAGGCAGAGGCCATGTCTGACACTTCTTTGTATCCTCCAGAGAATCTAACATAGAACCTGGCACACCATGGATACTTAATAGATGCTCATGGAGCCATTTCCTCTTTTGCCCACCCTACATCTCCACCCTCTACTCTTATAGCAAATGATACCTCCAGTTTTTGGATAGAGGCTATTAAATACAAACTCCCTTTGTCACCTTCCCTCATCCCTCAAAACTTCTCTCACTCATCACCCATTCCATCCTTTTTTTCTCTGGCCACAGAAGAAGTATATCCCTGTTGCTCACTAAAGTAAATTCCTCTCTTGGTACTTAAAAAAACCAACCCTCTTTCGATCATGAACTTAACAATCATCAACAAACATGACCATTTCAGCATACAGAGAAAAAAAAAGAGTATTATATGTGAAACCACAGATTTAGATTACATAGTTTGCTCTTTTAAAGGGTATGTTATGCTTAATATGGTAAAAAAGTCATCTAGTTTGTGTCCCCATTCTGAACTTCTGGTTTCATTCTGTGTATTTTACAGATGCTTTATTGATGCTTTTTTCTTTTTTAGGTCTTATTTATCACTACCCACTAACTGACCTCCCCCACAGACACCTTTCTTTGCAACAAATAAATCAACACACAGGCCACATCTGAAATATATGTCTCATTCTGTACCTTTTGTAGGCATTTTCCTGCCAAGAGTAGGTAGCAAGTTTCATCATCAGCCATCAGAAGTTATGATTAGACACTGACTAGTAATGGATCTGAGTTCTGTCCTCTCTCAACGTTATTTCTCTCTGTATTATTGTGATCTTCATGTAAATCTGATTCTTCTCATTTCATTCAGTACTAGTCCATGCAAGTCTTCCCATGTCTCTCTGACTCAGGCATATTCATCACTCCTTATGACACAATAATATTCCATTACATTCATACTCCCCATTTGTTTTTGCTATTCTTCAATTGGTTGTCACATATTTTGTTTCCAACTCTGCTTCAATGAAAGGAGCTGATGCAAATTCTTCTACATATTTGAGTCCTTTTCATCTGTCTTTGACATCTTTGGAAATATGCCTAGTAGTAATATTGCTGGGCCAAAGGCTGTGTAGTTCAACGACTTTTTGGTTATACCTCTAGATAATTTTCCAAAATAGTTACCAATTTACAGCTCTTTCAAAGAGAATGAATTAGGGTACCTGTCCTTCCACACACCAACCAGTAATTACTATTTTCTGTTTTTTCCATTTTTTGCCAGTTTGATGGGAATGAGGGTAAATTTTGATATCGCTTTAATTTTCATTTTTCTCATTACTAGTGATTTGGATCACTTTTTCATTTGTTTGCTGATTGCTTGCACTTCTTCATTTGAAAATTGCTTGTTCATATCCTTTGGCCACTTATCCATTGGGGGAATTACTCTTATTCTCATATATCTGCATCAACCCAATATATATTTTGGATATTAGTCCATCAGAGAAATTAGCTACAAAGTCCCCCTACCTTACTCCAGTTAACCGTTTTCCTTCTAATCCTATGGCAAAGAGTAGATCTGCAATTTTATTTATTAGGTGGCATAGTAGAGTGCCAGCCCTGAAGTAGGAAGACTCAGACACTAAGTGAGTGATCCTGGGCAAGTCACTTAGTCTTTGTTTGTTTCAGTTTTCTCACATATAAAATGAGGATAATAATAGTATCTACCTCCTAGAGTTGTTGTGAGGATCAAATGAGATAATAATTGTAAAGCATTTAGCATTTAGCCCCCAACACACACTAAGCTCTATATAAATGTTTATTATTACCATTATTATTATTCATTGATATAGAGCATTTTTCAATTTAGGAAACTCCCTCTAACAGTACAGGTCAGCACCTTTTTTTGCAGCTTAAAGACTCAGAGAATTACCAAGAGCATTTATAGATTAAATGATTTTCCCAATATGTGTCATAAGTGGGACTTGAGCCTAACTGTATTGATTTTTGTCTCAGCATAAGCTTTTCAAAGTAATTGAAATTGCCCATTTTATCATTTCTGACCACCTCTATTCTTGGTTCAGTTAAGATTTGCTCACCAGACCCTGCCTCCTGCCATAATTGTGAAAGCTATTTCTTTTTCCCCAATTATTTTATGATATGAACTTAAATATTTAGGTTATGTATTCCTATGGAAAATATTGTGGCTTATGTTATAAGATGTTGATCTATAACTAATTTATGCTAGATTACTTTCTAGTTTCCCCAGTAGTTTTTGACAAATAGGGAGTCTTACTCTAACGAATGTCTGTGAATTCTACTTATATTCTTTTAAACATTTTTATATGAAATTATTCTTTTTATTATAAATGTTGGTGGTATTTTTAAACATTTAGTTATTTATTTAGAGTATTTTCACAAGGTTACATGATTCATGTTCTTTTCCTCCCTTCTTTCCTCCCCCATTCTGGAGCCAACAGTTCCACTGGGTTATATATACATGTATCATTGTTCAAAACCTATTTCCATGTTATTCATATTAGTAATAGAGTGATCTTTTAATGCCAAAACCCCAGTCATATCCCCATTAAGCCACATGACTGATCATATGTTTTTACTTATATTCTTGATCCTGTTACTTCCTGTCTCTTTCAGGAACTCATTTCAGTTATATCCCCTCTCTCCCATATCTTCAGTCTTTTCATCAATATTGACACTTTCCTAGCAGTCTGTAAATGCAGTTAGGCAGGTCTCTCCAGACTATGCTGCAACATTTGTTTTGAAAATGTGAATTTATTCCAATCTGTTTGATATATTAAGGAACAATTTAAACATAAAGTGAATTTCAAGTTTGTTTATGCCAAATTTCCTCTAAGAGAAATAGCAAGAATGCAGAAAATTATCTTTTTCAAGGTAAAATGCCATATTGATTGTGTTTTCTGGCATAGTCGCGATTATAGGCAAAGGAGGATGGGCCCTCACTCATGTACTCTACCTCTAATCTCTCACCTTAAGCCTTGATAGAACCAGCATCAGCCCAAGCCCCAGAGACACTGCTGATCTATGCATTTCTTAACTGTTTGACATACATAAAACTGTGTTACAATTTTTTAGGTCCCTATTTTTTAATTTAATGTGTCACTGACAAAGTTTTTGAGTGTTCTGACCCTAACCTCATTTTCCTTATGAGTTCTCTATGAGTTCTATGTTTTTACTGATCAATTTTCATCAAATTTGACAAATAGGTACTCTTTTCCCCAAAGGTTAATGTCCTTGGGCTCTAGCTGTAGTCATGATCCTATTATTTTTTATCTCTTTCAGGAATTTGCTCCAGTCAAATCTCCTCTCACACATCTTCAGTCTTCCCATCATTATTGACCTAAACGGTGATTTTTAGGAACGTATATATTGCATTATCACAGAATGGATTACTGAAAAAGCTTTCCCAGATGGCTACTATGCTTCCTACTGCTCTTGCTATTCAAGGCTATATTACCTGGACAAAAAATATTCATGACCTCTACTTCCTCACCACCCACTCTTACCTCAATCCCTCAAAACCTGACTCCCATTTTGGCCCCTCTATTGAAATTATTCTCTTTGAGGTCAACAGTAACCTCTTAATCATTAAATCCAATGGAAAATTTTCAATCCACAGTCTTTGAATTCTGTGTTGCATTTGATACCATGGGAGAATCCCTACCACTGGATACTCTATTTCCTTGGCTTCAGAGATACCCTTTCTAACCTAGTCCTTGCCCATATATTTTGTTGACTTCTTGTTGTCTTTTTCCTGACCTCTTACAGTGAATGTTCCTCTCAAGGTTCTATCCATAGTCATCTTCTCTTTTCTTCTATATCAGCTTTAACTAGATAACTTCCAAATTGATATTTCCAGCTCTGATATCGCCATCTGTTTGTCCCACTAGAATCTCAAAATCAGTATGTCTAAAACTGATGACTTTCTCCTCCTTAAATTTTCTTTTCGGTTGTTATTCTAAAGATTCCACTCTTTGAATCAATCTTTATTGATACCATTTTTTCCACTCTCATTGTCATTACCTTAAGCTGGCCCTCATTACTAACTGCCTAGATTATTACAACAGACTCAAAAATGGTTTTTCATTTTCCATTTTCTGCCCCTCTCCCTATCTTTTATGTTCCTTGCAAACTCTTCCTCTTTATTCTTTGACCTAACCATGTCACTCTTAAGTTAAAAACAAAACAAAACTTTAGTTTAAGTCCTGTGTTTCTCTGATTCATTTTATATTTGTCACTTTTTAGGTACCATAATATTCTATTACATTCATATGCCATCAGTTTTTAAGCTGTTCCTTGATTAATAGGCAAACATTTTATTTCCAATTCTTTGTTATTATAAAAAGAGGATGAGTTGAAAAGTTGTACTCCAATACTATAATTTTATCTTCTTTTTTTTTTTTACACTCACCAATCGCTGGTTGTGTTTAATCACTCAGTGCCCATTAGGGGAGAATTAGCCCTGGAGAGAGACATCTTTGTTCATTGTTCTTTTACCCACTCTGAAGAGTTAGAAGTCTTTGCTTGATATTTTTCCATTGTTATACTTATGTGTTAGCTAGTTTGAATTTGGAATTCTAATCTGATTGACTAAGTAACTTTCACTCTAATTAGAACAGTAGGGTTTGTTCTTAATCTGCAACCATTTAATCTTCCCTCTCATTAATTGTACAAAGGTCTCTATGAATATGTAGATTTGCAAGAGAGGGGAAAAGGAGATTATTTGACCTTGAAGACACATGTAAAATAGGTGTACATTCACCTACCCGCCTTCTTGCTTTTATTATGTAGATTCAGAAATTTGTATGGCTCCAAATCAGGCTATTGTGCGTTATGGGCAATCTTGTAGCCAATTAGAATTCAGAATTCTGATGAGCCATACGAGTTTTAATAATTAGTGTGGTATTTACAGGCAAGCTGCTTGCTGTAATTTGCATGTAAATAAAAATGTATCTTGAAAAGAAACCAGAAGTGGAATGCTAATAAAAATGTAAGAGGAGTCAAAGGGAAAAAAATGGAAATAAGTGAGAAAGAAAGAGTTAAGTATCTCCAATGGAAGCATAAGCACAAGCCTTTAGGAAACTTGAATGCTCATTTTAAGAGCTCATTTTGCCTTCCAAACAGTCCTCGCATTTTTACTTCTTCACATCTGTATACTCATTACCACAGCACACATTTTAAAAGTATTTCCTCCTCCAAACAGTCTCATCACCTGGAATGTATGGCTTTCTATGATTAACCCCAGCTGACTTGGAGTAGGACTTCTCAGTGCCAACCTAAGTGTGGGAACCATTTCCACTTTTTTCAACTCCATTAAATTGTTGAGTGCCTACTCTATGCACACTGCATGCTTCCCAAGTTATAATAAAAGGATGCTCTGGAGGACTTCGCTTGGCTTTCACACCAATGTTTGTCAGTGATGACCCAACATGTTACCTACACGATTATTTTATGAATAGTCACTGGGGTGTGTGATGGTAAGAAGGGAAGGCCTCATATTTGGTTTGCTCCATTTTACAGTTTTGATTAATCCTTCTCTCTGGCAGCTAAGAACCAAGCCCAGATAGATGTACATGTAACATTGAGGCTGGATCTTCTGAGACTAGAATTTCAGGAACTAGCAGTTTGGTTTCTCAGTTTGCTCTGCTTCTGAACTGAAAGAGGGGCAAATTAGACCATTTATTTCTTTTTATCTTTGCATGCTGAGCAAATGAGGACTAAAACATTTGAACTGCTAGTCAGCTGTTTTCAGCTGACATATTTTACATTCTTTTTTGTTCTCAAATAACACTTGGAGAACTCTTCCAGTTAACAGAGCTTCACAGATGCCTGAATGGGGGGTGGGGGTGGGAAGGAATACAAGGACAAATATTTTTCCATTGCAAGTAAAAAAAAAAAGATATGCTCTTATGTTAATATAAAAAGTGTTTATGGGAGATAATATTAAGTGTGATAAGCAGGATATAATATTCATTCTGTTGAAACTACATTAAAAAGAGTTCCAAGAGGCAGAATTGCATAATGGTTAGAGGATCAACCATAGAGTGAGGAAGATCTAGATTCAAATCCTGTTTGGGACATATACTGACTAGAGGAATGTTTAATCTCCCCATAAGTGTTCCATAAGCAATTCTAGAAGACAACTCAACTTCTAGTTGCTGACCATCATTGCTGGAGAAAGTTTCCAGGAATGTCTTTCTAGGATGAACCTTCTTCTCCCTCCCCCAAATCTCCATTTTCATCAATAAAGGCAGGGAGATAGGGTACAAGAAACAAGTGATATGGTCTTGAACTTACTTTCACTTACTTTTTGCGTGTGCAAAGTCATGTTTTAAGTACATTAAAATTATTAGACCTCAATGACTCAATATGAATCTATGATGCTGGTGAACAATTTCAGGTTTGTTGTGTTATTTCTAACGGTTATTCATTTTCCTCCCAAAATGTTAACTACCAAGTTCTTAGATGCAGAACCAAAATACATATGCCTGATGTTTCTGGCTACAGCTTGTGCAGGCATTCTAGCTTTTCTAAAGCTATTGGAATCATTTAAAGGACTCTGTATTAATCTGCTTCAAAATGAGATACCTTTTAAGTGGGTAAGTGTATATTTTGTATCATATCACCAAAGTGCAGTGCCTACATCTAAATAGGAGGCATGAAATAGTGGAAAGAATCTTGACTTTGGAGTTGCAGAATGAGGTTTTGGTTTCTGATTCCAACACTTTCTAACCTTGGGCAAATCACCTAACTTCTTAGTTCTCCATTTTCTCATCTGTAACATGGAGTTAAACTAGATATTCTTTATGGTCCCTTTTAATTCTAGATCTATGATCTTATTTTAGCCTTTACCTATAGAGAATGCCACCTCCATTCCTTAGGATTACTTTCTCTGGCTCCATTGTGCTAATCTACCTGTGACTAGTTAACTAGGGTCTTAAAAAACAAACAAAAATGACAGCAATGATAAACAAATCGGCTACTACTATTTTTCCTGGTAATTTAAATTTCTTTCTTCTTTCTTCCAATCTAACATCTACCACCAGTGGCAAGAATATTTCATTTCATTCATTGTTCAATCACTCATTGTCCCTGGTCCTTTCCCTATATGATAATATCCTTTTTTTTTTAAAGGTATGTATTAGACTCAATGGCCACTGAGATCCATTCTAAATCTGTGATTTTGTGATTCTGAAGTGTAAGGATTGTATGTAGATCTTCTGACATTATTTTCAGTTGATATCTGTCCAGTTGGCTAAAGAAGATTCTATTAGATTATTGTCTTCTCTTGTTTAAGCTACTCAATTTTCAGAGACAGATAAAGGCACTATGGAAGGGTTATGAGAAAGGAAGGAGAGACGTTGACAAAGATATCAATAATAAAATAGTAGTGACTTAAGGCTGTTTTCATTTAAACTTAGATGTTAGTCTAATCTTTGACCTTTCTGGGTTCTGTATGATTGAAAATCTGTTACCCTAAAAAAAGAACTGCATTTCCCAGAAGCCCACTGATTTTCTGTTGTTTTGTACTTCCTATAGACAGAGGATATTAGTGAGTGGGCAGTCCTCTTTCTTGGGTTTGCAGACAAGCATGTTGTGGTAAGCTAAGCACAGGGATTTTGAAATGGCTAATCAGCCATGGGCATGCGGTCTTTATTTTGTATCCTCTTAATTCCTTCTGAATGATTTCTAATGATCATTAATAAATCCCTTAAAATGCAGTATTTCAATATTTGAGATTAAATTTTAATTTTTACAGTTCTGACCCTATGCCAACTCTTAAAAAGTTCACGATTCATCTAAAATAATTTCGAATAGTTTAGGCATTCATATTTTTAGAGGGTTTCTTCTTTCTTCTTTTTAAAAATATTTTCTTTAACCAAAGAAAAAACCATGATAAACTCACTTATGGAAAAGCATCATGATATGATGAAATGAAAACTAAATTTGAAGCTAGAAGATTGGAGATAGAATCCCAGCTCTGCTGCTTAACAACTAGAGGACCTTGAAGAAATCATTTTTCTCTGGGTTTCAGTTTCTCAGCTATTAAAATGAAAAGGTAAAACCAGATCAGTCGATACTAAATTTAATCTTAAAATTAAAATATCTTTATATTATGATGAAAATAGTTTTGACCTTGTAGATCCCATGAAAGGATCTCAGAGATCTCCCCAGATATACCCAGTCCACATTTTTGAACTTCTAGACTAAATGATCTATAATATTGCTTCCAGATATTAATCTTAAGATATCTTTAAAATTCAAGATTGTCAGTGGGAGCACAACATGTCAGGTATATCCAAGGTGGCATAGCATTTTATTTACCAATCAGCTCACCCCATAGATCAAACACCCAAAGGCAAAACATTTCCTTGGCTGTGATATTAATTACACACTGTAACTGAGAGCTACTTTTAGAGCAAATGTCTTTTGGTCCAGGTGGTATTTAGTGCTACCTACTGATGATTCCCTACATCAAACAATAAATCATAGAATTGTGAAGAACTTCAAGAGGTTACCAATTTCTTACTCAGTCCCTAAAGCAAGGAGTCAATTTGAAAGTATCTCTGGAACAAATATCAAACCTAGAGTGCATAACTATCTACACTAGTACCAATTGGTGTGATGTTGTCAAATTTTAAATGGGTACAAAGTAAAATCCATAGCACTGATCCAGTGGGAGTGCCTTAAATTTAAACATTGATTTATATCTGAGGAGAAAATGATGCAATGCTCCCAAAAGATCCACTTTCTTGGGGACAGAGAGGAATGTAGAGTCTAATACCTTTTAAATTCCCTGGACTTCCTTGTCTGACAGGGTATGGAGATACCTTTCTGAAGGCAAGGAGCTGGACCAACTAATCTCTTAAAGTCTTTTCCAGTCCTATGAATTCTGAGTATTGGAGAAGACAAGTTTTCAGAGTATAATACAAGGGTTTCATTTGAGAAAGCCAGAAATACCAGACAGATTCAATGAAGAGGCTGGTTTATTTTAAGGATCTGGTCTAGTTATTTAGGCAGCCAGAGAGCTCTGTTTCAGACTCACAGCCATCCTTGGTACTTCAGTCCAAGGACTAAGAGACCACCTGTACAACACAAGGCCTCTCTTCAATGCTCAGGCATAAGATTTGTATTCTCCCCAGCCCATTCTGAATGAGTTCAACCTACATGCTGAGTCCTCAGAGCTCCCAGATTTCTCCTTAGGAAACTTCTGGGTTTGATTTTTCTCTGTAAGGCTCTTTTTCATGGCTATGTAAAGGTCTTATAGTCAGCTGCTGATGACTGAAGTATCAGTTATTGTATGCAATGGAGAGTATCCAGATGACCCAGGCTACCTTCTCCCACAACCCTGCCTATTCTAGATCCACTTCCCATTTTGCAGGTTCACTGCTGATTGGGGGGTTGCCTCTTTCTCATTTATCTTGGTCCTGGCTAAAGGGTAGGACAAGTGATGGGGAAGGAGAACAGCAGGAGCGACTGAGTTTGACTTCTGGATGATCTCTTGTTTTATCCATATTGCTGATTTTCTTTACTAATGTGGATAAAATAAAGAACTAACTGTAACTGAAAGCCAATTCTCATGTGTAACATTCTTGCCATATACTATGCTCTGACTGAAATCAATGATAAAAATGCTACTAAGTTTCTTTAAAGAAATCAGTCTCTGATATCTTCTCTGATTCCCCTCTGGGCAATAACTATCAGAGAGCACTTTGTTTTACCCCAATGGAATATTGTTTGTCCATGTTAATTCCTTATCCCCTCCTAGACTCTAAGTTTCTGGAAGGCAGGGGCTGTCTTGTCTAAACTTTGAACCTTACCTCTAGGCTGAAGCCAATCTACTATATTTTGAAACAGTCAGTTCTTAGTACATATTTGCTGCTGAAGGAAAATCTGATTCTATTCAATAATCAAAGCTTTCTAAGTATAAAAAAATGTTGTAATACATTTGTGAATGTATTCTCATACCTCAGAGTTATTTCCAGAAAGTTCTTCAGTATCAGTAGGGCGTGTGGTGCTCTGTGTGTGTGTGTGTGTGTGTGTGTGTGTGTGTGTGTGCAGGGAAAAGCCTTCAAAGAATCCTTTCATTCTTTTAGTTTGGTATGGGCTGCTTGAACAACTTAATAGAAATTGTTTTTTGTTGGAAGAATTATTCAAGGTAAAAACCTGAGAATAACTTATAAGTAGCTGTGATGGTGCAAGATCTAGCTGGAAGAAGGGAAACAGCCCTTGAATGATAAGAAAAGGAACCCAGCTGCTGCTTAGGTAAATCAAAGGCTGACTAACAAAGCAACAGCTCATGGAATGACCTCCCTCTTTCTACTCAAGCTCACCAGCCTTTTATGTAAGAGACACAGTACAAGAAGAAAAAGTACAAAATGGAAACAACCTCCCAAAGCAAATGTTTAAAATGAAATAATTTCAAAATGACAATATTCTGCTCTCCTTGAAACTCTGCCCAAGAACAAACGGAAAGTGCTTTTTCAATGGAATGACAGAATTCAGCCTTTCATCCTCAAAGGCCCCTCTCTCTCTTTCTCTCTCTCTCTCTTTCTCTCACTAACTCTCTCTCTCTCTTTTTTGGTAACCTTTTCCCGCTTGCATCCTTTTCATTATTTCAGACATTCTTAGAGGATGGTGCAGAAAAAAAAAATGGGCCTTTCAACTTTTACTTGTTTGGGCAAATGTGACCTGAATCCAGGACCTCTTTGTTCTGGCCAGGGTTGAGTTCAGGAGTATAATGAAGATTCTTTTCTTTCTTCCCTGCAGTAAAAGTCTGGGAAAATCATTCTGTCGCTGCCTTCCCCAGCCCAAAAGGTAACGAGCTGACCCTGACATTCTCTTTTCAACATTTGTTAGTGGAGAGTCATAAAGTGACCCATACAGCTGGTTAGCATTTTGATTCCTAAAATAAAAAAAATTTTTTTCATACAAACTGTATGGCAAATCAAAGGCTCCCATATTAAAAAGCTCCCAGTCAGGGAGAAATTTTAATGGCTACATTAACCACCACAATCCAGGTAGACTGAGGAGGCTGGGGATGACTCAGGCAAAATTCCCAGGATTTCAGTATCAAGGCTAGTTATTATTCCCAGCTGTTCTTTAAAAAAATTCCTAGACCCAAGATTCTTAAAGTGATAGAATCACAAAAAGTAGTGTGGGCATGCATAAATATTTTAAGTTAAAGGGTTAATATTTCCTTGGGAATATAGCATTCTGAATAAAAAATAAAGATATTAAAGATTGAATTAAAGCAGGGGTTCTTAACCTTTTTTTGTTATCTTGGATTCCTTTGGCATTCTGGGGAAGCCTAGGGACCCTATCTCAGAATAAAAGACATAGAATTAAAAAGAAATCAAAGTGTAGTAAAAATAAAAATTAGAAAGACAAAATGAAACAAAAAAATAGACAACTTGCAAACAAATATGTACAAAGAAAGCTATAAACAGGGAAATAGTAAATAATTAATAGAGAGAAAGTCGTAGAATTAAAGGATGGGATTTTAGATGAGACTTAAATGAAACCAGGGAGGTCAGCAGTCAAAGCAAAAGAAAAGAGGGAGAGCATTCTAGGGATGGTGGAGGTGGGGGGGGGTGGAGAGAGAGAGAGACAGAGACAGAGACAGAGACAGAGACAGAGAGGCAGAGAGACAGAGACAGAGACAGAGAGAGAGAGAGAGAGAGAGAGGCTGCACAGATGATATCTATACCTGCTTAGTCTTGCTGCAGACTGTAAAATTTCCTGCCCAGGTAGGTGAAGTTCAAGTTCTAGGAAGGAAGGAACCTATGGGGTCCACAACCTTTTCCAGCCATTCTGCAAAATATCATTTCCTGATATGTCTCTAGAACTTGACAGTATTTTTTTTCAAACACCCTACATTGAGATAACTATATTTGTTTGTGTACATTTTATATTTCCTACTAGATTCTGATAGAATCTATTTGCATCCCCAGCACTGAGCAGAGAATATAGTGTATAGCAAGCACTTAATAAATATTTATACCATCTTATATCCTCTAGAGAATTTGAATAGAAATACATTTTCTTTTATAATGTATTTTTTTTTTTAATTTGGAACTTAAACACCTGAAAAAAGAACATAGAGAAAGGCAGGGTTAGCTTGTTACCTTTGGGGCTGAGGGAGGCAGCTACAGAATGATTTCCCCAGACTTTTACTGCAGGGAAGAAAGCAGAAAATCTTCCTTATGTTCCTGAATTCAAACATGGCTGGAACAAAGAAGTCCTGGATTCAGGCCACATTTGCCCAAATAAGTAAAAGCTGAAAGGCCCATTCCCCCCCCCCCCCTACTCCCACCTCACCTCCACATCCTCTAAGAATCCTTTTTCTTTCCATCCCAGAGCCTTGCACATAAGAAATGCTTGTTGGATTGTACAATATGGTAGATACCCAAAATTGTTGACTGGGTAAATGAATGAATCATAGAACTTCAACCCTAAAATGGATTTTAGAAGTAATCTGGTAGAGTTGTGGATATCTAGGTTGATAAGAATGATATGACTTGCCCATGATAATGTGGCACACTAGAGATATAGCAGAAACTAGAATAAGGGATTCCTTCCCAACTCCTAGACCAAATGACATACAATTATACTGAACGACCTACTAGTGAATGAATTTATTAAAAATAATTGAGTAAAAGGATTGGCTTGATTGATTTTCCTCAGATTAAACAGAAAAGAAATGACAAAGTTATGAGTTTGACCCAATTTCCCAACTCCACATCCAATAATCCTTCTATTGTATCATGCTGAGGTATAATCCTATCTATGGAAACACTAACAGATTAGTTCCCAAATTATTAAAAAAGGAAGGACCCACAAACAAGCCTTATGATTTTGGGCATATCACTTGACCCATTTGGGGACTATATTTCCTGTAAAATGAAGGAGATTGTATAATAGCTAAGGCTATTCCTTCTAGCTCTGCCATTCTTGAGTTCCATAAATTACATGCAAACATGGGAAAAATAAAATTAAAGCTGTCTGTGACCCCTCCCTTGTTCCCTACCCCAGAGTCCTCCACTAAGCCAAACACCCACTGGCCTTCAGACATCTCCTCTTGCTCAAAGAATGTGCCCTAATCTGAATCTAATCTCTAGATCCCTGACACACGTAGACCAAATGTCTTTGGGATTGTGTGAGGTGGGGGGGGGGGGGGGAGAAGGGGTGTTGCTGGCTTCCCTGTAGGGAGAGTCTTAGCTAGTTCCTTAGTGCCAAACAGAGAACATAGACCAAGGGAAAATCTAAACATTAGAGGCTGCTCAGAAGGACTGGCAACTGAACCCAGTCTTCTCCACCACAGACACCAACCTGGCTGGGCTGCATAGTTGTGGAGATTGGACAGTGTTGGGACTGGTTGAAAGGATTTTTCCTTTCCCAGAACAGAAGAAAAGGCCAAGGTCAGCTGTGTTAAGGATATTCCCAGCCTTGATTTGCCCATTTTAGGAAAATTGGGGGGTTGGAGCGGAAGGTTTATCTGAACCTGAAATGAACCTCTGAACCTTTTTAGGCTTATCCATCAGGAAACTCCTCCTGTGCCCTCCTCCAGAGCTGTCGCAGGGATTATACACTAGCACATAGGTAGTTACCATCTGAAAGTGTGCCTCCCTGCTTGAATTGGGTCCTACAGTTGACACACCCTACAATTATGTCTTATGTTTTAACGGGTTTTCCATTGTGCCTGCCTCTTCTCTCCATTTCTCTTCTGCTAATTGCTGGGTTTGCCCTTCACAGTTCAGTGTTGTAATGTTAAGCCCTGTTTGCCTCAGCTGCCAGGCCCAGCTTCCCCCTCCCCCCAGTTCCCCAACCCCCCCCCTCCACTTCAGGAAAGAGAAACCTTTGTTGCTCCTGGAAGTGTCCTTACAATGGCAAATTCACTAGCATTTAAGCCCACAGACTCCAATCCATTTCTTTACTCCCTTCACCATTACCCCCTTCCAGCTCTACACCCAATAGAGAGTTCTGTGTAAATCTATAAAACAATGGTAGTAGCTTTTTCATCAGTCTAATAGGTCTCCCCAAAAAGCCACTTTGGGTGGCACAACCTCAATAAAGCCAGTTTTAAAAATTTCGCTGTTATCACAGTATAGTGGGAAGAACACTGGTCTCAGTCTGGAGTCTGAGGCTCTAATCTTGGTACTCTCAGTGTTAGACATCATATGGGAAAAGATCTTTCAAAACCTATATATAGAAGGGGAAAGTTGTCCACAAATGTCCCTTAGTGCTGTAAAGGATCAGAGACTTTTCCTGATGTTGGTGATCAGTGGAGGAAGTTTATCTAGAAATCAGCCCTTGGGTATGTACAACTGGTTGAGAACAATACTAAAAAAAACAATCTAGAGGGAATGAAAATGTGACTCAGTGAGGAACCAAGACAACTTGGGAGCTCCCAGAACAGCCATCTAGGCCTGAATCTGTAGAAATGAGGAGAAAAGGAGAACAAGAATAGGGTCTGGAGGTAGGTGTCCTCTGACTATGTAGCTGGCTTGAGTGATTGGATATGAGCCATGGGTCCCAATATCAATCCCCATGGAGCAAAATCTGCCTTTGGGGGATTGTAATGATGAAGTCCTGGCAGATCCAGAGGTTTTCTGTCTCAAAATGAGAAAAGAAGATGTAAGGGAAGGGATAAGGACAAAGGAGACTTGAAGCCTGGTGAGTAATTGAGTTTGAAGGCATGTATAAGTAGATAAGTACAAGATAATATATTTTAATTGAATTTCAATTTTTTCAATTATGTGTAGAAACCATTTTTGACATTGTTTTCTGATCATTTTGCAATTGAGATTTTCTCCCTCCCTCTCCTACCTTCCAGAGGCATTAAACATCATGATAAAGGTTATATCAGTGCTTTCATGCATTACATATTTCCAAATGCCACATGTTGTGAATGAAGACATAGATCACATATTAAAAAAAAAAACTTTGTGAAGGAAATAAAATGAAGGATGGCATTCTTTGATCTGCAATCAGATTCTAAAAGTTGCTTCTCTGGCTATGAAGTGTGTGTGGGGGTGTGGGGGTGTGTCTGTTTTAATCATGAGTACCTTGGGGTTATCTTGGAACCTTTTTTTGCTGATAATAGTTTAGTCCTTCACAGCTGATCATCATACAATATTTTTATTAATGTTTATACTGTTCTTCTGGCTCTGCTTGCTTCACTTTGCATCAGTTCATGTAAGTCTTTTTAGGTTTTTCTTTTCTTTTTCTTTTCTTTTATTTAATTTGTCAATTTAGAATATTTTTCTTTGGTTACAAGAGTCATGTTCTTTCCCTCCCCCTCTCCTAAAAATTCTACTAGGTTTTACATTTGTTTTACAGGTTTTTCTGAATCTATCCTATTCATCATTTTTTAATGATATAATAGGTTTCCAGTTTGTTCAGAATTTGTTCAGCCATTATCCAATTGATCTACACCCCTTCAGTTTCTAACTCTTTGCCACTACAAAAAAGAACTGCTAAAAATATTTTTGTATAAGTCTGTTTCCATTATCTGTGATGTCTTTTAAGTAACAGGAGTATTGCTGGGTCAAAGGGTATTGTTTTATGGCCCTTTGAGCATGCATCCATTGCTCTCTAGAACAATTGCATCAAGTCACAGTTCCACCACAGTCTATTAGTGTCCTAGTTTTCCCACATCTATGACAATATTTATCATTTCTCTTTTGGTCATTTTAGCCACTCTGATAGGTGTGAGAGATCTCAAATTGTTTTAATTTGCCTTTCTTTAATCCTAATCAATAGTGATTCAGAGCATTTTTTCAAATGACTAGAGACAGTTTTAAATTTCTTTCTCTGAGAACTGCTTGTTCATATCCTTTGATCATTTATCAATTGGGGAATTCTTTGAAATTTTATATTTTGTATTCTCATATTCTTAAAAATTTTGCTCAGTTTTCTATAATTTGAGAAATGAGGTCTTTGTCTGAGAAATGTGCATAAAATTTTCCCCAGTTTGTTGGTCTTTTAATTTTGGTTGTTTTGATTTTGTTTTGTATAGAAATATTTTAATTTAATGTAATCAAAACTATCCATTTCACTTTTCAATGTTCTCTATGTATTTTTTGGTCATAAATTCTTCCCTTATCCATAAATTTATTTTATTTTATTAAATTATTTTGTTTAAGATATCCTCATTCATTTCTAGATTAATAATTCATTTTGATTTTATCTTAGTGAATAGTGTGACATCTTCTTGCTTTATCCTTAGTTTCTGCCATATTATTTTCCGTTTTTTTTTTGTTTGTTTGTTTTGTTTTGTTTTTGTGCCAGGCAGGCTGTGTGACACAGTTTTTTTTTTAATTTGATCATTTCCAAACATTATTCATTGGAGACAAAGATCATTTTCTTTTCCTCCCCACCCCTACCTCTCCCCTAGCTGACATAATTCCACTGGGTATCACATGTGTTCTTTATTTGAACCCATTTCCATGTTGTTGGTATTTGCATTAGAATGTTCATTTAGAGTCTCTCTTCAGTCATATCCCCTCAACCCCTGTAGTCACGCAGTTGCTTTTCCTTGGTGTTTTTACTCCCACAGTTTGTCCTCTGCTTGTGGATAGTGTTTTTCTCCTAGATCCCTGCAGATTGTTCAGGGTCATTGCATTAACACTAATGGAGAAGTCCATTACATTCGATTGTACCATAGTGTATCAGTCTCTGTGTACAATGTTTTCCTGGTTCTGCTCCTTTTGCTCTGCATCACTTCCTGGAGGTTGTTCCAGTCTCCATGGAATTCCTCCACTTTATTATTCCTTTTAGTACAATAGTATTCCATCACCAACATATACCACAATTTGTTCAGCCATTTCCCAAATGAAGGGCATGCCCTCATTTTCCAATTTTTTTGCCACCACAAAGAGTGCAGCTATGAATATTCTTGTACAAGTCTTTTTCCTTATTATCTCTTTGGGGTACAAACCCAGCAGTGCTATGGCTGGATCAAAGGGCAGACAGTCTTTTATCGCCCTTTGGGCATAGTTCCAAATTGCCCTCCATAATGGTTGGATCAATTCACAACTCCACCAACAATGAATTAGTGTCCCTACTTTGCCACATCCCCTCCAGCATTCATTACTTTCCTTTGCTGTCATGTTAGCCAATCTGCTAGGTGTGAGGTGATACCTCAGAGTTGTTTTGATTTGCATCTCTCTGATTATAAGAGATTTAGAACACTTTTTCATGTGCTTATTAATAGTTTTGATTTCTTTGTCTGAAAACTGCCTATCCATGTCCCTTGCCCATTTATCAATTGGAGAATGGCTTGATTTTTTGTACAATTGATTTAGCTCTTTGTAAATTTGAGTAATTAAACCTTTGTCAGAGGTTTTTATGAAGATTGTTTCCTATTTTCCAGTTTTTGCAGCAGTTTTTGTCAAATAGTGAGTCCTTGCCCCAAAACTTGAATCTATGGGTTTATAAAACACTAGGTTTCTATGGTCATTAACTACTATGTGTTGATTTCCTTACCTATTCCATTGATCCACTACTCTTATTTCTTAGTCAGTACAGATTGTTTTTAATGATTGCCACTTTATGGTATAGTTTGAAATCAGGTACAGCATATTTTTCCCACTAATTCCCTTGCTATTTTTTTTTTTGAAAATTTTATTTAGTCAATTTAGAACATTATTCCTTGATTACAAGAATCATATTCTTTCCTTCCCCTCCCTCCAGCACCTCCTGTAGCCAAAATGCAATTCCACTGGGTTTTACATATGTCCTTGATCAGAACCTATTTCCATGTTGTTGATTTTTGCACTGGGATGATCATTCAGAGTCTACATCCCCAATCATATCCCCCTCGACCCATGTAATCAAGCAGTTGTTTTTCTTCTGTGTTTTTGCTCCCACAATTTTTCCTCTAGATGTGGATAGTGTTCTTTCTCATAAATCCCTCTGAGTTGTTCAGGATCACTGCATTGCCACTAATGGAGAAGTCCCATTACTCCCTTGCTATTCTTGACCTTTAGTTCTTTTAAATGAATTGTTATTATTTTTCCTGGTTGTAGGAAATAATTTTTGGGTAGTTTTGGTTATGGCTAGATTTGAAATTCTAAATTTATTTAGATATGATTCTAAATCTAGTGTTTTATCTCCTGTACCACCTCTTATTTACAGACCCCAATATCCTTGTCTGTGACACAGAATGGGTTCTATATCTCAAAAATATTTTAAGGACTTGCTGAAAATAAGAGTGCTTCGAAAGAATAGAAATTGCTATACAAATACAAGGTATAAATGAACCATAGACCTTGAAAGAGTATCAACAACCTTCATACAAATGCAAGTATTGGTTCTTAACCTCTAGAACATAGATCCATGGATTCTATACCATCATAAAGAACTGTGGATCTGTACATGTGACGGCCATCTCATCAGATTATTCCATAGAAAAAAATAAGGAAATGTGCCTTCTACAGAGTGAATAAATATCTCACATTGTCATATTGCCATTTTTCAAATGTATATCGATTCTGGTGATACTAATAAAATACAAAATGACATAGTATTCTGTCATCACATGTTTTGTCACTAAGTAATTCTGTAATGGTACAACTATTAGAGTCCAAAGTTTGACATCTAAATGGGGTCCATCTACTTAAAAAAAGGAAAATGCACTTTTACTAAGCAGTTTCCAAGAGAATCAGTTTGTTGAGAATTCTCATCAATCAGCACCTCAGTTTGCCCAGTATTCTGTCCCTACTCTTCACCCTTCCTCTCCTTTTGAAATGGAACCAAGAAAACCTCAGATACTTATGCTGTCTTTACTCATTTATGTACAGGTTGTGTCTCCAAGTAGAATATAAGCTTCTTGAAGGTTGAAAGTAGGCACTTTGGGCGATTCCATGTTTATATCATCAAAGGCTAATAAAGGTAAGTGTTTAACATTTACTGAATTTGAAGGGACAAAATATGATCTTACAGTCTTTGGTCATTATGCACTGAACTAGAAGCAGGCATTACCAGCAGCCCAAGGTCACACAGTCTTATCCCCATCCATAGAACATCTTTCACTTCTCTCTCCTACTCAGCTCAGTACTCACACATCACCCACTCTGATTCCTTACTCTCTAAAGTCACCAGGCACTTCCAGAACATTCTCTAACCACAGCCCCTGACTCTTCCTCCATTCTATCATGCTCATAGTGCCAAGTTGGGCTCTGAAACTGCCACCAACATACCATGAGCCTCCTTCCTAATTATCCCTCTGCTACAGAATTGTTGAAATGCGGGTATTCACTACTCCTCAAAGTCACCTAGAAGAAGGTGGGAGGAGGGAAGGGAATTTTCCACGACTGGATAGAATTATTTTCTTAATCTTTTTTTTAGACCACATTACCCCAAGCTCCTGACACTCAGGGGACATTAAATTGCTTCCTTCCACTTGGGAAAAGTTTAAAAGGTGCTATTCAGCTAACATATTGGTGGACAAATGCTCATTTACTCCACATAGGATGACGAACTTTTAAGTCAATTTGATCTTTTCAGAGTGAAGGATATCAGATAGGATCTGGATGGTGTGGAGGTTCTGAATATGTCTCTCTATGCATTTAATTGTGCAGTGCACCAATATATCTAACTCTATAAGACATTTATATATATATATATATATATATGTGTGTGTGTGTGTGTGTGTGTGTGTGTACACACACACACACACACACACACACACACGTATGCATTCACTAGATTTTGGAGCATCTGCTAACATTAATGAGGGCTGCTATATAGCCAACCTACAAAGACTGACAGGAACCCCAGTTATATATTTGGTTCCATGGGTGTTCTAACCCCATTTTCTAATTAGGAGAGAGGCCCTCTGAAAAGAGTGCAGAGCATAGAGAGGAAGCATTACGTCCTCTCAGCCAAAGGATGCTGTTAAAAGGAACAGAGACACCGGATCCCATGCTGGGTTGCTATCCCCGGCTGTGCTGTATCAAGGCAGGAAGGATAGTAATAAAAGGCAGTGAAGCTATCTACCACTTTTTAGCATAAGTGACATTATAAAACACAGTCTGGATTGGCTGGTTCCAAAAAGAACATTTCATGCTGCATTAGCTTTGTTGTGTCCTTGTTCCATGAGGTGTTGCCAAGATACAGTATCCCATAGTGCCTAGTGACAGGCTTGGCCCATGTTGTAAATCCCCAAAGGGAAGCTTGTTGAGTGATTATTAAATCAGCCTACCTGAGTTCCATTCAAAGTTCCCAAAGTTAGTCTGATCACACTGGGATTGAATTTTAGGCACAAAAGTTTTTATTTTATAGGATCTTTTTTTTTTCTGTTTCCCTATTTAAATTGAATCCTCTGAATTGTACCTAAAAATAAATATAAGTTGGAAAATTAGGATCATAGGATCTGGAGCTAGAAATACCATAGAGATTTCCTATTTCAAGTCTTTCATTTGATTGCAATCCAAAGAGTGGAAATGATTTTCTCAAGGTCACACAGGGAGTAAGTGGCAGAAACAGAATTTGAATCAATGTCTCCTATCCAAAAAGAATGTTCTTTCCATTACACTTTGGATTCTGAGTATTATAATTTCTTTATAGCTGTATTGTAGAAGCAGCTTCTTTATTAAATTGATGGCCATCTAGAATGGAATCCAGACTAGGCTTTCAGTAGATACTCATAAAAAATGGACATCTCCCTCAGGAATACTGTGGGCTCTGGATCCCTGGTTTTAGGTCACAGAGAAAGGTTCCTTGCCAGTTAATGTTTGTGTTAGGGTGGTTAGTACAGGTCATAATGGCCGGGCCATTTGAGTCTTTGGCAAATTACAGCTATGAAAAGTTGCTAGGCCTTTGCTTCTCCCCAGGATCTTGCCCTTTAGAAAAGCTGCCCTTGCTTGAGGTTGAGGGGAGACACAAGGGTCTGAATCCACAAAGAAGAAGGAGGAAGATTAGGTTTTTCAGGGAGGGCAATCTCTGAATCTAGAGTCGATTCTGACCAAGGAATGGGCTTCTGGGTGCCCTTTTGTCTTCCATCTCTGTTGCCAGAGAGAGGGGGCTTAGGGAGCCAGTCTTGCGGTTTGAGGTGGTACATGGGTGTGTTTCTCACAGGAAATAGTGGACACCCACACAAGGTTTAAATTCTGTTGTTGCTTTTTTCCTCTTTCTTTCTGGTGGGGCCAAGAGGATTTCTCAAGCCAAAGAAGGACACTCTCCTGAAATGAGGGCCCAGGGTGGACTAAGGTTCTTGTCTCCTTTCCAACCGGTTGTTTGTCCTGCTTTCCCTTACGTATCAAGTTAATTTTATACCAGAGGGATGGTAGCCACAACCAAAAATGGCTTACTCTGAGGACTGACTTCAAGTTGGCAAAGCTCCTTGAAGCTGGGAGAATTAAAGGTTCCTATATTTGAGGCTATAAAGGGACATACAATTGACTCTGCAACAACTTGAAGTTCACCTCAGCCCACCCTTAAAGACAGCCCACATGGTGGCTCAGGCTCTAAAAGACATATTGAATATTGAATAAGGAAGAAGTAATCCCAGGTGCAGTTTATGTTCTTCTAAGCCCTTGAGTATCCCACAGAGCAGGACCAGCCTCAGGATTTTGTTGTTGTTTTGGTGGTGGTGGTTATTCATTTATATATATTTTCTCTATCAGTGACTCCCTTATCCTGGCTACCAGTTTGTTACTTATATCTTTATATGTTCTCTTCATCTCTACTTCTAAGCCCCCCAATGGATTATCCAGGGTTTGTTGGAGCCAGCTTGAACTGACTCAGTGGAGCAAATTGTTAAATTTTTATTATATTTATACCTAAAAAGTTGGCAAGGTCTGAGGAGATGAGATATGTACATAAAGTTACAAATTACAAACAGTACCAACTCATATAGAGTAAGAACCAAATAGTAGTCCAGCGACAAGAATTCAAAAGAAAAAGTGTTCCGGGATAGCTAGGAAGTCACGTAGCTCTTTGTAGAAGAGGTAGGAGTGGTGTCGGGTCTTGAAAGGCTCACATATAAGTAGGGGAAAAAAAGGAAGATATTTTAGGTGCAGAGTATGAACAAAGGAAGTGTACATGCCTTACTTATTCACAAGAATAAACACTCTTGACCCAAGGTATTCTGGCTGGCTTTTGTCTGTTGCCCTTAGGTAGGTGTGATAATGCATGGCCTCAAATACAGAGAAAAGGGTTATCATTTTGCCCTTGCCAAAAAGAGGCTTTCTAGCTACCCTCCATTAATAGATGGGAACCAGAAAACCAGGTTCTGAAGAGCTGACATCCTGTGGGTAGTAAGAGATGAGTTTGGCAATCATGGATTGATCTGTTTGGCCAGAGAAGGGTTTTCTTATGGAGTACTTTTGGGGGATAAAATTGGAGAGGAAGGTAGGAAGGAGCATCAACTTTTCCTCATCACTTTTCTTGTCTTCCATCCTATTACCTCAAAGTCCTGATTTTTGAGAAGTAATGGAAAAACCAACTCAGCAGTGATTGGTTAATAGTTGTTAATGGATTATTATATTGTGGAATCCAAATACTACATTTACATTTTAACAGGCTTTTCTGCACAATGCTTTAAGCCAGAAGAGTGACCCTTGTGCTAGTTATAATAGCTAATATTAATAGCCAACATTTATAGCACTTACTACATGCCAGACTCTGCTAAACACTTAATGATTATTATCTCATTTGACCCTCTCAACAAGTCTGGGAGGTCAGTGCTATTATTACCCTCATTTTACAGATGAGGAAACTGAGGCAGATAGCGGATAAATGACTTGCCAGGGTCACACAGTAAATGTCTGAGACCAATTTGAATTCAGGTCTTGCTAACGCCAAGCCCAGCACTCTAACCACTGTGCCAATTTGCTGTTAGTGTCATGTTGTTGACATGGTTGACAGCTGCCAGGGTATTAGGCATAACGGTATAAGAACTGGGTAATAAGAGCTTTCAGTGCCTTTCAAATCATACCCCCAAACTGCCTAGTTTTAGGGCCACACATGGTCCTGAACACATCAGATTTCAGAAAAAACATGGTGGATCACAGGATTATAGATTTAGAGCTGGAAGGGAGAGTAGAGACCATAGAGCCCAACTTCTTCATTTTATAGAAGAGAAACTTAAAAACCAGAGAGACAAACAATTTGCCCAGGGTCACACAGGTAGTAAATTGCTGGGGCAAAATTTGCACTGAGGTCTTTTAAACCCCAACACCAGCTTTTCAACCATAGAGCCAACTAGCTGACTAACATACGACTGGACTAGAATCCAGCCTTGGCTTGGAGTAAACACTCCTCTGGCTTGGCATTGATCCCTTAGGACTGCTGTGGGTTCTCAAGTCCTAAAGATTCCAGGGATCCTTGGGATTAGGTCAGAGAGGAAGAATGAAGACCATCAATTCCTTGTCCATTAAGGTTTGTTTTAGGCTAGATGAGTAGAGCACACAATGTCCTGGTCATTTGAGGCTTCAGCAAATGCTGCTATGAAAAGTAATTGGGCCTTTGCTTTCCATCATGGTCTTGCCATTTAGAAAATAATCCACTCTTGCTTGGGGCTAAGGGGAAACAAAGAGGGTCTGAATCTACAAAAAAGGAGGAGAAATTCTAGGTGGTTCTGGGAATGTGATCTCCTATTCTAGATTTGATTCTGACCAAGGGAGAATTGGTTGTTGAAGATGAAATAATGGGATCCTGGCAGCTAGTGACTCCTCTATCATAAAGTTTCTGATAAAGAGGGGGAAACAGGAAAGCCCAGTATAACCTGACACATGCTCTATATTTTTAGAGAGTGTATTTCTAAGGATTCAGAGAAAGGGTAGGAATGATTCAATGACTTAATATTCTGCAGGGGAAGTTGGCTCAAGAAGGATGATGGAAAGCATTTATAAAGGAAATTCTGAAGACAGACAGAAATTATACTGCTTAAAAGAGATCATTGTGACAGAGTAACTAGAATAAATGGATGGATGTGTGAATAAAGAACATTTATTAAGCACTTTCTATATGACAGGTATTGTATAAAGTACTTGGGATATAAATGTAAGCAAGCAAGATGATATCTGCCCTTAATGAGCTTGTACTCTGATAAGGAAAGTTAACATAGAGAAGAGTGGTGGCCAAGAAAGAGTGTTTTGGGCAGAAGAATAAGAGCAAAAGATTATTAAAGTGCTCCTTTCCAGGAACATGATCCCAATCTAGTGTGCATTTGAATGCTGTGACATTAGCATTGGAAAGAGTTGGGGAGAGGAGGCTATGCACACAACTGACATGGAAATGGACAAGAGATTGTGTTATGAGTCTGAATAGGGTGAATTCTTAGCAATCAGAAGCCCAGGGTTCAACAGCTTGGACCTTGCCTTCTAGGTCAGAAATAGAGGAAGAAGAACAGATTAATAGATCAGGAAAGTCCTAAAGATATGAACACATCTTTATATGTCTGTTGAAAAAAAAAGTCTGTTGAACTATCCTTGTGGATAAGATATAGAGACTAGAGAATAGAATGTAAGGTTGGGTAGATTTGGACAGGCACTCTAGAAGAATCATAAAAAAAAGTCTATCTCAACTAATTGAAGAAAAGTCTCTAGTGGTGTGCCCCAGGATCTCTCCTTATCTCTATGACATTTTTGTCCATAATTTGGATAAATTCATAGAACCTATGTTTTTCTTATATTTGCAAATGATATAAAACTAGGAAGGATAACCATTACCATGTTGGATGGTAGTGATTCTCCTTCCAGCTCTGTTTCTGAGTCTCTTGACTTTACCACCACAACTCACTTACCTTCCCATGCTGGAACTTCCATCCCTCTACCATGCCAGCTTCCTTCTCCTGTTGTTGAGCTTTTCCAGAACCTCCATTTTGGTATAAGCCCAGACTGACTATGCTTCATTACTTTCCCCTTTGTGTGTCTGACTCTCCAGATTTCATACTCTTCTCTTTTTCAGCTCCTGTATATGGGTAACCTTCCTCAGTTAGAATATAATGTTTTTGAGGGTGGAGACTGCCTTTCTATTTGCTTATATTTATACTCTTAGAACTTATAACAGTGTCCAGAATTAATAAAAGCTTGTTGCCTTTCCAAAAAGATCTTGACAGCTCCAGTCCAGTGTTCTAGAATAATAATGAAATTTCATAGGGACAAAAGTAAAGTACTACACTTTAAAAAATCAGCTTCACAAGTACAAGATGGGAGAGTTATGGCTAGACAACATTGCATCTGTAAAAGATCTGGGGATTTTAGCAGACTGAAATCTCAATATGAATCACCATATGTAAGTGAAATGTCAGCCAAAAAAAGCTAGTGCTCTACTAGGCTGTGTAAAGAGTACAGTGTCCAGAATGCGTAAAAGTGATAGGCCTATTGTGCTCTGCCCTGGTCAGACCCAATCTGCTGTAACTGTCTTCTTTCAAGGCGTTATATTTCAGGATGGATATATACAAACTGGAATCTATCCTGAAAGCAGGAACAAAAACAGTGAGGGGAATATATGAGAACTGATTAAAGAACTGGAAATGTTAGCTTGGAGAGAAGAAGCCTTAGGGAACAGATGAGAGCAGTTTTCAAATTTGAGAAAAGCTTTCATGTAGAAGGATTCGACTTGTTCTGTTTGGCTCCAGAGGGCAGAACCAGTAGCAATGGCAGGCAATTGCAAAGAGGCAGATTTAAGCTTGATGTGGGAAACACTTTACTACAATTAGGTCTAGGATTGGATTCAGCTCAAATTGGCTCAGGAGAGTCAATTGTTAAATTTTCAATGTGAGCATTTACATCTTGAAAATTGGCAAATGTCACAAATTAGGGCTTGATTTTTTGTTTTGTTGATTGTCTAGACTTAAGAAAGTAATGCAGAAAATGTTAATAACGCAGGTTAAATTTAATGAAAACATCAAAAGTATATTGTGCGTTCCTTCCTGCCCCCCTCCCTTCTGGAAGGCTAATTGTTAAATCAGCACATCCCTGATTAAAATTATGCAAAAGTAGAACAAGCTACCTTGCATTACATCTCACTGGATATTTGTTGACAACCTCTCAGTGAGACTGTAGAGGAAAGGCTTAGTCAGAAATGGTCTAAGTTGTATGGTTTCGGAGGTCTCTGAACTCTTGGATTCTGTAGATTTTCAGTAAAGGAGACCTATCTAAAATTTAAAGGAGGGGACAAGAAGGTAGAGAGATGTGAAGGGCAAATAAACAAAAGTAGAAATGGAAACATCAACTTAGTCTTCCCTACATTCTTCCTGGCTCACCATCTAGTGAAATTCTTCAAAGACCCCATTATTCCTAGAACTCAGTTTTAATTCCATGAGTGGTTTTCATTCATATATTACATTGGGAGAGATTGTACATGTATACATAAAGTGATAAGCCTACTGTACTCTGCCCTAGTGAGATCCAATCTGCTGTAACTATTTTCCTTTCAGGGTTCCAGATTTCAGGACAGACATTAACAAGCTAGAAGATAGTCCAAAAGGAGGAACAGCAAAGGGGACATATAAGAACATATGAGATTGAAGAATTGGAAATATTGGCTAGGAGAGAAGAAGCCTTAGGGAAGAATCCCCACCACCTACCAGCATATAATCCAAATCTCTTGTAGAAAGAGATAGAAGACATACCTAGGACAAACCAGAGACCAGGACCAAATAATAAGTAGACTCTATGACACCCATCAGTGTGATTTGAGGTAGAGGACAAGATTAAATATAGGTGACAGTTCATGCCAGTTGCTGAGTTTGGGTTGGCAAACTTGAAGGAATTGGCAACTTTTCAAAAGCAGTGTGCCAATTTGTTGACCAATATTATTCTGGTTTGCTCGGAGGTAGCTTTCAGTGGTAAAGCATCCAGTTCTACCTTAGTGTGTGTTTGGGGGGAAGATAGTGTTTAATGGTGGATGATTGGCAGATGAGTAGGTGGGGGCTTCAGGGAGAACTTGGTGACTTGGGAAAGTGGTGGTGAAGGAAATGTAACGGCAACTGGCTGGCCAAAAATTGTCTTGTGCCTCATCTTTGGCACAATTTGCTGATGCCTAAACTACGGTGGTTGCCAGAGTTCTCTGAAGACAGGCTTTAAGGAAGAGTACAATTCTATCTCCTTCATGGGACAAGACCTAATCTTGGATATCCTCAGTGTACATTTGAATCTCACTCCTATCTATGTGGATTAGGCTCTGTGGCTGTGTCCTGGGTAGGAAGGCTGGCAGGTGAGTCATGCTGGTATCCAACCAGAGTTGTCTGCAAACCTCATTAACTTTTCCATACGCCCACCATGTTCTTCACCAAGCTCTCTGCGGAAGTGTGGACACTCTGTTGGGCCAGTGCCGCCCAAGCAAGGCTCTCAAAGCAAATGCCATAGTTCAAACCCTTCCCTGCCTCTCAGGAAGTATCCAGCAACAGTTCTTTTCATTCCCAGCATGCCTCCTTTCCCTATCCCTCTCTGTCACCCCTTTCTAGCCTTCCTTCTTTCTCCCTTCCCTCCCCCACATACACACCCAAGACCTAAAAGCTACAAGAACAAAAATTCCAGGACTGTCCTCTGGTGCTGGGAGCCTGGCATGCCCACACCTCAAACAGGGCAGGGCCACAGCAACATGTCTGGTCTTGCTGGCCAGAGTGTGAGGAAACTATTCTTGGACCCTCTCCGAATGCTGGCACTAAAGACTGCTGTTGTGGCATTCGTATTGGTCTCTGCCCCAGAGCAGGCTTTAGTTCAAGCAATGGTGAATTAAATAGTGATTCTTGATAATAATCCATATGCTTTTTAAGGACAAGGAGAGGAAAATCAGCGCCAGCATGCATTAGAAAAAGCACACTAAAACAATTATGAATAGTTTTGCATTTCCAACTCTGACTAGTAGCTTAGATAAACCATTTCAAAGGATGTTGACAATCTACAGAAAACAGACTCATGCGAAGATCTAGCAGTTTCCACTTTTCCTTTAAAAGGGAAGTCAGGCTGGGTTACCTAATCAAGGTCCCACGTTTTCCACAATCACAAAAGCAATAAACAAGAGGTTTTAGAGAAAACACCTTGAACTGGACCCAGAGAGAGAACCTCTCTCAGTGAAACTGCCCTTTCTGGAGGAGATTACCAGGAACATGAACATGAGGGCTTCAGAGGGATCTGACTTCGAGATTCACCTGGAAGGAGAGTTCTGGCAAAGATGAATAGAGGGCATTTGTACACATGCTTAATTGTGCACCTATCAACCCTGGGCTCAATACTACATTCCCAGGAAGGAATCTCTCTCCTTGATCTGCTTCACACCCAGAGGACACCCATAGGCTATCACTGGGAGAAAAAAAAAGGCAAATGGGAAAATAAACTTATAATGCCACCTGGGACCCACACCTCTGAGGGAGCCTTTCCATATTAGGTCCTTCCAGGTATTGGATTTTCATAACAGAGAGATGAAAATGTAAGTGTTTTCTCTCCAAAACCTCTCCCTAAATAAATATGTAAAGGCTCTCTTGGGCCACTTAAAATAGAGAGCAGGAATTGTGTCTGCCACAGCACAACAGGCAGTGAAAGGTTTCCAGAAAACATCCATGGTTTGGGGGAGCAGTGACAACAGCCCAAGAGGCTTTTTAAAGAAATGATATAGAACGAGGCCAAGGCCAGCGATATGCCATTCAATACACACACACACACACACACACACACACACACACACACACACAGTTTTCTGAAATGGCTAAGGGAAAAAAATCAAGTGTGAGGTCTGGGATTACCCTTATAGTATTCAAGCATTCAGGCGCCTAAACTTTTCAGCAGGATGAAGAAGGAAGAAAAGGAAGCCAATACCCCAACCCACTTGATTTCTCTTGCTGCCACAAAAACAAAACAGAAAAATGAATGATCTTGTGATGCCTCTGCCCAAGTAAATAAGCAGGATAACAAAGTTGTTGCCTGGGTAAATAACCAGGAATAAGCTACATTTTTCAAATATTCATTTTGGAGCCTCTTAATGTGTATTCAAATCTCTGGTGGCAAAAACACACAGAAAAAGAAGGCCTTTTTTTGTACCACTTACTCATCAGGGCAGGCCATCTGACTGTCCATTGGTTCTTGGAGTTAAGGATCTCTGTTTTAGTCCCTAGGATACCAAGATGCTCAGAAATTGTGCTTCAGGGTATAAACACTCACACTGAGCAAACATGAGTGGTAAAGGCTGGGAGTTTGTTGAACTATGGATCCTGATTTTGTCAGTGTGATTTAGGCTTCCTATCATTTTTCACTCAAAAGAAATTAGGAAGGTCTAGATGGAAAACAGAGAAATGTGGCCAATTAGGGTCTCCCATTGACTAAATTCTTCTGTGATGAGTTTTGTGAGGACTTCTGTTTATAGTGGGCATGACCAAAGGGTGTTGGTTTACTGCCCATCATACCCAGGGATTCTGTCACATCTGGGAGACTTTCAGGGTTCAGCTGCTTCTATATAAGGGGAACCACATAGGACATGGAGGAAAGACACAAGGGTAGCCAGTGGTAGTAGCACAGCTGATGTAAATGCTGAGCCACATATAGAGCTAGATTGTGGATCCATCTATGTGGCCCCTGGACAGAAGGAATGATTACAAGCTGGAAATGCTGAGGCCCCTGTGAAGTTTGCTCCCCAAAAGGAAAGAAAACTGCCAAATTTCAGTATAAGAGATCAACAAAAAGGGAGTTAAGATGAAGCAGAGAATAATATTACCAAGGGATCATAAGCAAGGGAAAATGTGTCATGGAGCCACAATGTGAAGAATAAATCTGAACTGTGACTTTTCCTGATACTGTGAGTCATGTAGGCTGTGCTGTTCTGAAAAAGAGGGGAAGGCTGATACTCTAGTAACACTAAGCTACACAGTGTAATAGAATGAGTTGGAAGGGCTATATAGCTTCCTGGAGGAAACAGAAGAGTTTTCCTATTTTTTGAGGGTTCAAGTAGAATATATATATGTATATTAACAAAATATAGTTATACTTAAAGGATTATTATGTGGATATATTATTAAATTATAATAAATGTAATTATAATTTTAAAATGTTATTATATAAATTATTTCCCATATTTAATGCTCTTTTAAGCCTGAGTGCTAATAGAAGAAGCTAAAGGTCCTTTTTTCAGAAGCAAAACAGGGCAGATACTGACATTCTTAGTTTCTCTGCTAAGAATTATGAGCTAAAGGTATTTTCAGAAGGAGTCAAATACTGAGTTTCTCAGGATTTCTCTATTTGGGGATATAAGCTAGAAATCTTTGTATGATAGGCACATCTGAAATGAAAGGCAAAACTGTATCACTGTGGTAAGAGGCATGTCCTGATATCAAACTTATATTTTAGCGAAACTAATAAAGAGAACAGTGATTAAAAGTGTGATAGGTCCAGAGCAATGAGGTGGCATAGTGGATAAAGAACTGGGCTTGAAATCATCTCCATGATCATGGCCTCAGACACTTACATTGTAACCCTGGGCAAGTCATTTAATCTTATTTGTCTTAGTTTCTCATGTGCAAAATGATCTGGAGAAGGAAATGGCAAACCACTCTAGTATTTTTGCCCAGAAAACTACAAAATGGGATAACAAAGAGTCAGGCATAATTGAAATCACTGAGCAATAATAGTTATGAAACACGTGAACCATATTTTAGGATGACCCAAGTGCTCAGCAACACTCTAGATAGCAAACTATTTTGAAGTTAACTATGTCTACCTGAGAACTGGTTCTATCCTCTAGCTATATGGCATATAGGTATTTGTTATTTACTTAATTAATATTTGAAATTGATACTGTTGATTGGGAAAATAGAAGCATAGTATATGGATAAAGGGAATAGTTGGAGACTCTAAAAATTGGTTCCATAAGTCTACAACTGCTCTGTTAAAGTTTAGCTTAGTGAGACCAAAATGGAAGCCAAATGAGACCAGATAGACCAACAAAGAAGTTCAAGCTGGGTCCACTGAGCATGATTTAGTCACTCCTTCCCCAACAACAAAGGAAGCTGGGGTCTAAAGGTCAAGGATGCCTGCTTCCAAAAACAGGGACAAAAGAAGATGCATGAAGGGGCTAGGTCTGTTTTTCTACAGCTTGTGAACAAGGTTGATAAGTGCACTTTAAGTATACTCAAAAGGAGAATTGAGCATTAGTCTTCTGGCGGTTGAAGGTTAGTGAGGATTTATTTCAAGAAACAAGAATGGGGGGAAGACTGCCTCAAGTCCTTGAGAAATTAACTCATCTCCAACCTCAGCAGCCCTTCCTGAGTCCATTATGTCTTGACTCCTACGACTTTGTTATCAATGAAAAATAGAAGAGGTAATGTCCAGCTTAGTTTTTATATTTCAGTTGTGTTATGTAAATCAGTGCTCAGAAAGTGTTCTAATAGGGATTCAAAGTTTTGAAATATAAAAAACAAGAGCCCATGGTTTTGAGGTATTGGCAGAAAGCTGTCCTGTTCCAGGAGGAATGTTAGTGACTCCTACTGGCTATGTGGTCAGACAAAGTCTGGGTGCTAGAGAGAATAAGAGATGAAAGACCTAAGCTTCTCTGGGGGAGGGGGGGAGGAATCAGCCCTAATAATGGTCCAGTGAGCGTGCTCTAGGCAAATAGACCTGTATAAAGAGAGGTCAGTCAGAGATTAAAATAGACCTAATTAGACCTTTTTTTTTTCCTCCAGGAGAAGTATGAGAGTAGATTAAAGGAGATATCTAGAAAATAAGCAGAGTCCGGGGGGGGGGGGGGGGGACTCTCTCTTTGGGGCCAGAGAGAGAAAGGCCAACTGGAACCAACCTTCTTCCAATAGGTGTAAGGCAGAGAATAAGAAACAAGAGTGCTATCACTAAACTGTGGCAGACAAGTCAATTTGCAGCCAAACCCAGTTCATCTCAGAATAAGAATAAGAATAAGATCATTTGTTCTATAAACTTGTCAAATCGATGTTTTTGTATATTCTTTTATCTTAGTTTTTCCTTGGTTACCTGTAAAATTCTTTTACAGTCAATCAATAAGCATTTTGACTTCAATCTTCTGCCAGGTGAACTTAGCAAAGAAGAAATTGGTCCATAGCCAGTGCTAGAAAAATGGAGAAATAAAACCAGACCATAGAAGTCAAATGTGGTAGTAGCCAAAGTAATGATACCTACAGATTCCCAGACTAGATCTGCCATCCTGAAAACAAAAATGTAGAAAACTGATAGAATGAGAATCAGTGTGGGATACATTTCAAGACTGATGGCTGAAATGGTGGATATAAGTAAACACCTGAAGTACTCTCTCCCCCTGCTCTTGCCCCTCAGCTTGGCTCTCTGGAGCCTCCCAGCACCCCCAAATGTCCACCAAAATAATTTAAAAAGAGGGTGAAAAAAGTGAAAGTGAAAGCAGAAGAGACCTCCACTAGGGGCAGTCCTCTGCCCTGTGGAAGACAGTTGTTACCAGAGTAGTGCCAGTGCTTTGTATACTGTAGAAGATGAAACAGTGGATAAGAGGGTCCTATTTTTCTTTTGGAAGAATGCTGTGGACTTCCTACCTAGAGCTATTTCTTATATCATAGATATTTAATAAGGCTGTAGGGGTGGTAATCAGAGAAAGAGACAGACTGACAGAGACAGAGACACAGACACAGACAAAGCAAAATAAAGATACTCAGAGACATAGAGACCTGAAAGACAGAAATTCAAAGAGAGAGACTGAGAAAAGAGAGAAAAAGGATAGAATATTTATTAAGCACTTACTACATGCCAGGCATGGGCAGCTAAGTGGCAGAGTAGATAGAGGGCTGGTTGTAGAGTCAGGAAGACTCATCTTCCTGAGTTCAAATCTTGCCTCAGACACTAGCTGTGTGAATCTGGACAAATCACTTAACCCTGTTGGCCTCAGTTTCCTCATCTGTAAAATAAGTTGGAGAAGGAAATGGCAAAACATTCCAGTATCTTTGCCAAGTAAACCCCAAATGGAGTCACAAGGAATTGGACAAAACTGAAACAAACAACATATGCCAGGCATGATGATGAAATAATTGGGTCCTAATCAACTAGTTGGGATAACTAATTTCCTTCTCCAGTCTCTTCTCATCTTCTATCCATCCTGCACACTGCTGCAAGATAAACTGAGCCCTTTCCCCCCCTTGTTCAGGAATCTAGAGTGCTTTTCCTGTTTTCTATCAGATGAAGTTAAAACTCCTTATCCTGGCATATGAGACTCTTTAGAAATCCTGGCTTTGCTCTACCTATCTAACCTTGTTTTCTACTACTTGGAAAGGGGGAAAATATATCAATATGAATTCTTCACTCCAGTAAAACTGATTTTCCCAACATGCCATACACTGAGTACCTTTGTAACCTTGGTCATTCTGATTCCACTGCTTAGAATACATTCTTTCCTCTCTTCTTCTCTAAATACTATTCATCTTTCCCAATCTGACTTAAATCTCACCTTATCTACAAAACCTTACTTGACTATTCCTTTAAACATCACTCTTAAATCATATATAGAACACAAGAGAGTTATGTTAGGACTGGAAAGGACTTTTGAGATCACTCTCTTTTTAGAGATAAATAAACTGGGGCTCAGAGAGATCAAAAAGCTTACAAAGATCATACAGGTTTGTAAGTAGCTCCTGGGATCCAAACCCACGTTCTTTGGCTGCCAACACAATGTTCTTTCACAGGGTTACAGATACAGATCTAGAAAAAATCTTTCAGGTCATTTAATTCAACCTGTTCATTTTACAGATGAGGCCCAGAAAGGGTAACTATTCTATCCAAACTTATATAGGCAGTAGAGAGCAGAGTTAACATTTGAACCCAGATCTTCTCCCCACTCTACCACTCTGCTGTATCTATTTTACATGTCTTCATTTTCTTCCCCCTTAAAATTCAGTTATCATTTCCTTTCAGGCAAAGACTATGCTTTCTCTTGCTTTTCAATTTTCCCATGGAGGATATTACAGTTCTGATCATATAGGAAGTGCATAATACAGTATATGTAACCTTGACTGAACTGTTTATACAGTATAGCAGGGGTTATTTATGGAGACTAACTCCTCAATCAGGTTCTGCAGAATCAAGGTTCTTCTCATATCTTGGAAGTGATTCTACTAGACTAAAATTTAAGACTATCCAGGGTAGCAGGCATGACCAGTCAGTCTGTAGGGAGGAAAATATATTCCTCTACAGTGATGATTTGTGGAGTAATTGAGAGAAGGGGACTACCCTCCAAAATATTTGCCCTACAAGTCTCCAAATTCTTGGGATCACAAATGAGTAGGACAGAATTTTTTTTTGTTTTCATTTTAAATCTTTAAAATATTCATAAGGATTTGTGGTCTCATCAACTTGTGAGTTTCTTCCAATGACATATATTGAAACCCATTCCATTCTTGCCCATCCTTTGTGATTTTGGTTCATGTCCTCCTAGAAGTTACCTGCTGGAAGTCCACTCAACATACTAGAGACCTTTCTCACTTTATCCTGACATTATGAAGATACAAACCGAGGTCTTTGTCTATTTTCCTGTCATTCCTTGCTCTTGCTCTGTGACCAGCCCATCTTCTCTTTCTATCATACAATTCTTTGATGAAATACTTATTCCTTTTCCAAGTTCCTCCATCACAGAGATAGACATATTTGATGAGTATCTATCTCCCTGTTTTATGCCTTGTTTAACATTTATTATCAGATGTTTGTTGAATGAGATTATTTCTATTATTATATAGCCCAAGGTATTTAAAATGATTTTGTATAGAATGTATAGAAATGTATAGAATGTATAGAAAACACATTGTTGTAAAGCAGTCTGCTTTGATCCACCAAGTGGTAATCAACAAACAAGAAACACAATAGACTCTACAATTTTCAGTCAGTTAAAAGATATTACAAAATATGTTCCATTTTTAATATAATTTCTGAAAGTTGGCTTGTTTCCTCTAGTACCTTCACTTATGATACCCTCCATTTACATATAGATGGCCCTCATAAAGATTTTGTAGATTATGTTGTAGACATATTTTAGTAGCAATTATTGATGCTTTTTTTGGTCACTTGTTTTAACATATCAATTTTTCCCCTTACAAATGCTGGTATTTTTCTTAGATCTTTTGTAAATGAATCCCTCAATGACTTTACAATTGTATCATCTAGCATGGTGGTCCTCTTTCTCCCTCTCTCTCTCTCTGTCTCACACACACACACACACACACACACACACACACACACACACACACACTTTCTGTCCAAGGTTCCTTTTCCCATTTTTTTCCCCTTTAGTGCTATTTCTACATTCTCTGTAAGAATTCCAGGGACTCTGGTATAAAGATCCAAATGTGCTCATCCCACTATTTGTTGATGAAGGAAGTAGTTTGCTCTTATAATTTTTGCAAATATATTCCATTTTTTCCCTGCTTTTAGTCCTTTTCCCATTTTCATCCTTGAATATTCTTGGGGTGACTTGCTAAGTTTTCTTTAGACTAGTTTTGCCCTAATTTCTTCCTTCTGTTTTATAGATGAGATCTCCAGAAGAATCCAGTTAAAATTATTGTGTCTGATCCACTGAAGTCCTCTTCCCTTTGGACCTGAGGCCACTCTCTCTTATTAGACCTATCTGGTTGATACTTTGATCCCTGAGGGGAGGACTTGTAGGATAAATAATTTCTTTGGTGAGAGAAAGGGAGAAGTTCCATAAACAATGGGAAGTTAGGGGTGTGACATAGCTTGAGGGTCAAAAAGCAGGACTCAAGACTTTGTAGAAGTACTTTGGGTGACAAAACTATTTACTTCTGCTTAGGATCAGTCATCTTAGCAACAGACCTTTATAGCAACATGGACCCACCGGGAAAGAATTACAAAACATGCTCTTATGTCTGTTTTAAAAATGTAAAGAAAAGAACAGAGGAAGGCCAGAAAGAAGCACAGATAAGTAGGACAGTTTTGAAAGCAATAGGTTGAACTTAATAATTACTTTAAAAAGAAAAGCAAGCTGAACTTGGAGACCTGAAGTTTCATATACTCCTCTCATATCAAATGCTCATTTTATTTGTTGTTTGTTAAATTCAGAATGAAAATAAAATTCTAAAAAAGTACCCATCTCAAATTTTTAAGACAAATTTAGTTGAGTGGAAAGAGATATCTGGGTACCCCTGAAGCTATTGCAATAGAAATGGGCTAGTAAGAGGTAACAAGAGAAGGGAACAGGTCAATGAGGAACTCATTTGGCTCCTTGGGAAGAGGAAGGGAAAGGCATCTGGTAGTTTCTTGTTTTCACTAATTATTTTTGCTCACTTGGTACCAAACTCAGTTATAGTTACACTGCAGAAGAAACTTAAATACTATCAGCCCCTTCTGAGTTTTGGGCCCTCTGAGTTTGGGGCTCCAGTGGCCTAGCTCTAGTCATAGTTTTGTCTGTAAGTAGATTGGCTGAACAGATAGAAATCTATAGAATATACTTCTCTTCCGTCTTCCCTATTAGGAAAAGATGTATTCATTCTTTGTGATTCAATAGCCTATTTCCCCAAAGTCTGCTCATATTAACTATTGCCAATTTGCATTGAGCTCTGGTGGTGAGGAAGCTGTGATATCAGTCAGTGGTTAGGCTGGTTAAATTATCTTGGACACCATTCTTGATGAGTCCTTAGCAGGTAAAAACTTTATGAATTCACCACAGGGCCACTCCAATTATTTGAGTTTCATTAATCCACTGATGCTGTGGTTTTCATTACAGTCAGACCCATTAAAGCTCAAGCAACTTGACCCTTAAACAATGGAGAACTTTGCAACAACCCTCCAGAGCTCAAGGAGAAGGATTTAAAAAAAGTTTTAACTAGAGATTGAGCGGAACAGAAAATGGCCAGTAGAAAGTTCATGAGGCTGTGTTTTGGTGTACATGTGAAACAGGTAGCTCTTTTGGGTGACAGCTCTCAGTGTTCAGGACTTCATGTTGCTTGAAGGATGCCTCAAACCAAATCTAGTTAATCTTTTAATTAGTTTAAACTTTGTTTTCCATGCTGATTTGAATTCTAAGGCAGAATTAAGTGAAAAAGAGTTTAGTGGTAAATATTCATGAACCCACTGCCACTTGCTTAGAAGATTCAGAGTATAACCATTGGTGAACCCTTAGAGTGGCTAAATTAGCTTCTTATAGGACAAGGTAGTTGGATGTTCTAAGTACTAAATTTTTATTAAGCAGGATGTCAGTGGGAAATGGCAATGAGAGTTGAAATTACAGCCAAGGGAGATGGAGACCACACTAATCAAACAAATATTTCTTGGACAACTATTAGGAGGCATCATGGTATAGTGGATCACACAAGCATCTAATCAATTTTGGAATACATAGACTTGGGTTTGAATTCCAGCTCTGATATTACTAGACATATTATTATGGAGAATCCACTTGATTTCTCAGTGCCTGAGTTTCCTTATCTGTAAAATGCAAGAATAGAGGAGAAATAAATGTTTACACTATCTATTCCTAGGTTGTTGTGAGCAAAGAACTTGTAAATTTGAACACACTATGTAGATGTCATTTAGAAGAATTACTGTGGGTTGCCCAAGAGGCAGGTTATGAGTAGGCTGCAAAATAATAACAACCAGTTGTTCCTTTGTTTTTGATGAGATCAGTGATATCATGAGGTGAAGTCTTGAAGTCTTGATGAGGCAGAGTTGCACAAAGTTATCAGCTTCATTCTCTCTTTCAGAGTCATCCAAATCCAGTGGCAAAACAAAAATCAGGATGACTCATGATGGCCCAGAATGCAGTGGGTGATCTTGGCACCTTCAATGTATGACTAAGATCTAAATGCTCCATAGAACCTGCTTCAGTCTCCTTGGAACAAACTGTTCTCATCATCCCATTTCACCAGGGGAAGTCTTCACATGCTTGTGGTAGACATCTCCATATCCTCAACTTGGGTTAGTCCATCTGCCAAGATAGTTTAACTGGGTCTGGTCACTTTACATGCTACAGCTTCTTGGAACCACATAGTCAAGATATATCACTGGAAAAAGAGATAGGCTGATCATACAGGAAATTAATGAAATTCATTGGTATCTAGGCAATGAGAGCTAGAAAAGGTACTTAGCACACTGGGTGACCCCACTGTGGAATATTTATTACAGGACACAGGAAAGAGCCATACAAAAAAAGGTATGGCAAGGTTGTACTCTGCATTGTTGAAACATCCTTTCCTGGGACTGAAGTCCACTAAACTTCCTAATCATTTTCAGATAAATAGATAACCATTTCCCCCTATTTTGCACTTGCAAAGATTTCTTGAATCTAAGTCTTTTACATTTATTCATATTAAAATTTCATCTTTATAGATTCAGCCTAATTTAAATCCAATTTTCTAGGAATCAGTCAATACCAAACTCATAAGTTGGCATTTTTCATCTCTTTTCTTGTTTTTGAAAATTCGGACAATATTTGTTCTTCCTTATTCTTGCAATATCTCTTTTTTTCTCCACTGTTTTTTGAATGTCATTGACAAAGATTCAGCATTTAATCAACAAGCATTTATTAAGTATATACTATTGTGACAACCCTGGAGGAATATGTTGAGGAAACAGATGCTGGGAGGTTATGTAGAGTAGCCAAGGTCACCACAGAGCTAAGACTAGAGAGAGCCCAAGCCTCCAGATTTCTGAACCCTTCACTTTCTACTACAGAAGTTCAATGAAGTAGTAAAGGATTGAAGCCAATGAAAGCCTTCTCGCCCTGGAAGATCACTCCACACCTGTGGCCTCTTAATAGCTTCCTTCTTAGCTTTCTTTTTTTCTTTCCCCATTAAAATGTAAACAACATGAGGGTAAGAACTGTGTTTTGGCCTTTGTATCTTCAGCACTTAGAAATGCTCTGGGCACTTAATGCTTAATAAATGCTTGTTGACTTGACAAAAGGTTAACTTTACATAACTCTTTTAGGTTTACAAAGCATGCCAGGGACCTAGACCAAAAAATGAAATAGTCCTTACCTTCAAGGAGCTTATATTCTTTCTTGGGGAGGCAACATGTACCTATATAAAGAAATAAAACCATATAATTGATAAACACAAAGTAATTTTGAAGGAGAGACTAGTAGCTGGGGGAGTTGAAGTTTAGGAGGTGGTACTCAAGAACTAGGGAGCTAGGAGTTGGTACTTCAAATTTTGAAGAGAACTAGGGGTTCTGAAAGGTTGAGGGGAAGAGAAGGAAAAACCATGGTAGGTAAATGTACCTGCCTATGGAAAGGCTAAGAGATAAAAGATGAAATGTGTATCTAACAGCAAGTAGTTGAGTTTGCATGAAGAATAATGTCCAATAAGTCTAGAAGGATAGACCAAAGCCAGATTGTGGGAGGCTTCAAATGCCACACAAGAGTATTTTATCCTAGGGACAATAGGGAGATACTCAAATTTTTCTAGCAGCCATATGCTTTAGGCCTGACACTGATATCTTTGTGAAAGATTGAAAAAGGAAGGGACTTGAGGCAAAGAGACCAACTAGGAAGCTATTGCAATAGCCCCAGGAAGAGATGATGAGGCTCTATAGGAATAAAAAGAAGTTAGATACGAAAGATGATGTAGGAGTATAATTGACAAGAATTGGGAAACTATGAGATATGAGGCTTAAGGGAGAAAAGGTGAAGATTACTCTTAGGTAGCAAATACAACTGTGAGGAGTATCTGAGGTGGGAGTAGTCGTACTTTCGGATTTCTCATTCTAGCTATTTCTGGTTGTATTATTTCTCTCTCCCTCCAAGGGAAGGAGCCTGGTCTGACCAGACTTGACTCAACAGCATTTATATAATAGGCTACTAAGTAGAATAAAATGCCCAATTTAAAGGTGTTTTGTTTTTCACATCAGAAGCAGTTTCACATATTCCCATATTCCAGTAATTGGACGTTCTCTAACAAACACCTTTAAACTAGGTTAACAAGTCTGCAAGAAATGATGACCTAACCTGATTCACTTAATGAGGTTCATTTCATTTGAAGGCTAAAGGCAGTATTAATGAGAATTGTTGTTTCACTTCCCACTTTGAACTTCTTGCTGCTTCATCCCCAACTGATCATAATTTCAAGGGATGTTGGTATAGGTTACTCCTCCATCTTGTATTCAAGGTTTGGAGTCCCCAAAGGGAAGCTGACTACAAATACTCTCAGAGTTCTAGGGATAATCGTGAGAGTTTGTGTTTCTAGTAATGTTGTTTGAAAGCCCCAATAAATGCACTTCTCACCAGCAATGAAACAGGACCCATTTTTGTTGTTATTAATATATATATATATATTTAGCAAAGGTATTTACTAAGATAATATTATAAGGAAATATGGTGTCAAAAAGAGTCTGGGGCACACTCTCCCACAGATACACATAGTTCCATGAGAGATGTGGCTTAAATATATGTAGGATACATGTGCCAAAGGAAAAATTCATAATTCCTGACATTTTATGGTATGAAATCCTTTCCTGAGTCCATGATTGGCATTTTTTCTTCCCTGGTGTCATCTTCCTGGAATCTGCCAGTCTCTCAAGATGACTATCTTTCTGAATCCATTTGACCTTGATATGTCACTCTTCTCCCAGAAAGATATATTTGTCCAGAAGATATGAGGCAGTTAGGTGGCATGGTAGATAAAGGACTAGACCTGGAGTCAGGAAGATCTGAGTTCAAATATAACCTCACATACTTATTAACCATGTAACCCTGAGAAAATAAATGTACCTCTATCTGCCTCAGTTTCCTCATCTGTAAAATGGAGCTAATAATATACCCAACTCATAGGATTGTTGTGAGGATGAGATATTTGTTAAGTGCTTTGCAAATTTATTTTATTTATTTATAAATATTTATTTTTCAAAAATATTTTTCTGTGATTCATTTTATCTCCTTCCCCTCTTCCCTCCCCACTCCCAGAGCTGACAAGCAATTTCACTGGGTTATATGTATATCATCGCTTGATACCTATTTCCACATTATTCATTTTTGTAATAGAATAATCATTTAAAACCAAACCCGCAATTCAAATATACATATAAAAACAAGTGATGTTTTTCTTCTGTGCTTCTACTCCCACAGTTCTTTCTCTTGATGTGGATAGCATTCTTTGGCATATGTTCTTTGGGATCATCCTGGATCATTGCATTGCTATCAGTAGCAAAGTTGAACACATTTGATCATCCCATAATGTTTCAGTTACTGAGTACAATGTTCTCCTGGTTCTGCTTATTTCAGTCCTCATCAGTTCTTCCTCCAGTTCATCACTCCCTATAGTACAATAGTATTCCATCACCATCATATACCACAATGTGTTCAACCATTTCCCAATTGAGGGACATCCTCTCATTTTCCAATTTTTGGCCACCAAAAATAGCGAGGTTATGCATATTTTTGTACCAATTTTGTTTATCTTTTTGGGTTACAAATCCAGTAGTGGTATTGTTGGGTTAAAGGGCATGCATTCTTTTAAGCCTTTTGGGCATAATTCCAAATTAGTGCTTTGCAAAATTTTAAAATGCTGTATAAATATCATCATCATCATCATCATCATCATCATCTCATAATAGTTCCAATCGTTTGCCACAGGTCCATTTTCTCTAATGGTGTGGTCAGTGGGTGGGGAAAAGGATCAAGTCTTTCTAAGGGACCCAGCTCTAACTGTAGAATCTTCAACTGCTGAAACCAAAGCATTCCATGGATTGATTGTTCTCCTGCTTTACTGTCTATTCTTCTTCTTCATAGGCCCAGAGGTATGCCAGATTTTCCACATTCACAAGATGTTTTTTGTCTATCATTAGGAGCCTTAATCCAATGGCCAAAGAACTATGACTCTTTCAAATAGATAAATGACTTATCTGCACATTTTTTGAGGGAAGGTATTTGGAACTTTTGTGATCACATTTATTGAGATAGGGGTAGAACCTTCACTTTTACATTTTTTGTTGGAAAAAGAGAACTATAGCGGGGCTTTTTGGAAATGCAAACATTTTCTATAATAGTGGAAAGTGTGCTGAACTTGGAGTCTGAAGAGGATCTGAGTTCTAGTCCAGGGTCTACTATTTACTATTTGTATGACTTTGGGGAAATGTTACTTCATTTCAACTGTAAAATAAGTGGGTTGGTCTTAGTCCCTAAGATTCCTTTTGTTCTAAATCTGTGATCTAGAAGACCTTTGGTCACAGAGTCCTGGTTAGCTTATAGGAACAAGAAGAGAAAGAGAGAGGATGAAAAAAAAAAGGGAATTAACCTCTTAAGAATTATATTTACCAACTCTAGAGTTCATGTGCTTCTCTACTGTTCTTGTGGTTAGGCAGCTGGCTGGGAACTGTGGTCATCTTCTTGAGATGAACCTCCACAATGTGGCCACTCCTTGCAAGTGTTTTCTTCCTGGCCTGCTGGGGTTCAAGACTCTCATTGGCCTGTACCTTTGAGGGCCATAGGGAGAGAGCTATAGAAAGGGGAAGAGAAAGAGCTCCCAGACCCCTGGACCTAAAGCCCAGAAGAGGCCAAAGCTTTCTGGACTTGAAAAATGCTGATGTGACTCTTCATACTCTCAACAGGAAGGATTTGAATCTTGTGACTACCCTATTTGCATGTTCACAGAGATGACTGGTTTGCCAAAGGAGTGGAAATGTTGGTTAGGGAAGTGACCCCACTCACCAACTTTGAATTAGTTTCCCACCTGCCAAGGGGACAGTGAGGGCTTAAAGCTGGGGGAAGGAAGGGTGATTTGTGGCCCCAAGTCAGGAAAGAACCATGAATTATTTCAGTTGCCAAGCGGGATTCCCCTGTGGTCAGTTTCTTGTAAAAACTAAGCACCAAAAGGTTGTGTCCTGTCAAGCAGGGTCTTGCATCTCCTCCTAGCTTGTGACCAGTCAGCTGTTAACCTGAGAAGATTTGTGGGGAGGGGGCGAGGAGCCTTTCTCACTTGGTTGCTCTGATTCTGAGAGGTTTATGGAACCCTTGGCTCTGATTTATAGCCGCTGTGGTTTTTCACCTGAAGCATTCAGCCATTTGATGAAAACGACTTCTCAGGTAAGTTTGACTCATATTGAAGCAAAACAGCCTGAAGTGAAGAAAGGCCTGTGATGTGGGAAGTGAAAGCCTGGAAAACACCAACTCGCACCTGTCGTGGGCAGCCGACACCAGGAGGCATTTGACTGGGCGAATTCTGCCAACTCCAGCCTCGTGCAGGATTTGTGGGGCATTTGCCATGAATCTCTTCCAGAAATGTTCCCAGGAACGTGGGGGCCCTGCTTATCAAGAGGTTGACGGAGTGGAATCTACTCTATCTGACAGACAGATGTTCCCTGTGATGTTTTCCATGTGCATAGATTAGAGATATGCTAAGACGGCACAGCAGTTTCCATTGTGCAACTGGAGAGAATTATGATGAGAAACAAGTCACTGCACTCCCTAGGCTCTGATGACGTGCCTATTCCAAGCAACGAAAAGGTCATTTGTTATCGCCAACGCTATCATCGCTACAGTCTGGGTAAAGCCGATTACATCACTCAGGCCCTCCTCTGGTGAAGTCTACTTAATTCTTGAAATCAGGAACTCAAATTGGGGGTGCAGGTGGGCCTTGGAAGAGAAAAAAATCCATTCCACTGACGTGAATGCCAAACTGATCATACACACATTTGTGTAGTGATGCAAAGAGTTCTCATTAAACTTGGCTCTTTGGCTACAGACAAAGCCTTGTAAGAATCCAAATAACTGATCCTTGTCAGGGAGGGGAGAGGAGAGGAAGGAAGGGAGCAAACCTAACGAGTGCCCAGCACGCACGCACAAAAGCTGCAAATGATGCATTGGGCTTGGTGGCCATGCCAAGTATAGGGAATAAACATGCACAGTAAACATCTGGGACTTCTAAGCAAGTGGTTTGTTGGCAAAGGGGAGAAATGGGATTCAGCTTCTGACAGTTTTCTGTGAAACATCCTCTAAGTTTCTGGCTTCAGAATTTAGAAACATTTCAAAGACACTAGAGTCTCTAAGACTGGGATTAGAGTCATTAGTTGTGAAAGGGAGGCCATTTTAGTAGGCTATGAAATGCCTTCTGTAGTGTTAAGCACCTGGAGGATAGGGATTGGGTCTTTTCTACTTGGTCTTCTTTCTCCTCTTCCTCTTTCCTCTTTCTCCCTCTCCCTCTCTCTTCCATCTCCTCCCTCCCTCTCTCCCTCTGCCTTCCCTCTCCCTTTCTCTGTTCCTCTCCCTCTCTCTTTTCCCTCTCCCTTCTCTCGCTCTCCCTCTCTCTTTCTCTCCCTCTCTTCTCCCTCCCTCTTTCTCTCCTTTTCCCTCTCTCTCTCTCTCCCCTCTTTTTCTCTCCCTCCCTCCCCTTCTCTTTTTCTCTCTTTCCCCTTTCCTCTTATTATGTATAATACTATAATAAAATTATACTACATTATTATGAATAGCATCAGTATATAACAAATTTATGTATATAAACATATATACATATATACTCACAGAATTAAGTGTCTGAGGCAGGATTCAAACTTGGCTCCCCTTGACTCCCCAATCCAGCATTTTTTCCACTGAATTATTTGGTACAAGTTCTGTAAACACTTATTTTACCTACCTCATAAAACTGGGGATGAGATAGAATTTGACTAAATGACTAGAAGGGGAAATAATAACAATAGCTTAACTTTACAGAACACTCTTTAAAAATGCTGTCACAATCACAAATCATGATATTTAGAGTTGGAAAGTACTTCAGTGAATTGCCTAATCCAATCCAGGCCCAAGAAAGAATTCCTTTTACTACCTATTCCCATTTGACTTGAAGACCTCCAGTGAATATAAAATCCACAAACTTCTGAGGCAGTTCATTCCACTTTTGGATAGCGCTAATTACTACAAGGTAGTTTTTGTTTTTTTCTTATATCAAACCTAGAATTGCTCTTCTGAAACTTCCACTGAATAATTAGCTCAAAGCCTCAGAAGCCTGCTTCTAATTGAGTAAGGGCCAAATCATTGAATTTATAAAATGCTAGAGCAAGAAAGAACCTTAAAGATCATTAGATTAAATTCAGTCATTTTACAGATAAAGAAGCTGAGACTCAAAGAAATTAAGTAATTTGCTCAGCAGGACTGGAAAACAAAACCAAATCTTTTGACCACAATAATCATAATTACTGACATTTCTATAGCTTCTATTGTGTATTAGACATGGTGCTGAGTATTTACAAATATTCTCTCACTTTGTCCTTACAAAAACTCTAGAAGGTAGATGTTCTTATTCCCATTTCACAGATGGGGAAACTGAGGCTGACAAGCTGACTTGCACAGAGTCACACAGCTAGTATATGGTTGAGACCAGATTAAAACTCTAAGCACAGCACTCTAACCACTGTACCACCTAACTGCCTCTGTCAAGAGACCCTTCTTCTCCCCCCAATTGACGTTATCCTGTATGTATAGAATGATGAGGGCAAAAATATAGTCTTAATAAGAAGGATACCATCTTTTTTTAAAAAATAAACCCTTACCTTCTGTCTTGAAATCAATACTGTGTATTGGTTCCAAAGCAAAAGAGTGGTAAGGGCTAGGTAATGAGGGTCAAGTGACTTGCCCAGGGTCACACACAGCTAGGAAGTGTCTGAGGCCATATTTGAACCCAGGACCTCCCATCTCTAGGCCTGGCTCTCAATCCACTGAGCTACCCAGGGGCTCCCAGAAGAATACCATCTTTATAAGCAGGTACTAACAATGTAGTCTTCCCTGCCTCCCAGGGCTACATTGTTCTCTTTAGTATATTTCTTTTCATTTGCCTATTGTATTTTTTTTAAAAACCTATACCTTAGAATCAATTCTAGGACCAAAAAGTAATAAGGGCTAGTCATTTGAAATTAAGTGACTCACTCAGGATCACACAGCTAGAAAGTGTCCGAGGCAAGATTTGAATCCAGGACCTTCTAATTCTAAACCTGGCAACTCTCTGCACTGTGCTAACAGGCACTAGGTAAGGGCTAATAGTGCATTTAAAAAAAACACCTTCAATGAACCATTAACTTTCTTTTTTTAGAAGATTCTAGAAATCAGTAGGTATCTTTTAAAAGTGGGGTTTCAGATGAGCAAAAACAACACAGCTCTTCCATCTTCCAGAGGACAAAGCAGGAGGTTACTTTTTGGTAAATGGTGAGATAGATAGTCACGATCTTAATGATGACAATACAGCCATTTGTAGGTTGAAAGCATTAGACAAACTTGTCATTAGCTTAGATCAAGAGTGGGTTACTCTGTGAGGAGTTTCCAAGGCTACTTCAGCACATGTTGATGTAATTTTAAAAAGCACTGGATTTGTTATAATGGGGATCTTGGGCAGATTGGTCTAGGACTGTGTTGACAAAAGTGTGGTACTCATGCCCCTGTGGCAGGGACAGGGCTGCTCCATTCCTCCTCTCCATTTGTCTGAAGACAATGTTCATATGCCCTGCCCCTCCACCCAGAAGCCCAATGTGAGCTCTTCCTCCCTCTGCTCTCTGGGGGTAATGTGAGGGGCACATAGGCAACTTGAAGTTTCAATTTGGGCACACAATCTCTAAAAAGTTCACCAATGTTGCTCTATGGGCTTTGATTTTCTTATAGGTAAAATGGTTAGATCTCATTACCTCTGAGTTCCTTTTTAGCTCAAAAGCAATGATCTTTCTTCACTGGACTGTTCTAGCAACTATAGTCTAAATAACATCATTTAGCACTGAGCACTGGCCACGGAGTTAGGAAAGATCTGATTTTCTTCATTAATGATTGATTTATGATCTAATTTCTTCATTTACAAAATAGGAATAATAATAGCACCAACCTCAGAGGGTTAACATAAGGATCAATTGAGATAAAATCATTTGTAAACTTTAAAGCCATATGTAAATATTAGCAGTCCCAAGGCAGCTAGGTGGCAAAGTGGAAAGAGTACTAGACCTGGAATAAGGAAGGCATGAGTTCAAATATGACCTCAGACACTTACCATCTGTGTGATCCTAGATAAGTCACTTAACCTCTGTCTGCCTCAATTTTCTCATCTGTAAAAATGGGGATAATAGCACCTACTTCCCAGGGTTGGTAGATCAGGTGAGATAATTTTTGTTGACATGGCACCCAAACATAATAATCACTTAATACATGTTTTTTTCCTTTCTTCTGAAGAGAGAAAACCATTTCTTCTTGATATCCTCTATAGAGACTGACACATTGTTGGGCATAGAAGGTACTCAACAAATATATATTGACTGATTACTATGTTACTATGAAACTGAAATACAGTGTGGGAATTACAACAACTTTATGGTTTCAAAATACCTTATACTTTATTCTCTTTGACATTAGTAGCATAAGTGTGATTCCCATTTTACAGATAAGGAAACTAAGGCTCAGAAAGCCTAATAACTTACCTGAGATCACAGAATCAATTAGGGAGGTTAGGGGTTGGGGAGAGTCAGAATTCAAACCCAGGTCCTCTGACCCTACACCTTGTATTCTCTTGAACTACAAACAAGGAATACTAAAATCAGAAATAGGATGATCAAGTCTGGACTGTTCTGAATAAGAACCAATTGAGAGCATCCAGTTTAGCACACAAGAGAAATGTTTGTTTTGTCCTTTCTCTATGATAAAATTATAAGCTTAATGATGCCCAAATTTAAATCTTCCAAAAACTGTGCACATTTTAATAATATGCTCATTGAATTAATTAGAGTCTTTTTAGAATAGTCACCAAGATGTATATAGTAGACTGGGAATTGTACTACTAGGAATCTGAAGACTGGGTTATAGTCCTTCAACTAACTAACAATAGTAATAATAATAACCCTTAAATTTTATTTTATGGTTTTCAGATCAATTTACAAATCTCTCATTTTATCCTAACAACAACCCAAGGAAGTATTATCCCCATTTTATGAATGAGGAGAGCAGAAATTGTGAATTATGAGGTTGAATTTGAACTCATCTTCCTGACATCAAATTTAGCACAATCCATTGTCCTACCTCGCTACTCAGAGCTGTACAAAGCTGATTTAGTAATTTCACTTTTTTAGGTCATGGGTTTCTTGTCTATAAAATGAGAGGGTTGAACTAGAGGATTCCAAAAGTCCTTTTGAACTTTGACATGTAATAATGAATCTGTCACATAATTTTAGAAATAAAGATGGAGTATTTTAATTCTGAATAACACTAAAGATTCATTTATTCATGGCCATGTAGCTTAGACCAAAATAATCTCAGAAAACTGCTTGTTAGCTAAATTTTCCAGAGAGGCAATGGAGTGCAATGGACATGAAACCAGAAGACCTTGGTTTGCATCCTAGCACCAACACTAATATTCCTCACTGCATCATCTATAAAAATGGGGATAATAATATTTGCACTAACTACCTTACAATGTTGTTATGAATAGCAAATAAGATTGTGGTGTTTAAAGCTAGAAGGAACTTGAGGAATCATACGACATCCCCCTTTTTATAGATGAGGTATTGATAATATGATTAAAACAGTTTGAAAGCCTAACATCCCAAGTAAAAAACTATCATTATTTCTCTATCTAGCCTAAAGAAAACCTAGTAAACACTTTTATTTATAATTCAGGTAAGAAATTTCAGGCTTTTAAAATGAAAAACCAAACAAGTGTAATATAAAAATGTGGACCAGTTAGTTCCCAGAAGGATCTGGTTGGCTAAAACCACCAAGGTCAAAATGAGATAGCACGTTTGGAGGTTTTAAAAGTATACGTATATGTATATGTGTATGTATTTATGTATGCAAATATAATATATACACATGCATTATCCTATAATTAGATTTATAAATTATATACATATAATTAATATATAAATATATACAAATAAAATCTGAATGTATAATATATAAATAATATATATAATTATAATTAAATGTAATATATACACATATATTGTTATATAATACACATAATACAATACTATATTATATAAAATAATAAGTATAATACAAATATATACATGTGATACACATATAATCTAATTATAAAATATTTAAATACATAAATGTAAAATTTTATATTATATACATAATACATGTAATGTGTCGTATATACATACAAAATAAAATCTATATCCTTACCATAACTATACCTCAACAAAGAATCTTTGCTCAAATAAGAAGGGAAAAGAATGTTTATTTGAAATATTATTAGATGCTAGGAAACATGTAAATTACACAATTTTGCTTCTGGGCATTTGATTTCAACCAGGGTTCAACAGGCATACCACCAGTAGCACTTGGCATATGAGTGGTGAATAAATGCTTGATGGATTCATTGTACTTTGTTTTCTACTGACAAATACTGATGCCCTGTGTACCCCACCTGTCATGTACAATTACTTCTGCAAGAGATCATTTAAAGGAGTGCCTTTGCTAAAATCTGCAACATTCACCAAAGTCTATTTAAAAATTGCCAGTATCAAAGTTTTTCCCTTTATCATTTGTCTTTCCTTCCCCTCCCAGTCAAGTTTCTGACTCCTCTGGCTTTTTCCACCATAACTCACCTCACCTTGGATTTGGTTTATTCCTTGGAGTCTTATTACCTGAAACTTCTATGTCTCATGGGCCATATTGGCTCTTTTCTGCCATTGGTGAGTTCCTCCAGGAGTCTTCCATTTTGGGGGCAGTCCAGGTGAACTAGATTTCATTCCCCTCCCAGGTGTGTTTCTGCCTCTTCAGAATTCACCATCATGCCCCAATGCTCATAGCTTCTCTTGCTCTACCCAACATAGTTTTGCTCCTTTTTATGCATATAGCCTTCACCATTAAAAATTAAGTTCCTTGAGGATAGGCATTGTTTTTGGTTTATTATTTATTTGCTTTTATTATTCATTATATTTTTTCATTATTCATTTTCATTATATTATTTCATTTCATTATATTATTCATTATATTTATAATAATAATTATTATTCATTTTTCTATTGCTAGAGTTTAGCAAGGTGCTAGGCACATAATCATTGCTTAAGAAATACTTTATCTTTGTTGTTTATCTAATTAGTCAAGTTTTCCCTTATTTTGGGGTAGCTTGCCAAATTGCCAATTGTCTTCAATATTCTCCATTTGAAAGCAAAAAAGTAAATTATGGGTACTTGAAATATATCTTAATTGGTAAAGTTGGACCCAGTATATTGTATCAGTTCCCTCCTGTTTCTTCATAGGAACATAGATTTAGAAGTAGAAGGGACCTCGGGAACCAGTTAGTCCAAACATCTCCATCCACTCTCCCCACCATCATTTTACAGATAAGGAAGTTGGGACTCTGAGGTCAAGTGACTTGCCCACAGCCACTCAATGAGAAGCAGAGTCCTTTTTTGAATCCAGGTCCTGTGAACCCAGAGTCATCATTCTTTCCATTGGCCTCCAAGAAAGGACCAGGAAAACCTAGAAGCTGAACTCAAGAGTCCCTCACGGCCCTTGGTGACCTCTTTGTTCTATGGACATGGAAAGGCAGGAGAGTGTTTCAGTCATAGGAATTTGGAACAAATATCACTTTTTGGTGGTTTTTCTTAAGCCAGCTGGGATAGATTTGTCTTAAAGCTTTCAAAGTGTTATAGCATAGGTTATCATCTACTAATTCCAGTTCTAGAAATGGAGGTCAAGAAGATATAGACAGAGTCCATTATATACGTACATTGTACAGTGCCATGTAAGCACCCAAAATGTATTCAGGATTGGAACTGACCAGAGGCCAAATGGAACTCCACCCAGCCCTTGCTATTTGTGTTCTAGTAATAGGCTGTGTTTATGATTTATTTTCTCCTATTAATTAGATTATAAACAGGATGAGGTCAGGCTTATGGAAACTTTGTTTCTCTTCTAGCACTTTGCACAGTGTGGACAGTAGAAACGTACTATTGATTGAATCAGGTTTTTTGTGATTCATCTCCGCAAGCATCTGCACCATCAATATCTTTAATTATACAGCATCATGGCACAATGGTTTTAGCATGAACTCCATCACTCACTGGCTGTGCCATCTTGGCCAAGGGCCTTCGTGTCATAGGATTGTCATGGGATCTGGATGGGGCCTGAGCCTCCTCACTCTTCCACGATGAGAACATTTTATCTCTTAACTCTGGGCACTGTCTCTGGCTGTGCCCCATTCTTAGGACACTCCCTCTGAAGCTCCACCACTGACCTCCTGGACTTCCTTAAGGCTCATCTCTAATTCCTCCTTCAACAGCTGGCCTTCCCCCAGCCCCTGTTAATTCTAGAGCTTTCCCTCTGCTGGTGATTTCTTATTGATCCTGTTTATGCCTTGCTTTGTATATGTTTGTATACATGTTGTCTCTCCCTTTAGATTGTAAGTTCCTTGGGGACAGGGACTATCTTTGGTTTCTTTTTGTGCCTCACCCCCACCCAGTGCTTTTAATACAGGATCTGGCACACGGTTAGCTGTTTGATCAATATTTATTGATAGACTTAGTAGAACTCCCTCATTTGACAAGTTAGAAAGAGATGCCAGAGTAGTTAAAAGAGTTACTCAAGGACACACAGGTAGCAGAGTCTGAATTGGATCAAATCCAGGTCCAAAACTGAATCAAAATCCAGAACCAGGATAGAATCCCAAACCAGGATCTTTTGGACTGTCACTTGTTAATTCATTTAACAAGCAAATGTTTATGAAGTGCCTGCCATGTAGCAGGCATTGTGCTAAGTGCCGAATATATAAAGGCAGAAGGAAATAGTAGCTGTCCTCAAAGAGTTTACATTTTGCTGGGGAAAGGGGGGCCATACATTTTACCAATCAGCAAAAACAAAACCCATACAAAGTACAAAGGAATCTTAGGGGGCAAGAATCTGGGGAGGGGAAAGTGTTGTAAAATGAGTGTTTGAGTTGAGCCTTGAATGGAACAAGGGATTTCAGGGAGGAAAAGCCCTGCAAAGCCCAGAAATGGAAACTGGTGGGTGCCTGGAAGAGCAAGCAGGGTAGTGTGGCTAGAAAATGTTGTGTCCACAAGAATAATGTACAATAAACCTGTAAAGACTGGCCAGAGCCAGATCACCAAGGGCCTTAATACAAAGCAAAGGTGTGGAGTATTGTCTACTTCAAAAGCTTGATATAAAGTTCCAAGTGAGATGAGACATGAAGGTGATTTGAAGAGTTAAAAGCATTAAATAAACATAAGGTGTTATTGCAGGTGATGAGATTAGGTGGTCAGGAAGCTGAAAACATTGACTTGGTTTTTCTTTTAATGATCTGTTGGGTCTGACCATACGTATACAGCCTCTCATGTGAGTCTTTCCCCAAAGTCCATATAAACCATTCTTGAGGGCAAAATTCAGAATACTGATTTTTATTATTTTTTGTGGGTCCAATTCATATTTGGTTCTACTGTTTATGGCCTCTCAGAGAAGCCTAGAGATTTTTACTCTGCTACTTTCTGTGGTTTCCTGGACACATTGCCATTCTGTAAATGATGTTTTAGTTATTTTTTTGTTATCGTGCCATGAGGCCTGCAGGCACTGGGCACCAGGTGCTGAAAAATTAAAAATTATCATCCATCACCATCATCAAAGAAAGGTGGTGTAAGATGGTTGCAACTAGTCCCAAATTTCCTTAAGGAATTTGGATTCCTGTCAAGTTACCTCTTACTACGACTGAAGCTAAGAGCAGAAGTTTTTTCTTTCTTGATATCAGTTTCTCAACCCCCATTCTGCCACTATCGTCACAAAACTTTTTAGTGAAAAAATTTAATAATTCTGTGTGATGTTCTCAGTGTTAAGCACACAGTAGGTGCTTCAAAAACTGTCAACTCAGATGTGCAATTATTTCTTGTGCTTTGAGTGTAGCTCCTAAGAATAGCATATTGTTTGGAAGCTGAGTTTTATCAACCTAGAGACCTTAATTAAGACTTCCTGTTGCATATTTTTAATTGAGTTAGTAGCAGAAGAGTATTTTTAGCATCGAAGTGATTATTCTGTATAGCAGATACATGTGTCTAAATATATTTGGTTTTCTATATAGGGCAAAAATCTAAATTCAGAGTAGAATTTATGAGCATAGAAGTATCAGGTAAGGACAAATGGGAGAAAACATTTAATATAGACTTTTTATCTCTAATGAGTATTAAATTCTCCCTCTCCCCTTTCAGGCACACCAATTTCTTTTGTTTTACCCTTTTGAAAGGTGAGTAGACAATGTTTCCTGGTTTTAAGCTATTTCAGTTTTTGTGGCTTCTTATTAAAGTTAAATGAAGTTACCTAAATTAATGTTCTTGGACAAGTCACTTAACCTCTTTGAGTATCAGTTTCCTCATCCATAAAATGACATTAGACTGGATAATCTTAAAAATCTCTTCCAGCTCTAATATTCTACCATCTATAATCACCCTAACTTTCCTTTAAGAAGTAAAAAACCACATCTATTATACCTTGTTTTTATTGATATCTGATGCTTAGCCTATATATGTATATTTCTAAATAAGATTTTTTCCCCTGCATTTCTGAGATTCTGATTGGCCTACAATTAAATGTCACAAGTATAATTTAGTTATTTACAAGGGAAATATAATAAAACATTTTAAGCTAAAGGTTGGGACCTTTAGCACACATCCTCACCATGACTCCCACCCCAACAATAAGCTGCATGACACACCCCAGCAGGAAGGTGATAAAGAGAATGCAGATACAGAGAGACTGTGTTAAGACAACTCAGAATGCTCTACCAATTTGGGAACAAATCACTTTCCACATCAAGATACCTGAGCCCAAGTACAAGCAAGGATTTTCACCTCCTGATTGCACTGTTACCTCCAACTTTACACCAGTGACTCTTGACTTTCTTAGTGGTCCTACCGATATGTATGTTGTCCCTCATGACTTTTAGAATTTCTTGTCAGGATGTATTTTAACCAATTTTCCTAATTCCTTCACTGTTGAACAACATTTAGACATTTATGCCCTACAACTGATTTCCCAAAGTTTAAGCCACTTTAAGCATTACATCCCTAGCAACTTCCAATGCAGTCATTGCTCAAGGAGTCCACACTGCACAACAATCATCATCCATAAAAGTTCTACCCTACATCAAGCCCAAGATGAATTGAAGTCACTTCATTAAAAAAAAAAAGGAGGAGATGTGGAGAGCTATCACCCCTGCTGTCTGACAGAGTCACAGTCTGGGGAAATGGAGACTGCAAAGCAGCCCCCAGAAAATAAGGCACCCATTGAACCCCCTTCTGTGTGACTTTTCTATGACTTCTCCCTTTAACTTCCCCTGATAATGAAATTGCCACAATTATTATTCTCTCCCCAATACAGGAGAAATAATATGAGAGCAAATACTTATAGGGTTAAAATATATATATCCTACCTTAATCTCCCCAGATTAACACCCCAAAAAGATTACATTTGCAGAATTAAAGCCTAAAGATTACCCCCCCTCCTTTCCCTCTCCACAGAGTTACATTCACTCCCATTACAAGCCAGGCAAGCTAAGAACATCAATCACCTTCAAGCCCAAGCCTACAGGACACACTCCACTGAATCTGTTTGTGGACAGAAACCAGACAACATTGCCAGGTGCTTTAAAATAACACAAGAAAAATAGAACTTGTAAATTGAGGAAAACCCCAAATCTGGTCTGTCATTAAATTACTCTCTAACCTTGCACCTAGCTACGAAATGTTTTGTTACCCATCTCCTAAGTAATTGTGATAGATTGTGAAAGTTGACCAAAAGTAACAATGATTCTCCTAACTGGTCATCCCTTAGGTCAAGAGAGACTAACCTCCAAATCACCCTATCCATGTCATTTATCTCCATCTCTGTTGTAGCAACAATGCTTTGTTGACTATCTCCTTAGGCTTCATATTTGTTGTTATGTTCTATGGAAACATGTATGCTGAAAAATGATTGTGTGCCAAGAAAGTATGTACTTACTGAACCTATAAAATAAACCAACCCCTGTGCCATGGCAGAGTACTGTGTGATGCCTGACACAGGATTGAGCATGCAGTGCCTCTCATCATTTATCTGACTGAATCACCACGCTCTAGACAGAAGGACCCTCCCTTCTGAGAGACCACTGGCTTGACTCTCATAGCCAAAGATACATAAAAGATACAAAGAGATAAACTCATAAACTATATGGAAAAACAGGACAAGAAAGAGTCTTATTATCAAATTTCTTTTTATGACACAAATATGGTGCTGATATCCAAACTGGGAGGAGAAACGGAGAAAGAAAGCTACAGACCAATTTCCCTAATGGATATTGATGCAAAAATTTTGAACAAAATACTAGCAAGGAGGTGACAAAAATTTATCATGGAGATCATTCACTATAATCAGATGGGATTTATATTAAAAATAAGTGCTATTTCAATGTTTGGAAATGGACCATATCAATAACAAACCCAACAGAAATCATATGATTATCTCATTGCAGATTCAGGAAAGGCTTTTGACAAATACAGCCCCTGAGAGCATAAGAATAAATAGAGCTTTCCCAAAAATAATAAGTAGTATCTATCTAAAACATTAAAAAGAAATTGGTGGCTTTTACAAAGGTATTGAAGAATTGTAGAAATTTATGATAAACATATAGGGACATGCCATAATTTCAGATTAGAACCCTTACTAGATTATAAGAAATCAGGGAAGTATTTTAAAATTTCAAAATAAAATTCTAGAGCTTTTGAGGAAATGTGTAGCAAAATCTTCCTGTTAACATGTAGTAAAAATTACTTTAAGTGAAAAACACACTTGGCTGTGGCTATTTATTACTGCCCCAGGTTAAGATGTCCATTATTAAATATGAACAATTCATGGCAATTTCTAGTAAGGTAATTGATCTTAGGAAGTATTATGGTAGATATTTGAATTTACCTCATAATTTAGTCCAAAGGACTCCCAAATTCCTATAAAACTTTGGGCTATTCTTAAAAGATTTTCCACATCCTCCAAAAATAGGTGTTGCAAAATCCAAGTTCATTAATATGATCCAAATAAGAGATGGAAAAAGGTAGAAATGTTTTAGAGTAAGGTAATTTGTTATATAAAATCTTGCAGGACATAGACAGGTCAAGTAAGGGTTAGGGGCAACAACTGATTATTCTTTTGCTACTTATGCTATCAAATTCCATCCCTCTTTAATTTTAGCTTTGTATATTTACCTTTAGAGTGACTACTATTTTTCAGTGTTTTTCTATTAAACACTTCAAATGCAGAGACCACTTTTTTTCATAGTAAAAAGATATACAGCATTTCTTCAGAAATTGCATATTATCTCATTCAATTAAGGCTTGCTTAATGATCCTCAGTGCCCTGAGGGTTCTCTTAACCTTGAAATACTCATTTAGACTGCTACAGTGTAAACAGAAGTTGGTTTCCTTTCTCTATAGGTTTTCTAAGTACTGAATCAATAATTATCATTTCCTCAGCAGAATCACCACCACCATTATCAATCAAGATATAGTGCATGCCACCCATTCCCTCTGCCTATGGAAACAGAATTCTTCTACCAGTTGTCTTGTACTGACATCAGCAAAGTCAAATGAAGGTTTACAGCTTTCATTTTAAGGTACAGCAAGAATATAGCTTTGCATAGAAGCAGAGAACTTGGAGATGTATACTGTAATCCAAACTGATCAATTTATAATGTTTCTTCTTAAACATGATTATCATAGATTAGATCTATATTTCAAAAGAGAAAATTTAAATTAAAATAATATGCAAGATTCAGTTATAGTGGAATATGATTTCCCTGGGGATCTAGGTGGTACAGTGGACAGAGTGCCAGCACTGGAGTCAAGATGACTCATCTTGAATGTAAATTTAGCCTTAGACACTTATCAGTTGTGCGAACCTAGGCAAGTCTTTACCTGGTTTGCCTCAGTTGCCTCATCTGTAAAATGAACTAGAGAAGGAAATGTCAAACCACTCCAATATTCTTGCCAAGAAAGTCCCAAATGGGGTTATGAAGTTGGACTCTGGAAAAATGACTTAACAACAACAAAATGTGATCTTGACTTGGGGTTTATATGTTGCCTTCTCTCTAGACAAATTCTACAAATTTTTTGTTTTTAAAAATAATGCAATGTTTATTTCCTCTCTTCAACTCCCTTTACTTTTCACAATGAAGAAGAAATTTTAGACACTTGGAAACAAGCCAGAGATCAAACCAATGGGGAGAATTTGTTCATCTGCAATCAAGAATAAGTCTTTTATTTATTGCTAATCCTAATCTGTGGTAATAATTCCTTGTCAGGTAGAGTAAAACCTCAAATTATTCTACAAATTGTTTTAGCTGAAACTGTAGGAATCTCTGTCTTAATTTTGCAGTGATCCCTGGTAAACATCTTTGCTATTAATTTTCTGGCGGTGGCCCATGTTATGTATTTACTAAAGTAAAACAAAAGCTCATTTATCCAAAGAACAGCTCGTTTTTTTCCCTCTAACCATTTAATAAGATACAGGTTTGTTTGCAAGAATTTACTGCATTCATTGAAGACTAGATGTGTTCCAGGACTTCATATGCTATAACGTCTTGGTCAATACACAAATAAAACTTTTCAATCTAATTATAGCACAGTACTACTTTCACAATAAAATTGACACTAAACAAAAGCATCAAGTTGTTTAAGATTGTTCTAGTTGAAAGGAGCCAAATTGGTAATTAGCATTTCTAATAGTAGTTGTGACTTAATTGCTGGGAAAGAATTACTCTACCATCTGCTTTCCTGAGATAAGTTGGCAATAGGAGAAAAGGAAATCCTTAGGATTTCCTATGAAATAAATCAATCTTGTGGAAATAATCTGAGTAAAATATATGAAATCAAAATTCAGAAAAAATATTTTAGAAATCTTTTCTAAAAATTGAGGTGGAATATTTTTATGTTTAGCAGTGTCATCTAAGTACTTTTCAAATTATTTATTATATATACTCAAAACATGGAGTATCATGTTGTTAATATGTGTGACCTAAAAATAAATCTCAAATGAATAGTACAAATATTTTTTCCACCTGGGCTTTGAGGTTGTTTTTTTTTTTTAATGGCCAAATTCTCTTTAACTAATTATATTAGTTTAGAGCATTAGCTGGGAAAAAGAAAAAGAAGTACACAAGGATGCCATATTTAAATCTTGATTTCTGGTTTTAAAAGATTTCCAAAATCAAGACATATATTTTGGTCTGTGAAGCATTTCTGTTGATGCAATTAATTAGTTAATTCATTTAACAAATTATGCACATTTATATATTTAATAGTTTTTAATATTAAAAAATAGTGAAAGTAGTACTGGTGGTGAGGATCAAGATTAAATGTTAAACATATTACTGTTTGGTTAAGGGAGCTAGACATCTCAACATGAAAAGATTGTATTTTTTATATATTGATGATTATATATTTAATTTGGAGAAGTGTCAATGAAATTTGTATGAAATTATTTTAGATTTTCTGATAAAATAAATGGAACATTTGAAAGTAAAATGGTTATCCAAAAAACATAGCATTGAACAATTCCTTTCAACTGAGTTCAATTAAGATCCCATTCAGATACTAGCTGTGTGACCATGGGCAAATCACGGAATACCTCTGGCCTCCAATTGTCTCATTTGCAAAGAATGAAGGGGATGGACTCAACGACTCTTTAAGGTCCTTCCCTTTTAGCTCTAGATCTATGAACCTATGATCCAAGGATATTAAACCACATGTACAAAAATCAGGAACAAAATAATGACTAAGTACAACTTAGAAAGAAGTCCGATACATTTACAGGGGCAATTAGTTGGTACAGTGGTTAGAGTGCTGGTTGTGAAATCAAGAAGACTCATCTTCTTGAGTTCAAATCCTGCTTCAGAAACTAGCTATGTGACTCTGAGCAAGTCACTTAACACTGTTTGTCTATTTCCTCATCTGTAAAATGAGCTAGAAAAAGGAAATGGCAAACCACTCTTGTTTCTTTGCCTAGAAAACTCCAAATGGGGCCATGAAGAATTGAACCTATATGAAAATGACTGAACAACAATATATTTACAAACATTCTCCTAAGCCATTATATTTCAAAACACATTTTCATATGTTTTTAATATCTGGAAGTTCCTAGTTAAATAGCAACTGTTAGATCAAGGAATGGGGTGATTAAATCATTGAAGTTGATCTTGAATATGTGGCTCTGTTTTTTTTTTTTAATTACTATGGTATTAGTCTGGGCCTAGTATTTAACTAATAAGAGCAGTACATGATATCAGTTCATCTAAAACTAGTTTATAGCTGCAATAGCAATAGTTCCTTTCATGTTGTTGTTGTTTTTTTGATAGCTGGATGAACTATCCAAAAGTTTATTAACAAACAGATACGGTAAGTTGCATCATTGGCTTTAATTTAAACATCTAGTACAGTTTTTTTTTATTTTACAAAATGTTTTTGGTTAAGACAATGAAGAGGAAATACATTTACGCTTCTAGGCAATCACACAGTTTAAGCTCAATAGTTATTCAACACAGTAGCAGCTTTGGGAGTCAATGAAAAGGGGTACAGCTAATATGCTTCAGAAATAAATGTATACACTCCAAATGAATGTCATAATGTCTTTCAAAAGACTGATGTACTCTTAGAAAATACTTTTGCTATACAAAAATTAAAAATCCTGGATTACTAAAGGTTCTCAAAATTCACTGTGTAAATCATTTATAACCTGATATTCTGTAATGCAAGTAGTGAAAGTAGTAATAATCTAGGCCTCTGTGGTAAGGTGAGAAGATGTGGAAAATACCTTAAATCCTTGCAAGTCTGATTCTTAATTACATATAAAAATGTTATTAATAATTTCTAAGTACTTTAGCTTTGTAGGCTGTACTATTGTCAAACTGCACTAGTATTGGTTGGTTGTATTATGAAGGGACCATGCTATCCTGCTTTTAAAGACAGCAATAAAAAAAGGTTTCCTCAGCAATAAAATAGTTTCTTTTTCTTGTCAAAGAGAATTCTCACTTCACCATTTTATCATGTGATAAAGTACATATCAGCGAATAAGATGGTAAACTTGTTTGAGAATTAGAATAATGAGGATACTTTAATTCTGAATGAAATACAAAGTTGTTTTAAAAAAGTAATTTTAAAAAATCCATCATTTCTGAGGAGAAAATAAGGTATTTCATTCTTTGAATTTCTAGCAAGTATTTAAGGAGGCCTTATTAGCAGGTAAGGAGTAAACTAAAAGCTCTAAGATAATGGAAAAATGAAGTAGTCAGGCTTTTGTGTAGAAATATTCTCAAAATGAGATATCTTGAAGAGAGTTTATTTACATACATGTCTATCACTCATTTACATTTTAATGTTTAATCATATTAAGTTAGGTTAGCGTTGTCCTTGTTAAGAATTCTTATGTATAAATCATCTAGAAAAAGATACTTCAATTACTATGTAATGTATTATGATTTAAGTTTTTCATAATAGAAAGAAGAATGTCTGATTTTCATTCAAGGAAACATAAACCTGACTTTCCTGTTGATACATTAAAAACTAGCTTTGAAAGTCTCAGTAGCATTATTTCATTACTCTGTTTTAAATGCAGACCAGCACAAGATGAATGCATTTCCCCCTCCAAAGAATGATTTGCAGTTGCCCATAATCTGATCACTCCACTCATCTTGAAATAAGAGAGGTATGTATTATACTAGTCAGACAAGCTAGCATGAAGTACTTCTTTGGCAAACGAAAGGTAAGTTTACTGCAGATGCCCAACAGATAGGGGTTGGAGATAAGATATAGGAATTTAAAATATAATTAGGAAGAGCATATCTTTAATGTATCAACCTCCTATAAACTTTTAAAAGTATGTTAAAATATATATTTTTCTTTAAAGATTGATATTTAGTTGGCATATTAGCTGAGCAACTTAACTTTTGTCTGTAAACTTATGATCTTCAAAAAAACTTCCTTAGGGACATCAACAGAAGGCCAGTTTAAAATTAGGCTTCCTTTAAAGGAACAGGGCACTACAGGGGATCTTGTTTCAAACATTTTTTTAACCAGTTCTGATCACTGATGCATCATCATTGGAACAAAACAATCCAAATGCCTTGCTTTTCACTAGGTTATTGTTAGCTACCACATAAAGTTTCTTTCTTTTTTCTTTCTTAATTGCCAGTCTGCATTGAATTCTCATCCAAGAAAACAAAATCCAAAATATGTACATGAATTTGCCTGTCTTTGCACCCTATTGGGCACATTTCTAATATATAACATGAAGGACCTTATTCTCCAGCACTGAATCTAGCATTGTTTTCATGCCTGACAGCACCAAGGAAATCAGATTATTATACCCATATTGACAAATTAAATTCTTGATCTATACCAGTGATTACAAGTTCACATTCCACAGGAGTTGGTACTATTAGGCATGTTGTCTGTCTTTCAAAGGTCAGTACAAACTAAATTTGGAGCAGGAAGGTCATATAACTATTGGGTATGTTGCTATTACCTACTAATTAAACCAATGTTAACAATAGACTTTAATTTATTGACTTGATTCTTGAATATCAGGATAGTATATTTCATAGACACAGATATCCACTTCAGAGCTACTCAGCTCCTGACATATGGCTGTGGAAAAAAAAAAGATGCTGCGATATATCTATAGTCACTTAGACACATGGCATCAGCCATCAAGGCCTGAATCACATTTGTGAAGCATCACGCCATATTTTTCACCCACTAACATATGTACATGAAGAGGTTACATCCATAACCTCAATGTCTCCTGAAGAAGTGTCCAGGGAACATCCTGGAGTTTCAACACTGATCTTCAGATCTATTGTATTCTATGCTTTTGAAATGCCAAAGCTGAAAAGACCAAGTTATGAAAGGGAAAAAGAAAGTAAGAATAGTGCAAATAAAGTTGGCACATACATGTCAGGCTTCTTTCTGCCTTCACCAACCCAAAGTGCTTTCTGGGGAGCAGGTGGTGTTATTGTGAAAAGATCACACATTTGTCAGTAACTGTAGGGATTTTAGCACTGTTAAAACCCACCATTTCAAATATAGGACAATTAATAAAAGTTCATAAACCAAATAAAATCTAAAGCTTTTGAAAATGAACATGATCATTCAACTGAGAGTGTCTGTGGTTGGTCCTTAAAAACTGACCTTCCAGGCCTGCCTTTTGAAAGCTAAAAAATAATTTTAAATCAACAAAATGCACGTCTGGCAGCAAAGACACATTTAAAATGCCATCACACTTTCAAAAAGAAGAACAGAGATATATGGTGCAAGAGGCCTTCTCCTGTTGCCAGGACATGTTCTCAGGGGTTACCAGTTTATATTTCTATAAAATCAAATCGGAGATCTTTGCACTTTCTCTGTGGTGTTTTAAAAACACAGATACAGGTAAAAATGAAGAGAATTTAAAACATAATATATTAATAAAATATACTATAGGATGATATAGAAAATAAGACTGCATGATTATTTTTAGACTTAAATGATTAGAGGAAGTCACAGATGGGTTGAAGCCTATTACTCCCACATAACAAAAATAATCCAAAACTGATAAAATTTAATCATGAACTACAGGAAAAAGGACACAATATAGGACACCTTTCCTTTTTTTTTTTCCAGTTTGTTGAAAACACTTAAATCTAGGGATTATGGGACCTAATTATTATAAGGTTCAAGATTCCTTAAAATTCTCTTTCTAAGGATCTAATCTTGGATTACAAGAATATTTTTTTCTCTCAAATAGTCTGTTTTCTAAAATTCAAAGGTGCATTTTTTATCAGCATCTTCTCTACAAAGAGCTGGCTGCCAGCACAAAAAAAAAAAGGCAAACTGTATAGCTCTTGTTAATAAACTTGCATGATTAAAAACAGTCATGACTTTCTACAGGCTAAATGATCAGTTAGTTCCCTGGTGAGCTTCCAGAGGAGCCTAAACTGAAAAGCAGGCTATCTGTGGAGGCTTCACCAACAAACCTATTTCCTAATGAGGCTGAGAGGTTCTTTTCAATGTGGTAGGGGTTCACTGACAAAATTTTTATTTGAAGGAATGGTGGAAGTTTTACTCTGGGGAAACAAAGAGAAGAGAAGATCAGGTTTATCATTGGAAATACGTGTGTTTAAAAGTTAATTTCATTATGTTATCAAATTACAGTTCTTCAGGGAACTAACCACAACTTGTTTTAAATTCGATTCAGGGAGACGCATCAAACTAAATAGCTTACATATGAGACACACTCACATAAAAAGAAAAACACTGGAGACCAAAGCTCCTTAAAATTTCTTGGATTATATTCCAACGAGGGGGAGGGGTGAATGCATTCTACCTCTAAAGTTCGATCATTACATTTCCAAAAGATTTCTGCAGTTCATCCAAATTTGATAGAATGAGATTTAAGTGCCTATTAGTGTTCCTGACTGGGCACTTCTGCTGCTTTGGCACATAAATGGTATTCCAGTATCCAATGGGATATGCAGTCTAATACAGCTTTAAGCTGGCAACCCTCCTGAGTAGCTTTAAGTGTTTATCAACTCAGTAGGTCAAAAGTCCGCAGACACTGGGTGGAGCAGCAGTAAGCTACAAAACTCACAGTTGTCCTCCTAGAAGAAAAAAAGGAAAGAGAAAACATGTCAATTGAAGAAAAAGCAAATTCATTTTCTTATACTACAACACTTTTGCTCATTGTTCTGAGGGAATTTAAAGAAGAGATGTGTCTCTTTTTTTAGTGTTGTTAGGGGAGGTATTGAGTAGTTTTGCTGTCAGTAATTTTTGATGAAGGTTACTCTCTCTGAGTTAACAGTGTGGAGATTAGTCAGTCTCTTTGGTATATTCTAATTTCCCATTAAAGAACTGAAGGATTTATCACACAAGAGAGGCTTCTTTTTGAGAAATAATGTCATTGTGTGATACAATGGAGAACATTAACACCTAGGCTAGTGTGTGTTCGTATGATACAGCATCTGGATCTGAACCAACACCCTCATAGAACCATTAGTTTTTGGTTTTTTTTCAAGGCTAAACCTTATTTTTCTAGATCAGGGAGCCTTAACCTTTTTTTGTCACAGACCCCTTTGGTAGTCTGGAAAATCCTCCTCATGCTTTCAAAAGCATAAAATAAAATGCATAGGATTACAAAAGAAATCAATTATGTTGAAATATACTTTTTAAAAAAAGTTCATGGATCCCAAGTTAAGAGCCCCTCTAGATGTTAATGCTATCTCTAACCTCAAATTATTTTGTATGTACTTATCCAAGTGTCATATCCACTCATAAATTATTTAAGCTTTTTTTGAAGGCAGGGGCTGATTTCTGTTTTGTCTTTGTAGGACCAGGTTCTACCAAAATGTCCCACAGAGAGGATATATACTTAATAAATGCTTGTTGAATTGAACTGAGATGACAAGCATTTCCTAAATTATGTTTGAATAAAAATGTTTTTATGATGCTTGATATTTTTCATCATCTTTAGAGATCCCACCACACTTAGAAGGAATGAATCTGAGATTTTCTTGAATTAGCAGAGAGGGACCTAACAGATCATCTCACCCAACTTTCCATACAAGGCATGAATTTCTTTTGCAACAGTTGAAAAAGCTGGGCATCCATTTCTGCTGGAATGTTCTCAGAGATGGTAAATTCACTTCTGTAATTATGTTCATTCCATTGTTGGACAGCTCTGAGTATTAGAACGTTTTTCCTTATCCTGACAAAATCTGTCTCTATTTCATCATCAGTACCAGTTCTACTTTCTAGAGCTATTGATTAAGTGCATTCCCCTTCCATATGATAGTCCTTCAAATATCTGAAGATAACTAAGATCCCTTTTTTTCTTTCCAGTATAAACATTTCCAATTTTGTCATCTGTTTGTCATATGCCGTGTTTCCCAAAAAACTCATCCTGATTGTCCTCAAGTTTGTCAATATCTTCTTCAACTGGTGCCCAGAACCTTGAATCAACTAACTGCCTATCAGACATCTCTACTGGACAACACATAGACAGACAAGTCAAAATCAATATTTCAAAAAAGAAATCACTGCCACCTCCCACCCCCGACCCCTCCCCTGCTCATCTTCCTAATCTTCTTCCTGCCCAGGCATCACCATCCTCCCAATTACCCAGGTGTCTGTTGATGCCTCAGTGTCATCCTCAGACTCCTCACTTACACTCAAGCCACATATCCAGTCTATTGCCATCTTGTCATTTATACCTTAATGTCTCTTGCATATAACTCCATATCCCAAATACATACTCACTGCCCTGCTACGGACATCATCACCTTAACGACTGCGCTACCTCACTAGTCTGCTGGTTGGTCTCCCTGCCTCACGTCTTCCAGTTTCACTCTATCTTCTATTCACTTGCCAAAATGATCTTCCTAAAGCACAGGTCTGACCCTATCACTGTTAATAAACTCCAGAAGCTCCCCACTGCCTCCAAGATTAGATATAAAATCCTGTTTGACTTTGAAGGCATTTCCCAACCTGCTCCTTACCCTTCCTTTTCAGTCTTTCTACACTCTGCTGCCACTTCCTATGAGGCTTCTCGCTGTTCTTCTGACACAACAGCCCAACTCCAACGACTGGCTGTCCTCCATGCCTTCCCTCCTCACCACTTCTTTATAGCTTAAGACAGCTCAAACTCAGCCTCCAACAAGAAGCTTTTCACATTCTTCCTCCCTCGCCTCTGCCTAGAGCCTTCCCTCTGAGATTACTTTTCATTTTTACTGTCTCTATCCTGTGCGTACAAATTGTTTGCACGTTGTCTCCTCCTTTGGGATGTGAGCTCCTGCAGGTCCAGAGCTGTTTTTCCCTTGCTTGGTGTCTCTAGAGCTTAGCATGACATTTGACACACAGGAACCACTTAATAAAGGTTTGTGGATGCACTGAAAACATTTCTGGTAGGGTCTGACTGCTGCAGGGATGTGGGTCTATTATCTTTCTCAGTGTAGGACTTGGCTCCTTTTGATGCAGCCCAAGATTCTAAATCTTTTTAAAGATTTAAAAATCGTTTTAAAATCTGAAGGAAGAAGTTCTATCCTTTCTGCAGCTTTCCCCATTCTTTTCAACTAAAGGTATCCTTTACTGCTTCACACATTCCATTCCCCTCTGCTTGGATTACTCTGTCATTACCTCATTAACAGATTTATTATGTACCTACCCAGCAGAATGCAAGGCTCTTGAGGACAGAGTCAGTTTCATAGGTTGTTTGTGCACAATGAACACTTAACCCTGCCATGAATCTAGTAATTGCATCATCACAACTGTAAATACTGGGCTTCAGTTCCTACACGATTTGATAGACTAAGGCAAAAGTAGGCCTAATCTGGTCCATCACTTGTCTTTAAACAGCCCAAGAGCGAACCAACCATTCTAGGCTTGCTAATGACATAAGGCTGGACTTGGCCCACAGGCCACAATTTGCCAACCAAAGGACTGGGGAACTCTAAGATCCTTCCGTGCTGCTTCTGATCCTCTATTAGCTGGGAAACATGACAATAACTAAGTTTATTAGATCTGTATCTAGTAGGGGCCTGAGAGATTGCCCTTTTGTTAGGTAAATATAAAAGTTACATACTTTCCTAAAAACAAACAAAAATCCCTACACTTGTCACCCCTGCCCTGCCCAAGCTGCTGACACTTCCCTGACAAACTGTTAGAAACAATAGTTGAGGCCCCACTTCTTTTTCATCCACTCACTCCTTAAGCTTTTGTCATCTGTTTTTCATCCTCACCATTCTACTGAAACTTCTCCAAGATCAACAGTAACATTTTTATCACTGAGTAGTACAGCAATGGATATAGCACTAGGCCTGGAGTCAGGAAGACTGGAGTTCAAATCTCATCTCAGGCACTTATCAATGGTGTGATCCTGGATAAGTCATCTAACTTGTCTGCCTCAGTTTCATCAAATGAAAATGGGGATCATATTAGCACCTAGCTCACAGCATTTTTGTGAGGATTAAATGAGAGAATATTTATAAAGCACTTATCACAGTGCCTGAACTATAGAAGGAGCCTAATATATATGCTTTTACTTTCTTTCCTTCCCAAATAAAATGGCCTCTTAAAAGTTCTCTTCATCTTTGACTTACCTAGAGCATTTAACATGGTGGACCATTTCCTCTCAATATTTTTCTTGCCTTAGCCTTGTTACCACTTTATTCTTGTGGTTCTCCTCCTTTTCTGTCCTTATTGATGGTTCCTCATCCTCTTATTCCCAATACTTCATCCTTGGCCCTCTTCACTTTTCTCTCTGACATCTCCCCCATAGTAATCTCATATACTCCTATCACTTTAGGTTGACAATGAAAACTTGGATCCACAACTAAGAAAGATTTAGTCATATCCCTTTTGGCTTATTTTCCAATGAAGAAAAATGAACTAAGACTCAATATTACACAGTAATTTGTATATAAGAAACTGGGATTAATATGAATAGGCCCCAAGAAATACAGAAAATACTTGGGAGTTTTCTTTTGAATAAATTCCTGGTAATAGTGTGATTTCTCATCTTTTGTACTTAAGAGTAGAAAAAAACTAAATTAATTGAAGGTTTTGGGCTTTATTACATACTTCAAAAATGTCATTATAATGAATAAACACAAGCAAGCTATTCTCACATTAAAAGCTATATTAACTAAAATTTCAGACTTAGATAATAGTATAACTAAAATTTATAATAGAGAAAATAGAATTTATGATAGAGGTAGTTTCAAAATGTGTGTAGGAAATATTAAACATTTATGACATTTTAAATTTCAACAATATGACCAATTTGAAAAAGGTTCTATAGGCAATCTGCTTAAGCTGAAAATCTGATAATCAGAATCTCTAATAAAGAATAAGTTGAACACTGCTTTATTTACAAGTCACACAGCTTTCCTAAGAAAGCATTTCTAAAATAACATTTATGTAGATTTTTTTGGCTTCTGACCAAATTTAGGCTGTGAAACTTGTTTTTTATTTCATAAACTCACATTGCTTATAATCAGAAAAGTATCTACTGCAGAGACTAGGCACAAGATATAGCAAAGTATCTTTGGAAAGATTATACATCTGCTTGAATGAAACAAATGGAATAAATTCTATTTTTCCTCTTTCAACATTGCTCTTAGAAATTTTTAAAACTAGTAATAAATTAAACAAACTTTTAGTATTAGTACTTAAATTTGTTTCTTAGTACTATGTATAGGAAATTGCTAATTTGAAATGATTTTACATTAGTTCATTAATCATGGATTACAGAGCCCCACATGTGCTGTTCTAGGATTAATTTATAAATTTACAACAAATTGTATGTGAAATAAGCCTCAAACAAATTGGTCTGAAATGTCAACTACATTTTTGGAATTCAGCTGGCTAAATCTCTTTTTCTTTCTTGTAAGATAATTATGCAAATTGTAAATCATTTCACAGAAGGGATACATTTCACACCTCTACCCTTGATTTTTAAAAAGAGAGTCTCTAAGCAAAATAATCTGAATCTATAAAGAAGTAGAACTTTCACTCACTAAAAGCCCAGTATTCGTAAGATAATTAACACTTTAAGATAATTATTTTTATAGTTCTATTTTTGTATGAACAAGTCCCCAAACCTTACAGATTTTCTTTAAAATAGGATCTTCAGATTATTTTGTTACTCTTGATTTTGTCACAATACATACTGCTACAAGGGCACCAACTATTCAGCTGCTGAAAAGAATAGTTTTGATGGCAAAGCCATAGATGACTCCATAATAATTATGGTGCTCAGTTGTGTGACAGAAGCCATTTTAAGTTAAACAGTAAATCTTCTAGTAAAGAATAGAGGGCAGCAAAAATAGTATGAAGAATATCTGACAAAATTTGTCGGATTAGACTAAGTAAGTGACTACCCTAATATCTAGTGGCAAGACAGAGGGGAATAAAAGCATTTCAACTCAGTTAAAAGGATGAAAACTACATTTTTAGAAGGAATATTAACTGAATGTGATTGGCACAGATTAGATTTCATGAGAATAATAAGAAATGGGGGCATTTGCAAACTAAATGAGAAATTAAAAACAAAAAAAAGACATTATTCCTGGTTCATATATATTTTATATATGTATGTATATATATTCAAACAAACAATCAAAGAAAAATTTTATTATTTAATCACCTCCAAAACAGTATGTGGATAATATCCTAACGTAATAGTTTCCTTATTTAAAAGCAACAATCTTGTGAAAGGTCAAATTTACATTACAGACAAAATGATATAAATGACTTAAGGAACCTGAGACTTGATTACAAGCAATACATACATGTATTGATAAGTTCACTCATTAGATATAAAGAACATATATGGGAAAAATGCAGGTACAATAAAACATAAATTGGCCTATTTAAAAATACTTGTATATCCTACTTATATTTGGTTTAGGGAAATATTTTCTTTCTATGTTTATAGAGTTTAGATTGTTATTAGTGACAACTTTTTATTAGTATTTTTAGTGAGTTCTCTCACTTTTTGATAACAAAATTGATCCATCTTTAGATGAATACCTTATAAAATTTTGTATTTCTAAAATTACTTTATAATCCCTAAAAATAAGTAAGCAGTACAACTGTGTGCACAGGACAGCAAAGTTCTAGAGTTAAGTCTATATGAATTATATAAGGACATCACTATGCTAGGCTGCTTAACTGTATGCCAATCCCAAACAGGTCAGCCCATTTCACAATCATTTGGGGGCAATTAAGTATTACTATATTTATATTTGTAGACATATGAAATATATGATGGGGCTAAATTCAAAACCAGATACATGGGACAAGATTAAGTGCTGAGCATACAAGAAATACTTAATTAACTTAGACTACAATTATGAAATATGATTTATACAATTAAAATACATAAAATACCAGATACATTTTCATTTGGTAAACATAAAAATAGAAGTTCTTTACTTAGAAATGAACATTGGTTTTGGGAATAAGATGCAAGATAGTTGAATGCATTAACAGATCAAATATTCTCTGTTGTGGATATTAAGTGATGTTTGATCAGTTAACAGTGACAAGTGTTTAGGTATATCACTGTTATTTCATTTTGCTTCACAATTTTCTGGAATTTGTTTTTTTCTGGAATAATGTCCAATTCTTTTGGGGGTAGAGCTTTAAATTCTAGTTTACAAGATTTATTTAGATATGGGTGATCAAATGTATTATTCTATAATAAACAACAGCAATCCTAGTTATTTAAAAAATGAATCTTATCATAACCTTTTATAGCATATTACGTAAGAACACAATTGATTTCATTTTCAGCAATAAGACATTGGAAATCTAAAGACAACCATTTGGTTTTCAATTACAAAAGAAAGTACTCTAAATGACCATGATAGAAACTGTAGTGAATTATTTTATTACAATCTCCATGGCAACATGGGAAGAAACATGGCCTAGTGGCCTGAGATGGAAGCCACAAACTCTCAATTTTAAACCCTATCCTAGCCATTAACACATCATGTGGCCTTAAGGCAAGTTTGCACCTCAGCATCTATACCTTATCTTCTACAAATGCTGGTTGAATTTGCTAAAATGTCACACTGTTTTAAGTGCTATGTAGCAAATGTTAATTTTTACTAGATTACTACTATTAAATCTATATTCTTGGGTTACAAAAGACTACATCTAACCTTCTAGGATTGAATTGCTTACAGCTTTTTGGAAAAGGTATTTTTCACCTCAGCAGACAAAATGTAAATTTGCTTGGCCTCTGCAGAATGGAAGAATGTTGAATTCTTTCTCAAACTCTCTCAAATAAGCACAAATATGATTAATTACTATGGGGAAAGTATTCTGGAAAATTTATTTCTTAAAAAAAGAAGTACTAAAATTTTTCTATCTGGAGTCTCCTGGGATACCCTGACTATGTTAAAATGAACACCTTTTCCAATTTCATAATTCCTTTTTCACTTTAGGAAGTGAGGATCACTTTAGTTCTGAAGTGATAACACTTCTGATAAAGCAAGACCTTAAAAAGATTATCTTGAAAGTAAGAGGATGATAAATATCACTCACATATTTCCTAGTTGTTCTCATTAATCTGGGTTGTATCTTTTTAAAAGCAAAATATACCATAATAGAAACATTTTTGATAAAGAGGCAAGTGTCTATGGAAAATATTAAGAGCAAAATTTTCTGATTGATGCTTAAATTAAAAATGCTTATGGGGCAGCTGGTTGGCTCAGTGGATAGAGAGCTAAACATAGAGGCAGGAGGTCCTGCATTCAAATCTGACCTCAGACACTTCCTAGTGGTGTGACCCTGAACAAGTTACTTAACCCCCATTGCCTAGTCCTTACCACTCTTCTGCCTCAGAACCAATACCCAGAATTGATTCTAAGACAGGAGGAAGGTAAGGGTTTTTTTTTTTAAATGCTTATACATTAACATTTTTCTTATCTGAAAGTCCCTTGACCAGAAATCTCACCAATGGAAAACATGACCAAAAACCTGAAAGACATTAAAAAAGGCTCTGATTTGGAGGGATTGATGTCATATAATCCTTACACTTTGTTTATGGTAGACCACTTCTGGTCCTTACCAGGAGCCTAGTTACATTACCTTATACATAATTCTATGAAAGTTGGTCATGTGGCTTTCCAGACCACAGCAGATTAAGAAGCAAATTAGAAAGGAATAGGGAAGAATTCCTATAAGGAAGCATATTAGCACCAGCTAAAAATAACAAGAGATACCTAAGCAGAGACAAGAAGATTAGTCCTAAAAATTCAAAAGCATAATCCACTAGGACTAAAATGTGGTTGGGACAGAGAAAAGACCTTGGAGACCAAATATTCCCTAATAAAAGTATCCTCATGACACAGCATGCTAATTAATATAAAATGATAGTTATAAAAAGGTTAAATTATACAAAGTATAAATCATAATTGTATGTTACATTGGGGGTAGGCACTAAAGTCACAATAAGAGGCTGAAAATCTGGTCCTATGGGATGGACTGAAAACTGAGGCTGGATAAGGTGGCAGTGCTTATCCACTAAATGAGAGAGAAGAGGTGAGGAGAGAGAGAGGGATAGACAGACAGAAAGAAAAAAGAGACAGAGAGACAGAAACAGAGAGAGACAGGGAGAGTATATGTATGATTAGAACAACAGAATCCACTGGTGGAAGACAAGAGAAACAACTTGGAGGCCTAGAAAGCACAATGTTTCCCATATCAAGTTCACTCTGAGGCATATTCAGTGGCTTCTCAAGTGGTTATCAGCCCCTCACCAAAGGCACTTACCTCATGCTTTACTGAGAATATAGAAGCTACTTGTGGAGTAGCTCCCAACACAACTTCCCTTTCCTGACACCATTCCCTATTCTCTCCTCTTTCATTCCAACATCAAACACACTCCTAACTGCAAGTTACATAAGCCCTGTCTGCCTCCGATTCCTCAACTGTAAAATGGGTATAATAATAACACTTACTTCCCAGGGCTATTGTGAAGATCTAATGGAATAGTATCTGTAAAACACAGCACAGTGTCTGGCCCATAGTAGGTGCTTAATGAATAATTATTTTCTAATTGGACATTTTGAATTAGATATTTGATATCTACATATCTACATGTAAACAAAAGAACTCATTACCCTTCCACCCCACAGCTTCCCTCTTTCAAATCTCTCCATTTTTGTTCAGGATATTACCAGCTTTTCAATCACACAGATATTCAACCTTGAAGTCATCTTTAACTCTTAGTTTTCTTTCACCTTACATAGTCAATTAGTCACCAAAACTCAATTCTATCTTCAGAGTAACTTATGTGTAACCACATAGCCACCAGTATAGTTCAGGCCCTCATCACATCTCAACTCATCTATTTCAGCAACTTGCTAATTGGTCCTCCTTCCTCGAGTCTTTGCCCTCTCCCATCCTCTGAGTATACCTCTCCTAAGGTATTATGCCTAAAACAAAAGTTTTGTACTTAGAACACTCTAATAGCTTCTGATTTCCTCTAGGATCAAATACAAACTCTTTTTTTTTGATATTAAAAACCTTCACAAGTTGGTTTTGATCAGATTTACAAATAACTCCTTTTCACATACTCTGCAGTCTAGACAAACTGACCTTATTTCTGTTCCAAATACATAACACTCTCTTGTCTTCATGTTTTTGCACATACTGTACCCCTCCCTCCATTCTGTGTCTGTAATACAGCCCTCCCCAATCTTAGCTCAGGTACCATATGAGTCCTTTCTTGATCTTCCCAAATGCTAGTGATTTCCCTCAAATGCTTTTTTAGTATAGTTTGTCTAAAAAAATATTTATGTAGTTGTGGTCTCCCTGGCAGGGGCAAGACCTGTTTTACTTGTCTTTGTATTTTCAATGCCCAGCACAGAGCAGATATTTAATAAATGCTTGCTGATTTGTGGACTGAATTGCCCATATTATTCATTTGTCTCTATCTCTATGCACATTTATATACATTAAGTATAATATAATTTCATTATATTCCAGTTTATAAAATATATATTTGACAAATATTTGCATTAAGGATAAAAGGCATAAATGTATATGCATTTTAAGTTAATTAAAAGTCAACAAAAATTTTAGGTGGTGATGTCTATCCTTAATAAAGCAATTTTCAGTTCTATGTTGTGTCTAAAAACATAGCCTAGGCTAACTGCAGAACCTAATAAGAAATATATGGATGGATGGCAATACGTATATATGGAACGAGTATACATATCAATAAGAGCATAGATCTTTATGAATATTTGGGTGGCATTAAAATAATAAAAAGTTTCAAAATGAGACAAAGTAAATTTAAGTTGTCTAGAAACATGGAAATATTAGTTAGTTAAACATTATAAAGGTAGCTCCCTAAATCCAGAAAATGCAAATGCTAAAGGTTTAAAAATTGTCATGTTATGACTACATATGTATAATCTATATCTAATTATTTGTTGTCTCAGAGAAGAAGACAGGAAGGAGGGAGGAGAATTTGGAATTCAACATTTGAAAAAAACAAAGATTAAAAATTGTTTTTACATGTAATTTGAAAAATAAAATATAAAAACTTTTACTTAAAATTTTAAGTATTTTTTTTTAATCTCTGGGCTTTTTCTTTTTCTTCTTTTTCTTCTTTTTTTGGTGACCACATGGATTTTTAAGGCAACTAAGGATTCATGCTAAGGAATAGAATATGGGAGATTACCTTCATAAGGGCTGAAGAGACAAAATGTAGAATAAAAAAAAAACAAATCCCCTGTTAATTCCAGGGTGTGGATTAACTTACAAGCTATATGCTCATTGGTTAGAAATATCTACTACCCCAAAGGGTTGGGTTAGCTATCTTATATAACTTATTTTTTTCTTTCTTGGCTTCCCTTACTGCCTAAAGGCTATGATGAACATGAAAGATGAGTAAGAAAAAACATAAGAACAACCCAGTTTAAATATCAACATGCTGAAAAATTTTAGAATATTACAGAAAGATGAGTTAATAGTGGCAATTTTCATTCTAATATTAAAAATGCTCATATTTCACTTAGAATGCATCTTAGAAAACATATTGTGGATTTTAAAGAATAATAAATTAAAAAACATTCTCCTCTTATTATATACATGGTTTTTCCTCATATTTGACCTCTGTGTAAGGCTGAAATCTCAGTGTATATTTTAGTGTAATTACCCCTGGTGCAGCCCCGCCATTGGTGTCTCTCTCAGGGGAAAGAGCTTTGGGTAGACAATAGTAAACATTGGCTCACTACAACGGTGACAATGTCCCAGAGGGCAGTGTAGCAACTCCAGGAGACTTTTGGGTAATGAAATTGGAGACAGGAAGTTCAAATCTGAAAGATAAAACCATATACACAAAATAAAAGAACAATTTTAATCAAAATCAGTTTTTTAAAGTAGTATCTTCCTTAATTATGAGATATGTTCAAGTTCATTAAAGGTACCACATTTGCCCTTTTTGTTGTCTTCTATTGATGTTTTTGTCTTAAGTAAAAAACTGACATTTCAAAGTAAAAGTGTCTGTATTTTTAACATGAAGTTTGAAATATAAATCACACTCATAAGAGTAATCAGAAACAATACTTATGGGTATTAGAAAGAAGATAAAAAAGTTACAAAAATAAATAGTAAAAGAAAAGTAGAAGGATTTGTTGACATGAATTCACCAGGAGAAGGTATTAAAGATTTCTAAAAGGGAAGAAAAAATGACTGCAATTGAACAACAATTTATCAAGTTCACTAAGGCCTTGTTTAATATTAGTTTAAAAAAATGAACCTATCTTGACATTTGTTGTTATTTTTATTATTGTATTATGTTTGTTTTTAAAAGAAAAGAAGGAATAAAATGAAGAAAGCAAAGAATAAAAAACATTTTAGTCAACTAGCCTATTTTCAAATTCTAGCAGAAATTGCCACTAATTAAAGATGGTAGTGTTTATTTGTTTTATGAAATAGATTTTTAAAGATTTCGCTTAATCCTTAGTAATCTTTAAAAAAATGAACATTTTAAATGGATCACTCTTATCAAATAGCTAAAACATACTTGGAATTTGTATTCAAAATATAAACACCAATTACCTAGATATTTTCTTATATTTTCTCTATGTATAAGGATCCAACAAGAATCATTTAGCAAACTGTAATTTCATCACAGTTAAATTGTTTAGGTTTTAAAAACAATTTTGATCTATACAGTAAGGGAAGATGAAACATGAATGTGTGCACTTCACCTTTTTTATGTAACATAAGCAAAAGATAGTAGTTTTTAAAAGACATGGCTTTTGAATTACTTTTCCCTCTTTAATATTACCCATTGTTTTATGAAAGAATCCTAAGCATCATTTCTACAAAAAACCCATAAAATCCACACATTGCCAAATATTTTACAAAGCATGAATTCCTTCAGTAGAACTTGAATATGAGTAGCTTGTATGCATGATTTAGAACTAGAAAAGCCATGGGCCAGCTTTCTACAATGATTTTCAATTGGGACAGAACTAAAACATCTCAGTTGTCATGGTGTTCTGAAACAGCCAACAGCTCTTAATATTTCTTTTTCTTTATGAATGCCAAGATTGCCACTTATAAGCAGGCTGCAAAGTTAGGAGTAAGCATTGTTGGGAGAAGCATTCAATCTTGCCTTAAGGATAAGTTCTTTTCAATTACTTTTCCAGCTGAAAATTGTACTTTCTCCACATAAGTCAGTGACTAGTCTAAGTCTTTTCATATGGACAAAATACAAATGTTTCCAATTTCCTTTGCATTTAAACTAGTCAAATTTTTATTTTTTGTTATTGTCTTCTGTAAATGAAGATGACTTGGGGCCGAAATGATCAGCAAAAGACTTAAGAGTCTTTTCCACTTTAACTAAAATAGACATTGAAACAAAAATCTTTTTTCCACTTCATATAAGAGCAATTTTTAAAAATCCAAAATACCTTTTATAAACTTGTAGTAGGCATTATACAGGCTTCTCATGGCTAATTCTTGCAAGGGCAGGACATGATCTGTTTCTGTCCCTATAGACTTAACCTCCGATGGGAGGAAAACAGTTAATTGCCCTGATGAGAATGAAAGCAGCTTCACCTCTGAAACTTGAATGGGGGAGCCACAGCTGCAGAGAAACAAGACATTCACAAAGCTGTTACCATTAATTTTTTAAATGTGTCAATAAAATGCAATAAATAAAAATATTTAAAATTAATGAGCTTTGCTTTGAGTGGCTAATTTTTCAAAATGAACAGATGCAAACCTGATTTCCTTAATAAAAAAACTAAAAATCAAAATATAAATTCATCATGCAATGCTTGGCTAAATAAACACTAATCCAATACACTGTCTGGACACTTCCAATGAAGGTTATGTAAACATTAGATTTTGTTTGAACAACTAAGCTCAAGAAGATATAGAAATTTTGCTTTATTCATTCATTTTGTTCCTCCTTTTAGAATTCTTCTCCCCAATCAAAATAGTTATCCCCTTTTTATGAAAAAAATGAGAGGATAAAAAATAAATAAAATTATGATTTATGAAAAAAAATGGGAGGGTAAAAAATAAATAAAATTATGATTCCATTATCTTGGCTTAAGATGAATCACCTTAGGAAAAACTGGATTTACAAAGCAAAGTGAGTTTTATTAGCATTGGATATCTCCACTGCCTCTTTCTGTAAATCATTGAGAAAAAAAAAATCACTGGCACAAATAAATTAAAAAACAATTTCTATTCTTTACTTGTTGCCTCTAATTTTGACAGGGGGAACAATGGGTTAGTGTTCTTTAAGTGGAAAGTTGGTGCTCAGTTTCATTGTTTTCATTTATCTAGGATTACTAGGGTGGACAAACACTAATTTTTTCTTTCATTTTTAAAAGTTCTGTTGATGTCCTTTGTTTATTACATGATAAGTTTTTTCCCCCATATGCTTTGAATCTACCAGAATGTTCCTTTGTAATAACAACAAAAAAATAGTGAATGACACAATGGTTAAATCTAACAGCAAATACATGATTATATACCTGCAGTCTTCTACCTTTATTTTGAGAGGTGGGAAGGATTTCATCATTTCTTCTCCAGGATCAAAATTGGTCATTATTTGCAATCTGAGTTCATGTATTTTAGTATTTTCATTTATATTTTCAGGAACATTTTCATGTTCTTTTTCTTTAGAAAAATATCATGTACTAATAATATCTTGGCTCTCTACAGAAAACAAAATTAGATAAAATCTTCCCTGGGTCAGAAGTAGGCAATGGAAGAAAGAACATATTGGATTGTAAATAAGAAGACTTGGGCCCAGGGCCCAATTCTGAACCTACTAAAGTGTAACCTCAGGCCATTTTAAAGACTTTGAATTTTAGTTCCTTCATGAAGAATCTGGACCAGAGGATTTACAAAGTACATTCAGCTATAAAATTCTATTATTTTAAGAATTTTTATAGGGAAAATTTGACAGACTAAAGAAGCCATTCTCACCATTAAGTAATGTTTCCTTTTGTTATTACTTTCATTTGACAAGGATTTGAGTACATACTATGTGAAAGATACCATGATAATAAACCTCTCTGGAGCAAATAAGTTAATACCTAGTAGAATAGGCAAAACATTATTTATTAGACGCAATCAAATAATCAACAAGCATTTATTATCTACTAAATGCCAGGCACTAGGAAGACCAATTAAGATGGAGAACAATTCACATAAGGAAGAAGTATACTGGCCTGGCCTAACATGAGCAATCAATATTTCACCAATTTTTAGGTCTATAATTCTACCAAGTGTTTTTTATATTGATATTCATATTGCATGTCTATATATCTTGTTAGGTAGATGCTCAAATATTTTATACATTCTGTTATTTTTATTTCTCTATTTCTGCAGGGTTTGTTGATAATATGCAGAAATACTAAGCATTTTTGAGTTTATTTTTTATTCTGCAACCTGATTGAAACTATCATTTAAAATAATTTTTAGTTGACTCTTTAGGGTTTTCTAGACAGATAAGGGATTCTTGATTGAGTTCTGTGGACCTCAAGGTGGGTATGAATAGATTTTAGAGGGTATGTGAATTTAGATGGGAAAAAATTACATCTTTATTTTCAATAATTTCTAATAAAAATTTTGCATTTTCTTCAATGATGGATTTAGGAACCAAACTACAGAAATGTTAGTGATATCTATTCTACTAACAACCAATAGAAATGACAAATACTTTTATATCACATTACCATTGTTGAAGACATCTTGAAATACTATTTATGCTCATCATTATTTCAAAAGAAAAACATCTATACCTCAATACAAGAGTTATACTTAAGGGCTAGTTTCTGGATTTGTACTCTTTAGTTGAACCTATAACTGAACCTGGTCTCTTTATACTCTGAATAGCTAACATTTATATAGTACTTTAAGATTTACCAACACCTTACATATATTCTCTCCTTTAATTCTTACAGTGTTGGGAGATAGTTGATCTCACTGATTCATAAGTCTCTTCTAATGATGCAGAAAGAGATCTACCCATGTCTGCCTATCCTGTGTATCTCATCCATGGTCTATCAATGACACAAGATGTCTTCCTACCATCCTGGAGGCCATTCTTATTTCTTCTGATGTGACAAGGACCCCCGTGGAATACTAGCTGTTCACCCATCATCTCTTGTTCTTGCCATCTGAAGATCCCATCTTCTCTTTTAGGTATCTCTTTTTATAACACCTTTTACTCTAGTTCTTTAGTTTCTTATTGGTTACATCTTAAAGCCTACATGATTCCTTTGGAGGTAGCCATATTCCAAATCTCACTGTCATATAACAATACTGGTAGAATGTTTGTATTGAAAAGATGGATATTTGCTTTCATGGGAAGCCTGGACTCTGTGAAGGAGCCTTGCAATTTCTTGAAAACAATCTAGCCCATTCTCTTCATGTCAGTCTGTTAGTCAATCAGGTGATTAGCAAGTATTTATTAATCACTTACTACATGCCAGACAATAAGCAGTGTATTAAGAGTAGGAGATAACCACGTGAGGCAAAAACAGTCCCTGATGTCAAGCTTCCATTCTAATGGGGGAGACAACAAGGAAATCAATAGGTACAAACAAGATAGAGTAGATGGAAGGTAACTTGAAAGGGGAAAGAAAAGCTGGAGGGCACTGAGAAAGATTTCCTATAAAAGGCGAGATTTGAATTAAGCCTTGAAAAAAAAAACCAGGAAAAGTAGGATGCAAAAATGAGGAAGAACATCCCAGGAATGTGGGACAGTTAGGGCAAAGGCTTGGAATGGGGAGAGGGAGTGTCATGTGCCAGGGAAAGAAAGTAAGCCAGTGTGGCTACATCACTGGTGTGTAGAGAAAAAAAGTATAGGAAGACTGAAAAGGCAAGAAGAGGTTAGATTATGAAGAGCTTTAAAATAGCAATAGAGGATTTTAGATTTGATGCTGGAGGTACTAGAAGCTACAGGAGTTTTCTGGGGTCAGGGCATATTAATGGGGGGTCTGTGCAAAAGAGTGTGACATGTAGAATTGTGTTTTTACAAAAATTAGATTGGTAGTTGAGTGGAGGCTAAATTGGAGTGGGGAAATACTTTAGGCAAGACCAATTAGAATGTTATTGCAGTAGTCTTGGTGAGAAGTGAAAGGTTCCTGAACCAGGGTTGTAGCTATATGATTGAACTCATCCTCTCCATTGAGGACTTTTCTAATCTTTTCAACTCTCCCTAAAACATCCCTCTCCCTCACTGCACCCCCAAGCCCTCAGGTAACAACTTTGTTTCATATTTCACTGAGAAAATTGAGGCCATTCACCAAAACCTCCCTCTTTTCTTTTTCATCTCACAGCATTCAGATGCCTTGCCCTCCATCTCCTTCATCTATATCTTACATGAAAAGAAGATAAGCTTTTTTGTTATGGTAAACCACTCTACATTTACAATGATCCCATTCCTTATCATCTTCTCCTTCAGGTTACCTTTGCTCCTTCATCTCTCTTATCTTTTGGCCCCCTCTTTGCTACCTACCAACAGGCCCATGTCTTCCTCATTCTTGAAAAAAAATACTTAATCCAACTATCACTTCTGGCTGTGGTCTGAAGTGTGTCTCTCCTCCTTCTTAGCTAACCTCCTTAAGATTATTGACATTATGAGTTTCTAGTTCTTCTCCTCTCAGTTGTTTCTAAACCCTTCAAAATCCTCTCCAAATCTGCTAGAAGGTGAGGGTTCCTGCTAGTGTCATTCATCCGTTGTGGTCCTTAAACTTCTTGAGACTCCCATGATTCCATACTAATTACTTTGCCCCTGAGTGAGACTACCTCTTTCCCTTCCCAACTACACTCTACTCTCTGATCCCCTGGGAAAATTCCACCCTGAGGCCACGTCTCTACTCAGAGAGAAGACCCAGCATCACTGCTACTACTCTCCATTAGCAACCCGCCTCACCTCCACATCTAGTCCCCCAGGGAAGATGAAAAACAACCAGAACTCATTCTTCAGTAAGCAATACTCACCCCATGCCCAATTCTGTCATATCTTCCTCATCACAATGATTATAAACCCTTGGCTATCATTGTATAAATCCTGTTCTCAATCTCCCACTTCCTGTTCCCTTATTCCCCTCAAATCAGTCCACCCTCCCCTAACCCTTCCCACTGCACACCTGCCCACTCCTTCCAAGAAGGCCTGTGCTATAGGGAAGAAGTCTTTTCACCTTAATCCTTTCCCTTTCTCACTTCTTCCATCTTCTTGCACTCTCTGACACCTAGCTCCCTCCTGATGACATAAAATCCCTGGCTACCCTTCTCAGCATTGGCTGTGTTTCCATTTGGTCATGACAGGAGAATTGACAAAATCCTCTACATTCATAAGTGATATAATTTCTTACAATCTTCAGCAGTTTTTCTCTTTAATATTCCCACTCTTTCCCTAATCTTTATCACTATCTACTATTTGCTTCCCTACTTCCTACAAACATATCCATGTCTTTCCCATCCTAAAAAAAACAAACCCATTTGATTCATTCATCAACAATAATTATCATCTTATATGCCTTCTCCTTTTCTTGAAGTATAAACACTTCAAGAAGGCCCATCTACAACTGACATTTCCCCTTCCTTCTCACTTTCTTAAATCTCTTCAGTCTGACTTCTGACCTCATCATTCAACTGAAATGATTGTCTCCAAAGTGACCAATGAGCTCTTAAATGCAAATAATGCCTTTTCTTAGTTGTCATCCTTCTTCACATTTCTGTAGTTCTGACACTATCAATCACTCTTTTCTTAACACTACTTTCTTATAGGTCTTTGTGACACTATTCTTTCTTGGTTCTCCTCCTACTTGTCTGACTCAAGTTTCCTTTGTGGAAGCTTTATCCAAGTCAGGCCCAAAAACCATAAGTGGCCTCCAAGGGTCTATCCTGGGCCCTCTTCTCTTTTTCTCTATTATTTTACTTGATGATCTCATTAGCTGCTATGTATTCCATTATCATTGCTTTGCAGATGATTCTCAGACTTGTCTATCCAGCCCTAATCTGCAGACTTATATATCCAATTGCCTATACTGAATATTTCAAATTTAACATATCCTAAACTGAACTCATTCTCTTTTTCACAAACGTTTTTCTCTTTCAAACTTCATTATTAACCAATGAAGTACTGTCCTCTTCCTAATCACCTAAGTTCACAACTTAAGTTACCATTCTTGACTCCTCACTCTCAACCCTCGCATCCACACAGTTGCCAAGTCCTGTGGTTCATACCTAACATATCTCTCATATAAGCACCCATCTCTCCTCATACAACCACCACCATTCTGCAGGCCCTTATCACCTCATGCCTAGATTATTACAACAGCCTACTAGTTGGTCTCTGTGCCACAAGTCTTTCCCCAGTCCAGTCTAATTCTACTTAGTTGTCAAAATGACTTTCCTAACTTCTCTCCCAACCTCCATTCAATTAACTCCAGTGCCTCTCTCTTACCTCCAAAATCAAATATAGAGTTCTTTGGCTTGTAAAGCCCTTCTTCATAACTAAGCCCCCTCCTAGCTTTCCAATCTTCTGACACCTCACACTGTTCCTTGCCTCCAGTATACCATAATTTAATGATACTGACGTTTTCACTATTCTTCTCATGGGGCACCACCATCATCTTGACTCTGTGCATTTTTATTGTTTGAACTCTCCCTCTTCTCTCTTCTCTACTCTTGCTTTCCTAACTTCTTTCAAGACTCAACTAAAGTCCCATCTCTGCAAGAAGCATTTCCCCCTCTGTCCTTGATCTTAACATCTTCTCTGAGAATACCTCCAATTTAAGCCTTTCATATCTTGTTTGTACATTCCTGATAGGACTAAGCGCTCCACAAGAGCAGAACCTTTCTTCTTCTCTTTTTACATTGTATCCCTAGAAATGAACACACAACTAGGCAACTAGGCACACAGTAAGGTACTTATTAAAATGCGTCTTGATTACTTGTAGAATATATTGTCCTTTTTTTCCCCAATGTTGATTTATTTTGTTGATCTTTTTCTTCCTTCCTCTCTTTTAAAAAAGAATAAAGGGATTCCTTTCTGGGAGGTGTGAAGAGAAGCATACTGTGTGTGTGTGTGTGTGTGTGTGTGTGTGTGTGTGTGTGTGTGTGAGAATTTAGACAATGTTAAAACAGAAGACACCAATAGTTTTTTTGTTGTAGTGATTTTTATTTTTAAAGTCAACACAGAAATGAATGTATTATGTATTCCTTTTGAGCATGTTTGGTGTGCCCATATTTACAAACTGACCAAACATTCCACTTTGTGGAGCCTCAACAGGATTCTGCTAATCAAGTAAGTGGCATTTATTAAGAGCTTATAATAATATATAAGGCACTATGCTAAGTGCTAGGGAAAAAAAAGATAAAAGTGAAATAAAATCCTCAAAGAGTTTATTTACTAATGTAGGAGATAACATGAATGTATAGGAATATATAAAAAAAATGTGTACAAAGTATTCCTCCATCATTCCTCATGAATTCAGAGGAGGAAATAGATGACTATTGGGCATTAGTCCTCCTATAAGTCTGCTCTTCTTGGTGCTTCTTCAAGCCAGTATGTGCTCCAGAGGCCTCTAATTTCTCTTTTTGTTGTTGTTGTTCATTGCTAGAGATGCTTCCTTACTTTGTGAGATGGTTAAGTCTTTTTTCTCTCTTAAACTGAATTCAGCTTCTTGATTTTGGGGATTTTTGAAATTTCTAGAAATCTGACCTTCAGAGAACTGAGGAATTATTTTACTTCATGTAAGAATGTTTTCCTGTCCTCATAAAACCTAAATTACATTTGTAATTTGTAGCTCTCAAAAATTTACTTAAGAAAAATTTACTTTGCTTTGTGATTCTGATGGATTCAAGGTCTAAATGACTGAACTGCAAAATAGTTATTTTTAGCTAGTACCTGGGATTCTGTTTGTGGCTTCATTTTCTCCTTAGTCATTCAAGGGCATCTACTGGGATAGAAATTGACCTATAACTATATATACTGTCCAAACAACCTATATTATCAATCAAAAACTTACTGAGAATCTGCTGTTTACCCAGTATAAATATAACATGATGTTTGTCATAGGGAATTTAATATCTAGTTGGGAAACCTGACTACATGTAATGAGTAAACAATACAAGACCAAACTGAGTAGCTAATATTGTAGGGAATTTGAGCAATCTAAGCTACAAAATTCTATGTAAAAGGTGGAACTTGGGATGGGTCCTCAAAGAGCATGAGGGGTAGAAGGAAGAGAGAGAGGAAAGCCATAATTAGATTTGTACGTTGAGGAAAAATATGCTTAGGACATGGTACAGAGCCACACAGAGGCAACTTGGGTAGGGAAGGGGATGGCTACTGCCCCATAGAGTGAAACAGATCTCTGTGCCTTGACTTCTAGATTCAGCAAGGTCAGGCTGATCACCACACAAACCTGGCAATTATTGCAATATTCTTGGTAACTAGGCACTTCAGTCATTTGTCCCTAGTACTTCTCCATTGAGTTAATCTAGTTAAGGAAACCTAATTAAATCATTCCATGAAGCTGTTAAGTGTTATAATACTGTGTTTTTTGCTACTCAGCAATATAATCATAGACCAAAAGAAGGGCTGATACTATATACTTTTTTTTTTAACATAAATTCAAGTTATTTAGTTGGATACATTTCATTGGTCTTCCTTGACAACAGTATCTTTATGGAAATAAACATTGCTTAGAGGTACAACATACTTAGCATAGATAAACACTGGCTGTCCTAACTTGTCAGAATAGGCTGTGGTACATTGATAGGCAGTTTGTCTATCCCTGGTTAAATTCCTAAGATTTTTCCCCTCTGTTTGACAAATTTGTATAACATTTTTGATGAATTCTTTATTGTGGCTGAGGTCTATCAGATTTTCGGCTGATGGGTTAGTGGCAAAAATAATGGTAATAAATTTGTCCTTTTTTAAATGTTATAATTTTTTACTTTACCTTTTCTTTACCCTCTTGAGAGACAGTCTACAAGTTACTTTCTTGCTACTCTTTGAAGGTTTAAGTATTTTGTGAAGCTTTTTCTAACTTAATGTGCCTAAGCTTGTCTAAATTCCTGAGGATATTTTGGACACCCTTTTAGTAGTTTATCTTATATCTTTTTTTTTACATAAAGAGGGTAACTTATAAATATCCTGAAACATATTGCATTGAAATATATAAGGTCATATGAATGTAGTTCCCTTTTCTTCTTTCCCATGAAATTTTAATTACTAGTGGCAGTCTTTGCTTTCAGAAATTTATTCTGATACTTTCTAAAGTATCTTTCTAAAGATATCAATGTTGAGATGATTAAATCAATGAATGAAAATAAAATGTAAGTTTAATTCTTATTGTAATTTAATGACTTGTGTAGTATACTTCAAAACTTGCCATAAGTGATAAAGAAAATATAAGTCAAAATAAAAAAAAATGCTTTTAAGCCAAATCTAATCCTTAAAGCAGTTTCAAGAATTTTTTTGTCATAATTAACCTGTTTTGAAAATGCAGAAATTTATTAATTTCAGGTAAAGTTCTCTCGGTGGTATTTTTGTTTTTTAACCAGTCATTTCATATGTGTAGGAAGCTCCCAATGAGGAAATTTCACTACCAATTCAGACTGACTTCTCGACTGTAATTTACTGTCTAAGGAGAGTTGCCTGGAAGTTAAAGTAATTTGTCAATAGTCATATAGCCAATAATGTGTCAGAGGTAGGATTCTGATAATAATGTGTCTAAGGCTGGCTTTCTATCTGCTATGTTATTTATACTTATTTACAAATATATATGAGCATATTAGATATATATGTGTTATATATAATAAGCATGTTATATATCATAAGTATAATTATAGTTATGTACAATGAGAGTCAGTATCTGTTGCTTTATTCCTCAGAATTTATCTGGTACATATGGTTCTCACTGACTTAATCCTACAGGAAAAAAAAAAGCTAAGAACTATTAGTATCATATAACATTTGAAGGGTTTTCTTTTTTAAACTTAATTTTATCTTATTTTCAATTCTAAATCTGCCCTCCCCATCCCAAACCCAGAGTATGCAAGAAAAACAAAGTCCATTACAAATATATATAGTCATGCAAAATAATCCCCACATTAGGCATGTTGAGGAAAAAAGAAAAGAAAAAGGAAAAGAAAAGAAAAAGGAAAAGAAAAGGTGCTCCAAACTATACTCTTGAGTCCATTACTTTTCTATCTTGGAGCAAATATCATCATGAGTTCATTGAAAATGTGGTTGGTCATTGTGTTTATCAATTACTGAGTCTTTCAGAGTTCATCATCTTTATAATATTGTCATCCAAATTATTCTCCTGGTTTTTTTCACTTCACTTTGCATCAGTTCATACAAGTTTTCTCAGGTTTTTTTGAAACCACCTGCTTCAATATTTCTTATAGCATAATGGTGTTTTATTACATATATATGTATGTGTGTATATATGTACATACCATAATTTGTTCAGCTATATCTCAATTGATGAGCATTCCCTCAGTTTCCAATTATTTGCTACCACAAAAAAAAGCTGCTACACATACATTTGTACATATAGGTTCTTTTCCACATTCTTTGATCTCTGGAGTATAGATGTAGTAGGAGTATTTCTAGATCAAAGGGTATGCCCAGTTTTATAGCCTTTTGGGTACAGACCTAAATTGCTTTCTAGAATGGCTGTTCACAGACCTGTTCACAGTTTATGAAGTACCAATATGCAATGAAGTACGAGTACTGTCATGTTTCATTTTTGTTTGATGAGTATTATAAATATTAATCTCATAATACCCATCAGGTCATAGATAGAGATAAAGAAAGAAAAGTCTTCTAGACATGGGGTCAGCATTCAAAAAGGAAGAGCAAGTGGAGGGTTTAGACAAGATGAAGGTAATCCAGATTAACTATAAAACAGAATTCACAAAAGAAAGTACCAAAAATGAGATAGATAAGAGTCAGACGAGGGCCTTGAGTGAGTGGCTTAGGGATTTGCATTTTATTCCAGTGGAATAGGAGGTCATCAAAAGTTCTTAAGTATGGGAGTGATTTCTTCATAGCTGGGCAGTAGGAAGATTCTTCTTGAAGCATTGTGAAAGATAGTTTGAAAAGGGCAGAAGCTAAGAGCATAGATACCAGATATATGATTACTACAACAGTCCTGGAAAAAAGTAAATTGAAGAATGTAAAGGAGAGAGAACAGTTAGAGATATTTTGGAAATAGGATCCAAAAAGGATTTGCCAACTGATTAAATAGTCAGAGTGAAGGAAAAGGAAATCAGTAACATTAAGGTTGTCTAGGAATGATGGAAAATTAGAATTTGGAAGAAGGGGAGCAGGTTTTGGAGAAAAGATGATGGATTCAGTTTGTTACTGAGTTGTTACTTACATCAAGTGTGAAGTTCAGCAGAACATCCATAACTCTCTTAGTCCCACTATAAGAAACTAGGACTTTTCTTTTCAGCTCTCTTCTGTGACTTATTATTCCTCTTCTACCCTCAGGCAATATTATTGGTATCTCAGTCTTCTATAACTTTCTTCTGCAACTTTAAGTTATGAAAGGAATGGATCCAGGGCCTGGGCCAAGTACTTCATACCTTCATTCCTCCTATGTGGTTACTTTTCATGGTAGTGTTCACTCTAGACCTAGTGGCTATGATCTGGGAAAGTCCTAGGAGAGAAAAACTTTTCATTGTTTTCTCATGCTATTTCTCCCTTGGGTTTCAACTCCAGTGCTTTTTTGCCTCAGCCATCATCTGGAATATGAATAAGCTTGGCCCTTGGAAATCCACATTCTTTCTGTTTTTCTTATTCTCTTTCCCTGTTCTTCTATCTTCTTTCAAGTCACTGTTACTAATCCTGGCTTGTCTGACTCAATCAAATATTATTAGTCGGAGTTTCATCAGCTTGCTCAGCTTCTGTTAGTGAAATTGACTCTCTTGAAGTTGTGCTGTCTTGGCACTGCGATATTACTGTTTCCAGCTCCTCTCCTAAATCAGTGCCCTGCTTTTGGGTACTTCCTTCTGGTGGTAGATCCTGCAGACTTACATACTTTTGGCATAATTACAATATATAATGGGTGTATAACAATATCAGCAGTTCTCCTTACTATCTGGGTGGATTGGAATAAGTATACATGAGGGAAATATGGGATGACAGTAATTAAATTGGAAGGGTTTGAGGGATCAACATATAAGGAATCTCAAGGAAGAAAAGATACCAGAGTCATGGAAAAAAACCTCAGACCTTGTTAATATTGACAAAAGCAACTGAAAGACTATCAATAAGTACTCATATATATGCCTAAACTCTATACAAAATCTTTATGACATTTATATCTGAATGTAAGGTTTTTGATGAGGGTATTAGCAGTGAACAAGTGGGCTTTCTAAATATTATTTAGTATTATTTGTATAATTTATTATTTTTATAATAGTATTATTATTACTTAATAATGGGCTACATTTTATCTATTTCACAATTAACTGAAAGATGTAAAAATATAAATCTTATTGCAATTATTATTTTTTTAATTATTAAAATATTATTTGGTAGAATAAAATAGTACCTTATGGTTCTTTTACAACAGTGTCTCTCATCCATATATCTAAATAGTTGAAGATCCCTTGGAAAATATAACATAAGAAATAAATAATAACTTTCTGAGAATAAATATAATGCATGGCAGTCAGTTAGTCAGCAAGCATTTATTAAGTACTTTGGGCCAGGCACTGTGCTGAGTGCAAGGAATAAAAAGAAAGGGAAAAGTAATCCCAGCCCTCAAGGAGCTCACATTCTAATAAAGGGGACAACATGCAAACATCTAGGCACACAGCTTCCTTCTTTTTCAACCTTCTTATACCTTACTACCACCATACATTTGTCAATCCAGTGACTTCCCTCCTTATTTTTCCAAAAAATAAGATGATTTAAGCTTTGGGGCATTTTTCCTGGCTGTCCTCTGTGAATTTTAGATTTACTCTGCCCTGCTTAGTCTTTAGAATTTTAGCAACCAGGAATGTATACACCCCACTTAAGGATTAAGTATGGGGGAGGATAGTCTATGACCCTCCTGTGTTAGCAAGTGACAAATCAGAACAACTGACTGACCCCCTGGGCAGTCCAAAGCCAAGTTTAAGCCACTATTGGTACACACAAGACACAGGAAGTAATTTAAAGAACTGCCTTTATATTTCATGTCACTTCCTGTGAAAGGGGCTTTTGCAGACTTTGGCAGTGGAACTTGACTTGGTGGTGCATGGGACTTCAGGCTGCTTCCCTGAATGACCACATGGTGAGTGATAAGGCTGACTCTTCTTTCCCTTGACCTTTCTGAAGGCACCAGCCTCCAAGGAGGCCCCTCATCTTGGAGGAGGCCTCATGGCTGGAAGCTGAGCTACATTTATTCTTCTGGGAAGGCCCCTTGGCTGAGAGGCCTCTGAACTCCCCCTGGCTCAGACTAGGCCAGAGTAGATCTAATTCTCTTTTCCCTCTTTCTCCCTCATTCTTAATTTCTTCCTTCTATTGAAATAAATGATGATAAAATTCTATTCTGACTTGAGTATTTCATTGGGATTTAGATTTTAAATCCCTGGCAACCACTAAAATTATATTCAGTCTCAACCCTAAAATTTACCCTTAACACCTCCAAGCCTGGAATGCTCTCCTTTCTCATATCTCCCTACTCACCTCCCTGACTTCCTTTAAATATCAATTAAAATCCTATTTTCTACAGAACGCCTTTCCCAAATCCCAATTCTAGTGGCCTTCCCTTCTATTTCCTATATGTCCTGTACATATTTGTCTGCTTTTTGTCTTCCCATTAGATTATGTATGACCTTCTGGAGAGCTGAGACTATCTTCTGCCCCTTTTTATATCCTCAGTGTTTAGCATAGTGCCCGGCACATAGTAGGCACTTAATAAATATTTATGGCCTAATTAACAGTTTATCAACTGATTAACTCACTACATTCAAAATATATACAGGGCAAATTGGGGATAATCTTAGAGGGAAGGTATTAGCAATAGGTAGCAGGAGGAAGACACCACAAAAGGCCTGTTACAGAAGGTGTGATTTTAGCAGAACTTGAAGGAAACCAAGAGGTTGAGATAAGGAAGGAAAACATTCCAGGCAAAGGGAACAGCCAGAAGAAAGGCAGAGTCAGAAGATAAAGCATCTTGTGAGAGGAACAGCAAAATGTCATAATCACTATACAATCATACAGTACATGCAGTGGAATAAAGTGTGGGAAGACAAGGAAGGGGCTCAATTAGGAAGGGCTTTAAAAACTAAACAAATAATTTTATCTTTTATTTTGGGGATAAGAGGGAGCCATTGTAGTTTACTGAATGGGGGTGAGGGAGGGAAAGAAGATGGTCACACTTTGCTAAGTTTAAGTTTATGTTAAGTTTTATGTTAAGTTTAACAGCTAAAGGGAGGACATACTGGATTGGGGAGACTTGTGGCAGAGAGACCAACCAGTAGGCTACTGCAATACAGATGGTTCTCATTTTGCATAATTAGACTATTCCACAGACTTAAAGTGATTTTTATGTACTGCAAAATTTGCCCCTACCCACATACTTCATTTAGCCTATGTAACAAAGGCTCATATAAAATAATACTTTTATGCAAGTCACAAAATATACTAAAATACAAACATATTAATGCTGTACCAAGATAAACAGAATTGTGAAATGAAAGTTAAAGTTAATGATTAAGTATACAAAGTATCATAAAGATAACATAGGCGTGCAATATGTTTTACCTTCCCCATCCACTGCACCTAGAGAAATGTTTGGACAGTGCCTCTCTTTCCTCTTATATATTTGACAACAGCAAACAATATTATCCTCAACCAGTCTATGAACTTTAAAAAAATCTTGGAGTATTTGAATCCACATAATTCTTCAGCATTTCTATATATTTCCTACAAAACTCAGCAATAAGAGTTAGAATGAAATTCCATTTAAAATCACTCTAGACAATATAAAATACTTGGGAATATATTTGCTAAGACAAATGCTGGAATTCTATGAACAGAATTACAAAATACTTATCACACAAATAAAGTTATATCTAAACAACTGGAAAAACACTAATTGCTCATGGGTAAGCCAAGCTATTATAATAAAAAACGACAATCCTACCTAAATTAATTTACTTATTCAGTGCCATACTAAAAAAATTACTCTCAAAAACCTATTTTATAGAACTAGAAAAAGTAATGACAAAATTCATCTGGAAGAACAAAAGATCAAGAATATCATATGAACCACAGGGGTTGGCAACTGAGTAGATATGAGGATTGAGAGAGGTGAAGAATCAAGAAAGACAACTTAAGTTCTGAGCTTAGGTGAGTGAGAAGTGTATAGTATTCAAGGATTAATAGTGGAGTTTGGAAGAGAGAAGGATTTGGGAGAAAGATGAGTTCAATTTAGGTTATTTTGAATTTGAAATGTTCAATCTAGGCAGTTGGATATATAAGTCTGGAGGTTAGGACTGGACAAAACAGGTCTAAGGATGATCTTCAAAGAGATGATAATGGAATATATGGCAGCTGATGAGATCATTAAAATAATAGAGAGAGAAAAGAGGGCCCAGGATAGACCCATGGGGAACACCCACGCTTATTGGACATGGCTTGGATAAAGCTTCAGCAAAGTAAACTTAAGAGTCAGACAAATAGGAGGAGAAACAAGAAAAAGTAATGTCACAAGAACCTAGAGAAAGCTGAATACTAAGGGGAAGAGAGAGACTGATAGACTTTTGAAGGGTCAAGAAGGATGAGGACTGAGAAAAAGTCATTAGATTTTGCAGTTAAGAGCTCAATAGTGACTATGGAGAGAACAATTTCAGCTGAATGATGAGGTCAGAAGTTAGACTGCAGAGTTGAGTGAGAAGAAATGAAGTAGAAACATCAACTATAGATGGGCCTTCTTGAAGAGTTTATCCAAGAAAGGCAGAAGACATATAGGATAATAATTACTGTGGATAGATGAATCAAATAAGTATTTTTTTAATGTGGGAGAGACACAGGCATGTTTGGAGGGGGAAGTAAATAGTAGATAGGGACAAATTAAAGATTAATAAGAGAGTGGAGATATTACAGGAAGTACTCTGCTAACTGCTGGAAGGAATGGGATCACTTATGCATGTGGAGGTGTTAACTTTGGCAAGAATAGCCAATTCTTTATGTGAGATAGGAATGAAAGAGGAGATGGAGGGGAAGGCTTTTGAGTAATATAAGATGAAGAAGAAAAAAGATGGAGCTTTAAGTCTAAATTTTGCCACTGAAATATTTAAGGCAAGTTTTTCAGCTGAGAAGGTATGGGGTCAGAGAGCCATATGAATTTGAGGAGAGATGTAAAGACTTGGAAAAGTCATACAAGTTTAAGAAGAGATTTAAAGACTTGGAAAAGTCACTGTGATAAGTGGGATAGTGACTTTATATGGTTTGTATAAATGGCTTGCCTTGCTAAAGTGAGTGTCCATTAGACATTACTTTACATAAATCTGTAGTGGACCTAAGTCAACATGGTTTACTTCTTCTGGTTTCATTTAGCATCAGGTAAATGGTAATGAAAATAGGAGAAAATGAGAGTAAACTAAGGCCAGGGCTTGGCAGCACAAGAACTTCTATAAGTGTTATTAGGACAAGGGAAAAGGGACTAATGAGAGGAGAGCAATATAAAGCTGAACATCAATGGGTCAAGGTGATAAAGGCAGGAAATTGTATTTAGTGCAGGGATAATGGTCTCGGAAAGAACTGACTGATAGATCTATTGAAGATTTTGGTGAGAAAGGAGGACAGAATTATAAGGCAGAAAAGAGGTGGAATGACAACAGACTTTTGGTCAGGGACGAAATATTAGGGTTCATGAACATGAAAGTGGTATACATGGGTAATGGTAAGATTAAAGGGATGATCATTTCTGCATGTAGCTGAGATGAGACAGAGGAGTAGGTCCTAGGAAATGAGCAAGTTGAGGAAGAAGAAAGGTAGGGTATCTGAGGAGGTGTCAATATGTGTGCCAAAGCCACTTAGAATGAGGACAAGAATTGGGGGGGAGGAGGAAAAGACTTGGAATCAGGCAGTGAACTTTCCAAGGAAGGAAGAAGAATTTCCTGAGTTTGGTAGACAATAGCCACCAGAAACTTGATTGGGTGATAAATATGGATTGAATGAACCTCAAAGAAGGAAAGGTTTCAAAGTGATGCTGGTAGAAACCAAGTCCAGAAGTAGCAATGGGGAACAAAGAAATATTCCAATTTCACCACCCTGGTAACAACTAGGCGTAATGGGTAAAAGTGCAGTTCTGGAAAAGGTCTCCAGAAAAGCTGTGCCAAAAGCAAAGAGGAAAGTAAGTACAAGGGGATGGAGGTAGCAAGAAAGAAACTTATTTAAGATAAAAGCTAAGAAATTGGGCAAAAGGGTGAAGGTACATTATCTTACCTCTCCTTTAAGACAAAACTTATTTTTCATAATTTTGTGGAATTTTTTTTTCTGGTGGTTCTTTTCATTTAGATTGTTGAAGCCATTGTGTATAAAGTTTTCTTGTCCCTATTTATGTCACTTTTAGTTCACCAGGCATTCTGTGTTTCTCTGTAGTAATCATATTTGTGGTTTCCGATAGCACAGTAATATTGCATTACAATCATATACCTCACTTTTTTAGCCATTTTCCAACTGATGAACATCTATTTTGTTACCAGTTATTTGTTAATGTAAAAAATACTCCTATAAGTATTTTAAATTGCATGAAAACTTTTATTTTTAATCAATCATGTTGTTGAAATATATCCCTTGAAATAAAACCACTGATTCAAAGGACATGGATATATATATATATATACACACACACACACATATATATATACACACACACACACATATACATATGTGTATATATATATATATATATATATAGTTTAATTTATCCTTTATTTTCATCCTATATTCATTCCCTTACTCCACCCTCTCCCATCCACTGAGAAGACAAGAAACATGATACTTATACATATGAAGCCATGGAAAACATGTTTCCACATTAGCCATATTGTGAACCCCCCCTCCCCCAAGAAAAATAAAGTTTTAAAAAGCACTTCAATATATACTCAAAGTTCATAAGCTCTCTCTCAAGGAAGATAGTATTTCTCATCCCAAGTCTTCTGAAATTGTCATGGACCACTGTATTGATTAGAATAGCTAAGTCTTTTACAACTGATTATTGTTACAGTACTGCTGTTATTATTGCATTGTTCTAGTTCTACTAACTTCATTTTGCATCAGTTTATTTAAATCTTCCAAGGTTGCTCTGAAACCATCCCCTTCATCATTTTTTATAGCACAATAGTATTCTATAACATTCAAATACTGTAAATTGTTTAGTCATTCCTCAATTAATGGGCATCCCCTCGATTTGCAATTTTAAAATTTATTTTAATTTTTATACATGAGCAATTTAGATACTTTATTTATATCTGTGTTTATATCCATGAGGTCTTTCTAGGTAACATAGCAAAAAAACGCACAATTAGTCATTGAGGCATTTGTAGACCTAAACTATTGCAACCCGATTATATTGTCATTCCAAAGTTCATATTTTATTCCTTTTTTCTTTTTCCTCTATGATCTGATAAGAAGAACCTATTCTTATTCTTATCTCTCCTTAAGGATCAGAAATGATTTTTTGTCCCCCAAAGCTTGTTTAATGGCTCATTGCAGTTGTCACAAAAGTGAAAGTACAGATGTGTTATGACTGAATCTCTTTCCTCCTGACCTATGATGAGGATTATATGGTCAAGCTACATTGTATTCCTTATTGTGAAGCAGTGGATGTAGGAGAAACGATATTAGCTTTAAATTCAAGAGAAATGGGGGTTTGAATACTAATGCCAATATTTATTTACTGTGATTTTGGGCAAACAACTGAACCTTAATGTGCCTCAGTTTTCTCATCTGTAAGAAGTGCTGCAAGAGTTGTAATATCTACATCAGAGTTTTTTCGAGTAAAAAATATGAGGAAGTTATCCCTAAGGTCCCTATTTAAGGAGAAAGAGAAAAAAATTGACAGGGAGGACTTAGCTCTATGATTTCATTGGCATAAATAACTCCCTCTACAAATATAGTTCAACATCTTTTCTCAACTACTAGTCTTAGAGAATTGCCAAGAATATTGAAATATTAAGTGATTTGCCTGTATGGCCTATATATACAGAATGTGTCAAGAGCCTGATCCTGAAACCAGGTCTTCCTATTTCTCCAGCCTGGCTCTTTATGTACTCTGCCATATTGCATCTCATTATCTCTTAATTAAACAGATAAGGAGAAATGAAGAGGAAAAAAATATTGTCTGATAATTGACTAATTAAATTTAATGTCTGACAATCCACAATAAAACTAAATCTACTAAAGTAAAAATGCTTATATAAAAGGGCAAAGCATGCTATTTAGTCAATCAGTTTTTAAACAAAATGTCAACTTGCTGAAGGGACAGATGATATGGAGGATGAGGGGTACTTGAGTTGTAAACTGCATAAGCTATAAGACTAAAATATTCAATGTACTTAGTCCTTAATTCTATGCTCACATGAAAGTTCTTTCTTATAATATATAAAGTAATTAAAGGAAATTATTATAGAATTTTTATTTTGAACATTAATTTTAAAAGCCATTTTAAGCAAAAAAAGGGAAGAAGGAACAAAAAAAGATGTTAAAAACAGAGGGAGAATATGTATATAAAGAAGTATAAGGCAGAGAGAAAAAACATAATTTGGAGAATGAAGAGGAGAAAATGGCCAACTGGTAAAAAAAAGAAAGCAGATGGCAAAAGATTTTAGAATATTGATTGCCACAAGTCCAAAAGAAAGGAGATGAAACATGCCATTCACCTCCTGATAAAAGCAAAAAGGAACTTAAAAGGCAGAAAGAAATATACATTTTCAGACATGCCCAATGTGTTTTGCTGTATTATACAGTTATGTATTGAGGGATTTATTTTCTTTTGTTGTTGATCTTTTTTTCTCCTTAAATAGGAGGTGGGGTTGGTAGCCATTTATTTAAAGAATAAAAGGAGATTTGTGCTATAAAACACTAAATTTCAATATAATTTTCTATGCACCAGTGTTGGTCTGAATTAAAACTCAGACACTGAACCACACTGCCAAAGAATAGTGAAAATATATTGCATCATCTTGCTAACAACAGCATTTTGGTGCACTACTTTATAATGGGATAGAAATGGTAACATTACTGTTATAGGGAATGAATGTGGTACATTCCACAAAATGGAAGCCATTTTTATTCAAAATTACTGTGTAGCTAAAACACTTGGTATATAATTAAATAAGTTTTATAAAAGAAGGTAGATAAGTAGTGCCACAGAATCACAGAATACTAGAGCTACAAGGGATAGCATAAATTGTCTAGTCCAGGGATATTTAATCTTTTTTTTTTTTTGGTCCCTTTGGAAAGGGAAGTCTGGTAATTTCTTTGTATCTAGCATCTTGAGAGATTTAAATTATTTGTTAGTCATACTGGCTTGCATAGACTTGGAGAAGTGGTACTAGGATCAATTTGTTATTTTTATGTGAGGGGCTAGAGGAGCCAAAGATATAGTAGATCCAATACAGATACTGTTGACTTCTTTTTTATTGCTTAAGTTGAAGCAGTTTCTTTTTCTGGCAGACTTGATTAGCAACAAACTTTTTTGCTGTTTTACCTAACGGCCCCAAAGTTGATTCCAGTAGCTGACTGGTCATTCCAGGTCATTAGAATAAAATTCTGTTATTGGGGCAATATTTAACATGCTAATTTTTAAATGTTTCAAGTAGTTATGGTCCTGGAAAACATTTTAAACTGTAATAAAGATGCTTTGCAATTTTGTACAGGAGGAAAATTACTGAATTCATGGCAAACATAGTTTCAACAAGTTTGCTAGAATTGAATTTGTAGTAATGCATCTAAACTTTTTATTTTAACTGGGGAGATATTTTAAATAGATGACTATTTGAGTCAAATGTTTAATGCTCTAAAATGTTTACAAATGAAATTCCTACCTTTTTAAGTTTTTAATTATCTTTTACTATACTAATAAAAAAGATTTCACAACAGAAGAATCAAGAGTAGAGATTTTTAGAATTATATAATTACTGATAAATGAAGTAGAAATAACCACCTATGAAAAATAAAAATTTATCATATAAAATGTGAAATTAATCTTACCCACTGCAACCGATGACCTTATTATACAAATAGGAGGGCAAGCCTTTCAGGTGAATGTTGTTATCCACATATACATATTGTAGTTCTCGAGAGCGACCTAAATCTGGGCCAGAAAAGGATATGATAAGAGAAATAGCTTTGGTGATATGGAAGGAACACTGGACCTAGGTTTGCCTTTAGATGGTTTAGTTCAAAGAACACTAGATTTAGAGACAGAAGAATTGTATCCATATCCAGCTCTTCTACTTAAGATCTTTGTGACCTTGGGAAGTTGTACTAAGCTCTTTCAGTTTCTGTTTTCCTCATATGTAAAATGAAGGCAATGGATTACATGACCCATAAAGCCCCTTTGTACTCCAAATTTATGTTTCTTATAAGTCCTGGGTCTGATACAAACATATTGCATGACCCTGGGCAAATCATATAACCTGAGACTTGTTGGCTACTCTGTAAAAAAAGAAAGTTGGCCCATGTGATCTATAAGGCCTCCAAGTCATGACATTTTTTCTATTCTAATTAAAAGAGACAAATACCAAATAAACATCAGAAACAATATAGAATATTAAAATGTACTTTTATTCCAGATTTTAAAAATAGTTAGACTATAAATAACATTAGTCTCTATGTTCAATTCAACAAATATTAATTAAGTACCTATATGAAAGAAACTGACTTAAGGCACTAAGGTTGTAAAGATAAAATGAAATAGTCTCTGCCTTCAAGAAGGGCAATATTATCTACCAATAATAAATAATATTGTATGCTTCAGTACAGTTTGTAAAGTATTTTACATTCATCATTGCATTTAACCTTATACAAAGTTTCATGAGTAAGGCAACTGAAGCTCAGCAAATTTAAATGAATTGCCCCTGATCACAAAGCTAGTCCCCATCAAAGGCAAGAAGGGAACTAATATTTAAAATAGTTCTTTGCCATAAACTGTGGCAGTTAAAATAGTGGAAGATATAAATTATAGTAGATATAAGAGTAGGTGAGTAAATTTGTGACCGCAGGAAATATGTTTTCACTACAGTGTCTTGTTTTAAATCAAATATAAGGTGGTCGCCAGGGAAATATTCCCAATTATGAATATACCCAAGTCAACTGGGTTTTATAGAGATTTTAATTAATAATACAATGAGGAATTAAAGAAAAGAGAGAAAGAGAGAAAAAGGAAATAAGTATGAAGGGCCTTAAGCCATCATGGCCTAGACCAGAGTCTTAAGAGAGATCAGTCAGTCAGTCTTTTATCACTCACCACAAGGTCTGTCTAAGCAAGGATTCTAGTGACAGAGTCTCCTCAGAGAGAGTTCCAGCCAGAGTCCTCCTCAAAGAGCCTTCCAGCCAGAGACTGTTTCAAAGGGCCTCTCTCAAGAGCCTCCAGAGGGACAGAGTCCCCTCAGAGGAGCTCCAGCGAGACCTCCTTAAAGATTGTCCTCCAAGAGCTTCCCTTCTCCAGAGCCTCTCTCAAGAGATTCTCCAAAAGGATTCTTCTCAAGGGATCCTCATAAGAGATTCTGCTTTTTCTTATATAGGGGGTTTTCTCCTATGTCACCTCTCCTAAGTTCTTCCATCTACCAATCACAGTAGACGTTTTCCAAAGGACAACCCATTCTAAAAACACTGCTTGGTCAACTAATCCCTTTAGTAAGTTTGTACCAGAAAAAACACTGCTGGGACGACTAATCCCTTTAGTAAGTTTGAACCAGAGAAAACACTTCTGAATAAGTTTTCATCTCTTTGCTCCTGGCAAGTTTACAAGTTGCCTGACCTTTAATAGGTACTTAGCACCCCATTGTATAAATTCTAAAAATAGGCATGGCTTAAAGAACTTTTTGCCTCATTATAAGTATGGGTTAAAGTACTTTCATTGTTTAGCAAGGAGTTCTCTCCCCCAAAGCAGTCCCAAGTACAGGTGGAGCAGAGGTCCTCCCATTTCTGATCCAAGTAGAGTTCTCACATTCAAATGTGGAATGTTCCCAGTAGGGAATTGTTCCAATTGAAAATTCCCTGATGGGGAAATTTTTTTAAAAAATATATTTTATTTGATCATTTCCAAGCATTATTCATTAAAGACATAGATCATTTTCTTTTCCTTCCCCCCACCCCCCATAGCCGACGCGTAAATTGATGGGGAAATTTTTAACATTCACAAGTCTGAGAAATTTCAAGATTCACAGAACCTAGGTCTTTTCTAATTTCCAATACATTTTTTTCTAATTTTTTCTAATTTCCAATACATTCTTTTTACTGTATCTTTTTTTTCTCTAATTAAAGATCAGTGAAAATTATAGCACCATAGAAAGACATAGAAAACAAGTATTAGTGGCCTATGATTGGAATATGCTCTGAAAGGATTTACTTTGTTCAAAAAGAGCAAGATAGTTAAAAGGACAAAGTGGCATTATACATTTAAAAGATACGATGAGGGGCAGCTAGATGGCTCAGTGAATAGAAAAGCCTGGTCTAGAGATGAAAGGTCCTGGATTCAAATCTGACCTCATACTTCCATCAGTGTGACCATGAGCAAGTCACTTAACCTCAATTTCCTAGTCTTTACCCCTCTTCTGCCTTGAAACTGATAACTTAATATCACTTCTAAAACAGAAGGTAAAAGTTAAAAATATTTTAAAAGATATGCTGAGTAATTTCATGTTTGAAAAACCCCAAAGATCCAAGATTTGGACAAGAAATTACTATTTGACAAAAATTTCTGAGAAAACTGGAAATAAGTATGGCAGATACTCAGTATTGACCATCTCACACCATATACTAAGGTCAAAATGGGTAGATGATTTAGATAAAGAAGGTGATATTATAATTAAATTAAAGGAGCATAGATTGTTTCACTTATCAGATTTATGGATATGGGAAAACATTATGATCAGAGATAACAAGCATTATAATATGTAAAATGGATATTTTGATTACATCAAATTAAGAAATTTTTGCCCAACTAAAACCAATGTAGCCAAAACTAGAAGGAAAGCAAGAAACTGAGAAAAAAAATGTACAGCAAATTTCTCTGATAAAAGCCTTATTTTTTCATATATAGAGAGAACTGAGTCAAATATCCAATAGATGAATGGTCAAAGGGTATGAACAGACAGTTTTCAGGGGAAGAAATAAAAACTATCTATAGTCTTATGAAAAAAAATGCTCTAAATCACTATTAGAGAAACAAATTAAAACAACTTTGAGGCATCACCTCACATTGATCAGACTGGCTAATATGACAGAAAAGTAAAATGACAAATGTTGGAAGGGATATGGAAAAACTGGGACACTAATGCTCTGTTGGTGGAGTTATGAAATGGACTAACCATTCTGGAGAACAATTTGAAACTATGTTCAAAGGGCTATAAAACTGTGCATACCTTTTGAACTAGCCATATCACTACTAGATCTGTATCCGAAAAAGATCAAAGAAAAATGAGATGGGCCTATATGTACAATAATTGAGAGGATGCCCATTAACTGAGAAATAGCTGAACAAGTTGGAGTATATTATTGTGATGCAATAATACTGTGCTATAAGAAATGATGGGCAGAATGCTTTCAGAAAAACTTGGGACTTATTTGAACTGATGCAAAGTGAAGTGAGCAGAACCATATGAGCACTGCAATGTAACAATGTAACAGCAATATCATATGATGATCAATTATAAATGATTTGGCTATTCTCAGCAATACAATGATCCAAAGGACTTATGATGAAAAGTTATCCACCTCCAGAAAAAGAACTGGAGTCTGAATGTAGAAAGAAAAACTTTCTTTATTATTCTTGAGTTTTTGGTCTGTTTTCTTTCACAATATAAGTGATATGGAAATATTTTGCATGACTGAACATGTATAATCTATATAAAATTCCTTTCTTTTTTAAGGAGGCAGAGGGAATTTATCTTCTTTGCCTCATCTTTCATCTCCTTTGTCTCATTTTCCAGTTGGTTGATTTTGGCTTTCAAGACTCTATTTTCTCATTCTAGTTCAAGTGCCTCTGTTTCCAGATGACTTATCTTAGTTTTTAAGTTCTTTTCCCAATTGTCTTCAGCCTCTCTTAATTGTGTTTGGAATTGAATTTTGAGGTCTTCCAAAGCCTGTATCCAATTCCCTGGGATTTCTGATTCATTGTTTGCTGAGCCCTCCCCCTCTGTTATATTTTCTGTATAGAAGCTGTCTATTGTAATTTCTCCCTTCCTTTTTCTGTTGTATGCTCATATTCACCCCTTCTTTGCTCCCCGTATTTGTCTGTGGTCTTGCTCCACTCATTTTTTTGGTTTTGGGGGCTTCTGTCAGTCTCCCCTCTTGGAGCTTTGTCAGATCTCTCAGTGCAGTCTCTGGGGGAGGAGTGTTGGAGTTTGAGCTTCCCTATCCTCTGGAGGCTTTTGATTGGATTCAAGTCCAGCAGTCAATGAGGGAGGGATGTGGAGCCCGGGTTTCCCTGAGTTCTGAAGACTTTTTATGGGATTAAGTTCAGCTGGGTTGGGCTGGGTATGCTCTGAGGCCAAAACTTCCTGGAAGGCTGGAGCAAATATGGAGGATCTCCACAGCTCTGGTCAGGCTGCCAGCTCTGTGCTCCTTCTCCAGCTCCTTCCCCACCATCTGTGTTTGATGCTCTGAACTTGGCACAGCCCTGCCCGCAAGGTAAACCCTGCAGACCAGCACCTTTTCCCATCCAGAGGTTCCCGCTGCCGCTGGAGGCTCAGTGCTCTCGGTGGGTGGGGGGAGGGGTCCTGGGACCTTCCTTCTACCTTCCCCTTAAACCTGAGTGTTCTTGGATTCCAGCTTTTGGGGGGGGCGTACTTTTTGAACTGAATTCAGTAAGAGGGTTCTTGGACTTTGTCTTGCTGTTAGGTTTGATTTTCAGTCCCCTTGGAGCATTCAGTTTATGTTCAGTAAGGAAGGGTGTTCAAAGGTCTGAACTTCTGCTCCTTCTAGGCTGCCATCTTGACTCTGCCTCCTCTACTTCAAGGCAGAGGGAATTTAGAACTCACATTTTTTTTTTTGAACTCACATTTTTTAAAAAAGAATTAAATTTTTAAAAATATGTAATTGGCAAAAATTTAACTATATATATTATATGTACACTAAAAACATTAAAAATAAAAGATATGATGTGAGGAAGTCCTAAAACCAGAGTAGAAAAGAATATTGAGAACATGTAGGTATGGATCAACAGAAGAAGAAACAAGCAATATTGTCAATAAAGAAAGAAACAGCTAAGTAATACAGGTAATAGTAAACCTGACAAATAGGAATAACTGAATAATGGGGAAAGGGGAAGAGGGGAGGCTTAAATTATATGTAAGCTACTTGAGAGCAAGGTCTGTCTTATTTTTATACTTAGATCTTATATAAGTATACTGCCTATCCAAAAAAAAAAGTATTCCATAAATACTTGTCGGATTAAATACAAACTATAGACAACTGCTGAATATTTCTCTGTCAAAAACAAAATAGCTAATATCTTTAAAAAATAAAATAAAATCTTTACCTGCTATCTTAGAACTGATACTAAGTATCAGTTCCAAGGTAGGCAGTAATGTCTAGGCAAATGGGGGTAAGTGACTTGCTCAGGGTTATACACTTTGATACCTACTCCCATTAGCCATTTTAATTCCACATTTTCCAGTCCAAAAATCATTTGTAAAAATAGTTAATAAGAATAGGTATCAAAGTAGGGATATGGTATTAGAATATCTTGTTACTCTACTGAATTAAAGTCATCAAGTTCAGATCAATTAAATATAGCCTAAGGTATTGAGAAAACTATATGATGCAATTCCTGATGGAATATCAGTGATCTGTCAGTGATTCCATGGAGAATAATTTAGAAAATTCAAGAGGGCCACATAAGAAAGGTCTCAATTGTCATAAAAGAGAATGGATTCTTTTCATAGTTCTCTCCAGTATCTTTCCTTCTCGTCCTTCCAGAGAGCTATACTATATAACATAGTTGTTTTTTAAGAGGCAAGAAAATCAGCACAACTGTTTTCTACATTGAAAAGGTTTACAATGTGCAAAATATAATATCTATGGATTTCCTACCTCCACAAAGGAATGGGTTGACCAAGTCTTCTCACTTTATTCTATGAATTGTCAAAACAGACTCGAACTCTGTACTTCAATCCCCACAAGCCCTTGCTCCACTTCCCCAAAATGCTTTGTAATCTCATGGAATTCTGAGGTGGGCGAGATCGAGAAGGGATTTAAGCTGATTGCAAAGGCTTTTGTGTCTCTTTTGGACTTCCGTTTTGGGGCAGATGTGGCTCTTTCCATAATGTAGGTGAGGTCTTGTCTAGGCCTCTCTGGCCTAGGCACGTTTTCCTTATCCTGTATTTTCTTTAATCCTTAATCTTCAATAAACCTCTAAAAATATAATACTCCTTGCAGAGAGAAACTAATTTCTACCTTAGTCTCCCCTAAATTTTTATCTTTACAGTGGAGAAAAAACTCTCAATCTTCTGATTTTTTTCTGATCTTTAGTTCAGTTTTAATAGCTAGTGCTTAGAAAATTTTTTTGAGCCACATTTCTCTGGCCGAGTTTTTTTTTTTTTACCCTCGCAAAGCTGCTGCTCATTCCAGCCATTAGCTCCCAGCCCTGCCTGCCTGCCTGCCTGCCGCCGCCAACTGCTTTGGACTACCCAACCCAGCTGCTCGCTCCGCTCAGCCCTGCTTGTCTGGGCTCTGGCTCTGGCCCTGGCCCTGCCCACCCCAGCGGTCTTTCTCTCACTCACCTGACCCACCCGATTCAACCAAGATTGTAATCACCTGGTGACCTGCATGCCCAACAAACCCAGATCCTTGGCTGGTAACAAAATGGGGGGGGGGGGTATTGGCTCCACGTGGGAGGCCTGGGCTCCACGTGGACTGGGGCAGGAGGAGGTATCAGAGCAGGGGAGAGAGAAAAAGGGAGAGAGAAGAAACAGACTTTTCAAACAGAAACTTAAAAAGCAATGGGCTATTTAAAAGAATACCTTTTGACTGTTCTGGTAATTTCACTGATTTCACCTGCGTGCCAGAAGAAAGATTCAGCCCAAAGATTCAACTTTGAAGGGGCAAATGGGTGGCTCAGGGAAATGAGAGCCAGGCCTACAGACATGCGGTCCTGGGTTAAAATCTGGCCTCAGATACTCCCCAGCTGTGGGACGCTGGACGGGTCCCTTAACCCCCATTGCCTAGCCCTTACTACTCTGCCTTCAGACAATAGACATTTAAATGGATAATTAATTAAAAGAAAACAACAACAACAACAAAAAACACACACACACCTAAGGAACTTTAAAGACTGGAGGTTATGATTTTAAGGCAATTCAGACTCCAATGGTTTATAAAAAAAAAAATCTCTGTATTCCATTGCATTTTTCCTGATTGTTTTGTTTAAGGTTTAACTTTGTGATTTTAAGTTCACATATTACTGGATTCAATATTATTCTGTTACACTGGAGGTTGATTGAATTTATTTTGAATGTACTGAGTTTTGAAATTCTGTTGTTTTTCCCCTATAACTGTGCTGAAGAAATATTATTGTAATTAAGCCCATATGAAAAAAAAACAACCTTTCTATTTTGACTTTGTAAATTATCACATAGAGGATAGATGGACTTCAGGACTGGTTGTAATTGTATGACAACCTTTGGAAAATTTAATATGCTAAACATCTCAAATGATTTTAAGGGTTTTTAAAATATGATTTTTGTAATTTTTTTAACAATCTCTGGTTATTTTGCCTGCCCCTACCACGAGGTAAGGCCCATTCTAGTAGCTGAAGTGAACTACATTTTATAACCCCCAACCTTCCCGCATTTCTAAATATGTGAATGGAAGTTGGGGCAGTTAATCTCAGGGCATTTGTACCCCTAAAAAGCCTCCAAAAAAGGAGCACCCCTTTATTTATACTCTTCAGCTCACTTTTTTACTTCCACCAGAATGATATATAGATTTCTTGATTATGTTCTTAACCTAAGATGAGTTTTACTTTGTTTAAAAATATATGTTTATTACCAAGGTTGAAAGATTGCTACATTTGTAAAAATTGTGACAAATATCCATCAATTCATAGGTTTAAAAATGTCATACAACTTATGTGAAATGTGAAAGTGTGTTTGTTTGCTATTGTAATTAATTGGGCTATTGAGAATTTTGGGGATATTGGTAACTATATATGTGTAATACTATTCTTTAAAAATGAAAAATTGTTACCTTCTTCAATTCATTTGCCTTCTACTCACAGTGATCATGGCCAGATACGAAGAGGAAATGGATCTCACTTTTGGTGAGAAAGCCTTGCATTTTATATTCTCTTAACTGACACAGAGTGTCAATGATCATAAGCTACATTATTGAATTTTAAAGCTCTTTTATTATTATATTTTTCTTGCATGTGCAATATACTATTTGTTTTTTTTATTATTTTTCTCTCCTTTTTATATTTGAAGCACATGTCACCAGCATTAAGATTTTCTTTAACTTTTTGACTTTTCAGTACTCTAAGTTAAGATACATTTGCCAATGCATACCCTAAAAAGCTTGTGACTATAAAAATGATGCCACTAATTATTTAAAAAAATTATGGGACTTTGCTTAATGATTCTGTCTGATTCCAGGACAAGATATACACACAAGAGCCATTGCACAGGGCCAAAGAAAAGCCAATCCAGGATGGATTGATGCACTTCTAGGCCAATGCAAAGGTCTTGAACCTAGTGTGAAGACTTGAGGTTACTGTGTTTAACATTGTTAGACATAGGCTTTCCTTGTGTCCACACTCACTCTGAAAATACTCACAGAAATACTCACAGAAATACTCACGGAAACCTTGGCTCATAATCTGGTCCCCTTTTCTGCCTCTCATAATGTGGTACCTTTCTGTAGTCCTGGCTATTGACTGAGTAAATACATCATTGCTTAGATCATTTTGATTGGGCCCTAATAGAAGGACCTATTATAGATTTATTTTTCTTTTACTTGGAATTTTTACACATAAGACTTTGATAGTCTATATTTTCATCCTGAAATTTTTCTTTTATTTGGATTTTTCTTATATCTTTTTAATTTCTCTTGCCAATTGATTCATATACCTCATACCTCAGCCATACATCCCTAAGTGATTCTGTATTTGTCAATCACCCTCTTAACGGGGGAATGTAAAAAAATATTATCATTTAAATTGCAAAGTTTAAATTCCTTTTAAGAAGAATTTTAGGTAAAGAAGATGCTACCTCTCTGAATCCAGAACTGAACTGTTGGAGAAGATACCATGAAAAAGCCTCCAGACCACAAGCTGCACAAAAATTGAATTTTGGGTGTGGTTGATTGAACATTTATTTGTACGTATACTTTCATGCCAAAGGGGACTGCCCCCTAACTGGCTTTTTGTCAATGCGTTCAGCAATTATTGGTTTTATTCTTTTTTTTCTCTTATTCTCAAATTATTGTAATCTTTAAATTGATTATGTTTTCATGATCCTTTGGAAAAAAAAGTAATTTTTTTCAAACAATCAAATGGAGGTATGTAAAAATAGGCTCGAACTCTGTACTTCAATCCCCACAAGCTCTTGCTCCACTTCTCCAAAATGCTTTGTAATCTCACAGAATTCTGAGGTGGGCGAGATCGAGAAGGGATTTAAGCTGATTGCAAAGGCTTTTGTGTCTCTTTTGGACTTCCGTTTTGGGGCAGATGTGGCTCTTTCCATAATGTAGGTGAGGTCTTGTCTAGGCCTCTCTGGCCTAGGCACGTTTTCCTTATCCTGTATTTTCTTTAATCCTTAATCTTCAATAAACCTCTAAAAATATAATACTCCTTGCAGAGAGAAACTAATTTCTACCTCCCTCAGTCTTCCCTAAATTTTTATCTTTACAGAATCTATTCATTCAAGTCATCATAAGTAATCTTAATAAATAGTTTTTATCACTTGGATCAAAAGTGTAGATTTCAAATTTGCAGATGACTGAAACCTGGGAGAAATAGCTAACAGATGACAGATTCAAGATTCAAAATAATCCTGAGAGCTTTGATTCTTAGGCCAAATCTTAATGTGTATAAATAAGTCTTATTCTTACATTTTAAAAATCAGTTTCCTAAGTACAATATTTAAAAAAGTACAGATAGAAAGGAGTTTATCTGAAAAAAATTTCTTAAGGTTTTAGTGGACTTGCAAGTTGACTGTAAATCAAGAGTGTGAAATGGGAATCAAAAAAGCAAATGAGATTTTAGACTGCATTAAGAGAGGATTAATACATAATATCAGAGATGTAATAGTCTCACAGTATTCTGTTCTAGTCTACTAATACCTAGATGTTCCAATGTTCAGTTTGGGGCACTATATTTTAGAAAAAGCATTGATAATCTTGAGATTCTGTAGAGGAAGTCAACCAAGACAGTGATGGGCTTCAATTACATAAGAATTTATGAAGCAGACCCAGAAATAGGAGGTCCTGGGTTGAAATCTGGCCTCAGACACTTCCTAGCTGTGTGACCCTGGGCAAGCCACTTAACCTACATTGCCTACCCATTACCACTCTTCTGCTTCAGAACCAAGACACAGTATTGTTTCTAAGGTCAAAGGTAAGGGTTTTTTTAAAATTTAACATACATTTAAAAAATATATAGTTCCAAATTCTTTCCTTCCTTCCTGTCTTTCTCCAAATCCCTGAGAAGGTAAGCAATTTGACATTGATTAGACATCTGAAGTCATAAAATATATTTCCATATCAGTCATGTTGCAAAATAAAATACCCCCCCCCCCAAATCCAAGAAAAATAAGGAAAGTTTAAAAAGTATTCAGCAATCTGCACTTATCATTCATCAGTTCTCTCTCTGGAGGTAAATAATATTTTTTTCATTATGGATCCTTTGGACAGTCTTGGATCATTGTCTTGATCAAAGATGCCAAGTCTTTCACAGTTGACCATCCTTATAATATTGCTGTTTTTGTGTACAATGTTTTCCTGGTTCTGCTCTCTTCACTTTGCATAAGTTGATAAAAAAAACTTCCTATATTTTCTTGAAACCACATTGCTTGCCATCTTTTATAGCACAATCCAGAACTATCATGTACCACAACTTGTTCAGCCATTTCTTGATTAATGGGCATCCCCTCAATTTCCAATTCATTGCCAACACAAAAAGGGTGGCAACAAATATTTTTGTACAAATATGTCCTTTTCCATATTTTTTATATCTTCACAATATAGATCTTAGCAATGATATTGCTGGTTCACAGAATATGCATAGTTTCATAACCATTTGGCCACAATTCCAAATTTTTTTTCCAGAATGGTTAGACTAGTTTGAAACTACACCAACAATGCATTAGTGTCTCATTTTCCTTTCCTGTCATGTTAACAATCTGGTAGGTATATGGTAATATCTCGAGTTGTTTTAATTTGCATTAATTTTGCAATAGTGATTTAGAACATTTCTTAGGCAATTATTTTTATTATTTTATTTCTTCTAAAAACTGCCTCTTCATATCTTTTAACTACTTAATAATTAGGAAATGGATTATATTTTTATAAGTTTGGCTCTGTTCTTTACATATTTATGAAATAAAGCCATTCTCAGAGAAACTCACTATAAAATTTCTTTTCCTGGTTTCTAGTTTTCCTTTTAATTTTGGCTGCACTAATTTTGTTTATGTGAAAATTTCTTAATTTCATGTAATTAAAATTACTAATTTTACTTCTTGTGATCCTTTCTATCTCTTTTTTGGTCCTAAATTCTTCCCTTATTCACAGATCTGACCAGCTACATTTTTCTATGCTCCCTTAATTTAATTATGTCACTCTTTATGTGTAAATGATTTATCCATTTTGACCTTATCTTGGTATATGATTTGAGCTGTTGGTTGATTCCTATCTGCCAAATTACTTCCTTTCTAGTTTTCTCAACAATTTTTGTCAATGGTGAGTTCTTGCCCCAAAGGCTTTGGATCTTTGGATTTATCAAACACTAGAATACTATGATCATTTACAAAATACTATCTTATGCCTAATCTATTTTGCTGGTCCTTCACTCTTTTTTTTTAATCCAGTACCAGATTGTTTTGATGATTGCTATTCACACATATTTTCATTGATTCCCTTGATATTTCTGACCTTTGGTTCTTTCTGATGAATCTCATTATTATTTTTTCTATCTCTACAAAATAATTCTTTGGTACTACCAGTAAATTAATTTAGATAGAATTGTAATTTTTACCATATTGGCACAGTCTATTTATAGACAACGAATATATCTCTAATTATTTAGACCAATCTTAAATTGTGTGAAGTGTTTTGTAATCATGTTCATCTAATTCCTAGGTTTGTCTTAGCAAGTATTTTATGTTGTTTCCAGTTATTTTAAATGGAATTTCTCTTTCTATCTCTTCTTGCAGGGTTGTATTGATAGTTTATAGAAATGTTAATGATTTATGTGGGTTTATTTTATGTCCTGAAATTTTGCTATAGTAGTTAATTTCAACTAGTTTTTCAGTTGATTTTCAATGGTTCTCTAAGTATACCATTATATCATCTGAAAAATGTGATTGTTTTGTTTCCTCATTGCTATTTTTTGTTGCTTCTATTTCTTCTTCTTGTCTTATTGCTATAGCTAGCATTTCTAATATATTGAACAAAGTGGAGACAATAAGCATCCATACTTCACCTCTGATCTTACTGGGGAGACTAATAGTTTATGGCCATTACAGATTATGCTTACTCTTGATTTTAGATATACTTCTTATCATTTTGAGGAAAACTCCATTTATTCTTATGCTTTCTATTATTTTTTAAACCCTTACCTTCCATCTTAGAATCAATACTGTGTATTGGTTCCAAGGCAGAAGAGTGGGAAGGGCTAGGCAATGGGGGTTAAGTGACTTGCCCAGGGTTACACATCTGGGAAGTGTCTGAGGTCAGCTTTGAACCTAGGACCTCCCCTCTCTAGATCTGGCTCTCAATCCACTGAGCTATCCAGCTGCCCCTCTTTCTGGTATTTTTAATAGGAATGGATGTTGTATTTCATCAAAAGTTTTTCCTTCATTTAATGATAAAATCATAGAATTTTTGTGTTTTTGTTATTGACAATATCAATTATGCTACTAGTTTTCCTAATACTGAACCAGCCCTGCCTTCCTGGTATAAATTCCACCTGGTCATAGTATATGATCTTTGTGATATATTGTTGTAATTTCCTTGCTAGTAATGCATTTAAAATTTTGGCACCAATATTCTTTAGGGAAATTGGTACATAGTTTTCTTTCTCTGTTCTTGTGCTTCCAAAATTAGGTATCAAAACATATGTCATCAAAAGAATTTGGTAGGGCTCCTTCTTAACGTATTTTTTCAAAGAGTTTATATAACATTATGATTAATTCTTCTTTAAGTCTTTAGTAAAATTCACTTGTAAGTCCATCTGATTCTGAGAACTTTTATTTAGGAAACTCATATAAGGTTTGTTCAATTTCTTCTAAATAGGATTAAGTATTTTCTTTCCTCTTCTGTTAATCTGGTGTAGTAGAGGAATGGGGAGAGAGAGCTTGTAAACGAAGATGCAAGGCTGGAGGCCTAGGTCTAGCTGTCAATCAAGAGAAGATTCCAACGGAATGTTCCCAGGAGTGGCAGTTGGGGGTTTGCTGGCCACAATGAGAAAAGAAACTTGGCTTTTGGACTTTGTCTCTGTCTCTCTGACTCTGGGTAGTTGAAGCTGATAAGAAAAAGAAACTTGGCTTTTGAGTTGGTGGTCTATTTGAGAGTTGAACTGGCCAGGAGAAACTGAGAGACTTGGAACTTTGTTTTCTCTTTGGGGGGAGTTGTCTCAGACTGAAGGACCCTGGGGGAATGGGGGGATTCAGAAATTAAGCTGAGAGACCTAGATGATTTTGTGAGAAAGAAGAAGATTTAAAAGGCTGTTGTCCTCCATCTCCCTAACTGTCTAAGAGTCACAGTTTTTGTGACTTTCTCAATCCTTCATTTAGATTAGGGATTTCTTCATCCCTCTTACCTCCTGTTATCCCAATAAAACCCTTGACTGAGAAAGCAACTAGAGTATCTTTATAGTTCACTTAGGAGGGAGGGAAGAAGAAGAAGGCTTCAAGAAGATTGGGAGGTGAGGGAGACAAAAAGGAGAGGGTTGGTTAAGGGAGGGAGTGACAGAAGAAGGAGGTTAAAAGATATATTGATCCATCAGCCATCAGTAAGGATCAATAGGCAGGCCCAGAGCATCCCCAGAGTATCCTCCAGTATCTATCTAGAGTAGTATCCCCTGTGTACCAGCATCTCTGTGTGGTGGCATCCCTCAGCATTTCTCATTCCTATCTCCATTACTACTAAGCAGCCTCAGGTCCCATTAGCAGTCCTCTCTAGTCAAAGCCAGAGAACAGCAGTCATTTGTAAAAGAAACAGTTCCCCTCAGTTACATTCTCTATTTCAACAAGTAATAGTTTCCATTAGTTTACCTTTTCTATTTCAATTAGTAGTAGTTTCCCTCGGTTTACTTCTTATATTTCACTGGGCAATATTTTTGTAAATATCCATTCATTTCAATAAGATTATCAGTTATTAATTGGGAAAAACTCCTGATAATTACATGGGCAAGATAAGACAAAACTGACTCATCAGAACCCAGGGTTGTATCAGAGTCAGAGCCCACGCATCTGGTAAGAGGATAACAAGAATGAAGAAAAGGGTTAAAGTGTATGTAGCATGATTTGAAAATGTATATTTATTCTTCATAATTTGAACTGTATTACATCAAAGTGAAAATCTTCAAAGTATTTCTACACAATTATTTATCTAAAGAAATTGATGAAACAATTTAATGTATTTTTTAAAACCTATATTATTTTAATAGCTATAAATTTCACTCTCTTCAAGATTAATGACCAATCTCTTCAAAACTACAAATAAATTGGGTTGACACAACTATATATTTTTGACACAAAAGGCATATAAGCACAAAATTATTAAATACTTCTTTAATATTAGAAGTAACAAAATTCTTGTGATGCATTCACAATATATTCAGATGAGGAAGAAAAAAAAGTATCTAAAGAGACCAATGATACCAGCCAAGGGAGTTAATCAACAAAAAAGAAATGCACAGGACATGGAAGAAAAAGAACAAATGAAATGGAACACAAAAATCATCAAGGGGTTGCGATGACCTAGAAGCTTAATATGAGTTAACAGTGTAATGTGACAATTAAAATAATCCCCACCTGAAATCTTAATCTGATGAGAGACTAAATTAAAATAGCAACCCCATTGAAACCCAAAGCATACCCCAATGCAAAACCATGTTTTATCCTGTCAGGTTTCACAATTTAGAAAGGACATTAGGTTCAGGGAAAAGTCACCTGGATGGTAAGGAAATTGAATACCCTTCCATTTAGGAATCATATGGAGCAACTGGGGATGCTTATTTTGGAAGAACTCAAATCATGTATATATTTTCCATAAATAAGAAGGGATAGATCACCAGATTTGGAGTAAGGAAAAACCTGAATTCAAATCATGAGTTAGATATGTATTAGTTATATGACCCAGGGCAAGTCACTTAATCTCTGTTAGCCTCAGTTCCCTCAACTGTAATATGGAATAATAAATAATAGTACCTAATTCATAAGGGCTTTTGTGAGGATTGAATAAGATAAAATTCGTAAAGCACCATGTAAATTTTAAAGCACTAGTCTCTCTAAATGTTAGCCAGTATCATCATCATCATCATCATCATCATCATCATTCACAAGTATGATTTTAAGACTGGAAAAGAGAATAAAACTGGTTAATATAGAATAGAACCATCCCTCCCCAAAAAGTGGGGTGATAGAGACTATCTAACTGACTTTAAAGAAGTTTGATAATGGAATAAGACACTTGTAGGCCATTCAACTGTTTACAAATTTACTTAACTATAACAGGGAAAGAACATTCAGCAAGGAGATATCTATATCTATATCTATATCTATAAAATCATGAGTTGATTTGGCTGAGGAAAACTCCTCTGTTTTTGATATTGTATTTAGTTAGAGTGTTGACAGTGATGACACTTTTCCTATAGTCACTAACCCTCTCATAGGTCAAGGAGAATTATTATATAACACCAAACTCTTGGCATTCAGTAGCCTAATAGTCAGGACCTCCACTTCCTTAGGAATCCTAAAGAAGGGGAATGAAAAATCTTTGCCCTCTTTAAGATCTTTGAAAGATGGAACACCTTCTTCCTTAGGTCCTGGGTAGATATTTTGATCTCCCAACAATACTATTCTTGGGCATGTGTAGTAGTTATATAATGGCCATAGGGTATTGCCTTGGTAGCCAAGTAGAGAGACCAATCAGTTCTAGATCACTATAAAAAAAGGCTACATTAGTTGTCTTTTTGTCACTGCCCATGCAAATCTTCACTCTGCTGGGGCCCTGCTCCTGGGGTCAGTACTGTTCCCTGTTGGCACTGCCATTTTGTTGAGGCCTCCTCAACAAAATATCCTGACATTATTTACTAATGGGACCAATTGCCAATGCTGCTGGCACTCACACTATATGTCAAGGTTAAATATTCCCAGTGTATCTCTGAACACTACTTTGGGTGCTGCAACAGTCCAATTGTATCAGGGGGAGATAATTGCCATTACTGGTGCCTGAATCTGCCTCCCTATGCACTGGCAGAATGTTGCTGTGAACCTGTCCTACTAATGCTAGGAGCCTGAATCTATTCCTTATCCTGGGGTGAGCCTTGATCCCTATGATGGAATGGATGGAACTTCCCCCATCTGACTCAGTAGTCCCTTTATATTAGGGTAATGTTGTCATGGACTAATACTGCTCTATCCTGCCACAGTGGGCTATGCATTCTCCATGCTTATCTTTCTCACTCTTCCTGTGCTCTACTTGTGGTAATTCCATATCAGACATTCAATTGTTCTGGGCTAGGCCTGACTCAAGAGAATTTCCTGGTAGTCCAGGCTCTGTATTATAATGAAATGAGACACTCATACATCTTTTAACAATTAACAAAAGAGATATAAACTTAGCATAGCTGGGCAAGGATATTCAATGGGCACATGCATCAAGGGCACTGCAACATGATTCAACTGAGTAAAGCTCCCCTGTCTGAGTTGACAATTTCATTCTACTAGCCAAACTTCAGAACCAGGCTGAAGTCCTATTGTTAAAATTACCTAAAATGGTGTTGACTGCATGAGTCCTGAGGCCGTTCAACTAATCAATCAAGTCAAAGGATGATTTTGATAAATACCTTTGAAGGAAGAAACTAGTCCAAACTGTAGAGAGATGTATGTTAGAATACTGCTCCCACCACATAAGAGTAATATAATAGCCAAAAAAGTTAATGAAAATTTAGGCTACATTAATATGAATATTTTGTCTAGAGAGAGGTGACAGTTCCTATATAGTTACAGATAGATAGTGGTATCTACCTAGTTATAACTATTTAGATATACCTATCTAGTTAGCTATATTGAATTTTCATATTTTTGTCCAGGTCTAGGTATTACATATTGAAGGGATACTGACAAGCTTGAATATATTCAAAGTAGGCCAACTTAGATATTGAAGGAACTAGAAATCCCATACAAGGATCAATAAAATGAAGGACATTCATCCTGATGATGAAAAGACTTAGAGTGGATGTGAAACATTTAAAGTATCATATCAAAGTATCATAGAGGGTAAGATTTACTTTGCCTTCCTAGGGAGAAGAAAACTGGCTAGAAGTAAAAGACAGGTTCACTTTGGTTCAATATATGAAAAAGCTTCCTAACAAGTAGTTGTTTTAAGATAGACTATCTCAGAGGGAAGTTAATTTCCTGTAAGTAGAGGTCTTCAAGTAGAAGCTGAATGATTGCTTTTTGAGGATATTATAGATAAGATTCATTATCTGGGTAAGAGTTGGGTTGGGCGTTCTTTTGGTCACTTCTTTTACCATGTTAGGCAGTATTTTACTATAAGAACCTCTAGGATTAATTTTTCTTTTCTATTTTTCTTTACAAGTAATATAAATGATTGTATTTTAAATACTCTATGTAACAGAGGTGGTAATGCAATGCACTGGTGTCAAACTCATTTAGAAATATGGACCATTCAACCATATAAAAGGATCTTTATGGGTGCATATTAACTTAAAAACCTATTTTATTATTATCTTTATTTTATTATAGTCAGACTATAAGGGATCATATAAAGCTATATTCTCAGATACACTGAAAAGTACACTGCTTTAAGATTAGGTTTAATATGCCATGAGTCAGGGTTGGATTACAATTTAACATTCAAAGAAACAGTGTTTCCCTCTTTGTATTTCCTTAATAGCATATGGAAGCTACCACAGAATAGGGTTTGAGGGAGAGAATTCTGAAATAGTATACTATTCAAGCTGACACACAGGACTTGCTAGATAGGCTGGTGTAGAATTAATTACCTTGCAAGAGTATAAGCAGCAGTAGTTATTCTGTGTTAGTCTCATTATGATGCTAGCTTAGTTATAATGTAGCTTATCAATGCAGTTGTCAACTATCATATAATTGACAGATTCAAGTGTACCATTTGATGTTAATAACAATGAATGATATTTTATATATGGAAAATCTGTGAGATAATCTTATATTTTTAAAACCAAAAAATCTGGTCAGTATAATTAACTTTGTAGTAAGCTATTTATTCCTTAACTAATAAGTGTCAAGACTTTTCAAAGCATCATAAAACCGAGGTAACAAATTTAAGAGGTAGTATATTTTTTCCTTCTTTTAACTTAAAGCCCCTTTTAAGAAAAATATCAGGCATTTGAACTTTATAAAGCAAGGAAATTGTCTAATGCTACAAAGAACTTTTTCATGTAGCTTCTGCAAGTCCTGGATTCTGTCTAAAACATTTCCACTTTCCTTCTTTCAGTCTTCCAGATCAAAGAACTTTCTTTTAGAAAAGAGCAAAAGCTATGATTCCTGGACAAACTCCATTTTAATTTTTTTTTAAACCTCAAGGCTCTGGCATATGTATTCAATGTGGTTGAAGATGGAACAAAAACATCTTATATATCTATGCTGGTGCTCTCTTAATCTTATTGAGAAGGCAAACAACAACATGTTACCAGATAGATTTGTTTATCATATGTAGACTATTCTAGGGCCCATTTATTATATAAAAAGGTGATTTCTCAATAAAGTGAAGGGAATAATGTAGTCAAAGTACCAAGTTATCCAGTATAATGGGTTTAAATAATTTATATATTGTTTGGAATAATTAAATGTCATTCTTGTTTGAATGAAGTAAAAACTGAATATCATCTAACAATTAGTAATAGTAACAACATTTTGAAAGGTTGTAAATATTGGGTTCATTCATTGAAAATAAATGACATTTTATAAGTTCAATTTCTCCTAACAAAATTGAGAATAATTTACAACAAGTTTCATGCTGGGAGCTAAGATGGTGGTGTAAGGAACACAATGTTTGCTCAAACCCTCCAAACATAAAAACAGAGAACTGCCTCAAAACACAGGAAATCAAGAGAGATATGTCTTAATTAAGGGAGAAGGAAGTACAAGTGCAGCACTGGGGAATCAGCAGAACTCAGACCAACCTAACATCTTCCATATGCGGAGCGGGTTGTGCTACATGACCTAAGTCAACAAAATAGCAGAGTGGAGAACAGTCTAGCCCACAAGATGACAAGAAATCAGAAGCGTAGAACTGCCCAAATAGAAAAGGAAACACAAAAGTTCAAGGAAGAAAATAACTCCCTGAAAATCAAAATTGGGCAGTTAGGAGCTACTGACTCCATAAGACACCAGGAAACAATAAGACAAATTTTAAAAAAAATGAAAAAAATAGAAGAAAATCTAAAATACCTCCCTGGAAAAAGTAATCTGGAAAATAGATCCAGGAGAGACAATCTGGGAATCATCAGAATACCTGAAAATTATGATTCAATAAAGGGCCTGGACACCATATTATAAGAATCATCATCATCAACAATATCAATATCAATAACATCAATAAATCAATAATATCATCAAGGAAAATTGTCCTGATATAGTTGAAGCAGAGGAGAAAACAGAAATTAAAGGAATCTACTGATCACTTCCTAAAAGAGGACTATTACAATCAAATTCAAAAATTCCCTGGCCAAGGAAAAAGTATTTCAAGTACTAGCCATTAGAAGTATAGCCAGAAAAAAATTCAAATATTATAGAGCCACAATCAGTATTATACAAGTCACTGGGAACTTCTACATTAAAGGATCAGAGTCTTGGAATATGATATTCCAAAAGACAAAGAATATAGGATTATAACCAAGAAGTACATGCCCAATGGAATTAAGCATAATACTCCGGGGGGGGGGGGGGGAAGTGATGTTTAATAAAATAGAGGATTTTCAGATATTCCAGATTTTTTAAAAAAGCTGAAAAGAAAATTTGATGAACAAATTTGACACTCAAGAGGAACATAAAAGGTAATATAAAAGTGAAAACTTAGGGATTTCAATAAGGTTAAACAGAGAACATTCAAATCTGGGAAGGTGATAATTAAGATACTTGATACCTATCATACATAAACTACCTAAGGTATTTAAAATATTCAATATACCTAAAGTATTTAAGATACTTAAGAACTTCATCACTATTAGGGAGACAAGAAGTATACACAGAAAGAAGGGAGTAAACTGAAAAGTAAGAGTTAACATAAAAAAAATTAAATAAAGCAAATGATGGGAAAGAGGAACATACTGGGAGAAAAGGAGAGACAGAAAAAGGTATATTATCTCACATGAGGAGAAATGTAAGAGTCAATATAGTGGAGGAGAAGATATGTGGGGTGGTGGCAATGCCTGAACCTTACTCTAATCAGAATTAGTGCAAAGTAGGAATAATACTCATACTCAGTCAGTTTTATAGAAACCTTCCTTACCCTACAAGGAAGTAGGAGAAAAGGGTGAAAAAAAGAGGGAGGATTGGCTGAATAAAAAGTTGGACAAAATTGGAGAGAAATGGTAGAAAGGAAGCAAACATTTGTGAATAGGGAATGGAATAGAGAAGAGGAGAGGGAAGGGGAGAGGAAGGCAGGGGAGGGGATTAGAAGAGAGGAGATGAAAGAGAGGAGAGGAGAGGGAGAGAGGGAGAGAGAGAGAGTGGGAGAGAGAGAGAGAGAGAGAGAGAGAGAGAGAGAGAGAGAGAGAGAGAGAGAGAGAGAGAGAGAGAGAGAGAGAGAGAAAGAGAGAGTAAATGAGGTAAAATAAGATGGAGAGAAATACACAATTGGTAGTCAAAACAGTGAATGTGAATGAGATGAACTCACCCATAAAACAAAAAAAAGGATAGCAAAGTGGATTAAAAACCAGAATCCCACAATATCCTGTCTATAAGAGACATACAAAGAGTGAAAGTAAGAGGCTAGAACAAAATCTATTATGCCTTAGCTTAAGTATTAAAAAAAAAGTAATGATAATAATTATGATTTTCAGACAAAAGTAAGAACTGATCTAATCTAAAATGGAAAGTATATATGTGTGTGTGTGTGTGTGTGTGTGTGTGTGTGTGTACACACACACACACATATATATATAAATTAAACCCTTTCTTTCTTTCTTAGAATTGATACTAAGTATCAGTTCCAAGGTAGATGTGAATTTTAAAACTATTCCACCCAAATCAGACCATTCTTTAGAAGATCTGATTTAGCTATTTCCTAATCAGTAACAATGGAGATACCTGGAATAACAGAATCAGGTCTTGGAAACTCTACATTTCTCCTCCCTTCTTAGTTTAACAATATTTTGGAAGGTCTGCATCAAACTCAAGATTTAATTATCTGAGGAAATGGCCTTCAACAGACATGTGCAAAAAAAAAAATGACAGACCCCTAGGTCTAAGTCTAGCTAAGCCATCATTGGTACAGATGAGATGCAGGAAAGTGATATAAAACTGTCTATATAAGGCATGTCACTTCCTCTCTCCTCCTCTTTCCCTGGAGAGGCAACTCTGGCTGGCAGAGTGCTAGGTGTTCTGACATCTTGGGAGTGGTGGTAGTTATTTGTCTGGGTTTTGGTGGTGAATTTTGTTCTTGACTTGATTCAGGTTCAGGCATCTCAGCTGAGTCCCTTTTGGAGTTCAGGTTGATTCACTCCTCCTTCACACTCCAAACCCTTACTTTCTAGATCTTCTAATCTTCCCAACCAGGTGGGGGGAGAAATCCTTCACCCTTTCCTTCTCCCTTCTTCTTAATCTTCTCCACTATATCAATTAAATCACCATAAAATTTCCAGCTGACTTAGGTATTTTATTATTTGGTATTTCCCCTGGTGACCATTAAAATTTAGATTTTAAGTCACAATGCTAAAATTATCCTCACATAGAAGAACAGTAAGGGATAGGCAATTGGGGTTAAATGACTGGCCTAGGGTCATACAGTTAGGAAGTATGAAGCTATATTTGAACCTAGAACCTCCTGTCTCTAGTTTTGGCTCTCTATCCACTGAGCAACCCTATCTGCCCCTTGAAATTATATATGTATAAAAGGCACCATAGACAATGAAATAATATCAATAATAAGCATATATGCATCAAATGGGATAGTGTACAAATACCTAAAAGAGACATTATATGAGTCACAGAAGGAAATAGACAAGAAAAATCTACAAAAAGTTTCCAAAATCTTTTAAAAAAAATTTAAATATCTATCAGTTAAATACTTTGGGGAATAAGGAAGTATCTCACCCAGGCTGGAAATGCAAGAACTATTCAGACAAAAGCCTGATCTCATTACTAATTGGCATGGGAGGTATGACTTACTCTGTTTCTAGCCTGGGATAATCCTTCTTCAGTTAGCCTAGTGACTTTCAGTTCCTGAGGACTCATCATATTGCTGCTAAACTTAGTGTACATGCCAGATGGACATAGCCCACTACATCTCAGAACTCCCAAGCTTAGGAGATCCATTAACCTTATCGTTTGTCTCCCTAGTCACAGGTACTACAAATGTTTACCATAATGTCTGGCTCCAATATGTCTTTTGCAAAGATTTATTACTAACCACTTTGGATAAAAATGGATTCTAAAATGTTCTATGTTCTTTTTAAAAATAAAATGTATTTTAGACCAAGTCATCACAAAGGTAGAATACTTAAAAATGTTGAATTTAACTAAAAATTAAAATAAAATTTAATAATCAAGAAGTCATACTATTGCTAAATTAAATCCTGACCTAACAAGAGTCCTTGTGTTCCTTTGTTATGGCTGACAATTGACCAAAGCAGATATTTGTTTCTAAAAGGGACTAGAAATGACCAGGAGACCAAATAAGTTCCAATTAGCAGATTAAAAACAGATGAAACCAAGCATAGATGAGAAAAGAAATCATGCTGGTTTTCTTAACTTAGTTCTGAAATATGCAACAATATGCTCCATAAGAACTTTGGGATGTGTATTTTTTTTGTATCCCACTCCAATTCTTTATTAAAGTCGAGTGGATGATGAGTTTTTAAAGGAAATTTTTATCCTATGGCTAAGGCACTTGATCCCTTATAATATCCATCACTTTAACAAGTTCAGGAAGTAAATGGCTGCTTAATTGGTGGGCACATTTTACCTTTTTCTTGGGGAATCTATAATACTTGCTGCAGAAGTCCAAAATATCAAGCAGTCAGTCAAAAAAAACTCATTAAGTGCTTATTATGTGCTATGCATCTGGAATATAAAAAAAAGTAAAAATAATTCTTGCCCTCAAGAATTCATATTCTAATAGAGGAGAAAAAATATAAATTATCAGGTATACACAAGTTATTTAAATAGTAAATGGAAGGTACTTTCAGGAGGAAATACAATAGCAGCTGGGAAATCAAGAAAGTTTTGAGGTATAAGAGAGGATTTAAAGGAAGCCAGAGAAAGCAAAAGAATTGATAAGGAAAAACACACCAGGCATGTGGGGCAGCCAGTGAAACAGTATGGAGCCTGAAAATAAGAGTATTGTGTGTCAGGAACAAGTAGGACTGTGTAGCTAGATCACTGAGCAGTGATGGTGAACCTATGGCATAAGTGCCAAAGATGGCACAGAGCCCTTTCTGTGGGCACAAGGACACCTTCCCTGCCCTCCTTCCTTCCACCCGCCCCACCAGAGCATCTTTACTAGAAAGGCAGAGGGACTCAGGTGGAGCTACTCTTCTCCCCCTCTCCATTATGCCTGATGACATTTTTTCACATTCCCCACCCCTCTGCCCAGCAGCCCAGTGCACAGTGGGTAAGCTTGGTGGCTCACAGGTGGCAGAGCTGGAGGGGAGAAGACCTTGGGCAAATCACTTAATCCTGAATGCCTAGTCCTTACTGCTCTTCTGCCTCAGAGCTAATTGTTAGTATTAATTGTAAGTCAGAAGGTAAGGGCTTAAAAAAAAAGAGTATTGAAATAAATAGTCCAGGTGGGAGATGTTAAGGGCCTAAATGAAAGAGGTTCGTGTATGAGTTGAGAAAAGAATGTATATATAAGGTATTTGTGAAGGTAGAAATTACAAGATTTGGCAATGGATTAAATATAATGTTGTTCATCCTTAATTTCTGTATAAGACCATTTAAGACCACAATGCTGGAGTAATGAATAATGGGTGATGACTTGCCTGTGAATTTAAGTGAGGCAGAACTGCAGGGCAGATGGCCTTATTCTTTCTTTCAGAGTCATCAAAGTCCAGTGTCAAGACCAAAGTCATACTGACAATGGTTCAGGATGTAACGGATGAACTTGGCATCTTTGCTGTCTAACCAAGCTCTGAGCACTTACCAGCACCTACTTTAGCCACCTTCTGTAAACCTCAAAATTTCTTAGACTTATAAATGTTGGAAATTTCACCATTGGGAAATTTCATACTTGAAAAATTTCCTATTGATAGTGGGTCTTGACTATTGGAATGTGAATCCCATTGGCATGGGAGGTTCTTTCTCCTTCCCTTCTTAAGATTACTTTAGGACAGAAACCCTTTGCTGAACAATGGAAAGGACTTTGACCTATGCTTAAGCATAGAACAGGAATTTCTTTGAGTCATGATTGATTTTAGAATTGATACAATGGAGATACTTGGAATCAATCTCCACCCTATTCAGTCCTAACAGGATTGAGTAAGGGCTGCAGCCTAGATCAAAATTTAATTATTCCAATCTCTACCCTACTCAGGTTAACAGGATTTAGAAAGGGCTGTAGCAAAGGATCAAAGATTTAATTATTTGAAAATATGATCTTCAACAGACATGTGCAAAGCCTCTGGGCGGTCCTGGCTTAAGCTAGAGCCTCCATTGGCACAGGGAAATTGATGGACAGTGATTGGTAGATGTGAGAACTGAGGGGAGGCAACTTGGATGTTTTCCTTAAAGAGAGGGGGGTCTGAAGACTGGGGGTGGTTGAGGAGTTGGCCGGAGTGGTTGTGGTGTGCTCTGAGAAGCTTGCTCTGAAGGAAGCTGAAGGTGGGGGCCTCTGAGACTGTTTCTCCATTTTGGTCACGTGAGTAATAGGGACTGATCTCTTTTCTTTGCCCCAGCTATCTAAGGGCTTGGGCCTTTTGGCCCAGCCTAAACAGAAGGGGTATTTAAGCCCTATTCCCTTCTCTCCCTTTTTCTCTCTCTCTATCTCTAATTCCTTTCTTACTCCTATTGTAATTAAACTCCATAAAAGATTTACTGCTGACTTGAGTTTTCATTTAGGAATTAAATAGCTGAATTCCTTGGCGACCTTAAATTAATATATATCAGTCTTTTAAAGTGATTTCCTTGTAACACTTCATGGCTGTTACAACAAGATTATTCTGGTCCACTCACCAGGAGAAGTCTTCACATCCTTGGATCGATATCCCACTAACTCAAATTGATAGGTTTCAGGCCAATGGCTACCCTCAACCTAGTTTTACCAGAGTGTGGCCTTTGAGGATGCTAACAGTTTCTTTAAACCACAGGTGAGAGTCAGGTGACAGATGCACACCAAAGATTGGTGAGTAGCCCTGAGAAGGGCTCAGCAAGCCCTCCCACCAGAGGTACTAGTACTCCCTGAATATGCCATCCACCCCAAACAGGATGAGAATGAGGAATAGTGTAAGATTGAGAAACTGGGCATTAGGTGACTAAGAAGATGGTAGTACCTTTGACAACAGGAATGAAGTTGGGAGGAGGAGAGGATTTGGATGGAAAGATAATATTTAGACATGTTGAGTTTGAGATGCCTAAAAGACAACTGATGTAGGGTTGGAGATTAGAAAAGGGCTGGATATATAGCCCTAGTGTGCCTATGCTTATGTCTAAACTCATTCATTCTTTCATTCTCTCTCTTTTTCTCTCATTCATATCTACATATATCCTTCTCGTCATATCTACATAGCTATAGATCACACACACATGTATACACATGATATTAGAACATACCATACAAAACACATGTACATGTATGCATATATAAAGATAGGGATTATATACATGTATATATTATGCACTTATATATGTGTACAATAACACATGTGTAAATATATCTATGGATGTGTTGGTATGAAGTAATGAATAATATTAATAAATAAGATAAATGAACCTATGGGAGGTGACAGGTTCACCAAATGAGATGGTATAAGGAGAAAAGAAAAAGGGCCCAGGCAGTGCCTTAGGGTATATCCACATTTAGCAGACAGCAAAGGAGACTAAGGAGAAGTGATCAAAAAGATAATTAGAGAACTAGGAAAGAGCAGTATAATGAAAAACTCACAGAAGAGAGAGTATCCAGGAGAAAAATGAAAGCAGCTGTGTCAAAGGCTACAGAAGGAACAAGGATGAGGACTGAAAATAGTCTATTATTTTTTGAAATTGAGATTGTTGATAACTGGCAAGAGCAGTTTCCATCGAAAGATATCAGAAGCAAGCTGCCAGTGTATTTAGAAAACAATGAAAGGCCAGGAATTTAGTGAGAAGAAGTGAAACTATATGTTATTTACTGAATGGATATTTCATCTGTGCTTCTGCTACTAACCCATGTCATATCCAGTTGAATTACAAAAATGATTGCTTACATTTATAAAAAGTTTTAGAGTTTGCAAAACATTAGATATTTCAATTGATCCTCAAAACCAGTCTATGAAATAGGTGTTATTTCCCTTTTACAATGAAAGAGATATGAGAAAAATTAAGTATCTTGTTCAGGGTCACAATACTTGTAAAGATTTGAACCCAAATTTCCTACTTCCAAGTCAAACAATCTATGTATTACACCAGAGCTGTGGAGGAATATCTGTAAGATCCACTGCCAAAAAGGAAGATTTCTGTCACATTAGGAATTGGGCTGCTTACATTCTGAGCCACCTTTATGTAAGATAGACATTAAGACATCTGTTGTCATTAAACTATGATGATTATAAAACAAAAGCTCTTTCTGGTTTTTTATTTCTTGGGTAAAAAGGGGAGTCAGATTTGATAGTACTTGGATAATATTTATATAACAAGGTTGGTCGATAGGAAAAAATTTTTTGTAAATAATAAAGTTCTATATAAATATGATAGGAATAAGACATTTTGGGTAAGGCCTAACCTAGGCCAATCAACCTTGGGGACTAAAATGCAGTAAAGTACTTAAAGACTATGAAATGCAAGAAAAACATCTCTATTGATTAAAAATTAAAAGAACCAATTTTAAAAGGAAATTAATTTAAATAAGAAATTGTTCCCTTCTACAAATCCTCAGGTCAATCAGTCATGTTAGGTCAGGAAGGTATGCCTGGAAATGCTAATTTCCCTTGGGCTTGACCTCTTATGCCTCAGAAAGCAAGGAAACAATAGCATCTTCAATCACTTAAAGAATCAATCTACAAAAAACATGTAAAACAGGTCCTATTAGGTAGAGACTAGGCCTATGACTGCATTGATGACTTCTCAGAGGAGGAAATTAGTCTCGCTCTCTTTCTTGGTATGTTAGCACCTTCTCATTGCTCAGGGTACTAAGAGCCCAAGTGACCCACTAAGAGTCACACTGCCAGTATGTGGCAGAAGGTGACAGTTCTTCCAGGCTCTGAGGATGACTCTCTATAAATATTAGGCCACTCGTGTCTTATTATAGATATGAGCTACTACTATTTTAATTTCACTTTCAGTATACTTATATCTTATCATGTTTCAAACTTATATATAAAAATGTTTTGGAATTAAAAAAATCAGATAATTTGTATAAGTTCCTCCTGGGTATAAAAATAATATTTAGGCAATAAAAATGGAAATCATAGGAGTTAAAATAAGCTTTCTTTGTTAAGCAGTAATGATATATTGGATACTAGAAAAACAGACTTAAATGTATTTAAAGAAAACAAAGAATAAGCTTCTTTTCCCTAGTGAGTGAAATATTTTTAATTTAAATTTTATTGACAAAAACAATCACTTACCAAGTGGCAAAAATGCAAGACGGTTTCCAGCCATTGAGAGTTCATTGAGGCTGGGAAGTTGGCAAAGATGGCGAGGTACACACCATAAGCGATTTCGATCCACAGTTAGATACTGCAGAGAAAGGCACATATGAAGCCTCTCTGGTAAAGTTAGCAAACAATTCGTAGAAAGGTCCAGTGTTTGCAGCTCCTTCAAATCTCCAACTTCTACAACCAAAATTAATATAAGATGGTAATCTGCTTAATTTTATTTCCACAACGAGCATATTGAACAAATGAAAACTGAATTAAATCAACTTAATAGTAAGAGTTAGTAACTAGTTAAAATAACCATCAATAATAAAGAATGTGATTTTTAGGAGAAATGCAAGTACTTTTGAAACAATTAACCTATATAACTTCTCCAAACTAGGCTGCTAGAATTCAATAATAGTCTTTAGGTGCTGGCATGAAAAAATACTGTAAGTTAGAAAAATCAAAAGCTGAGGTAGAATTGTACTATGGTAACTTTTCTGGTCATTTAAAAATTACTACCAAGACCAGAGCTGAAAGAAAGAAAGGTTTTAAATGGCCCAGCTAGTCTGATACCTGTTGCTTGCAATTGTGAGGTAATGCTTTATTTTTAAATAAGACATGTAAATTAAATATATAAGAAGAAATTTGAGAATATAATTATGTACTTAAATGCTAAGGTGATACTGGCAAAGTGACAGAATATGCAGTTGGTGAAATTAGTTAAGGAACTCCATGGAGGATGTGAATTTTAAACATTTTGTGCAGGGAGTCACATGGTTTGGCTGTCTTTTTTACCCTTCAACTCATGAACATGTCCTTTTAATCTCCTATTTAATAATAAGGGGTGGAAGGAAGAATAGTTTAATAAATAAACCTATTGCATATAAATATTATCCCCAAACTTATCCAACTCGAGGTAATTTAGTGAAATTCATAATTTAAGAAATATAAATAAATATGCAACAGATAGTAGTAGTCTCTCGGTGTCCGAGAATGACAATTGTCTTCGTGCGTTTTCATCTATTTATGTACCCTCATATGGCTTTGAAGTCCAAAGGCTGAGGCACAGAGTTTGTGGCACATGGGCCCTGGGACGCCAGTTGTTACGGGAGGTGCGGTTGTGGCCTGGTGTCGGCGTTCACGCGCAGCGGCAAGACGTCGACGTCGCTTATCTTCAAAGGTGATGGCGGCATGGTTAATGTGGGTTCGCCAGCTGCTTCTGACAGAGGCAGCAAGTTCTAGTTGCTTTGGTGTAATGCCAGCCCACTTCAGGTTTGACTTTAGCTGATCTTTTCTTTGGTCGGCCTTGTTTCCTGAGTCCAGCTGACAGTTCACCATAGAATGCCTGTCTTGGTATTCACTGTGGGTCCATGCAGATGACGTGTCCAGACCATCGTAGCTGGGTTCTGAGGACCATGACTTCGATGCTGGTGGAGTTGGCTCTGTCGAGGACTTCCTGGTTGGTGATTCGGTCCTGCCACTGGATCCTCATGATTGACCGGAGAGAGCATTGGTGGAATTGCTCCAGCTGTTTCATGTGCTTCCGGTACAGTGTCCGTGTCTCACAACCATACAGGAGCGAGCTGAGGACCACTGCGTTATACACTTTGAGCTTCGTCGCAGTGCTTACACCTCTGTGTTGGAGGACTTTGCAGCACAGCCACCCAAGTGCCTGGCTGGCCTTTTGGATCCTGGCATTAATCTCGTGGTCAAGGACCCGTCGTTGGCAATGGTGCTGCCCAGGTACTTGAAAGTGTTGACGTTAGAAAGCTGTGTGCCATCGATTGTAATGCATGACTGATTAGTTGGCCTCCCTGGTGCAGGCTGGAATAGCACCTCTGTTTTGCTGAGGCTGAAAGTCAGGCCAAACAGCTTTGTTGCGGTGGAGAACCTGTCCACAATGGTTTGAAGATGATTTTCTTGGTGGGCCATGAGAGCACAGTCATCTGCAAAGAGAGCTTCCAGGTTGAGTCTCTCTGTTGTCTTTGTTTTTGCAGTCAGGCGGCGAAGGTCAAATAGTGAGCAATCCAGTCGGTATTTGATGTAGACGCCCAGGTCTAGATCCATCACAGCATGTCGTAATACTTAGGTGAAGGATAGGTTGAATAGCACTGGAGTGAGGACACAGCCTTGTTTCACGCCATTGGAGATGTTGAAGTGATCGGAAGTCTCTCCACCAGATAGGACTTCCCCTGTCATGTCGACATGAAAGAGCTGGATCAGTTTGACGAATTTTGCTGGGCAACCGAGCTTGCTGAGGATCACCCACAATGCATCCCTGTTCACTGTGTTGAACGCCTTTGTCAGGTCTATGAAGACAATGTAGAGACTCAGGTTCTGCTCAAGGCATTTTTCCTGCATTTGCCTCACTGTGAAGACCATGTCAATGGTGCTGCGATCTGGTCGGAAGCCACATTGTGATTCAGGCAGGTTCTGCTCTGAAACAGATGACAGGAGTCTGTTGAGTATAACACGGGCGAGGATCTTTCCAGCAGTGGAGAGTAGTGAGATGCCTCTGTAGTTGTCACAGGCTGCTCGTGAGCCTTTGTTCTTGTATAGGGCTACGATGGAGGCATCTCTGAGTACTGGGGGCATGTCTTCCTTTTCCCATATGCTGGTCAGCACTATGTGGAATGTCTGGAGCGCCTTTCCATTTAAGGCCTTGTACACCTCGGTTGGGATCCTGTCTTTACCGGGTGCCTTTCCTGTACTCATTTGTACAGGCAAGGCAACAGATAAACTCTACAACAAATAGCAGATTGTTTGTACATTTGTGACTGTTTATTAGATAGTAAGCTCCTTTTCACACTTGGCTATCTGTCAATTGTGTACTTTTCACTACAAATTAGTACCAGAATCACAGTCAAGAGGACATGAATTACATACTATTTTTAGTAGTGGTGATCTGTTATGATGAATTCACAATCTCTTGCTCAATACATTTTGGGATCAACAACCTTTGTCAAGATGACTAATTGGGTAGGATAAGGAGTATTAGGCTGTGAAAAGTTTTCCTTCTGTTAAGTTAAATGACCCATATGGCAATCAAAAACATTCTATCCAACTAAGCAAATCAATGCATTTTATTGACTAAAATAATTTCATTTAGTCTGTCATCAAAATTTCAATTTGGTTAGGATGAGAGAAAACCAGGAAAATATATTTATTTATTAGTAATACTTCAGATGATGCATATCATTGATGTGGGTACTCCCTCTATTACATGGGAGATCTATGGCCAGAAAATTAAGGAAAAAATTAGAGGCAATTTCCTGAGGAAAGCCAACTGTGACTATGGATCTCACCTGATATAATATTAGTCATCATGACTGCTTAAATCTATTTTGTTCATTATATATTCAGCAATTGTCCTTCACATTAAAATTTCTCATTCAATGCTCTCTTCACCTACCAAAGCTAGAACTTGGCCAAAGAAAGTTATCTTACTTTTGATTTTTTAGAAACTTAATCACTTTATGTTTAAGTTGTTTCAAATTTTAAGACACTGTCTTTCCCCTTAGGGATTACCTTTATATCAATCAGTGGAGCCTGTCTGTAAAAGGTACTCCAGTAGTGTTAAATGACCTTGTTTAAATGTGACTTTCAAGTAACATTAATGAAATTGGCGAAGTACTCTAAGTCTGTACTCACAAACTTTTAAGGCTATAATCAAGTTTTTGAGAGCAAGTCTAATTGTTTATCATTACATTATATGAAGATAAATTATTAACAGAAAGATACTCATCAGTCAGTCAATCAGTATTTATCACTATGTGTCAGGCACCACTAAGCACTAGGAATACAAAAAGAGGAAGAAAGCAATTTTGGCTCTAAAGGAGCTTACAACCTAATGAGGGAGACCACGTGATACACACACACACACACACACACACACACACACACACACACACAAATTATAGCCAGGATAAATAGGAAATAATTAATAGAAGGAAGACACAAGAATTAAGAAAGGTTAAGGAATGCTTCATCTAGAAATTAGGATTTTAGTTGGAACACAAAAGGAAGCTGAGGAGGTTAGCAATCAGAGTAGAGGATGGAAAGAGTTCCAGGCATGGTGAACAGCCAGAGATAATGACCTGAGCCAAGAAATGGAGTGTCTTGCCTGTGGAACAGCCAGGAGGCTAGTGTCACTGGATAAAAGAGTATGTGTTGGGGAGTAAAGCATGAGAAATCTAGAAAAGCAAGTGTGTGTGTGTGGGGGTAGGGTATGAATGCCAAATGGGGCATTTTTACTTGTGTCTGGAGTCAATAGGAAGCTACTAGGGTTTACAGAGTATGGAGGAAAATCACTTGTGATTGAATGGAAGATGGAATGGAGTAGGAAGACTTGAGGCAAGCAGACCCAAGCAACAATAGTACAAGTATGAGATGATGAGGGCCTGCTCTAGAGAGGTGGTACTGTCAGAGGAGAGAAGGGGGCATATTTGAGAGAGGTTGCAAAGATGAAATTAGTAGTCTTTGTCAATAGTGGGATAGGGGAGAAGGGTGAGAGAGTGAGGAATACAGGAATTCCTATAGGCATTGGGAATCTTAGGGCCTAGGAAGGTAGGAAGCAAGGAAAGTTTATGGGAGAAGATAATGAGTTTTATTCTGGATATAATGAGTTTAAGATGACTACTGGATATCTAGTTTGACATGTCTGAAAGGCCAATGGAGATGTGAGATTGGAGGTAAGCAAAGAGACTAGAACACAAAAGGTAAGATTTGAAAATCATTGGCATAAAGATGGTAATTACAGCCAGGGGAGCCAATAAGGTTACTAAGTGAAGTAGTAATGAGGGAAAAGAGATGAAGGCCCAGGACAGAGCCCTGAGGGCCACCTATGGTTAGAGAGACTGATTTTCAACAATTACTGAGTTTCTACACTCTTTTTGTGCTAAAGCAGTATAAAAACATAATCCATATCCTTATAGATTTTACAGTTTGGTTGGCAAGATAGGGCACAATATTTATACAGGCATATTGTAAGTGACAAATTAGTGGCAGCATTGAGAATAGGTTTATGTTGAGCTAATCTCAAGAGACATAATGAGATACTCTGAAGAAACACTTTTCATTTTTCCTAACCACTAAAATATGCCTATGAAAAGCAAAGAAATCTAAAAGTCAAAGATAAAACTTAGCATAAAGTAATATGGGCTGAATTTTTACAAAAAGGATTAACTGTTTGAGACTTGCAAAAGTTGTTACCTGGGATCTATGAACCATTTCTGAAAAAAAAAATTGGTAATTTTATTTCAATATAACTTTTTTAGTACTTAGGTTTTTTTATTTTATTCATAGAAAATATTTTTCTGAAAAATAATCCATAAGCCTTCCCAATCTGCCAAAGGAGTCTATGACCCAAGAAAGATTAAGAACCCCTAATTTGGAAGTAACCTATGGGATGATATTGATGATGATTATAAAAATATCAATAGTCACTATTTATATACCACTTACGATTTACCAGACACTGTGATAAGTGCTTTATAATTATTCTCATTTGGTCTTCACAACAACCCTGGGAAGTAGGTGCTCTTATTATTTCCCTCTTATAGATGAAATTAAGGAATATTAGAGTTAGGTATCTAGAAAATAAAATATAAGCCAACGGCTGTTCTGTTCTAGTTTGGGCTTTGGCACTTGAGAACAGCATTGCCAAATTTATAAAACTCTGAGCCATTCCCAAATTATAAATGGTAAAAATATATTAACAGATAGTTTTTGGATAAAAAAAAATCAAAGCTACATGTAATAATATTAAAAATGCTGTGAATCATTACTGATTGTAGAAATGCAAATCAAAACAACTCTCATACATCACATCTATCAGATTGGCTAAAATGATAAAAGGGCAAAATGATAAATGTTGGGGGGAATATAGAAAAATGGGGACACACACAACACTGTTAGTGAAAAAGAATTTTGGAGAGCAATCTGAAAATTGTGTATATACTTTGATATAGTCATACCATTATTAGGTTTGTTTCCTATGGTGATCAGGGAAAATGGAAAATAACATATATGTTTTAAAATATTTATAGCAGCTCTCTTTGTGGTGACAAAGAACTAGAAATTGAAGGGATGCCCATCAATTGAGGAATGATTAAACAAGTTGTGGATATGATTTTGATGTCATACTACTATGCCATAAGAAATAACAAGCAGGCTAATTAAAAAAAAATGGAAAGACCTGCCTAAAATTATGAAGAGTGAAATGAGCAGAACCAAGAGCACATTATATACAGCAGCAGAAATACTGTTTGAAAAATAACATATATGTATACATATATGTATTTACAGCCAAATGATGCCTTCCCCAGAGCAGATAGGGGATGGAGAGATACCTGAAAATTTAACTGAACAAATAAATGAATATATTTAATTTTTTTTTAAAAGAGGTCATTGAATGAGAAATTTTAATGAGAGACAATTGTTGAAAATCCAGTAGTGATGAATCCAGGGATAATTAATAATATTATATTAGGCAAGGTTCATAGAGTCACAATTAACCTACTTCAAGAAAATGCTCTAATTTTTCTCAATTTTCTGGCCATAAATCACCTAAGTCTTAGAAGGGAATATCCATATAAATGATATCGAACATCTTGAGAATTTCTAACCCTAATGGTCAGTCTTTCAGTTTTTCAACAGCCCTGATTTCATTCCCATTCTTTTTTTATGACTATGTTTACATTTGTATTAGTAAGAAATGAGTGAATCTGATTTGACCAATTTGATAAACTGACTGATTAAAAAACAAGTTTCCTTAAATCATGATATGTTCAATACCAAATCAAATCAAGACAATATTAAGGCAGATTCATAAATAACAACATTTTCAAATAAGTCTACTGTTTCTTATGGGATTTTTCTATTGCAGTTTTATCTACATTCTTAGAAAGTCAATTATCACCATATAACTGGATGCTGGTATTTCTCTTTTTGCTTACATAACTCAGAAACTTCTCATTTTTTTGAAGTTCACTCTATCTTAATTTATCATCAAGTTCAGATCACAGTAGTTATTTACTGGCCCTTAAGTTATTCTTCCTTTTTTATCAGGGAATTTAGTGAGTAATTAAAAGTCTTCCTTTAGTTGATTAAAACTGCATGCACTAAGACTTTGGGGAGTATATTGTATAACTAATAACCATGTCAATAATGTTTTTACAAATGAATCCTATGGCATGACAGGTTTTCAAAAATACTTTTAAATATTGAATTAACAATGACTCAAATAAAATTGCAAAAAAACTAACATAAAAAATCAAGACTCAGAGATAAGTGTAAGATATCTTGTGCAAAGTCAAAGATGCAAAATTTTAAATGTGAAATTACTGACCACACAGTAAAAGAAATAGTCATCTGAATATATAGGAAGTTTGCTTTGTTATAAAAAGATCTGGCTGTTTAGTTTTTGCTCTGTAGTTTAAGTTGATTCCTATATATAATACAGTGGATAATTAGTGATTATTAATATTAGAGGGAGGATATATGAAGAAAAAATAAAATCAAGCAATCATTAAGGAGACAAAATTAACTATTTTAAAAATATGAACGTTTTATAATGGACCACAAATTTAAGAATATATACATATATTCTCTCTATGTACATAGCTACATATGGCAATGCTTATCTAGAATATCCTTGCTAGGTTAACTGCATTCAAGTGTATGTACATTCTAAGAGACTTAGATGGGCAGAAAAAAAAATGGGGGTCTGATAAGAGTCTGAAAACCAAGAACAAGAAATGGATCTTAGATAGCAAAAAGCAGACAGCATAAATAAAAGAAGACCCATCCATCAGAAATTTCAAGCTAAGGGAGTGAATCAATTAATCAATACATCTTTATTGAACACTTAATATATGTCAGACATACTATGCTCAAAAGGCTTGTGCCAGAGAACTTGAGCTTCTGGGAAATAAGAGATGGAGCATTGAGCTCTTGTTCCATGTGCAATTTATCTTCTGAATTCATGGATCAAATGATAATATATGTAAAAAAGTACTGAGCATAGTACCTGGAACACAGTAGGTGCTTAATACATTCTTTCTTACTCCTTTTTCCTTTCCCTGCCCATGTCACCTTGGGAAAGGTTAAAAAGGAGTAATATGGCCTTTGGGTCCCAAATTAGTTATTTTTTAATCTTCATGTCTTTCCTAACTCCTTCAGCAGCTAATATCTCCCCCCTCCCAAACTACTTTGTATTTGTTTGTATGCGTTTTTGTATTTTCTTATTTATGTACATGCTATCTACTGTAATAGAACTCAAGCTCCTTCAGGATAATGAATGCTTTTCTGTTGGCTTTGTATTCCCAGAACAGTGCCTGGCACATTAAGAAAGCTTTTTAAATGTTTGTAGAATTGAACTGAATTTAATTTTATGGTAGGTACATTCCCAAATCTTTTCCTCCTTATCCTAGTTAATTTAGAGGTAATATTCCCTAAAGTAAAAATTCCTTCCTTCTGTATCTTTCTGGGCACTCTTAAGTCTTATACACATCAGCCCTCCACTCCACAGTTCATGTCATATGGATAGTCTATATTTTCATTTAGAAAATAAACATTTACTAATTTACTAAACACAAAGCTGCATACAGTAGATCATTTATAGAAGGCATGAGAATCATAGCACATAACATTTATAGTCATAACAATATATCAAAGTTGTCAACAGCATAGCAAATTCACAAACTGCATGCAATATATAATAGCACAATATAACAATGAAATACATATATTAGGTATATAGGTTGCGTGTAATACATAAGACAGAGGACAGGTGCCTACTAGAGTGAAAATACAAAGGCTATATAAACATACACAGTGATATTGCCTACTGCATTCCAAATACAGACATTTTATTCATATTATATACTGAGGTTACACATGCACATTATATATACTCTACCAGTGCTGATTTTTTGCCTCCATCCTTTCATTGTTTCTGGAGTCTCATAAGTCAATGAGGCCTCAAGTCAAAGAATATAGACATCCCAAAGGATACATGTCAGTTCTATAACCTTAATATCCTGAGATCATTTGGCCTACAGTCCCAACCTTGATCTCATAGATGGCCTAAATTGATAGCTATCTCCAGTACTGCCTCTTTCCACCTCTGATCAGGTGGATTCTCTATCTGAATTCAGTATTAACTGAGGGGCAGAGACATCAGTTATGCTGGGCCATTTTGCTTGGTTTCCCTGATCATCAAGAAAAGATGCAATTTCTGTCATGTCTGAATTGAGATCCAGATACTCTCCATATTGGCCATATGACTGGGTTCAAAAGTCTATTACTGGTAGAGATGTTATTCTCAGAAATACTTGGTTGGTTCTCTATTACTCCTGTCCTTCAAAGAATAAAGGAGCGCAACTAACCACCCTAGAGGTAGCAGGTAGTGATGCATTGCCTTTGCAAGACCCTCATCATTTTCCAGGGCTATTTTCTAGATTGGCAGATTTCCCAGTCATTTACAAATATAGGGCAGGTAGAAGAAGAATAAGGAGGATGATATTCTACTTGTTTGCTATCTTGTTTATTCCTCAAGGATTCAAAGATTTCAAAATGAGTCTCAATTCTTTGGCTAGAGTTCTTGACATCAAATTTGAAGTACTCATACCATTGTATGCTCCTCTCTAAATTATTCTGTCCTGAGGCCTCAAGCTAAAGAATGCTGGTTTCTCAGACAAGGGATACAATAATGGTATTGAGTATCTAGGTCTTTGCCATCTTCCAAACCTTCAAATCATAGCTCAACTGGAAAATGTGGCCTTTGCCTAATATCAGAAGGTATGAAGTAGAAGATGTTTTATCAATCTTGATAGCATTATAAGAATGAGCAAGAAATCCTCAGAGTGACTAAAGATTTTTCTTCTCAGGTCTCAAGGTCTGTAGCATGTTCTGTAGTATGTGATTAAAATGCTCTGGCTGTAGGACTCCTTGAGAATGACATGGCACGGTTCCAGACCTCTGATTCCTGGCAATCTAACACCTCCTTAAGCAGCTTGTTCTCATCCTGCACTTGTCAGAAAACACTACTTAGTTGCCAAATGGAGAGGTAAGGTGGCCAAGGGAAATATTGGTAAAGAAGAATAACTTGTTTGTAAAATTTTACAGAGAAGGATGGTGCTAGACTACACTGTTTGAGATATTTTTTTTCTCTGAAAGTTTTCTGGTGTTTTATAAAAGCTAAGGTACAAATGAAGTTTCCCTATTACCTACTGTCATTGAGTGATGTGAATTTTGAAACATTCTGGAATATGAAATAGTATAAAGTATTGTTTGGGTAGGTAGGAGGTCAAGAAGGTCATATAGTGAGAATCCTCTAGTTGTCTTATTCTTGAATGCTATTTGAAGGTTCAGCTTAGGTGTTATGTAGCAGGACTGGCTGGGACATGTATAGGTATATTCAGTCATTCAGTAAAACAATAGGTAGCAGACTATTTTATCAGTTTACTGGTATTTGGTAAATAATCATGTTGTCCCACATGTTTTGTACTTTACAGTTCTTAGTGTATATTATTTAAACTCTTAGTATGACTTGGGTGTTAGACTCAAATTAGTTTTGTTATGCATGTACTAAACTAACTTAACTCTTAGTGATACAATTTTACTCTTTAGATAAAGAAAATATTTTTGCTAGCTGTCTCTTAGGCCTGGAACGAACTCTCCCATCTCCTCTTTGAATATTGACTTCTTTGGCTTTCTTTAAGTCCCAACTAATATCCCATCTTCTATGGAAAACTTCCCTACTCTTAATTCAAATGCCTTCCTTTTCAGAATTACTCTTATTTATCCTGAATTTTTCTTACTTTGTGTATATTTGTTTGCATGTTGTCTCCCCTATTAGACTGTGAGCTCTTTGGGGTCAGGAGCTATCTTTTGCTCCTTTTTGTATCCCCAGCACAGTACCTGGTACTTAGTGTAGTAGGCACTTAATAAACATTGACTGACTGATTGATTGTAAAGTAGATTATTAGAACAAAGGTTGGACCTTTAACTTGTGCCATATCAGTTGTGTCAGGAGGGGGCAGAGCCAAGATGGTGGCTTAGGAGCACCTAAAGCCCAAAACTTTCCAACAATCCTTCCAAACCAATATTTATATCATCTTCAAAGAAAAAAGAAATCCAAACCCAAAAGAAGAATTCACAACTCTCCTACTGAAAACAACTTGTAAGGTAGGCACAGTTTGTCTATTTTCACAGGAAAAGGGAGAGACTGGCTGGCTGAACATTCTCCCCCACCCAGTGCTGAAATCTGCAATAAGACCCTGTTGACTGTATGAGCCCCAGGCAGAGACTGCAGCTGCTAGGATTTGTCTACGATCTACCACACACGGTCCAGGGCTCTGACAATGGCTGGCAGGGAGGAACTGGGGGGGGAGAGGGGGGGAAGGTCGGCACATGGCTAGAGACCCTCAGCCTGCTGGCTGCAATGAAAAATGTGTCCTCCAGCCGGTCAGCCTAGCAGGTTAGTTCAACCAGCTGAATCCTGTAGACCAGCAGAGAATTGAGAAAAGAAAAGATTTCAGCCTCAGGGCATAACAGCTCAAACACTTTGGTTCAGTAAATCAAAAGAGGGAAAGATTCATAGTCCATGGGGGGTGGGGAGAATAAGTAAAAGGGGGGGGGGGAGCTACAATTGAAAGCTTCTATTGGGGTAAGGACCAAAGAAAAGAATCAAAGGGCAAGGGAGATCCAGGAAACATCAAGCAAAGTCTCAAAAAAAAACCAACAAAAAAACAGGGAAACATGCAGACTTATAGAGGATCTCAAAAAGGAATTTAAAAATCAAATAAGACAAATTGAAGGAAAAAGCAAAAGGAAAATATATTAGTTGTGTCAAACTATCAACTGGCTATCTGCATGGATTTCATCTCATGCCATTTGTACTTCCTGATTTAGAAAGAAACAAAAGACCATTTAACAATTAATCATTATTAACCAATAAATATTTATTACCATTGAGTTAAGTGGAGGGGAGAGAAAGAAGGTATATAAAAAGAGTATTTGCCTTCAAGTTTACATTTTCATGAGACTATATGTATCAATACCTTATTTTTGCAGAACAAATACATACAAATCTAAACAGACTGAATAAAAGCCAATTTTACCATCAGTTGTAAGATCTGTTTTCCTCAGAGAATTACATGTATTAAAACTACCAGAAACTTGGAAGATGAACCTGATGATTTATATTGCAATGATGAGGTTTAGAGAGACAAGGTAGCAAGGTAGAGCACCCAATTTGAAATAATGTTTCTGCTTTTTGATCCTAATTTCAGATCTACATGATATTGTTAATGATTTTTAATCTATCAAAAATGAAGTTGAATCTTTAGCTCTTTATACTAATAGAATGGAATCTGCTGTAAGGGAATACCAAAATATCTTCAAAACATGAAACTTCTCATGATAAGACATAAATATGAAAATTATTCTTAACACAACAATGGGGAATTGAAAGTGACAGTACCTGTGCTAGAATTACAACCCAGTTAAACCAAATACTGATGTTTTACTTATAAATAGAACAGTATAGACCCAAAAGAGAATTCAGCCCATTAAGAAAATATTTAAAGGAAAGAACAGATTCCAAGAAAGACAGGCATGGTAAGATAACCATTAGCTCAGAAAAATAGTTTTCTTAATACATATGCCTATTAAACTTGGTTTATTAAAAAATTCTTTAAGACAATAGAGAAAAGTGGTAAAAGTTTTCTTCATTTGTATTTGAAAAATAAATTTCCAAGAACTAGTAAGGGTAAAATCAGTGCGAGAATATTGAGTTTTTAAATAGGAAAAATGATGAATTTAAAATATTTTAAAGAATTGAATAAAAATGAATAACTAGAAAAAAAACTTTTAAAAGTGAGCAAAACTTTTTTTTTAAAATCATAAGGCAGCGCTTTTTTAAAAAAAGTTGCTATCATTTGTTTTTTATATCATATTTCTTTTCCAAATATAACCCACTTCTCTACATAGGGAGCTATCATTGCTTGTAATAAAAAAAAAAAAGTCTCCAAAATTTTAAAGGTGGTGGTGGTGAAGCAGTCCAGCAAAAATAATATATAAATTGAGTGTGACCATAGATATAATGCCCCACATCCATAATCCCATACAATGGAAAAAGAAGATAACTTTTCTCTAAAGCCAAATTTGATGATTATAATTAGATAGCAGTCAACTTTAGCTTTTTGTTTCTGTACTATTTCCATTGTCATAATTATTTTTATGTTGTATTCATAACTCATTTCATTTTGAATCAGTTTATAAAAATCTTCCCTTGCTTCATTGTATTTTTCATATTTATCATTTCTTATAGTGGAGAATATTCCATTACATTTATACAATATACTAATCCATTCTCCAATAAATAGATGGGTATCTATTCTGTTTCCAATTCTTTGCTACTACAAAAAATATTGCTATAAATATTTTGTTGTATATGGGAACTTTCTATTTTTGTAATTTTGGGTATATATTTCTAATAGCTGGATCTCTTGGTCAAAATGTATGAAAATATTAGTCATTTTCTTACCATAACTTCAATTTGATTTCCAAAATAGACCAATTCATAGCTTTTGTCCATCTTTCCAAAATCCCTCATTAATTAACATTATTTCCTTCTTTTGTCATTTTTGTCAGAAGGTTGGCCATGAGATGAAACTTCAGATTTGTATTTATCTTATTGTTAATGACTAGAAGTCTCTTTTGAAACAGGATGGCTCTTGGTCATATACTAGGTGTCTCAAAAGTTTTAAGTGCAATTTCAATACTTAGCTTAAAATTGTACTAAAATTTTGGGGATACACTATAATTGTGTTCATTCTTTATGCTCTTGGATATAAAGTTCTAATCAGAGAGATTTAATGACAAAGATTCAAGGCAGAAAATTACCAAGAAAGGGTTCATGATCTTGCCAAAAGTTAAGAGTTGTAATATATCATCCAAGCTACTTCGAATATTTACAACTTAACTTGTATCCATAAAAACTTAAGCACAGGGAGTATTTCCACTAAAAAAATCTCTGTCTAAAAAAATCCTGTCTAAAGTTAAATCTGAAGTGAGCACAAAGAATATATTTCACCTATTTTGATGGGTATGGACTGAAAAAAAACTCTTGTTCTTTATGTTGTTTAATATTGTAAACAGTTCTGCCTCTTAAAAAAAAGAAACAGTGGAAGGAAAAACTTGTTCTAAGAAAGCTTTGAGACCCAACTAAGAAAAGTAATCCTGAGGGCATTTAAGGATGATTTGGAAGAAGGACAACAAACAAATGAAGAAAAGACTTATAATGATTTTAATAGTTTTTTTGAATTGACATAGCTAGGGGAACTCCCATGTTTAGAACATAAAATCACAGTTCTGGGTCCATGGAGGAAGTGAGAATGACAGTTAAGAAAACAAAAACAGGAAAAGTGATTAGAAAAGACAAAGGAATGACCACTTTGGTGGTGAACCAGTTTTAAAGGTACTGATGGTTGGATTTTCAGTACATCTGAAGGAAGATTTTTTTTTTAAATTCAGACTTCATTATTAATCAACAAAGGTAATTGAGAGAACATCAGTAACTACCAATCCTATTTTCCATCTATTTAATATTCATGAATTTAATCTCCAAATTTATCACAGGTTCTTCTATTAAATTTTAGAAAGAAGATGTAGACTTTTATGAGTAATAGTCCATGGCATACTATTTGCCATCATACAAATATCTGACAAAAGTAAAATATATCATATCTTATGGTATAGCAGAACCCAAGTTACCATAAAGGCTCTCACAGAATCCCATAATTTTAAAATTAGAAGGGACTTCAATAGGATCTAGTTCAATCCATTCTTGAATAGAATACCTGCTAAAATATACACAGAAAGTGACTCTACTTAGAGACCTCCAATGAAGTGGAACCCAGTAAATTCTAACGTATCCCATTCACATTTGGACAGCTTAAATTATTAGGAACTTTTTCTTGATATGAAGTCTAAATGATCTTCAACACTTCAGTCCTCTCAATCCTATGCAGGAAGGCAATCAGAACAAGTCTTCCATGTGATATGCCTTCAAATACTTAAAGATAGAGCTATTTTTCTTCAAACCCACCCCCCTCAACCCTTCTCTTCTTCATACTAAATTACATTCCTAGTTCATTCAACATATTTTATCAACTGAAGGCTCATCACAATCCTGGTTTCTCTCTTCTGAACACATTCCAGTTTATCAATCTATTTCTTCAATTGTGCTGTCTACAACTGAACAAAGTACACAAGATAAAACCTAACTAGGGCAGATTTTAGAGGGACTATAAAAATCTCCCCCAATGTAGGTCAACTGCATTATTTTTTTAAGCCCCATCCCAATGCTAACTCATATTGATACATCCTTTTCAGATAAACTACAAAGTAATGATGCCTGTGTGGTCTATGCCTGGGAAGGTTTTTTTTTAATCCATGTATTTATTCCTAATGAATTTCAATTTATAAGATTCAGTATAATGATCTTAGTTCAATGCACTAAGTTCTAACTAAATACCTCTTAATAACAAACATAAATTTCAGAATGTACTTTTTTCAGAGATTTCAGAATGTACTCATTTGGATTGAAATCAATGGATTCAGAAATCCTTAATGGATATTTTATAAGTAATATAACTAAGAATGAAGGTAAAAATTTAGTAACCTCTTAAATAAAAACACAAGAAAAATATGTTGGGTTTTTTAAAAATAGAATTTATTCCCATATATCTCTATTCTTTCTTCCCCTCTCTGCACTGTAAACCTTAAATTTTCTCAGACTTATGAATGTTGGAAATTTCCCCATTGGGGAATCTTCTACTTAAAAAAATTCCCTAGCAGATAGTGAGAATTCTACTTAAGTGTGAAAACTCCTTGCCTTGGGAATATCCCTACTCCACCCTACTTAAGACTGCTTTAGGACAGAAAACTCCTTCAGAACAATGAAAGTGCTTTGATCCATGTTTATGGAAGGGACAGGAAGTTCTTTGAGTCATGACTGTTTTAGAATTGATACAATGGGATACTAAGTACCTATAAAGGTGGGGCAACTTGTAAACTACTTAAACCTAAAAGGGTGATAACTTATTCAGAGGTTTTTTCTAATGAAATTTGTCAACACAGCAGCATTTTTCCCTGACTTTCTAAAGAGATTAAAACTACTCAGCTGTGAATTCAAAATGGGCTGTCCTTTAGAAACATCTACAGTGATTGGTAGATGTAAGGACTTAGGGGAGGTGACAGAGGAGATTTTGCCCTTAAAAACAAGAGCTTGGATCTCATTCAGGGATCTCGATTTCTGACTCTCATTCTGAAGGAGAGCTCCTAGAGGAGCTCCTCTGAGGGGCTCTGTCCCTCTGGGGTAGGAGCTCTGGAGGCTCTTGAGAGAGGCCCTTTGAAACAATCTCTGGCTGGAAGACTCTTTGAGGAAGGACGCTGGCCTGGTGTCACTAGTATCCTTGTTTAGTCAGACCTTGTGGTGAGTGTTAAAAAACTGACTGATTTCTCTTTTAAGACTCAGGTCTAGGCCATATTGGCTTGAGGCCCTTCATACTTATTTTATTCCTTTCTTACTCTCTCTCTTTTTCTTTGATTACTCATTGTATTGTTCATTAAAATCTCTATAAAACCCAATTGACTTGGGTATTTGAATAATTGGGAATATTTCCCTGGCGACCACCTTATATTTGATTTTAAACCCAAGACACTGTAGTGAAACATATTTCTGTGGTCAAATTTACTCACCCTCTCTTATATCTATCACAATTTATATCTTCCACTATTTTAATCACTACAGTTTAAGACCTCAACCATTTTTAAATCTCACAGCACCACAGAAGGAATCACCTGATAAAAAGATGTGAAAATCTAAATTATGTCTTTGGGGTTTTTATTTATCAATTCTATCTCTGAAGGTGGAAATTCACAAGTCATTCTTCAAATATTAATTCTGTGGCTATATATAATGTTATCTTTCCCTTATTTTATATCCTACTACTTTGATAAAATTATTGACAGTTTCAACTAACTTTTTTTTAGAATCTAGAATATTCCATATACATCATCATATCATCTGCAAAAAAAAGTTTTATTACCCCTTTGCTCATTCAGATTTCTTCCATTTCTTTTTCTTCTCTTTATAGTATTTCTAATACTGTATTAAATAATATTGATAATAATAGTGATCCTTGTTTCATTCATGATCTTTCTGGGAAGGCTTCTAGTTTATTCCCATTATAAATAATACTTGCTGATAGGTTTAGGTAGATGCTTCATGTCATTTTAAGAAAAAAGTCCATTTATATCTATGCTTTCCCATTTTAAGGGGAATATGTGTTGTATTTTGTAAAAGACTTTTCTCCATCAATTGATATAATCAAATGTTTTTGTTATATTTGCTATTAATATAATCGATTATGTTGATAGTTTTCCTTATATTAAATCATCCATCCATTCCTAGTATACATTCTATTTGGTCACAATATATAATCTTTGTGATATATTTTTGTAGTCTCCTAGATAGCATTTTATTTAGGATTAATATTATATTTGTATGTTCTTGTAGAGCATACTCAGCACCTGTTTTATGCCTTACAATATTTGTTTATTGATTCAGTATCAATTAATAAACACTATTCTAAGATTTATACTAGTTTCTGTCATTGTGTTATGCAAATGATGAACAAAAAAGGATGATTATAAATGATGATTGTAAAAGATGGTAAAGAGAAATGTTCAGGAAAAAAAGAGTGATTTTAAAATGCTGATAGGACTATTACTCTCTAAAATAAACAAGAGAAAATGTAACTGGAAATGCTATCATACTAAAATAAATGAATGTTTTTTTTCCATCTCTGAGGGAGTCAAGAAAAGGGATTCCATCGGCTTATCGTTCCTATTTTCCAGAAGGAAGAGTTTGACTGAAATTAACTCAAAAGAGTCCCTTAAATTGTATTTTGATGCTAAAAAATTCAATAATTTCAATTTTTAGCTACTTATGGCTGAAAATGACTTAATTATTTTTGTACTATAATTTACTATAGAATTATAAGGATAATAGCATAAAAATATCCTAGAATAACACTTTTAAAAGAAAAGACAAGTTTCATTCAATAATTCTGGTGTTACACACTAACTTAGCAAAAGATTTAAATGGGGAAAGGAAGGAAGCCACCTGCACCATGCCAAACCAGTAACCACATAGAGTCAATAACAGGTCTTGCTATTTTCAAACACTAGCCTTTTCCGGTCTCACTAAAAACAGCTTTCACATTTTAATTCCCAAGCACTTCATAATAAGGAAAACTGGCAGGGAATCAAAAAAACTTAAATAATAATTAAATTCCAAATTTTGATCTATAAACATTATCTCTCCCATTTTCTTTCTCTTTTTCACATTTAAAAGTTTCAAATACTCAATTTTGGGGCCTTCAATTTATGATCTAAGAGGATGGGGTTTTTGAGTTAAACCCACTCCTGCAATATAATCACTGTTTGTATTTGTAAATGGCTGTCCTCTTCAATCACTTTGCAAATAAATACAATTATCAGTATCTTGTCAGATCAGTTATGTCTATATGTCAGTTTTTGGATATCTAATTTTTAAAAATCAGCACATTTAAAAACAAAACTGTTAATAATGCAAATATCAACTTGTAGAACTTGAAATAAAATTAACAGAACAAAATATATTGGGAAATAAGCATGAGGCTTTCAGTCTTTCAGAACTCAGCTTTGTAAGTTTGAAAGTCAGAAAAAGGCAATTAGGTAGTTCCCACTAATTTGATTTCAAAGCTAATATCTTTGAAATTATATAGAAAGATTTCTCCACAAACAAGCTAAGCTGATTAGCTCTATCTGTAGTCACTACATAAAACCAGTTGCTGACCCTGGTGCTGATGTTATAAACATTCATGATATAAGAAGATGAAACTGTTTTGTGATAATGACACAACTTTTGTTGCTGAGAGCTATTTATAAGAATTAGTAATTCCATTTATGTTGGCAGGAGCTTAGTTATGAAAAAGCCAATAAGAATTTAGTAGGGGACATCTGGGCTAACATGGCCTCAGAGTAGAATCAAGGGTCTTCTTCTCCTCACCAATGACTGATATAAATGCTTTAAAAGAACAAAATTCAAAATCAGATGAGTGAAGGGGCTCTAACATAGGGTACAGCCTTTAAGGTAGACAGTGATGGGGCATTTCCAAGCTATAAGGGGGTAAAATTATTCCTACAAAAGCGTGAGCTGATCACCCCTCCCCCACTCCAACTATCTCTTCAGAGTCACAGCAAGTGAGGGGCAATCTCTAGGTTGGGGGGGGGGGATGGATGAGAATACCACAGACTTACCCCTCAGAGCACTGAGACTTGGGATCCCAGGATGTTGAGAACACAGAGGTTGGTCGCAGAGATAGGACAGAGAGGGGCTGCCCACAGCAAACACAGCTAAGACTGAAAAATAGCCTCAGGACAAAAACCACTCTGTACTTCAATACACAGAAACCTACCTACCCTCCTCACTCAGACTTCTGACTAGGAAAGGAAGAAAAAACTAATACAGCAGTGGCCACCAACACGCAAGAATTATAATCCACAACTACAAAAAAAATAAGAAGAAGAAGAAAAAGACTTTGACCCTGGACGGAGAAAAACAGCAGTCTACAAAGGAGACAGCAGAGGGCTACAAACAAACAAACACATCTAAACTCTCCACATATACACACAAAATGGAAATTGGTCACAAGCTCTCGAGGAACTCAGATTTGAGTTTCTGAAGCAAGTAAAAAGTTGGAGTAACAATGGGAAGAAAAATGGGAGAAAGAAATGCAAGAAATACAAAAAGAAAATAACAATTTAAAAGACAGAATCTCCCACTTGGAAAAAGAATCCCAGAAATAAAATGAAATTATAAGCAAATTGGAGACTAGAACTGACCTGCTAGAAGCTATGAAAAGCAGGATAGACCAAACCAAAAAGGAAAATCAAAAGATCATAGCTGAAAACCAGTCTTTAAAGACTAGAATTGGGAAGTAGAAGCTAATGACCTCATAAGACAGAAAGAATTTTAAAAAGCAAAGTCAAAAGAAAGATGAAATAGAAAGAAACATGAAATATCTCACTGAGAAGATGACTGACTTGGAAAACAGGTCAAGGAGAGACAATTTGAGGATCATAAGTCTGCCTAAAAACCTAGAAATAAACAGAAACCTTGACATCATAATACAAGAAATTATCCAAGAAAACTGCCCTGTTATTCTTAAACAAGTGGGCAAAATAGACATGCAAAGAGTCCATAAATCACGCTCTACAGTAAATCCTCAAAAGACAACCCATAGGAATATAACTGCCAAATTCAAGAGCTTCCAAGCTAAGGAGAAAATATTGCAGGAAGTCAGAAAGAGAAAATTCAGATATCAAGGAGCACCAATCAGGGTTACACAGGATCTAGCAGCATCCATAGTAAAGAACCACAAAGCATGGAATATGATATTCAGAAAGGCAAAAGAATTGGGTCTACAACCAAGTATCACCTATCCATCAAAACTGACTATATACTTCCAGGGGAAAGTATGGGCATTTAGCAAAATAGATTTCCAAGTATTTGTAAAAAAAAAGATGAGAACTAAATGGAAAATTTGATGTCCAAATACAAAAATCAAGAGAAACATGAAAAAGTAAATGAGAGGTAAAAAAAAATTATTTTAAAGGCTTCAGTAAGGTCAAATTGTTTATATTCCTATATGGAAAAGTGTTATTTGTAACTCTCAAAAACTATTCACTATCATAGTAATTAGAAGACTTATTCTTAGGTAGAGGTTGGGGAACTAAGTGGTTTAAGATGATATGTAAAAATAAAGAAAAGGGGGGAGGAAATAGAAGATGGCACCAAAAGAAACTTGAAGGAAAAAGAAAAATAGGATAATTTATAACACATAAACGGGCACATGGGAGGGGAGGGGAATAATACTATTATAATAAGGAGAGGAAAAGAGGGGTAATAAGTAATACTTAAACCTTACCCTCAGTGGAATCAATTCTGAGAGGGAAGAGCCTCTAGTTCCATTGGGGTATCTAATTCTATCTTACCCTTCAGGGAAGTTGAGAGGGGAAAAACAAGGTGGGGGAGTGGGGTGGGGAGTACCAAAAGGGAAGGAAAGAGAGTGGTGAGGGAATTTAAGAGACCATAAAGAAAAATAAGAGGGGAATAAGAAGGGAGGGAGGTGGGAAGGGAAGTAAAAAAGATGGGGTTTAGGGGGACTGATTAAAAGCAAAACACTGGTATAGAAGAAAATAGTGAAAGAAGGAAGGGCAGAACTAGGAAAGGAAATCAAAATGATGGGAAATACACAGGTGGTAATCTTTAAATGTGAATGGGATGAACTCACCCATAATATGGAGGCAAACAGCAGAGCAGATTGGAAACCAAAATCCTATTATATGTTGTCTACAAGAAACACACATGAGGCAGATAGACACATACAGGGTAAAGGTAAGAGGCTAGAGCAAAATCTATTGGACATCAACTGAGAAAAAGAAGGCAGGAATTTCAATCATGATATCTGAAAAAGCCAAAGTAAAAATAGATCTGATTAAAAGAGACAGGGAAGGTAATTACTTCCTGATAAAAGTCAGTATAGAGAATGAGGAAATATCAGTACTCAGCATATATGCACCAAAAGGTATAGCATTCAAATTTTTAAAGGAGAAACTATTGGAACTTAAAGAGGAAATAGACAGTAAAACTATACTAGTGGGAGACCTGCACCTTCGTCTATAACATCTAGATAAATCAAACCAAAAAATAAAAAACCATCAAGTAACTCCTTAAGAAAAAATCCCCAGGGCCAAATGGATTTAAAAGTGAATTCTATCAAACTAAAGAACTACTAATCCCAATACTCTACAAACTGACAAAATAAGCAAAGGAGTTGTACCAAATTCCTTTTATGACACAAATATGGTACTGATTCCCAAGCCAGGCAGATCAAAAATAGAGAAATATATGTGGCAACAAATATGGCAATCTAGGTGATATGGATGAATACTTACAAAAATATAAATTGCCTAGACTAACAGAGGAAGAAATAAATTACCTAAACAACTCCATATCAGAAAAAGAAATTGAACAAGCTATCAAAGAACTCCCTAAGAAAAAATCCCCAGGTCCAGATAGATTCACAAATGAATTCTATCAAACATTCAAAGAACAACTAATCCCAATATCATACAAACTATTTGACAGAATAAGCAAAGAAGGAGTTCTACCAAATGCATTTTACAACACAAACATGGTACTGATCCTAAAGCCAGGCAGGTCAAAAGAAGAGAAAGAAAACTATAGACCAATCTCCTTAATGAATATAGATGTAAAAATCTTAAATAGGATACTAGCAAAAAGACTCCAGCAAGTGATCATGAGGGTTATTCACAATGACCAGGTATGATTCATACCAGGAATGCAAGAATGGTTCAATATTAGGAAAACCATCCACATAATTGACCATATTAACAGGCAAACTGACAAAAACCACATGATTATCTCAATAGATGGAGAAAAAGCCTTTGATAAAATACAACACCCATTCCTATTGACAACACTAGAAAGTATAGGAAAAGAAGGGCCTCTCCTAAAAATAATAAACAGTATATATCTAAAACCATCAGCAAATATCATCTGCAATAGGGATAAACTAGAGGCCTTCCCAATAATATCAGGAGTGAAACAAGGATGCCCATTATCACCTCTATTATTTAACATTGTACTAGAAACACTAGCAGTAACAATCAGAGAAGAAAAATAAATTGAAGGTATTAAAATTGGCAATGAGGAGACTAAGCTATCACTCTTTGCAGATGATATGATGGTTTACTTAAAGAATCCTAGAGAATCAACCAAAAAGCTAGTCGAAACAATCAACAATTTTAGCAAAGTTGCAGGATACAAAATAAACCTGCATAAGTCATCAGCATTTCTATATATCTCCAACCCATTTCAGCAGCAAGAATTAGAAAGAGAAATTCCATTTAAAATCACCCTAGACAAAATAAAATACTGAGGAATCTATTTGCTGAGACAAACACAGGAACTATACGAACATAACTACAAAACACTCTCCACACAATTAAAACTAGATCTAAACAATTGAAAAAACATTGATTGCTCATGGGTGGGATGAGCTAACATAATAAAAATGATCATCTTACCCAAACTTATTTACTTATTTATTGCCATACCCATCAAACTACCAAAAAACTTTTTTTACTGAATTAGAAAAAAAATAACAAAGTTCATTTGGAAGAACAAAAGATCAAGGATATCCAGGGAAATCATGAAAAAAAAATGCAAAGGAAGGAGGACTTGCAGTCCCAGATCTTAAACTATACTATAAAGCAGTGGTTATCAAAACAATTTGGTACTGGCTAAGAGACAGAAAAGAGGATCAGTGGAATAAACTTGGGGTAAATGACCTCAGCAAGACAGTCTATGATAAGCCCAAAGATCCCAGTTTTGGGGACCAAAACCCACATTTTGATGAAAACTGCTGGGAAAATTGGAATACCCTATGTGAGAGATTAGGTTTGGATCAACATCTCACACCCTACACCAAGATAAACTCAGAATGGGTGAATGACCAGAATATAAAGAAGGAAACTATAAGCAAATTAAGTGAACACAGAATAGTGTACTTGTCAGATCTTTGGGAAAGGAAAGACTTTAAAACCAAGCAAGAGCTAGGAAAAAAAAAACACAAAATGTAAAATCAATGATTTTGATTATATCAAATTAAAAAGGTTTTGTACAATCAAAACTAATGCATTCAAAATTAGAAGGGAAGCAACAATTTGGGAAACAATCTTCATTACAAAAACCTCTGACAAAGGTCCAATTACTCAAATTTATAAAGAGCTAAACCAGTTGTACAAAAAATCAAGCCATTCCCCAATTGAAAAATGGGCAAGGGACATGAATAGGCAATTTTCAGTTAAGAAATCAAAACTATTAATAAGCACATGAAAAAGTGTTCTAAATCTCTTATAATCAGAGAAATTCAAATCAAAACAACACTGAGGTATCACCTCACACCTGGCAGATTGGCTAACATGACAGCAAAGGAAAGTAATGAGTGCTGGAGGGGATGTGGCAAAGTTGGGACCTTAATTCATTGCTGGTGGAGTTGTGAACTGATCCAACCATTCTTGAGGGCAATTTGAAACTATACCCAAAGGGCCCTAAAAGACTTTCTGCCTTTTGATCCAGCCATAGCACTACTGGGTTTGTACCCCAAAGAGGTAATAAGGAAAAAGATGTGTACAAAAACATTCATAGCTGTGCTCTTTGTGGTGGCAAAAAATTGGAAAATGAGGGCATGCCCTTCAATTGGGGAATGGCTGAACAAATTGTGGTATATGTTGGTGATGGAATACTATTGTGCTCAAAGGAATAATAAAATGGAGGAATTCCATGGGGACTGGAACAACCTCCAGGAATTGATGCAGAGTGAGAGAAGCAGAACCAGGAAAACACTGTACACAGACTGATACACTGTGGTACAATCAAACATAATGGACTTCTCCATTAGTGGCAATGCAAGGATCCTGAACTACTTGGAGGAATCTACGAGAAAAACCACTATCGACATTCAGAGGAAACACTGAGGGAGTAGAAACACTGAAGAAAAGCAACTGCTTGAATTACATGGGTTGAGGGGATATGGTTGGGGATGTAGACTCTAAATGAACATCCTAGTGCAAACATCAACAACATGGAAATAGGTTCTGATTAAGGACACAAATAATATCCAATGAAATTGCACGTTGGCTATAGGAAGAATGGGTGGACTGGAGGGAGGGAAATAATGTGATTATTGTAACCAAGGAATAATGTTCTAAATTGACTAAATAAACCTATTCAAATGGAAAAAAATAGAGAAAGAAAACTACAGACCAATCTCCTTAATAAACATAGATACAAAAAATCTTAAAGTCAAAAAGCCTCCAGCAAGTGAACATAAGGGTAATTCACTATAATCAGGTGGGATTTTTATCAGGAATGCAAGGATGGTTTAGTATTAACAAAAACATCCACATAATTGGCCAGATCCACAACCAAACCAACAAAAAGGATATGATTATCTCAATAGATGCAGAAAAAGCATTTGACAAAATATAATACTCATTCCTATTGAAAACACTGGAAAGTATAGGAATATAAGAGCCTTTCCTAAAAATAATAAATAGTATATGTTTAAAACCATCAGCAAGCATTATCTGCAATGGGGACAAATTAGAAGCCTTCTAAAAAAGATCAGGAGTGAAACAAGTATGTCCATTATCACCTCTATTATTTAAAATGGTTCTAAAAACACTAGTACTAGCAATTAGAGAAGAAAAAGAAATTGAAGGTATTAAAATAGGCAACGAGGAGACCAAACTATCACTATTTGAAGACGATATAATGGTCTATTTGGGGAGTCCTGGAGAATCAACTAGAAAGCTAGTGGAAATAATCAACAACTTTAGCCAAGTTGCAGGATCCAGAATAAACCCACTTAGGTGATCAGCATTTCTATATATTTCCAACACATTTCAGCAGCATGAGTTGGAAAGAAAAATTCCATTTAAAATCAACCTAGACAATATAAAATATTTAAGAATCTATTTGCCAAGGCAAACACAGGAATTGTTTGAATACAACTACAAAGCACTTTCCACACAATTAGAACTGGATCTAAACAATTGGAAAAACATTAATTGCTCATAGGTAGGTCAAGCTAATACAATAAAAATGAAAATCCTACCCAGAATAATTTGCTTATTCAGTGCCATACTTATCAAACTACCAAGAAACTTTTCTACTGAATTAGAAAAAATTATTAAGAAGTTCATTTGGAAGAACAAGGGATCAAGGATATTAGGGGAAGTAATGAAAAGGGATGTGAAGGATAGTGGCCTAGCAGTGCCAGATCTCAGACTGTACTAAAAAGCAGTGGTCATCAAAACAATATCATACTGGCTAAGAGACAGAAGGGAGGATCAGACTTAGGGTGAATGACTTCAGGAAGACAATGTATGATAAACCCCAAGATCACAGATTTTGGGACAAAAATCCACTGACTGTTGGGAAAATTTGAAAACAGTATGGAGAGATTGGGTTTAGATCAACATCTCACACCCCACACCAAGATAAATTCTGAATGGGTGAATGACTTAAATATAAAGAAGGAAACTATAAGTAGATTAGGTGAATATAGAATAAATAGTATGCCTGTCAGATCTATGGTAAAGGAAAGGTTTTAAGACCAAGAAAGAGAGAGAATACTGTAAAATGTAAAATGAATATTTTGATTACATTAAATTGAAGAATTTTATACATACAACACCAATGCAACCACATTTATAAGTGAAGTAAAAATTTGGGAAAAATCTTTATAACAAAAACCTCTGACAGAGGTCTTATTGCTCAAATTTATAAGGAGTTGGATTTTTACAGAAGACCAAGTCATTTCCCAATTGATAGATGGGCAAGTGACATGAATAGGCAATTTTCAGATAGAGAAATCAAAGCTATCAATAAGCACATGAAAAAGTATTCAAAATCTCTTATAATTAGAGAGATGCAAATCAGGATGGCTCTGGGGTGCCGCCTTACACCTAGCAGATTGGCTAATGTGACAGCAAAGGAAAGTAAATGTTGGAGGGGATGTGGCAAAATTGGGACATTAATTCATTGCTGGTGGAATTGATCCAACCATTCTGGAAAGCAATTTGGAACTATGCCCAAAGGGCACTAAAAGAATGGCTGCCCTTTGATCCAGCCACACCACTGTTTATATCCCAAAGAGATCATATAGAAGATTTGTATAGAAATATTTATAGCTGTACTCTTTGTGGTGGCAAAAAAATTGGAAAATGAGGGGATGCCCTCCAATTGGGGGATGGCTGAACAAATTGTGGTAACTTTTGGTGATAGAATACTATTGGGCTAAAAGGAGTGATGAACTGGAGGAATTTCATGTGAACTGGAACAACGTCCAGGAGTTGATGCAGAGTGAAAGGGGCAGAACAAGGAGAACATTATATACAGAGATGGATACACTGTGGCACAATCGAATGTAATGGACTTCTCTACTAGCAGCAATGCAACGATCCAGGACAATTCAGAGGGACTTATGAGAAAGAACACTATCCACATCCAGAGACAGAAATGTGGGAATAGAAACACAAAAGAAAAACAACTCCTTGATCACATGGCTCGATGGGGATATGATTGGGGATATAGACTCTAAACGATCATCCTAGTGCAAATATTAATAATTTGGAAATAGATCTTGATCAATAATACATGTAAAACCCAGTGGAATTGCTCATTGGCTATGCGAGGGGAGGGAAAGAATGTGAATCATGTAACCATGGAAAATATCCTAAACTAACTAACTAAATAAATAAATAAATTTAATATTTAAAAAAACAACACCAAACAAACAAATTATAGTGTGAAATTTTAATGGCATACTATGGTGCTTTAAGAAATGATAAGCAGAAAGATTTCAGAAAAACTTATAAACTAAATGAACTGAAGAAGAATGAAGTGAGCAGTAGCAGGAGAACTTTGTTCTCTTTAATAGTAACACTATGTAGTGGCAGATAGGTGGCTCAGCAGATAGAGCCAAACCTGGAGACAGGAGGTCTTTGCCTCAAATATGGCCTCAGATACTTCCTGGCTATATGATCCTGGGCAAGTCACTTAACTTCCATTGCCTAGCCTGGAGAGCTCTTCTGCCTGGGGACTGATACTCAGTTTCAATTCTAAGAAATATGGTAAGGATTTAATATGGTTATCTGAGGGTTCCTCAGGGCAATTCAGAGATAGTTGGATTAGTGTTACACACCTGCAACACATGGACTCGTTTTTTTAAAGGATTATAAATTGGCATCTTATTTCTTAAGTTCAAGAATAAGCTATTAACAATAGGTTACCAGCTGGAACAGAATCTATTATGCTTCAGCTAAAGGGGGTAGGGGTAGCAATCATGATTTCAGACAAAGCAAAAGCAAAAATAGATCTAAGTAAAAGAGATAATTAAGGAAACTACATTTTGATAAAAGTTACCATAGACAATGAAGTAATATCAAAATTTCCTATAGCAAGTTTCTCTGATAAAAGGCTCATTTCCCAAATATATAGGTAACTGAGTCCAATTTATAAAACCATTCTCCAATTGATAAATGGTCAAAGGACATGAAAAAGGCACTTTCAGAAGATTTAAAATCTAAAGCAAATATAATCATATAAAATGCTGTAAATCACTATGATTAAAGAAATGCAAATTTAAACAACTCTGAGGTATCAAATTGCACATCTATCAGAAATTTCAAATGTTGGAGGGATGAGGGCATTTATAGTAGGTCTGTATGCAGGGTATCTCCATCTGGAGATATCCCTTTGGTACCAATTCAAGGCCAGCCATTTTAATGGAAACTGTAATCTCACATCAAAACAAATATTTCCTCCTGTGGCACATATCAAAACCCAACCATATAATTCTATCTCCTGAGAGTCTTACTCATATTCTCTCAGATGTCCTCCCTAAAGAACTGCCTAATATGAAAGAGGTTTTCTACTAAGATTTTTAACATTTGAATTGCCAATTCAGAAGTTGGACTATAAATTAGTCAATAAGCATTTATTAAGCACTTACTATATGACAAGTACTATGCTAAGTGCTGGGGATACAAAGAAAGGTAAAAATATGATATGATCTTTTCTCTAAATAAGTTCACAATCTAATGGAAGAGACAACATGTAAACAATTGTATACATATAAACAAATACAGAATAAATATAAGGTAATTTGTTACCTTTAACTTTTGATAGATGACTGGCCCACCTCCTTTTCTAGATATCTACTTTCTGGATAATATTTACTATAGGATGGATGCAGTATAATATAATGCATAAAAGTTCTAGACTTGAAGTCACAAATGCCAACCTTGTTTCAAATCATACCTCTGAGACTTATTAGCTATGTAAGAGGGACAATAATAACCAGTAGTGCCTGACTAACAGAGTTGTTGTGAAACGCAAATGAGAAGATATAAAAAATAGCACTTTGCAAATTTTATAGCACTATATCAATATTAGATATTATTATTACACGATATTTTACAGCAAATTGTTTTATGCTGTAACCTACTTATGCCCATCACAAATTCTGATATTGCCATTTGGATGAGTCACAATTTTGTCTGTTCAGAAATTTAGGTGTTTTAGCATCACTGGAAAAATACTGGCATTAAAAAAAGGTTTATTTCAGATAATAGTTTAGGATTAATGAAACTGATGGAAAGTTCCCCAAATCCAATTCAATATGTTTCCTTCTTATTTAATTGAGTCAACTGTATTTTTCTTAGTGACTAGCTCAAGATGCAGTTCATCCAACTTTATACTGATATATATCTGAGCATAGTTTCCACCTGAATATTTGGATCACTGGCAAAAACCTAGCATGGTAAAAACCAGATTTATCATCTTATCCCCAAATTTGTTTTTTCTCCTCTTCATTTCTGTTTGTGGCACTAGTCTCCACTTAGATACCCAAGCTTTGAAACTTTTAGAATCATCTTGCATTCATTCTTCTCTCCTATAACCAATATCTAATAAGCTATAAATTCTATTTTATCTAAAGGTACAATCTCACTGAAAACAATTAAATTCTTTCTATTGCTAATGCTACTACCTGAAATTAGACGGTTTACTGTCTACATGACAGTATTCATCCTATACATCTGTTAGAATAATTTTCCTAAAGCATAATTCTGATGATCAAATCCTTCCCACCCATCTGCCACCAGAAACAAACTTCACCAACACTGCAACAGTTTTTAATGATTTCTATTTCTCGTGATTTAGTGAATATATTCATTCAATTGGCATGCAAAATCTACCATAATATAACCCCAACCTCCTTCAACAACTTTTTTTCTTAAAATGATACAAAGCAGGGGCAGCTGGGTGGCTTAGTGGATTGAGAGCCAGGACTAGAGATGGGAGGTCCAAGGTTCAAATCTGGCCTCAGGCACTTCCTAGCTTTGTGACTTTGGGCAAGTCATTTAACCCCCATTATCTAGCCCTTACCACTCCTCTGCCTTAGAACCAATACATATTGGTTCTAAGAGAGAAGGTGGGGGTTTTAAAAAAATGATAGGAAGCATTTCCCTAAAACTATCATCAAGTATTATTTGTAATAGGGATAAGCTAGAAGCCTTCCCAATAAGATCAGGAATGAAACAAGGATGCCTATTATCACCAATATTATTTAATATGAGTGTTAAAAATGCTAGCAGTAGCATTTTGAGGAATCAGAATGGGCAAAAACATAATAAAGCTATCTCTTTTGCAGAAGATATGATGACATATGTGGAAAATTCTAATGATTCAACTAAAAAGTTAGTTGAAACTATCAATAATTTTAGCAAAGTGGCAGGATATGAAATAAATCCACATAAATCATCAGCATTTTTATTTATCAACAAAGACCTTAAGAAGAGGTAGAAAGAGAAATCCCATTTAAAATAACCAAAGAGAGAGAATACCTGAAGTATATCTGCCAAAACAAACCCAGGAAATACATGAACATAATTAAAAAACACTTTTTAAACAAATAAAGTCATAGCTAAACAATAAGCATTTATTAAACATCTACTATACTGTGCTAGGTCCTGAGGATAAAAAAAATAACAAAGTTAAAGTATCTGTTTTCAAAAATCTTATATTCTATCAGGTGAGAAAATAAGTACATATAGGTTGAAAGAAAATAAATTAAGTAAATGCAAGATAGAGTGAGTAGTCATAGTGTGGAGGATCAGGAATGACTTTATGTAGAAAATGGTGCTTGAGGTGAGTCTCAAAGGAATTTATGGATTCTTTGAATTAGAGGGAAAGAGGGAATGCATTCCAGGAATGGAGAACAACCAGTACAAAGGCATGATGATGGAAGATGGATTTATGGATAGGTAACAAAAAAAAGGCTAGAAAGATAAATTTGGGTCAGAATACTTTTAAAAGTAAAACAGGAAGTTATGTGTACATTACTGTTCCAACCTATTTTCTACTACTCTCCTTCATGTACCATATGTCTAAATAAAATGTGAGTGCTTGCTGTTCCTCAAATATGCTCAGGCTTTCCTAACTCTGAATTTTTGCTTCTACTGTTCCACCAAGACAGCCTTCCTTTCATCTTCCTACAAAACTTTACTTGTTCATTTTCTCTCTTTCTTTTAAGAAGCAGCTAAAATGCCATTTTTTTCCATGAAGCATTTCTATATGATCATCTACCATTACTTTTATATTTCTATAAATATACTTTCACATTCTATTCTATATTATGTTTCGGAAATAATTAAGCTTCTGTGACTTCAAGAGGATATTATTACCTCACTTAATAATAATTAGTCAGTCCTTTTTTGAATACTATAATTTTTCACTTAACTGCAATTTCAGTGCTCTTTCAAATACACCATGCTGGCTGTGATGCAATTATCTATCATGATGCACATTCTTATATATGCACCCACACATAAATATACACATGTATATATGTAATCTAAGAGAAATTTCAATAAAAATAATTATTAACATAAACTTAAAAGGAAGTGGAGTGGCAAAATGGAATTGTGAAATAGACACAAGTTTCACCTTATTTATTTGGCGACCTTATGTGGAATGTAGTCAAGAACCAAGAGTTAAGCAAAAAAAAAAAAAAAGAAAAAAAACTCAATTGTCAAAACTTGGTTTGAAAGGTAATAAAATGGTAAATTTCAAGACTAAATTCAGTTTAGTCTGTATATTGCATAAGTCAGACATATAGCAAACACAAGGGGACACCATAATATTTAGAACTGAAATAGACCTTAGATGCCATCTAATCTAATTCCTTCATTTTATAGATAAGAAAATTAAGGCTTAAGGAAAGGAAAGACTTGGTCTAAGTCATACTGGTAATAAAGCAGACCCAGGATTTATACTCATCTTCTGAATCCAAATCTATTCAACTTTATCATCCCATTTCATTGCCCAGTACTATTATTAATTTAGAAGTATTTATTCAGTACCTACTATATAGGAAGCAAAAGGTTCTTCTTTGAGACTAAAACCTATCATTAACTGCTGAACTGTTCACTCAGATTACGAAAGTCACAAAATAAGAAAATGTGTATCTGGCAAAGTAAGTAGGGTAGAAAATTCTTGTTAACAATTTTCACAGTATAGCTTACTGATGACTATTTCTCTCCTGTTGGTATAGTGGCAAATTCAAAAGTTCATATGTGTCCATAAAATATGGTAAGCCTATAATATTTTAGATCTATATGTTTTAAAGTAGATAAATCTTTAAAAGCTATGGTTCTATTTTACAAGCATCTTCTCTAGTTCAAGGAAAAAAATTAAATCTTACCTATTTGAAGAGATATTTATAGAACAAAAATCATGTGAATAAATGATGATATATTAACATTTACTTCATTTACCATGAAATCATCTCCCTATGAAAAAGTTACCTATAATTTATAGTTCAATAAAAACATAAGTTGTTTTAAAGTTTTATTTTTTTTATTTAAAAACTTTTATTTAATTAATTTAGAATATTTTTCCATGGTTACATGATCCATGTTCTTTCCTTCCCCTCCCATTGCTGACACACAATTCCACTGGGTTTTACATATGCCATTGATCAAGATCTATTTCCACATTATTGATATTTGCTCTAGGGTGATTGTTTAGAGTCTATATCCCCAATCATATCCCCACCAACCCATATGATCAAATAGTTGTTTTTCTTCTGTGTTTTTATTCCCAGTTCTTCCTTTGCATGTGGATAGTGTTCTTTCTCATAAATCCCTCTGAATTATCCTGGAACATTGCATTTCTGATAGTAAAGTCTATTACATTCAACTGTGCCACAGTGTATCCATCTTTGTATATAATGTTCTCCTAGTTCTGCTCCTTTCACTCTGCATCAACTCCTAGAGGTCGTTCCAGTTCAAATGGAATTCCTTCAGTTCAGTACTCCTTTTAGCACAATAGGATTCCATCCCCAACAGATACCATAATTTATTCAGCCATTCCCCAATCAAAGGGCAACCCCTCATTTTCAATTTTTTTTTTTGCCACCACAAAGAGCCAGCTATAAATATTTTTCTACAAGTCTTTTCCCTTAAGATTTCTTTGGGTATAAATCCAGCAGTGTTATGGCTGAATTGAAGGGCAGGCAGTCTTTTAGCTCCCCTTGGTCATAGTTCGAAATTGCCTTCCAGAATGGTTGGATCAATTCACAACTCCACTAGCAATGCATTAATGTCCCAATTTTTCCACATCCGCTCCAGCATTTATTGCTTTCCTTTGCTGTCACATTAGTCAATTGGCTAGGTGTGAGGTGGTACCTCAGAATTGTTTTGATGTGCATTTCTCTAATTACAATAGATTTAGGACACTTTTTCATGTACTTATTGATAGTTTTTATTTCTTTATCTGAAAACTGCCTATTCATGTCCTTTGCCCATTTATCAATTGGGGAATGACTTGATTTTTTTGTACAATTGATTTAGCTCCTTATATATTTGAGTAATTGCTCTTGGGTAGGATAAGCTAACATATTAAAACTGACAATCTTACCCAAATTAATTTACTTATTCAGTGCCATACTATCAAACTACCAAGAAACCTTTTTTACTGAATTAGAAAAAACTATAACAAAGTTCATTTGGAAGAACAAAAGATTAAGAATATCAAGGGAAATAATGGGGAAAAAATGTGAAGGAAGGTAGCTTAGCAGTGCCAGATCTTAAACTATACTATAAAGCAGTAGTCATCAAAACAATATGGTACTGACTAAGAAACAGAAAGGAGGATCAGTGGAATAGTCTTAGGGTAAGTGACTTCAGCAAGACAATGTATGATAAACCCAAATATCCCAGCTTTAGGGGAAAAAATCACTATTTAACAAAAACTGCTGGGAAAATTGGAAAACAGTATGGGAGAGATAAGGTTTAGATCAACACCTCATACACCAAGATAAATTCATAATGGGTGAATGACTTGAATATAAAGAAGGAAACTATAAGTAAAATAGGTGAATACAGAATAGTATACTTGTCAGATCTTTGGGAAAGGAAAGATTTTAAAAGACCAAGCAAGGGTTGTAAGAAATTAAAAAATGTAAAATGAATAATTTTGATTACATTAAATTAAAAAAGTTTTATACAAACAAAACCAATGCAACCAAAATTAGGAGGGAAACAAAAAAATTGGAGGAAATATAAGTTTTTAAGAAAAGGAATGATTTCTTTGTTTTTGCATCCTATGTATTTTATCTAGGGAAGATAAAGATCGCAAAATGATTGGCAGGATCATGTGGCTAGAATCTTATGAGCCTGGGAGTGTTGTAATCTTTGGGATTCAGTTGAAAGAGAAACATTGTAATGTAAATTTAATAGTCCTAATGAATGTAAAATAAGAGAAATTGCTGAAGAATATAAATTGAACACTAATAATGAAATTGCAAATGAGAACAATGATACTAAGATGGAGAATACAAGGACCAATGAGAGTAATAGAAAAGCTGATGATACAAAATCCTGGTAAAGTTATGCAATTCAAGCAGATATATATCCTTGGATGGACAGGAAATGATTAAGCTTTGTACTGATTTTACTGTGCTTGTATCAGTTCTTGAAACCTTACAACCTCCAAACACCCTGAACCTTATGTTTCTATAACTATAGGGGATCAGATATATGATCTTTTGGTGGATACTGGAGCCAGTAAAAATGTTTTGCAAAGCCTTCCTAAAGATTGTAAAGCTTTGGGATTGTGGAAGTGATTGGAGCTACTGGAAAACCAGAGAGAGTAGTAAAATTACAACCTAAAATGATAAATGTTAGGTCCTTTATTTGTGGAGCATGCATTTCTGTATGCCAGACTGCCCCATGAACCTTCTTGCTAGGGATTTACTGTGTAAATTACAAGCAACAATTCAATGTACTGACACTAGGAATATATCTCTGGGAAGAATTTCTGAAAGCTTTTCCATTGCTGTTCTTAGATTCAGTCAGTACAGAGAATGAGTTGGATTACATCTATCCTATTCCTGAGGATATCCAAGAAGATTTATGGTCAAAATCTTCCACAGATGTAGGTCTATTGTAACAGCTACTTCAGTAAGAGTGAGAACCAAGGAAGGACCAGTTCCTTGTGTTCCTCAATACCCCTTGAGTAAAGAAGCAGTAGAAGGTATCAGGCCTATCATTGAATCCCTAATTCAACAAGGGGTCATAATACCATGCTTCTCAGAGTATAATACACCTTTACTTCTGATGAAAAAGCCAAAGCTAGATCAAAATTACAAAATCATCTACAGATTGATCCAAGATCTGAGAGCTATAAACGATCACATAATAAAGACACATCCTATAGTACCAAGCCCAGCTGCTATAATCTCTTCCATCCCAAGTCAAGCAAGATATTTCACTATGGTAAATTTATGCTCAGCGTTTTTCTTGATACTGATTCATGAAGATTCTCAAAAGATCTTTGCTTTACATGGGAGAAAATACAGTAGACCTGGACTTGTCTTCCACAGGGATTCACTGATAGCCTAAGCCAATTCTCACAGATTTTGAACAGAGACTTTAAAACAATAACATTTAAGGAGAGTAAAATAGTACATTTTGTTGATATCCTCCTAGCATCACCACCTGCTAAAGTGTGCTTAAGGGATAGTAAGATTCTTTTGATTAAATTATACAGACGTGGGCATAAAATCTCTAAGGCAAAACTACAGTGGGTATAGTCTCACATTGAATACCTTGGATTTGTGCTGTCAGAGGGCTCCAGAAGTATCACTCAGAAAAGAATAGCTGATATCTAGAAACTGAGTGCACCTAAGACCAAGAAACAACTCAGAGCTATTCTTGGAACATCTGGTTTCTGTAGACAATTGATACCTGGGTATAGTTAAATTACTAAATGTAAATTACTAAATGTTTAACAGATCTAACCAGGAATACAGAAACAGAACCTCTGAAACTCAAATCTGAACATCTACAAACCTTAAGTAAGCTTAAGGAAGTGATTTTATCTGCACCAGCCCTTGGAATCCCAGACTATACTAAATCTTTTCAATTGTTTGTGAATGAGACCAAAGGAATTACTTCTGGTGTACTGACACAGACTTTAGGACAAAGTTATTGCCCAATTGGATGCTATAGTTGTCAGCTAGATCCAATTGCTGCTGGTGCAGTTCCTTGTCTAAGGTGTGTAGCAGCTGCAGCTGTGTTAGTCCAGAAGTCATCAGATTTAATTTTGGGATGTCCATTGAATGTATATTGTTCACATCAAATAGAAGCACTAATGAGCAAATTTCATACTCAAGCATAATCTGAACAACGAATATCTAAGTATGAAATTATACTTCTAGGTAGTGAAAACATTGAGTTGAGGAGGTGTAGTGTAGTAAATCCAGCTACACTTCTTCATGATTTGCCAAAGAATAGTGAACCATTACATGAATATGTAGAAGTAGTAAATCTAGTGGATATGCTTAGGATGGGCTTAAAAGACACTCTAATCAAAAATCCAGACTTGGTTTTATTCACAGATGGTTCTTCATATTTGGAATTCGATGTACAGTGCTGCAGTTGTCACAGAATTTGAGACACTGTGGTATGGATCATTACCTAGTAACCTTAGTGCTCAAGTTGCAGAGCTGGTCACTTTAAAGCAAGCATGTCTTCTGGCTGATGATAAAAGTGCGAATATTTATACAGACTCTCCTCATGCTTTTTCCATTTGTCATGCTACAGGAAAGATCTGGAAACAACAAGGTTTTATTACTGCATCAAGAAAACCAATTGCTCATGCAGAAATAACAACTGAATTGTTGGATGCTATCCAGAAGCCTAAACAGCTGGTGGTAATCCATTGTAGAAGTCACACTTATGGCAGGAATTCAGTCTCTAAAGGAAATCATAGAGCTGATGTAACTGTGAAATTTGCTGCTAAAAATGCTCCAGTGTATGTCATAAATTTATCAAGTATAGAATATGATGATCTAGAAAAAACTTCTGTAGACTCCGAAATACAAAAATGGAAGGAGAAGTTAGGAGCAAGAAAAGAACATGGAATATGGGTAGCAGATACTGGAAAACCATTGATACCAAAAGACCTGTATCCTATTTGTATCAAGCCATCCATACAAAAGGTCATTTTGGTCCTCAAGCTGTAATTGACACCATAAAGAGACAATAGGTAGTGCCTAGAATAAGTACTGTAGCAAATAAGATCTGTTCAAGCTGTTCTATTTGCCAAAAAATTCAATCAAGGGGCATTCAGACAGAAAGGTTTAGGTGGAAGACCTTTAGCATATTGTCCATTTAAGAGTCTTCAAACTCTTCAGTCAGGAAATATTTAGTCTTTTTGCCAAACAGAAATATAAGGCAGCTAAGGGCATTAGCACTTAAGAATATATATTGCTTTGTAAAATTTTATGAAAGAGAATGGAAAAACATTATAAGGAGTTTTGTCAAATGAGGAAATAAGAAGTGGAAGAAAGAAAACCAAAATGAATTCAAGAATAAAACTAGGAATGCACCAAAAATAAAAAATTGAAAAGATGTGTCAAGATTTCTATAGTTACTTTTCTTGTCAATGGCAGTGGGAAAAGTATTTGGATTCTAATATCATGGTCTCTGATGTGCCACCCATCAGAAAGTTAAATAGAATTTACTTGTGAACCTTAAAAATTTCTTAGACCCTACTTCATAAGTTTTGGTTAAGACCATCCCCATTTAAACAATGAAGGAACTTAGATCAGGAATGTGAGAGCTCTACTCCACCCCTACTTAAGCATACTTTAGGGGAAGAAACTCCTTGCTGAACAATGAAAAATACTTAAACCCATACTTATAGTAAGGCAAAAGTTCTTAAGCTGTGCCTATTTTTAGATTTAATACAAAAGGGTGCTAAGTACCTATAAAGGTCAGGCAACTTGTAAATTTACAAGAAGCAAAGATGTAAGAACTTACTCAGAGGTTTTTTCAGGTGTGAACTTAATCAAAAGTTTAAGCCTACTTAGGTGTGAATTAAGAATGGTCTGTCCTTTGGAAAAACGTCTACTGTGATTGGTAGATGTGAGAACTTAGGAGAGGTGACATAGGAGAAAATTCCCTTTAAAAGGAGGTCAGAAGCTGAGAGAAGCGGTCTCTCTCAGGACAGTCAGCTGGGAAAACTTGAATTGGAGGAGGCAGCTGGTGTCTCTCTGAACACTAGAATTTTGCTTGGGACAAATCTTGTGGTGAGTGGATTGAAAACTGACTGATCTCTCTCTTAGGGCTTGGGCCTGGGCTGGTCTGGGCTAGCCCGGGCAGGCCTATCTTTTTTCTATTATTTCCTTTTCTCTCTCTCTCCCTTTCATTAATTCCTAATTTGTATTAATTAAAATCTCTATAAAACCCAGCTGACTTGGGTATATTTCATATTTGGGAATTTTTCCCTGGCAACCTCCTTTATATTTTGATTTAAAACAAGACACTGTCTTGAAACCATATTTCTACGGTCACAATTTAAGTCAACCACTCTTTTATCTGCCACAGTTTATAACTCCCACTATTTTAATCTCTACATACTACGGCAAACATATCCCAGATTTTGAGAGTTGGAAGGGATCTTAGTAGGCACCTATCAAATCATACTTTCTTCAATATAAATAGCAAGTGTTCATGCAGCCTTTGCTTGAAGACTTCCAGTGAAGGCAAACTCATTCTCTTGAGACAATCAATTCCATTTTTGGATAGCTTTATTTGTTAACAGGTTTTCCCACTAAGTCTATAACAAAAAAGGTAACTTTGTCCAATGACTTTTTAATGCCAAACAAGATATAAAACAGGAAAATGTGTGTTCACTTATGGAGTTTAGCAATGTCATGAAGGATGTCCACTGCCTAGTTGAAATAAAAGTCAATCAGCATGCATTTAAATGACTGCTATATGCCGGTACAGGATAAAAAGGAAAGATTGATACTTTTGAGAGGGAGACTACTTGAAACTTATGTAATCAGAAATGGTTTCATGTAGAAGCTGGAATTTTAGTTCAGTTTTGAAGAAAGCCAAGGATAGCACTAGGCAGAGGTGGAGAAAGAATGCATATCAGAAATTAGAGACATACAGTGCTAAGGCATGAGGAGGGAGGTGGAGTGTCATGTGTAAACAAAAAGTTTGGTTTTGGGGACTGTAAAGTGTAGTAAAAAGAACATGACATAAAGAAGCTAAGGCCAGTTTTTTGAAGACCTTTAAAAGCCAAATAGAATATATGTCTTATTCTAAAGGTAACTGGAAATCACAGGAGTTAAATAAGTAGGGGAGTGACAGGGGAAGACTTGTGCTTAAGGAAAATTACTCTAGCAATGTCTAAAAAGTGAGTTATAATGGGAAAAAAATTTGAGGTAAGGAGAACAACTAGGAGGTCCCTGAAAAAGTCTAGACAAGCAGTAATGTCAAGACTTGAATCAAGATGTAACTTCACAGGAAAAATCAAACTCTGTGAGCTTACATCGGAGAATCTTCATTAGCACAGAGAGAAATACATGTGGATCTATCTAGATAGACAAATGTTTATTGAGGTTATATAAATGTATATATAGAGATATGTATATTTGTCTACAGAGAAATATACAACTGTGTATTTACCTGCTTGCCTATACATGATACAGAAACTGTGAATGGACAATGGACTGTCTCTGAATTGAATGGGAAATAGAGAGAGGGGTGGGTTATGGTTTAGAAATTTTTCAGTGCTTTTAGTGATCCAAGGTTCTAAATAAAACACTTTAAAATGTATTATCAATAAGTTTTTACAATAAACATAAATACAACCAACTAAAACTTTCTTAGTAAATATTTATATTGAAACTAATATTTACATTTTAACAGAATTTTTTCAATTATTCCTCCAGAAAGTTCTTTAGTCATTCTCACTTTCCTTTTTATTTGGTTGTAATATGTACTTAATTTCTACTTTTCTTTTCAATCTGCATTATCTATAATGCTTTTCAGCTTGTTTTATATACCTCATATCTGTTCAATTTAATTATAATTCTCTATTAGAGTCATGGAAAAATTGATTTAATTATTATTTTACTTTTTTATATTGACATCATTTCCAGTGTTTTGAGATTATATACAAAACTGCTATAAAGTTCATTGAATGCATAGCTGCTCCTTAGTTGTTTTTCTTTTTAAATGTCACTTTCAAGTATAAAACATGGAGACTTGAATCCAGGACTTCAATCCCCAGAAGTCCTTGCTCCACTTCCCCAGAATGCTTTGTAATATCACTGAATTCTCACCTAGGCCGAGATCGAGATGGGGTATTTAACCTGATTGGAAAGGCTTTTGGTTTCTTCTCTTCCTGTCTCCGCTGGCAAACAGACGCGTCTCATTATGTGAGTGAAATTTGGGTGGGCCTCATGGCCCACCTAGCACATGCTTCTCTTGCTTGTATTTTCTTTAACCCTTGACCTTTAATAAAGCTCATAAAAATAATACTCCTTGCAGAAAGAAACTAATTTCTACCTGCCTCAGCTTCCCCTAAATTTTAATCTTTACACAAGGCATATTACTATACATAAAACAATGGAGTTAAAGGACACATTTATTTTTATAGATTTTTACTGGGTAGCACCGATTTTCTTTCTAAAAAAAGTCCACAATTTTTCAATTTTACCAAATATGAATGAGTGTAGCTAGGCCTCTTTAATCTCAACATCATTTTCATTATTTTAATTTTTTTTTTTTGCTCTTTTGATGGGTTTAAGAAAGTATTCAGTATTAAGAAAATATATAATTTAAGGGAAAAAATCCCAACCACTACTATTTCTATTAATTTAATTTAATTATTTTAATTAGTGGTGGGTTGGGATTTTTTCCCTAAATGATTAATAAGATTTAGACTCAACACACAACAAAAAAATGACCACAGTAACATAGAGTTTGACAAACCCAGAGATCAAAACTCTTGAAAGAAGAATTTAGTATCTGTCAAAAACTTCAGGAAAACTGGAAAACAATATAGCAGAAATTAGGCATAGACCAGCACTTAACACTATATATCAAGGTAGAGTCAAAATGAACATGATTCAGAAATAAAGGGTGATATCACAAACAAATTAGGAGAGCACCAAATGGTTTACTTTTCAGACATATGGATAAGAGAAAAATTTGGATGAAAATAAGACCTAGAGAATCTAGTGTGATGTAAAATAAATAATTTTCCTACATTAAATTAAAAAAGGTTTTGCACAAAGAAAATCAATACAACCAATATTAAGAGGCAAAGAACTGTGAAAAAAATTTAAAGTGTCTGTTAAAAGCTTCATTTCTGAAATATATAGAGAACTGAGTCAATTTTTAAGAATGCAAAGCATTCCTCATGGTAAATAGTCAGAGAATATGAACAGGCTATTCTTCAAATGATTAAATTAAAACTAACGTTAGTTATATGAAAAAAATGCCCCAAATCATAATTAATTAGAAAAATGCAAATTAAAACAACTCTGAGATATCACCTTACACCCTCTGACTGGCTAACATGACAAATAAAGGAAAATGATAAATCTTGGAAGGATATAGAAAAACTGGAACACTAATATACTGTTCGTGGAACTGTGAACTGACAATCATTTTGGGGAACAATCTGTAAATATGCCCAAAGAGCCATAAAACCATGCATACCCTTTGATGCAGTAATACCACTAAGGAGATTAAAGATAGGGGGAAAGAACCTACTGTTAGTATAAAAAGGAATTCTTTATTCTTTTTTTAATTTAACAGAGGACCTTGAGGTCCTCTTACCATAGAGATGTGTAGGGATTACCCAGCCCACAGTGACAGAAAGTAGAAACCATAGAGACAGGAAGGACATAGACACAAGAAGTAAGGTATAAAAAGGGGATAAAAAGGGCCAGCATCAGTTGGCCGGTCAGTTAGTTGTCGACAGTTAGGTGCTGGCAGTTGTGGGGAAGTTGGCTGCTGGGAGTGTTGGATTGCTGGTCAGCATTTAGTTGCTGGAATATAACAGGCGAGCCTGAGCTTACTGAGAGGGCTTTTTGGATTTAGCCTTTAGAGGTCTTTTTGGCTTTTGGTTTGAGTGGTTGGGTTTTTTTTTTCTTTGTGTTTGGAGGTGATTGGTCCTTGTTGACAGACCTAATTCGTGTTGGTTTAAAATACTGTTGGTTTTGCTTGGGGTGGATTGGATTGGAATTTTGTGGGGTGGTTGTTATTAGCAGTCATTATATGTCATTATAGGTAGACATAGACAGTTTTAGGTAGTAATTATAGGTAGTTATAGGATAACTAGTATGGACATTAGGAAATTTTCTTTCTCTACCTCTTTCCTATATTTTCCTCCTTTACTATATTCTTTTCTAGCTCTTTTAATAAAACTAAATTGTTAATTGTTAAAAGCTGCTCTTTTATTTTTGTCAAAACCCTATTTTAATGCTTACAGTACAAAAACAGTAACAACAAGTCTTTTTGTGGTGGCAAAGAACTGGAAACTGAAGGACGTTCATCAATTGGGGAATGACTAAACAAGTTATGGTATATGATTGGAATAGAATACTACTGTGTGATAGGGAATGATAAAATATTAGAAAATAAAATATTAAAAATTGTATGAACATGTAATCTGGAAAACATAAAAAGAAGTGTTTAAGAATTTTTGTTTCCCCTTTTGAAAATGATCTATTGATGGACATAGCAAATATAGTGGAATAAAATTAGCATTTTTTTCCAAGCTCTCCAATAAGAAAGTTCATCAAAATGAATTCTACATGAAATCAAAATGAATTCTAATTCTTAGCCAAAAAAAAGTTGCAGGGAGTAATTTTTACAGACCTGGACAACTTGGGAAGACAAAAGAGATCTATGGACATTGGAATGGAGTTAGGAGTGCAACATAGGAGAAGCAAGACAGTCTTGAGACTTGAAGGTGGTGGCAGTAGCAACAGCACCTACAATAGCAAAATTACTAATAATACTCAGCACCCAGATGTGTAACAGGATTGAATATCATGTCAGAAAAAGATTGCTGGGGACCTCTGTGTTAGTAATGGGTGAAGGATAAGGTATGATTTGGCAATTCCACTGACCAAAACTGGTTTTGGATGCTTCCAGGGCAAAAAGTAGAATTGTGGTAAAAAGGAAACAGAAACTCTACCTGAGTCAGGACCAGAGTGCAGACCAGAAGAGCAGTAACCACATTTTCCCCCAGATTACACTATCTTGGAAGCACCAAAAATTTACAAGCCTCCAGACCTAGCTGTGAAAACAGTAGGACATAAAATCCTGAAGCTCAAGAAATCAATACTCAGTTCTAAGAGGTAGTTACAATCTAACTCTAAGATAAAGTCCAAAGCCAAGAAATAGGTTGATAAATACTGTAAGATGATCACCTATAAAAGACTTATTTACTCTCAGCAATACAATGATCTAGGACAATTCTGAAGGGACTTAGGACAAAGAATTTTATTCACCTCCAGAGAAAGAACTGTTGCAGTCAGATACAGATCAAAGAAAACTATCTTTCACATTAGTTTATTTATAATTTTATTTTGGAGTTTTGGTTTTATATGCGCATTCTCTTAAACAATGACCAATATGGACGTGTGTTCTGCATGATAATACATGTATAACCCAGAGAAAATTGCCTACCATCTCCAAGAGGTGGGAAAGAAAGGAAGGGAGGGAGACAATTTGGATTTTATAATTTCAGGAATGTATGTTGAAAATCATTATTACATGTCATCGGGAAAATAGAATATCTTTGAATAAGAAAAGAAAGAGGCTAGAAAAAATGATCAAACAAAAATAACCTGACCACAAAAAGACACTATAGTAACAGAGAAGCTCAAGTCAGAGAAGATAAAAGCTTGAAAACATCTTAAACAAAGTCTCAAAGAAAACAGACTGGACACAAATCCAACAAGAATTCCTAAGAGGGCTAAAGAAACAAAGATTTAAAAAAATAAATAATAGAAGAGGAAAAATGAGGAGGAAATGAGAGCAATGCATGAAAACTATGAAAAGAGAATTAAAAGCTTCATAAATGAGGCCCCAAAATACTTCAGAAACTGATTCCTTAAAAATCAGAAGGGGTTGGGTTTTGGTGGGCAATACCTGAACCTTATTCTCATCAGAACTGTTTCAAAGAGAGAAAAACATATATACACACTTAGTTGGGTATGGAAATTCATCTTAGGCAACAGGAAAGTAGGAAGGCAAGAGCTAATAAAGTAGATTACAAGAAGCAGTGGTCAGAAACAAAAAAGACTTTTGAAGAGGGACAGGGAAAAATGAGAAGAATAAATAAAAGAGAATAGGATGGAGGGAAAATAAACTGTTGGCAGCCATAAATATGAATGGGATGAAATCACCCATAAGATGGAAGAGAACAGTAGAATAAATAAGAAACTAGAATCTAAAAATACATTGTCACAGAGGACACACTTGAAAACAAAAAGACACACAGTTAAAATAAGTGACTGAGGCAGAATCTATTATGGAGGGGAAACACACATGATCTCAGACAAAGTAAAACAAAAATAGTCCAAATAAATAAAGAAGGAACACTTTATCTTCATAGAAGGTACCTTAGACAATAAAGTAATATCAATACTAAACATATTACCAACAAAGTCCAGCAGCAAAAGATAGAAAGAGAAATTCCACTTAAAATCACTATGAACAATATAAAATACCTGGGAATCTACTTGCCAAGGCAAACACAGCAATTATATAAACACAATTATAAAAACGCTTTTCACACAAATAAAGTTAGATATAAACAATTAGAAAAACACTAAATGTTCATGGGTAGGCTGAACAAATATAATAAAAATGACAACTGTACATAAATTAATTAATTTATTTAGTGCCATGCCAAACTATCAAATAATTATTTTATAGAACTAGAATTAAGCCAAGATAAGGGCAAAATGGTTATATGATTTAGACATAAAGAGTAATACCATAACTAAATTAGGGGAACACAGAATAGTTTACATGGCAGATCTTTGAAGAAGGGAAGAATTAATGACTAAACAAAAGATAGAGAATATAGTAAGATGTAAAATGAATAATTTGATTACATTACATTAAAACCAAGATTAGAAGGGAAACAACAAAGTGGGAAAAAATTTTTATAACAAATGCCTCCGAAAAAGATCTAATTTCTCAAATTTATGAAGAAGTCAAATTTATTTATTTATTTTTCAGTAGTTTCTATATACAAGAACTTTTATTCGTTTACCTAACAACAATGGCTTGAAGTTTCCACTTTCCCAGTACAAAGTTTAATAGGAATAACGTCAATAACAACCAAATATTGATCTTCCGCTAATATCTTTTAAAAATGTCATTTGCCAGTGTATTATACATAACACAAAAAGAATGAAATGAAGGGCTGATTTAAGATTGTAATTTTTCTGGTGCTCAATTCATTAGCAACTTTCAAAGTAAACCCTGGTTCCTTTTTAGGAGCTGTGCAATAGAAGCTCAGTGATTTTCCAGGATCTTCAGCTCTTTCTCAGGCTCAAATCACTGTTGGTTACCAATGCTGACAAAGATGTACTCTCTGATGCATCATCTTTCTTGAGGCTCAGGAATGATGATTTCTCTCAAGTCTCTGTTTTCTTGTTCAAGTTGAAAAATCCATTCCTGCTCCTTACAACCTTGCTGCTCATCAATTTCAATAGCTTTCCTCATTACTGCTGCCATTTCAGTGATCTGGTCCACATGTACTTGTAATTCCTTGGAATGTTGCTCCTTTAACTTCATTATAATACCTGGGTCATCCTTTTTGCTGGCCATTAACAACCTAAACATTTGCTCTCGGTACTTGCTCATTATGAGTTCTAAAGCAGACTGGTGTTCCTCATGCGATGTGCGTAATTCTTTATTTTCTTGCTGCAATTCTCTGATTTGCCTGTTTTCTTGCTGAATTCCCACAACTAATGTAGATCGTGGTGGTCGGTGTCTTGCAACCTCATTAAGTTCTTGAATTTCTTCTTAATACTGACAAAAACAAAGTGGCATTTCTGAAGAAAATATTCCCTATAGTCTTAAAATGAAAACTTTTGACTTATCCCAAAATATATTGGGAATTGTAGTTGACTATTTGTATATTTTGTAGCTCTTTTTGTCAACTAAGTCATTAGTCTATTACTGCTGTGAAAGATTCCTCTTCATTACTGAAGCTGACTTCCTGTATAAACTTGGGGAGAAGTCATATAATCTTCCTACATTTGTTTCTTCTTCTGTGAAATGAGGGGCTTGTACAATATGGCTTTGCAGGTCACTTCCAGCTTTAGCTATATGAGTCTATGAACTTAATTTGGCAGAAAAGAGTCTGTTTCATTGCTTCCACTTGCTTGTTGAGAGCCATAGTTTGTTCAATCAGAGACTCTGCTGCATTGTCATAGTCTCTTAATCGTTCAACAAGTGCTTTAGCATCTGCAAGAGCTTTTTCAATTGTGCAGCTCATTTTCTCTCCTCTCCCTTTGCTGCAGCAGCCACCGCCTCCACCTCCAGGTCGGGCTGGGGCTGGGCTCTGCTGGCAGGGCCCAGCTGCCCCTGGAGGGCAGGGCTCCTCTACTCCTTACAAGACCACTGCGTCGGGTTAGGTCCCCTCAGCAGGTGACAGCACAGCTGGGCAGAGACAGCAGCAAGAGGAGGCAGCCGGATCTACCCCCCCATCTCGGAGTGGGGGGCAGGCAACTTCTCTTACAACCTCCCACTTCAAGGGGGCAGAGAAGTCAAATTTATAAGAATAAAAGCCATTCCCAAATTCACAAATGGCCAAAGAATATGAACGAGCAATTTTCTGATGAAGAAATCAAAGCCATCAATAATCATATAAAAAAGTTCTACATTACTCTTGATTAGAGAAATGCAAATAAAAAAATGACGAGGCACCACCTCACACTTATCAGATTGGTCAATATATCAGTAAAGAAAAGTCATAAGTGGGAGGGGGAGGGAACAAAAAGGGAGGGACTAAAAAGGGAAACATCAAGGGAGGGGACAAGGGGGACTGTTTCAAAGTAAATCACTGGACTAAAAGGTAGAGCCGAAGAAGAAAAGGTTAGAATTAGGGAAGGCAATCAAAATGCCAGGGAGTCCACAAATGACAATCATAACTTTGAACGTGAATGGGATGAACTCACCCATAAAACGTAGACGAATAGCAGAATGGATTAGAATCCAAAACCCTACCATATGTTGTCTTCAAGAAACACACATGAGGCGGGTTGACACCCACAAGGTCAGAATTAAAGGATGGAGTAAGACCTTCTGGGCTTCAACTGATAGAAAGAAGGCAGGAGTGGTAATCATGATATCTGATAAAGCCAATGCAAAAATAGACCTGATCAAAAGGGATAGGGAAGGTAATTATATTTTGTTAAAAGGGACTATAGACAATGAGGAAATATCATTAATCAATATGTATGCACCAAACAATATAGCACCCAAATTTCTAATGGAGAAACTAGGAGAATTGAAGGAAGAAATAGACAATAAAACCATACCAGTGGGAGACTTAAACCAACCATTATCAAATTTAGATAAATCAAATCAAAAAATAAATAAGAAAGAGGTAAAAGAAGTGAATGAAATCTTAGAAAAATTAGAATTAATAGACATATGGAGAAAAATAAATAGGGATAAAAAGGAATACACCTTCTTCTCAGCACCACATGGCACATTCACAAAAATTGACCATACATTAGGTCACAGAAACATAGCACACAAATGCAGAAAAGCAGAAATAATGAATGCAGCCTTCTCAGATCACAAGGCAATAAAAATAATGATTAGTAATGGTACATGGAAAACCAAATCTAAAACCAATTGGAAATTAAACAATATGATACTCCAAAACCGTTTAGTTAAAGAAGAAATCATAGAAACAATTAATAATTTCATCGAGGAAAATGACAATGGCGAAACATCCTTCCAAACCTTTTGGGATGCAGCCAAAGCGGTAATCAGAGGTAAATTCATATCCCTGAATGCTTATATTAACAAACAAGGGAGAGCAGAGATCAATCAATTGGAAATGCAAATGAAAAAACTGGAAAGCGATCAAATTAAAAACCCCCAGCAGAAAACCAAATTAGAAATCCTAAAAATTAAGGGAGAAATTAATAAAATCGAAAGTGATAGAACTATTGATTTAATAAATGAGACAAGAAGCTGGTACTTTGAAAAAACAAACAAAATAGACAAGGTACTGGTCAATCTAGTTAAAAAAAGGAAGGAAGAAAAGCAAATTCACAGCATTAAAGATGAAAAGGGGGACAGCACCTCCAATGAGGAGGAAATTAAGGCAATCATTAGAAATTACTTTGCCCAATTATATGGCAATAAATACACCAATTTAGGAGAAATGGATGAATATATACAAAAATACAAACTGCCTAGACTAACAGAAGAGGAAATAGAATTCCTAAATAATCCCATATCAGAAATTGAAATCCAACAAGCCATCAAAGAACTTCCTAAGAAAAAGTCCCCAGGGCCTGATGGATTCACCTGTGAATTCTATCAAACATTCAGAGAACAGTTAATCCCAATACTATACAAACTATTTGACATAATAAGCAAAGAGGGAGTTCTACCAAACTCCTTTTACGACACAAACATGGTACTGATTCCAAAACCAGGCAGGTCAAAAACAGAGAAAGAAAACTATAGGCCAATCTCCCTAATGAATATAGATGCAAAAATCTTAAATAGGATACTAGCAAAAAGACTCCAGCAAGTGATCAGAAGGATCATTCACCATGATCAAGTAGGATTCATACCAGGGATGCAGGGCTGGTTCAACATTAGGAAAACCATCCACATAATTGACCACATCAACAAGCAAACTAGCAAGAATCACATGATTATTTCAATAGATGCAGAAAAAGCCTTTGATAAAATACAACACCCATTCCTATTAAAAACACTAGAAAGCATAGGAATAGAAGGGTCATTCCTAAAAATAATAAACAGTATATATCTAAAACCAACAGCTAATATCATCTGCAATGGGGATAAACTAGATGCATTCCCAATAAGATCAGGAGTGAAACAAGGATGCCCATTATCACCTCTACTATTTGACATTGTACTAGAAACACTAGCAGTAGCAATTAGAGAAGATAAAGGAATTGAAGGCATCAAAATAGGCAAGGAGGAGACCAAGTTATCACTCTTTGCGGATGACATGATGGTCTACTTAAAGAATCCTAGAGATTCAACCAAAAAGCTAATTGAAATAATCAACAACTTTAGCAAAGTTGCAGGATACAAAATAAACCCACATAAATCATCAGCTTTTCTATATATCTCCAACACAGCTCAGCAGCAAGAACTAGAAAGAGAAATCCCATTCAAAATCACCTTAGACAAAATAAAATACCTAGGAATCTACCTCCCAAGACAAACACAGGCACTATATGAACACAACTACAAAACACTCGCCACACAACTAAAACTAGACTTGAACAAATGGAAAAACATTAACTGCTCATGGATAGGACGAGCCAATATAATAAAAATGACCATCCTACCCAAACTTATTTATCTATTTAGTGCCATACCCATTGAACTACCAAAATACTTCTTCACTGATTTAGAAAAAACCATAACAAAGTTCATTTGGAAGAACAAAAGATCAAGGATATCCAGGGAAATAATGAAAAAAAACACATATGATGGGGGCCTTGCAGTCCCTGACCTAAAACTATATTACAAAGCAGCAGTCATCAAAACAATTTGGTACTGGCTAAGAAATAGAAAGGAAGATCAGTGGAATAGACTGGGGGAAAGCGACCTCAGCAAGACAGTATACGATAAACCCAAAGATCCCAGCTTTTGGGACAAAAATCCACTATTTCATAAAAACTGCTGGGAAAATTGGAAGACAGTGTGGGAGAGACTAGGAATAGATCAACACCTCACACCCTACACCAAGATAAATTCAAAATGGGTGAGTGACTTAAACATAAAGAAGGAAACCATAAGTAAATTGGGTAAACACAGAATAGTATACATGTCAGACCTTTGGGAGGGGAAAGGCTTTAAAACCAAGCAAGATATAGAAAGAATCACAAAATGTAAAATAAATAATTTTGACTACATCAAACTAAAAAGCTTTTGTACAAACAAAACCAATATAACTAAAATCAGAAGGGAAACAACAAATTGGGAAAAAATCTTCATAGAAACCTCTGACAAAGGTTTAATTACTCATATTTATAAAGAGCTAAATCAATTGTACACAAAATCAAGCCATTCTCCAATTGATAAATGGGCAAGGGAAATGGATAGGCAGTTCTCAGATAAAGAAATCAAAACTATTAACAAGCACATGAAGAAGTGTTCTACATCTCTTATAATCAGAGAGATGCAAATCAAAACAACTCTGAGGTATCACCTCACACCTAGCAGATTGGCTAACATAACAGCAAAGGAAAGTAATGAATGCTGGAGGGGATGTGGCAAAGTAGGGACATTAATTCATTGCTGGTGGAGTTGTGAACTGATCCAACCATTCTGGAGGGCAATTTGGAACTATGCCCAAAGGGCGACAAAAGAATATCTACCCTTTGACCCAGCCATAGCACTGCTGGGTCTGTACCCCAAAGAGATAATGGACACAAAGACTTGTACAAAAATATTCATAGCTGCGCTCTTTGTGGTGGCCCAAAACTGGAAAATGAGGGGATGCCCATCAATTGGGGAATGGCTGAACAAACTGTGGTATATGTTGGTGATGGAGTACTATTGCGCTAAAAGGAATAATAAAGTGGAGAAGTTCCATGGAGACTGGAACAACCTCCAGGAAGTGATGCAGAGCGAGAGGAGCAGAACCAGGAGAACATTGTACACAGAGACAAACACACTGTGGTATCATCGAACGTAATGGACTTCTCCATTAGTGGTGGTGTAATGTCCCTGAACAACTTGCAGGGACCCAGGAGAAAAAAACACCATTCATAAGCAAAGGATAAACTATGGGAGTGGAAACACCGAGAAAAAGCAACTGCCTGAATACAAAGATTGAGGGGACATGACAGAGGATAGACTCTAAATGAACACTCTAATGCAAATACTATCAACAAAGCAATGGGTTCAAATCAAGAAAACATCTAATGCCCAGTGGACTTACGCGTCGGCTATGGGGGGTTGGGGGGGGGAGGAAAAGAAAATGATCTATGTCTTTAACGAATAATGCTTGGAATTGACCAAATAAAATATATTAAAAAAAAAAAAAAACAAAAAAAAAAAAAACAAAAAAAAAAAAAAAAGAAATGCTTCAAACAGAAAGATACACAAAGAGTAAAAATAAAGAACTGGAGCAGAATCTATTATGCTTCAGTTGTTTAGTCAAAAAAAAAAAAAAAAAAAAAAAAAAAAAAGTCATAAGTGTTGGAGGTGATGTGGCAAAACCAGGACACCAATGAATTGTTGGTAGAGTTGTGAACTGACCTAACCATTCTGGAGGGTAATTTGGAACTGTATACAAGGTTTAAAACTGCATAATTTTTAATCCAGTAATGCCACTACTAGGTCTGTATCCCAAAGAGATAATAAAAAAGGAGAAAGAACCTACTTGTAGAAAAATAATTATAGCTGTTCTTTTTGTGGTGGCAAAGAATTGGAAATTGAGGGGAACTGAGGGAAATAGTGAATGGCTGAACAAATTGTGGTTCGTGTTGGTAATGAAATTATATTGTGCTATAGGAAATGATAAGCAAGATAATTTTTTAAAAAGCTAGAAAGATTTGCAGGAACTGGCATAGAATGAAATAAGCAGAACTGGGAGAACACTGTATATGACATTTGATGCATATCCAATTGTACAAAGCAATATAGGATGATGACTATCTGTGAAAACTTGGCTACTCTCAGCAATGCACTGATCTGGGACAATCCTGACAGACATAATAAGGGATGCTATCTACCACTAGAGAAAGAACAGTTGAAGTCATATTTCACATCAGTGTATTTAAAGTTTTATTTTGGAGTTTGGGTTATGTATGAGTATGCTCTTATAACAACGACCAATATGGAAGTGTACTTTTCATGACAATAAAAAATGGAAAAATAATACTAAACATAATATGCACCAAATAGCATAGCAACAAAATTCTTAAATGAATTTCAGGAATAATTGAAAAATAAAATTATACTACTGAATAACTTAAATTTACTACTATTAGACAAAGATAAAATCTAACCACAAAACAAATAAAAACAAATTAAAGAGATAAACAGAATTTTAGGAAATTTATGTATGTTAGGCTTCTAAAGAATAATGAATGGGAATATAAAGGAATATAATTTTTTCCAGCTGTATATGGCACTTAAAAGCAGATAATATATTAGGGAATAAAAACCTTACAAATAAATAGGGAAAAAAAGTAGAAATATTAAAAGCAACCCTTTCAGACCAAAACACAATAAAATTACAATAAATAAATAAGTTTTGAAGCACAGATTAAATTATTTAGAAACAATAATATTTTCCTATGAGAATAAGTGGATCCAAGAATAAATCAAAGAAGCAATAATTTCTGTAAGAAGAATGACAGCATTGAGACAAGATACAAAATTTGTGGGACGAAGCCCAAAGCAGTACTTAGGAAAAACTTTATATTTCTAAACATTTACATCAACAAAAGAACAAACAGATCAATGAATATGGTATGCAACTTTAAAAAACTAGAAAAAAGGATAAATTTAAATTCTCAACTAAATACTAAAATGGAAATCCTGAAGATTAAAGAGGAGGCTAATAAAGCTGAAAGGAAAAAACCCTACCAAAATAAAAAATAAAACTAGGAGATGGTTTTATGAAAAATGTGAATGTACAATGAAGATGAAATTAAAGCATTAGAATCTATTTTTCCCAATTATATACCAATAAAATGGACAATTCAATGAAATGGATCAATCTAAAAATAAAAATTGCCCAGAGTAACAGAAGAGGAACATAATCTGAAATAACTCTAGGAAAAATAAACTGAATAAGCCAAAAATCAACTCCCTAGGTTTGGAAAAAAAATCAGTATTTATTGGTTCTAAGGCAGAAGACTGGTAAGGGCTAGGCAATGGGGTTAAGAAACTTGCCTGGGTTAATAGAGCTAGGAAGTGTCTGAAGCCACATTTGAATCTAGGACCTTCCATCTCTGTGCTTGGCTCACAAGTCACTGAGCCACCTAGCTGCTCCAAAATAGTATTTTATAACAAATATAGTGGAGCAAAATAAATCAACACATTAGTCATATCAGAAAAAAAGTATGCTTCATCGTACCCATCTGTATCTTCTGTATATATTATCTAACCAAACTTTGCAGATTGGAGAAGGCATGCTTTATGATCAAACTCTATAAAGACATAATTTGTCACTATATTTACTCAAGAATCCTGAAAGTTTCAGTGTTATTTTCCTTTATATTACTGTATTTCTGTAAATCATTCTGATTCTGTTTACTTTATGCTACATTAGTTCATATATGCCTCCCAAAGTTTCTCTGAAATCTTTGTATTTATAAATTCATCCTGTACAAAAACATTTCATTACATTTACAAATAATTTATTTAGCCATTCCTTCATCAACATGTATCATTTTTCCTTCAAATTAACAGTATCAAACATGAAAAGGGTGACTTTACTTCTAATGAAGAGGAAATTAAGGCAATTATTAAGAGCTGTTTTGCCCAGTTATATGACAATAAATATGACAATCTAGGTGAAATGGATGAATATTTACAAAAATACAAATTGTCTAGATTAACAAAAGAGGAAACAATATTTAAATAATCCCATATCAGAAAAAGAAACTGAACAAGCCATCAAGAAACTCCCTAAGAAAAAATTCCCAGGGCCAGATGGATTCACAAGTGAATTCTATCAAACTAAAGAACAATTAATCCCAAAACTCTAAAAACTATTTGACAAAATAAGCAAAGAAGAAGTCTTACCAAATTCTTTCTATGACATAAATATGGTACTGATTCCCAAGTCAGGAAGACCAAAAACAGAAGGAAAACTATAGACCAATCTCATTAATGAACATAAATGCAAAAATCTTAAATAAAATACTAGCAACAAGAGTACAGCAAGTTATCATAAGTATTATTCACTATGACTAGGTAGGATTTATACCAAGAACGGAAGGTTGGTTCAATATCTACAAAACCATCTGCATAATTGACCATATCAACATCCAAACTAATAGAAAACACATGATTATCTCAATAGATGCAGAAAAAGTTTTTGACAAAATACAATACTCATTGCTATTGAAAACATTAGAAACTATAGGAATAAAAATAGCCTTTTTCTCAAAATAATAAACATTTATTTAAAACCATCAGCAAATATCATCTGCAATGGGGATAAGTTAGAAGCATTCCCAATGAGATCAGGAATAAAGCATGGATGCCCATTATCACCACTACTTTTTAATATTGTACTAGAAATGCTAGCAGTAGCAATTAAAGAAGAAAAAGAAATTGAAGGGCTCAAAGTAGGCAATGAGGAAACTAAACTATCACTCTTTGCAGATGATAGTATGTTATATTTAAAGAATCCTAGAAATCAACTAAAAAGCTAGTGGAAATAATTAACAACTTTGGCAAGTTGCCAGATACAAAATAAACCCACATAAATCATCAACATTTCTATATAAATCCAACAAAACTCAGCAGCAAGAGTTAGAAAGAGAAACTCTATTTAAAATCACTCTAGAGAATATAAAATACTTGGGAATCTATTTGCCAAGACAAATTCAGGAATTATGTGAACACAAATACAAAACACTTTTCACACAAATAAAACTAGATCTAAAAACTTGGAAAAGCATTAAGTGCTCATGGGTAAAACACATTAATATAATAAAAATGACAATCCTACCTAAATTAATTTGCTTATTCAGTGCCATACATATCAAACTACCAAAAAACTTTTTTATAAAATAAAAAAAAAATTATAGGAAAAAAAAAGACAGAATTCATCTGGAAGAATAAAAGATCAAGAATTTCAAGGGAACTAATGAAAAAAAAATGTGAAAGATGGTGGCCTAGCAGTACCAGATCTTAAACTGTACTATAAAGCAGTCGTCATAATAATATGGTACTTGCTAAGAGATAGAAGGGTGGATCAGATGGAATATATTTGGGGTAAATGATCTCAACAAGCTAGTGTCTGATTACCCAAAGATCCCAGCTTTTGGGACAAAATCCCACTATTTGACAAAAACTGCTAAGAAAATTGGAAAACTGTATGGGAGATATTAGGTTTAGATCAACATCTCACACCCTATACCAAAATAAATTCAAAATGTATAAATGGCTTAAATATAAGGAGGGAAATTATAAGTAAATTAGGTGAACATGGAATAGTATACTTGTCATATCTATGGGAAAGGAAAGAATTTAAGACCAAGCAAGAGAAAGAGAGCATTACAAAATGTAAAATGAATCACTTCAATTATATTAAATTTTAAAAAATGTACAAATAAAGCCAATGCAACCAAAATTTGAATGGAAGCAACAACCTAGGAAAAAATATTAAAACAAAACTCTCTCACAAATGTCTAATTTCTCAAATTTATAAGAATCTAAGTCAAATGTACAAGAAATCAAGCCATTCCGCAATTGACAAGTGGTCAAGGCATATGAATAGGCAATTTTCAGATGAAGAAATAAAAATAATAAATAATCACATGAAAAAGTGTTCTACCTCCCTCTTGTTTAGAGAAATGTAAAGCATAAGAAACTCTGAGGTACCACCCTTTGAGGTAACAGATTAGCCAATATGACAATACCCAAAAATAATAAATGTAGAAGGGGATGTGGCAAAATTGGAATGCTAATGCATTGCTGGTGGAGTTGTGAATTAACCCAACCATTCTGGAAGGCAATTTGGAATTATGTCCAAAGGGCTTTAAAAGACTGCATGCCCTTTGATCCATCAATACTACTACTGGGTTTGTACCCCAAAGAGATAATAACAAAAAATGTTTGTGCAAAAATATTCATAGCCATGCTCTTTGTGGTGGCAAAAAATTAGAAAATGAGGGGGGTGTCCCTCGATTGGGGAATGGCTAAACAAATTGTGGTATATGATGGTGATGGAATACTACTGTGCTATAAAGAATGATGAATTGCTTGATTTCTATACAAGCTGGAAAGACCTCCACAAACTGATGTAGAGCGAAATAAGCAGAACCAGGAGAACACTGTACACGGAAAGTGAAACACTGTGGCACAATCAAATGTACTACTAGTATAAATGCAATGATCCAGGACAATCCTGTGGGACTTATGAGAAAGAATGCTATCCACATCTAGAGAAAGAGCTGTGGGAGTAGAAATGCAGAAGAAAGCATATGATTTATCACTTGTTTATATGATTTGGGGTTGTGGTGTTAAAAGATTACTCTATTACAAAAATGAATAATATGGAAATAGATATCAAGTGATAACATGTATATAACCCAGTGGAATTGCTTGTCACTTCTGGGAGGGGGGAAGGGGGGAGGGAAAAGGGAAGGGAGAAAAAATGAATCCTGTAACCATGGAAAAATATTTAGAAACAAATTTAAAATAAATTAAAATAAAATGAGTTGGAGAAAAAAATGTACCATTTTCTTTCAGTCCCTTGCACTTAAAATATTCTGTGATACGTATTTTTATAAATGTATCCTTTCCCTTTTTCACTCCATAGGATACATATTTAGTTGTAATCCTTAGTCAAAGATATATTCAGCACATTTACTGTCAAAATTATTTGATATATAAATTAATTTTAGTAAAATTCTAAATTCTTTTCTGGAATGGACTAGATCAATTCTCAGGGCATGCTTGGAGAATTTCTTCTTACAGTCCCCAAAACACTAATTTTTAAAAATCTTCTTTATCAACATCATGAATGTGAAAAAAGCTGTGAGTTGTTTTCATTGACAGTTCTCTTTTATTAAGTGATTTATAATAATGTTTTACATGGTTGCTGTTGACTTCCATGTCTTCATTTGAATATGATGTCTACTTTATCTTCAATGCTCACATTTATCCCTTAATCATATCTATGCAAAGTGAATTTATATTCTCCTATGATGAGATCTTTTGTACTTAGATCATTTATTATGGTATATGGTCTAAGATGTTGGTCCAAATTTCATTTCTTTCAAATGAATTTAAAATTTTCTTAGCGGTTTTCAGCAAACAAAATTATTCATTTCTATTCCTCTCCCCCTATTTGCACTCTGGAATTTTCCCTTCTCATTTTCTCCAGATGAATTTCCTAATTTGACTAGTAATGGCACTAAACCTAAAAATTATGATTATTTTAATATTTTACAGACCTAATCATAAGCATTGAATAGCTCTAATTATTTATGTCTTCCTTCACCACTGTAAAAAGTATATGTGATTATAGTCATGTGTGACTCTTGGTTGATTTCTAAATATTTCATGTATTTTGTAGGGTTTTTAAAAAATGGAATATCTTTTTCTATTTCCTTCCCTTGGACTTAGTTATTAAAATAGGTTTTTTTTAAGTGATTTAAGTTTATTTTATTACATTGTGAAATATTTTTTCAATCAATTTTTTACTCCATCACTAGGATTATAAGCAAAAATACAAATATAAAAGAAAATGCTATCTCCTCTTTCCTTATATTATTCCCCAAATTTCTTTTTCTTGTCTTATGGATGGCTAGTATTTCTAGGTTTCTAAAAACATATCAGATCAAAATAGCAATAATGGATATCCATGCTTTATCCTTTATCTTAATGGAAAGGTTTCTAGTAGTTTTCCTAACAAATAAAACTATGTGTTGGCTGTAGACAGATACTGTTTATAATAAAAACAAATCTTTATTGTATATTTTAGGGCTATTATCATGATGGAATATTATATTTTGCCAAATCTATTGACATAATTATATGATTGTGTTTTATAACATGGTTTATTCCATTTATGATTTTTCTAAGGCTGAACTATTCCCTAAATTCCTGGTATGAATTCAACCTGATTATACATATAACATTTTGAAGATAATGTTGTTACCTCCCTGCTGATATTTTTTAACCTTATGTAAATATTCATGAAAGATAATGGGCTGGATGTAACTGATCAGTATCCTCAAACTCTGGGAAAGTTGTTAATCTTAAAACAGTAACTGGCAAAAAGAGTAGTATTTTACTACGAAAACTCTTGTGAATCTACCTTCAGGATTCTTGTACCTATCAAGAGATGCTGCACTCAATTTGTTCTACAATTTCATGCCATGCCAATAAATTGCACAGCATGGGCTTTGTTTCCTCAGTTATAAAATTACTCACAATTGTAACAAGTCTAATATTTTGTCTATCTTTTGTTAATGACAAAACATTAAGATAAATGTAAAATATTTTAACTATTGAGAGGATACTGACAAAATAAAATTTAATTAATCAAAAACTCACAAGCATTTATTAATACTTATTATATATGAGGCACTGTGCTAAGTGCTGAGAATATAAATATAAGCATAAAGATATTACCTTGTCCCCAAAGAGCTTACATGCTAATGGACAAATATCACATATGAAAGAAAATTATTTTTCAATTGCAATTGTGTTTTTGTAGGTGTAGGGAACTCTCATTGTAGAAAAACCTTTGCCAATTAAATCTGAAACTTTTATAGTCCTAGCATTGCAGGGATGCTAAGAAATGAAGCAACTTGTCTATGGTTGCAAAAACTCATACAGACCAAACACAGGATCTGAATCTCCGTTTTCCTGGCTCAAAGCTAGTCTTTTATTCATTAAACTTTTAAGATGCTATTATGTTGGTAAAATCCTAGAAGTTTCATGAAATGACAATATTTTGGCATGAAGGTAAACATGCTTTTTCCTGGATGGTTCTATTATTGATAAAAGTATTTCAAAACACTTCAACTACGAACTATTTTTACAAAGTATAATAATAATCCAAAAGAATGTCAGACATCATTATACTACTTCTAACACCATACTGTGAAAATATATAAGGAATACTGCCTGGATACACAGTTTCTTACTATATTATTCAAAAGTAATTGCTACCAGCTGACATATGAAATAGAATTAACAATGGCTTCTAAAAAGGCAGTTTACTCTGATGCAAGTCAAGTGATGTTTCAGCAAAAGCAGTAAACATATATGAAAATTAAGTACTTCTAATGAAAATCTCAGAAATTTCATAAATCTCAGAACTAAAATATAAGAAACCAACCTCCAAATTAAGAACAAAACATTAGTAAAGACCAAAAGACAATTAAGGAGATTTATATAAGTCCAGAAACTTTAAAGAAATTAGATTTAAAGGATATAAAAATGGGCAAAATACTTAATAAAATAAATTAAACCCATATAATTTTATGCTGTCCTAACTTATGCAATTCTTATCTGTATACTTTCATAAATAGAAGATATATCCAATTTTCTTAGAGATTTTCCTGGATCTTTTAATATTTCATGGATACTAATAATAATTGGTAATTAACCATTTTTTTATGCTTTTCTCTCGCCACATAAGAAGCTGAATCCTTATCCTGATCAGTAATGTTCTTGATGATTACTTTCATGTCGATTCTTTCAGACAAGTATTCATTGGTAATAATGTGGCAACCTGCTTAAAAATCACCAAGTATTTTTTACCAATATTGTTACTGAATTAAAGTTTCTTAAATGTATTAAATATTATATAAGTTTATAAGGCATTTTGGATTTTGCATGAAATAGGCTAGACTAAAATATTTTTATACTTTAATAACTTAAGTTGTTACTTTAAATCTATTTTATTTGATAGCAATTGTAGAAGACTATGGTCCTAAAAAAAAAAAATCTAAGAATTTTTAAGTCATGGATAAAACACAATCCAATTTTCCTTATGAATTTCAGTTCAGTAATGAAGTACACAATAAAAAAATAAAAGATTTAACATATACATTTGCTCATATTTGTTAAGAAAATATATATTGCTGAGGAATTCATATACTCCTTTATATTAAAGAAAGAAAATTTCAGCATTTATATAATTCCGACAAAACATAAGTATTACAGAAACCTGTGTAGCAGTATTAGTGAAATAGAATAATCTATACACAAAAATAAACTTTGTCTAGAGAAAAGAAAACAAATCTTTAGACTATCAATTATTTTTTTGTCTACAGAATAGTAGTACAATGCAGTAGTACTGTTTTTAGTTGCCAATATGCCATGCTTTTATGAATCTTTTGTTGTACTCTAAGAAATAGCATATTTCATTAACAAAGGGGCTTTAAAAAGCCTCTCAACAGATAGGAAGTGACATGGAACTGTGGAAAGAAAATAACCATAAAACTAGTAAGCAGACAAACAGAGAATGGTACACTGTTCTATGCAGATAAGATGACTCATTCTCATATTCATTATAGGTCATATTTTAAACAGAAACTCTTTAAGTTAAATTTCTAGGGAATATTTCCATTTATTTCAAATACTATGTCTGTACTTTTATATGCACAATTTAAACAGTTTAATAAAACAATCATCTACATAGTAACCCAATAAGTGAAACTTATTGTAAAAATACTATTTTTCATTTTCTCCAAAATTTTAGAAGATATCTAATATCTGAAATATTTTATACAAGATTTTGAAAGATGCACAAACTAGGTATGAACTTTAGTTATACTTTATATATTTCTAGAATCACTGAATGTCAGAGGTAAGGAACCTTGGACCTCATGCAGTTCAACTTTACTATAGTTCACTGAGAAAGAAACTAACAACCAATTTTATGTTCAAGTACTAAATCTAATGAACTTTTCAATGTATTTCACTGAAAAAAGATTATCAAGGACTCTGAGCAGACACTGAAATAGGATCTGGTATTATCTGACAACTCTATTGCCTATACATAAATCTGGGTCACAGTTCCAGGGCACAGAGAACTGCCTATGGTCAGTCTTCAAGAGGGCAAGCATTCTGGTCACAATTTAAAGGCAAAGAAGAGCATTTGAGATTGTAGGTGCAATAAGATTTGTTACTGTCTCTGAGCCAAGAGAAATAACAGAGCTTGCAGTTATAAGAGACTAGGTGTCCTTCCTAGGTAAAAATCTGAGCACAGACCATTAGAACAGAGGCTACACCTCTCCCTGGATCAAACTACCTTGGATGTGCTAGAAACCTGCAGATCTCCAGAACTCATTCTATAAACTATTGTTTATAGAATGAGTTCTGGAGATCCAAAAGTCTAAAGTTTGGGAGAATGCCTCCCTACCTTTGGGTGAATGGAGCTCAAATTTTACAAGGAGTTCAATTTTTTAAAAGAGGCTAGAAAAATGAGCAAACAACAACAAAAAAGACCTTGACTATTAAAAGCTACCAAGGTAATAGTGAAGACTACGACACAAATTCAGAACAAGCAAAAACATAAAAATAATTGAGAGCAAAGCCTGAAAGAAAAATGCTAATTAGATAGATACAAGCTCCATCCTTCTCAAAAAAAAAATTCCTGTAAGATTTTTTAAAAAGATAAGAGTGGTAGAGGAAAAAATGTGAAAATAAATGAGTTATAAAGACACAAAAAATACCCTCCAAAACCACCACCAAAAAACCCCAAACAAACCAGAATTGGCCAAATAGTGAAAAAGATACAAAATTCATTGAAGAAAAGAATTCCTTAAAAAACACTAGGTCAAACAGAAAGAGAAGCATAACATTTCACTGAATAAAAAGAACTCCTTAAAAAGCAGAATTTGCCAAATTTTAAAAATGCATTATAATTCACTGAAGAAAATAATTCCTTAAAAATCAGAAATGGGAAAGAGGAAGCTAATGACTACAGGAGATATCAAGAAAATAATAAAACTATTCCCTTAATAGTATATCTTTAGCTATATTCCCCACGTTTTCATATATTATCACACTGTTGTCATTTTCTTTAATGAAATTATTATTACTGGAAATCAAGATGTAATAGTAGAAACAAATTAGTTAACCTCTCCCAACATTCCCCTATAAACAACTTTAAAATGAAATTTCAAGTATGAAAGCCTAATGTAGGCAGAATCCATTCTCTGACACACTTACTCTTCTACAGTATCACACTCATTGATTAAGGAAGGGTTTGTTAAACACTTAGTGTGTATATATATATATATATATTAGAACTATACTAAGAACAAAAGAAACAAAAATAGAAATTAAATAATTTGTGGAAGAGCTTAGTTTTTACTTGGGGTCAAATTTACATTTATAAGTATCTGCAAAATGAAAACAAGATAATAGTGGCAGGGTATGGAAAGTAACATTAAGTTCTGTATAAGTTGTATATACAAGATAGTGCTTGGACTGAGCTTTGACAGAAATGAGTAATAAGCAAAAATTAGGAAAGAGTATATTTTAGGCATTGGGATAGTTTGTACAAATAGAATAGCCAGATATAGTGTGTGTTGTGAGGAATAGTAAGAAGGGTTTAGTTGAACCATATAACGTATGTAGGAGTATAATGTAAAATAAAGCTGAAAATGTAGGCTAGAGCCATAGTGTAAAAAGGCTTTAAATGTCAACAGAATTTGTAATGGGGAGCTTCTGTGGGTATGACAACTGACATAAGCAACAAAAGGGCAAACTAACATTTTCTCTGATCCTTACAACTTCTCAAATATCTCTAAAAGTGAGATTATATGCCAAAGACAAAGCAGCTTTAGAAATCTGAATGGTCAAAGATGCCTAAAAAGCAAAAGAAGGTTTAAAAACTTCCAAATTCATAAACTGATGCTTATTGACTCAGCTCACTTTGCACTGCTCTCTACCTACCATGCTACTTTAGTGAAGTTCCACTAGCAGATCCAAGGACTTGAAACAAGTTCACAACAAAACATCTCCCTCTTTCTAGTGCCACTTTCCAGTGCCACCTTAGCTCTAGGCTGTAGAAATTTGTTGTGGCCGAGACAGACTGCAAACTAGTCATAGCCCCACAGGAGCAAAATCCTGCCACGGGTTCCAATCCTATAGCACTAGTGGTGTAAAGTACTAAATTGCTGGTGCTGGATCAGGGAACAAAAAAAAAAATAAGAGGGAGCAAAACAGGACATCAGGATAAGACACTGTAATCAGAGGTTGTGTGGCACTAGTGACTGCTCTAAACCTGAAGGAAAGAACAAAGTATTCAGCTGGGGCCAGTTCTTACTTCTCAAAAAGTCAGCTGGGACATAGATGTAAACTTGTGAACTATGAACTACTTACTATGATGCTTTGAGATTCAGCCTCCAAGAAAACCATAATCAGAGGAGAGGTGGTCAGAAAATGAGTGACAGAGAAAATGAAACGTAAAGGGGTTGATATTGCCAAAGATTTCAGGAAGAAATTCAAAGGCCTGCCCAGCAAAAATACTGGGCAAAATAGAAAAACTGGAATCTGCAATTCTCACCAAGCAAGAGAACAATAAATTGGGACTGTACATTCACAGAAGTGAAGGACACAAAGCACTAAACAATAACATTAAAAGAAAATATGTTCACTATTCAAGGACCAAAGAGACTATATCAATAGTCCTAATGAGAAACTGAACTTGGGCTATTAAAAAAGAGAGAAAAAGCTTCCGGTCAAGATGGCGGCTTAGAGAAGGCTAAAGTTCAGATCTCTGGAAAACCCTTCCCGACCGATCTCAAACTATAAGCTCCTAAGGCGCCAAAATTCAAAACGATCAACAGCATAGACCCTGGGAATCCTCCTCCTGGACCTGGACCTGGATCAAAAGGTACGGCCCCCCTCAAAAGTCAGAACCCGAGATCACTCGGACCTAAGGGGTAGGAGCGCAGAGTCCAAGGATCTGGGAAGCAGCGGCCCCTCCCCCCTCAGAGAGCAGGGTCGTCTGAAACAACAGCAACCCTCAGGGCGTGCAAGGCAGCCTCACGGGCTGGATCCTTCTATCAGAGTCTCAGTGAAAGTCACTGCCCTCGGAGCTCTGGGAAGCCGCGGCCCCTTCCCTCGCAGAGAGCAGGGTCCTCTGAAACAACAGCAACCCTCAGGGCCGACAAAACAGCCTCACGGCCAGCTATTCTGAAGGCAACTTCCAGAAAGCAACCCAACCCAGTCCAGTCGAGGGGACACCTTAGCAGCAGGGAAGCAGATAGAGCCAGGGGAGAGTGTGGCCCCCTGGTCCGACCCTTCCATTCCATTTCCAGTAAAAGTCATTGCCTGAAGGCATACTCAGTTTAACCCAGGGAAAGCTCATAGAACAGACAATCTGCCCAGGACTAAAGCCTCTGAACACCAGACAGAGATAAGAAAAGCTAATCCTCCCCATGCAGAGATGGCAAACTCCACAGAAGCACAGAAGCCCCAAAATCCCAAGAAAAATAAGAAGAAAGGGGCGACTTTGGACACATTCTACAGAGCCAAAATACATAATACAGAGGAGATAGAAGACGATACACAAGAAAATGCTCCAAAACCTTCCAAAGGAAATGGAAATTCTCCACAAACGCATGAAGAATTTGAATCAGAAATGGCCAAAAAGATGGAAGCCTTCTGGAAGGAAAAGTGGGAAATAATGCAAAAGAAATTCACGCATCTACAAAACCGGTGTGACCAAACTGAAAAGGAAAACCAGGCTTTAAAGGCCAGAATCAGGCAGCTGGAAGACAACGATCGTGTAAAAGAGCAAGAATTAATAAAGTAAAGCCAAAATACCAAGAAATTAGAAGAGAACACAAAATATCTCAACAACAAGGTGACAGATCTGGAAAATGGAGGGAGAAGAGATAATTTAAGAATAATTGGACTTCCAGAAAAGCCAGAAATAAACATCAAACTCGACATCGTGATACAAGATATAATCAAAGAAAATTGCCCAGAGATTCTAGAACAAGGGGGCAATACAGCCACCGACAGAGCTCACAGAACACCTTCTACACTAAACCCCCAAATGACAACTCCCAGGAATGTAATTGCCAAATTCCAAAGCTCTCAAACAAAAGAAAAAATCCTACAGGAAGCCAGAAAAAGACAATTTATATATAAAGGAATGCCAATCAGGGTCACACAAGACCTTGCAAGATCTACTCTGAATGATCATAAGGCATGGAACATGATCTTCAGAAAGGCAAGAGAGCTGGGTCTTCAACCAAGAATCAGCTACCCAGCAAAACTGATTATATACTTCCAAGGGAAAGTATGGGCATTCAACAAAATAGAAGACTTCCAAGTTTTTGCAAAGAAAAGACCAGAGCTCTGTGGAAAGTTTGATACCGAAAAACAAAGAGCAAGGAATACCTGAAAAGGTAAATATTAAGGAAAGGGGAAAAATGTTATCTTCTTCTTTTACTCAAACTCTCTTCTATAAGTACTACATTTATATCAATGTATGTATACTAACATGTGGGGAAAACGTAATGTATAAATAGGGGGTAAAGAAAGAACAAATAGAATAATCTTTCTCACACAAAGATTCACATGGGAAGGGGAGGGGAAGAAAACTCCTATAAGAAGGAGAGAAAGAGAGGGTTTTTTACTTAAACCTTAATCTCAGGGAAATCAACTCTGAGAGGGAAAATCATCCAGATCCATTGGGATCTTGAAGTCTATCTTACCCAACAAGGGTAGGGAGAAGGGAAAACCAAGGGGAGTCGGGGGAGAGGGAAAACAAAAAGGGAGGGAAACAGAGGGGGGAGGGGGAGGGAAGAAAAAGGGAGGGACTAAAAAGGGAAACATCAAGGGAGGGGACAAGGGGGACTGATTCAAAGTAAATCACTGGACTAAAAGGTAGAGCCGAAGAAGAAAAGGTTAGAATTAGAGAAGGATATTAAAATGCCAGGGAGTCCACAAATGACAATCATAACTTTGAACGTGAATGGGATGAACTCACCCATAAAACGTAGACGAATAGCAGAATGGATTAGAATCCAAAACCCTACCATATGTTGTCTTCAAGAAACACACATGAGGCGGGTTGACACCGACAAGGTCAGAATTAAAGGATGGATTAAGACCTTCTGGGCCTCAACTGACAGAAAGAAGGCAGGAGTGGTAATCATGATATCTGATAAAGCCAAAGCAAAAATAGACCTGTTCAAAAGGGATAGGGAAGGTAATTATATTTTGTTAAAAGGGACTTTAGACAATGAGGAAATATCATTAACCAACATGTATGCACCAAATAATATAGCACCCAAGTTTCTAATGGAGAAACTAGGAGAATTGAAGGAAGAAATAGACAGTAAAACCATATTAGTGGGAGACTTAAACCAACCATTATCAAATTTAGATAAATCAAATCAAAAAATAAATAAGAAAAAGGTAAAAGAAGTGAATGAAATCTTAGAAAAATTAGAATTAATAGAACTATAGAGAAAAATAAATAGGGATAAAAAGGAATAAACCTTCTTCTCAGCACCACATGGCACATTCACAAAAATTGACCATACATTAGGTCACAGAAACAGCACACAAATGCAGAAAAGCAGAACTAATGAATGCAGCCTTCTCAGATAACAAGGCAATAAAAATAATGATTAGTAATGGTACATGGAAAACCAAATCTAAAACCAATTCGAAATTAAACAATATGATACTCCAAAACCGTTTAGTTAAAGAAGAAATCATAGAAACAATTAATAATTTCATCGAGGAAAATGACAATGGCGAGACATCCTTTCAAACCTTTTGGGATGCAGCCAAAGCGGTAATCAGAGGTAAATTCATATCCCTGAATGCTTATATTAACAAACTAGGGAGAGCAGAGATCAATCAATTGGAAATACAAATGAAAAAACTCGAAAGCGATCAAATTAAAACCCCCCATCAGAAAACCAAACTAGAAATCCTAAAAATTAAGGGAGAAATTAATAAAATCGAAAGTGATAGAACTATTGATTTAATAAATAAGACAAGAAGCTGGTACTTTGAAAAAACAAACAAAATAGACAAAGTACTGGTCAATCTAATTAAAAAAAGGAAGGAAGAAAAGCAAATTCACAGCATTAAAGATGAAAAGGGGGACAGCACCTCCGATGAAGAGGAAATTAAGGCAATCATTAGAAATTACTTTGCCCAATTATATGGCAATAAATACACCAATTTAGGAGATATGGATGAATATATACAAAAATACAAACTGCCTAGACTAACAGAAGAGGAAATAGAATGCTTAAATAATCCCATATCAGAAAATGAAATCCAACAAGCCATCAAAGAACTTCCTAAGAAAAATTCCCCAGGGCCTGATGGATTCACCAGTGAATTCTATCAAACATTCAGAGAACAGTTAATCCCAATACTATACAAACTATTTGACATAATAAGCAAAGAGGGAGTTCTACCAAACTCCTTTTACGACACAAACATGGTATTGATTCCAAAACCAGGCAGGTCAAAAACAGAGAAAGAAAACTATAGACCAATCTCCCTAATGAATATAGATGCAAAAATCTTGAATAGGATACTAGCAAAAAGACTCCAGCAAGTGATCAGAAGGATCATTCACCATGATGAAGTAGGATTTATACCAGGGATACAAGGCTGATTCAACATTAGGAAAACCATCCACATAATTGACCACATCAACAAGCAAACCAGCAAGAACCACATGATTATCTCAATAGACGCAGAAAAAGCATTTGATAAAATACAACACCCATTCCTATTAAAAACACTAGAAAGCATAGGAATAGAAGGGTCATTCCTAAAAACAATAAACAGTATATATCTAAAACCATCAGCTAATATCATCTGCAATGGAGATAAACTAGATGCATTCCCAATAAGATCAGGAGTGAAACAAGGATGCCCATTATCACCTCTACTATTTGACATTGTACTAGAAACACTAGCAGTAGCAATTAGAGAAGAAAAAGAAATTGATGGCATCAAAATAGGCAAGGAGGAGACCAAGTTATCACTCTTTGCAGATGACATGATGGTCTACTTAAAGAATCCTAGAGATTCAGCCAAAAAGCTAATTGAAATAATCAACAACTTTAGCAAAGTTGCAGGATACAAAATAAACTCACATAAATCATCAGCATTTCTATATATCTCCAACACAGCTCAGCAGCAAGATCTAGAAAGAGAAATCCCATTCAAAATCACCTTAGACAAAATAAAATACCTAGGAATCTACCTCCCGAGACAAACACAGGAACTATATGAACACAACTACAAAACACTCTCCACACAACTAAAACTAGACTTGAGCAATTGGAAAAACATTAACTGCTCATGGATAGGATGAGCCAATATAATAAAAATGACCATTCTACCCAAAATTATTTATCTATTTAGTGCCATACCCATTGAACTACCAAAATACTTCTTCACTGATTTAGAAAAAACCATAACAAAGTTAATTTGGAAGAACAAAAGATCAAGGATATCCAGGGAAATAATGAAAAAAAGCACATATGATGGGGGCCTTGCAGTCCCTGACCTTAAACTATATTACAAAGCAGCAGTTGTGACAAGGAAATCACTTTCCCTTCGTGGTCGCCACAATGTGACAAGGAAATCACTTTTAAAAGACTGATATATATTAATTTAAGGTCGCCAAGGAATTCAGCTATGTAATTCCTAAATGAAAACCCAAGTCAGCCGTCAACCTTTTATAGAGTTTAATTACAGACAGGAGGAAGAAAGGAATTAGAGATAGAGAGAGAGAGAGGGAGAGAGAAAGGGGAGAGAAGGGAATAGGGCTTAAATACCCCTTCTGTTTAGGCTGGGCCAAAAGGCCCAAGCCCTTAGATAGCTGGGGCAAAGAAAAGAGATCAGTCCCTATTACTCACGTGACCAAAATGGAGAAACAGTCTCAGAGGCCCCCACCTTCAGCTTCCTTCAGAGCAAGCTTCTCAGAGCACCTCTCCAACCACTCAGAGCCAAAACTCTCCAACCATCCCCCAGTCCTCAGACCCCTCTCTCTTTAAGGAAACCATCCAAGTTCCCTCCCCTCAGTTCTCACATCTACCAATCACTGTCCATCATTTTCCCTGTGCCAATGGGGGCTCTACCTTAAGCCAGGACCGCCCAGAGGTCTGGGCTTTGCACATGTCTGTTGAAGGTCATATTCTCAAATAATTAAATTTTGATCTATGCTGCAGCCCTTCCTAAATCCTGTTAGGACTGAGTGGGGTGGAAATTGTATTTTCCAAGACCTGGTTCTGTCATTCCAAGTATCTCTATTGTATCAATTCTAAAATCAATCATGACTCAAAGAAATTCCTGTTCTGTGCTTAAGCATAGGTCAAAGCCCTTTCCATTGTTCAGCAAAAGGTTTCTGTCCTAAAGTAATCTTAAGAAGGGAGGAGATGGAACCTCCCATGCCAATGGGGTTCACATTCCAATACATTATCAGTAAGAAATTTTCCAAGTATGAAATTTCCCAATGGTGAAATTTCCAACATTTATAAGTCTAAGAAATTTTAAGGTTTACAATCCCCCCTGATGATCATTGGGAGACTAGTCTCCCCATTGATCATTTAACATAATCATTTTGTAGTTCTAAATTCACTTCTAACTAAAGATATACACAATATTCAATTTTCTAAGAGAAATTAGAATAGTAAGAGAGGAAATAGAAAAGAAAAGAAAGCAAAACCAATGTTTTGCTAGGCGCATTGACAGAAAGCCAAATTAGGGGCAGTCCCTTTTGGCATAAATGTGTACAGTTACAATAAATGTTCAATCAAAAGTTCAATCCAATCAATCACATCCAAAGTTCATTCTTGATCTTCTTGATGAAGTGTAGGTTTTCGGCATCTTTCTGCAATAGTTCATTCTCTGGATATAAAAGTTTCAAGCTTCTTTCTTGAAGATCTTTTCTCAAACAGAATCAAAATCTTTGAATTTTTTTATAAAAGTAAAATCTTAAATAAAATTCTTGGAATTTTATAAAAATACAATCTCAAACAAAAAAAATTCAAAAATAAAAAAATTCTTAGATTTTAAATTAAAATACACAGTCATCAAAACAATTTGGTACTGGCTAAAAGACAGAAAGGAGGATCAGTTGAATAGACTGGGGGAAAGCGACCTCAGCAAGACAGTATATGACAAACCCAAAGATCCCAGCTTTTGGGACAAAAATCCACTATCTGATAAAAACTACTGGGAAAATTGGAAGACAGTGTGGGAGAGACTAGGAATAGATCAACACCTCACACCCTACACCAAGATAAATTCAAAATGGGTGAGTGACTTAAACATAAAGAAGGAAACCATAAGTAAATTGGGTAAACATAGAATAGTATACATGTCAGACCTTTGGGAGGGGAAAGGCTTTAAAACCAAGGAAGACATAGAAAGAATCACAAAATGTAAAATAAATAATTTTGACTACATCAAACTAAAAAGCTTTTGTACAAACAAAACCAATGTAACTAAAATCAGAAGGGAAACAACAAATTGGGAAAAAATCTTCATAGAAACCTCTGACAAAGGTTTAATTACTCAAATTTATAAAGAGCTAAATCAATTGTACAAAAAATCAAGCCATTCTCCAATTGATAAATGGGCAAGGGACATGGATAGGCAGTTCTCAGATAAAGAAATCAAAACTATTAATAAGCACATGAAGAAGTGTTCTAAATCTCTTATAATCAGAGAGATGCAAATCAAAACAACTCTGAGGTATCACCTCACACCTAGCAGATTGGCTAACATAACAGCAAAGGAAAGTAATGAATGCTGGAGGGGATGTGGCAAAGTAGGGACATTAATTCATTGCTGGTGGAGTTGTGAACTGATACAACCATTCTGGAGGACAATTTGGAACTATGCCCAAAGGGCGACAAAGGAATATCTACCTTTTGATCCAGCCATAGCACTGCTGGGTCTGTACCCCAAAGAGATAATGGACACAAAGACTTGTACAAAAATATTCATAGCTGTGCTCTTTGTGGTGGCCAAAAACTGGAAAACGAGGGGATGCCCATCAATTGGGGAATGGCTGAGCAAATTGTGGTATATGTTGGCGATGGAATACTATTGTGCTAAAAGGAATAATAAAGTGAAGGAGTTCCATGGAGATTGGAACAAGGTCCAGGAAGTGATGCAGAGCGAGAGGAGCAGAACCAGGAGAACATTGTACACAGAGACTAATACACTGTGGTATAATCGAACGTAATGGACTTCTCCATTAGTGGCGGTGTAATGTCCCTGAACAATTTGCAGGGATCTAAGAGAAAAAAACACTATTCATAAGCAAAGGATAAACTATGGGAGTGGAAACACCGAGGAAAAGCAACTGCCTGAATACAGCGGTTGAGGGGACATGACAGAGGAGAGACTCTAAATGAACACTCTAATGCAAATATTATCAACATAGCAATGGGTTCAAATCAAGAAAACATGTAATGCCCAGTGGATTGGCTATGGGGGTGGGGGGAAGGAAAAGAAAATGATCTATGTCTTTAATGAATAATGCTTGGAAATGATCAAATAAAATATAAAAAAAGAGAGAGAGGAAAAGATAGATAAGACATGTTATGCAAACAGAAGGCATGATGTGACAAATGATTAGATATATAAAGTTAGGGAGAATGAAGTCAGAATAATTCTGAGCTTTTAAAACTGAGTGACTGGAAAAATGCTAGCACCTATGACAGAAAGAGGTAAACTTGGAAGAAGAATAGTTTTGAAACAAAAGATAATGAATTCTCTATTGGATGTGATGAGTTGTAGACACCTATGGAACATAGTTTTAAATGCTCAATAGGTAGTAAATAATAGAACAATAAAGATCAAAAGAATAAATAAAACTGGATATGTGTGTTTGTGTGTGTACATACGTTAGGAAATTCAATCCAGCACAGCAGATCTACAACTGCTCTGTAACTTATAGTTTTAAAAACTCAGGAACACTGAGGAAAAAGTGACTTTTTCATGGTCACATAGCAAATATATATCAGAGGTCAGACTTGAACAAAGACCTTAACTGTGGAACCAGAATGCTCTCCATTATGATGACCTGCTTCTCAAGCTTAATAAATGCTTTAAAAACTGAACTGAAACCAACTAAGACACTACTTAGAGAAAGCAGTGGCAAAAAAAGGTAAAAAGAGACATAAGCAATAATAATAAATGGAAAAGTCTGTGTCCAAATAAATGGAAGAAAATTTTCCATTAAATTCACTTAGTTTATGCATGGATTGCATGCTGTTGTCACTTAATATATACAAAAATATTTCATGCATACTCTTACACATGATCATTTTCTAAAGTATGACAAATACATAATCAAGTCACCTTAAGAGAATGCTTATACTTATTCAAGAGCTGTTTACAAGACAATATAAACTCTGTAAAAAAAGTTTACAAATTAGGGAACTTAAAACATTAATATGAATGGTAATTTTAAAGGAAATAATCATTTTAAGTTAGTTTGTTTTTAATCAAAACTTTCTTTGGGTAGGGGTGGGAAGGTTAGGTTCCTTTAAATAGTTATGAATCTGAAACATGCAAAACTATGATAACTTCATCTACATTTTCAACTCTGCACAACTCCATTTACTTAAAAAATACTACACTCTTTGGATGGGAGCCTGGCATACCAAACCTGCCCTGTTGTGCATAGTTTTATTTCTGTTTCTAAATTAGGAAACCAGAGTGAGCTATGTCTATGCCAACATTAGAACAGAAAAAGCTTGAGATCTTGGTTTGTATATTTCTTTCAAAGATATATGATTCAAAGACATTTAATCTCTAATTAGGGATTCTCAAGTAATTTAGGAAGTAATATTAGGAAAAAATGAATTTAATACAAAGAAAAATTAAAATATACAAGTCCTTTTTATAATAATTATCACAAGACTGAAAAGAAATTAACAGTATTCAAGATTTAATATCAATATGTTTTCAGAATAGCAAAATACTGAAGACTTTAGCAACAGAATGCTATTTCTTTTATCTGGGGGTAAGAGAGAGAGTCAATTATATGCCACGCTTTATGAAGTTTTAACTGAAATACTTTATATAGATACTGTTTAGGAAACCTAAGAACAGCATTAAAAGGGTTTTGACTGTAGAAATACTAAGTAGTTCAGAAGGAAAAAATCATCTATATGAAAACTAAATATAGCTCCTGTACTTTTTATCACAACTTAAAATAATACATGAAATAAAAATAAAGGAAAATATGTAATTTTCCAGTCTAAAAATTTTGGTCTGAGGCAGCAAGGTGGCTCAGTGGATTGAAAGCCAGGCAGTCTTAGGTTGAAATCTGGTCTCAGACATTTCCTAGCTGTGTGATTCTAAGCATCTTAAGTGTCATTTTACACCCATTGCCCAGCCCTTACCAAGGTTATTGATTCCAAGGCAGAAGGTAAGGTTTTAAGAAAAAAAAATTTTTTTTTTGAAATTTACTATCCCTTAACAAATCAAACTGCTTAGGAAAAAAAGAGACAGTGGTAATCATTTAACTTTCCCTAAAGTTTTTTAGAAACATACTGGAGTCTGATCTAAAGCTAAAATATGTTTTACATTTGACAATTTGGGTCTGTTATAAAATACTTATATCAGATGCAATCCACTTAATACTGACTTCAAAGTTCTATTTTTTTAAACCCTTCCTACTATCTTAGAATCAATACTATATATTGGTTTCAAGGCAGAAGAATGATAAGGGCTGTACAATGAGGGTTTATTGACTTGCCCAGGGTCACACAGTTACAAAGTATCTGAGGCCAGATTTGAACCTAGGTTGGACCTCCCATCTCTAGGCCTGGCTCTCAATTCACCAAGCCATCCAGTTGCCCCCAGAGTTCTCTAATTTTTAAAAAAAAATTCTCTTAAAGAGCAAAATTCAAATGAATGTTTCATTTATTATTGCAGTTACAGAAATAAGGAATCTTGGTATAAAAGGCCTTGAGTAGGAAAGTAACTCTATACTTTCTATACTATAACTAAGAAGTGATATATTCTATTCTGCCTCTGCCTATAGCCTTACCTTGAAGAAGTATTGGAGACAAAACCCAATCTATTACAAGTTCAGAAAGCTCTAACAGTCAGGGAATTTCTCTTATGGTAAACTCTTACTTTTTATAATTTCCACTCAGCACTCTGCTTTCTTAATTCTGTAAAATAAATATAATCTAACAAACAAATGTGCTACTAATACTTGAAACTATCACAGTCCCACTGTCTTTTCTTGCTTAATTATTCTTTATTCTTTAATTGATGTTATTAATAGAAGGTAAATGTTTTAGTCCTATCCCTAATCCACATTACCTGTTTTTAGAGGTAGTCTTTCAATGCTCTCTTTAAAATAGAATACTTCTAACTTGACCCAATACCCTATGAGATCCAACATGCATAGTATACCATATCAGCCATAACAATAACATCTTTGATTTGAATGCTATGTTTTTATTAATATAGCCTAAATATCACCATGATCATTTGCCTTGGAACCAAAAAAATCTGAATTTATATTCCATATGTTACCCAGGGCAAATCACTTAATCTCTCAGTGGCTTCAGCAACTCTTTAAAAAAAAGGAAGAAATATGGAAGAATTGCTGATCTACATTGGATTGAAGGATCCTTATAAACTCCTCTGATTCCGTTTATAAGGAAGAGGAAATTGCAGGTATAATCTCCATGCCTCCTCCCAAAATAAAATGAAAACAAAAAGTATTTTCACATGAATTAACTAACAATGTCTCCCCAATGTGTTTTTATAGTTTTAAACTGCTATTCACATTTATCCCTATTAATTTGATATAGTTGATTTATCCTTTTTTAAAAAAATATATGTATAGCTATATAATAAAAATGTGATAAACGTTACTTCATAGGCTGTTAGATTTAGAAACTACATCACAAAAGTAGTTTCCTATTCTTTTTTTTATCTCATCTCCTTTTTCAATAGACAGACAAAATTTAAAGAAAAAATTTTAAAAGAATTCTACTCTAAGGATATTCCAAATACAGTTTAATTTACATTTACTCCAGCAATTATTTATATATTTTTCAAATGTAAATCTATTAGATTGTGAGCTCCTCAAGGGCAAGGGACTGTCTTTTGCCTCTTTGTGTATCCCCTAGGTTTAATATAGTGCCTGGCATATAATATGTGCTTAATAATGGTTGACTGATTGATGTGTACAAGCCTTTTGCAGATGGACAGAAAAGAACACCAACATTCTTTAAAGTGAACAAACTTGTGCAAGAATGAATGCTTTGTTGCTTTTTTCTTTTCCTCAGCGTCTTTCCAGTTTGTTAAACTGTGTGGTAATAATAGTGGCAGTTTGAGTAGTCAGGTGTGTTAAATTGATCTAGGCTAAATTGAACTAAGTAGAACTCCATTCTGTCCCCATACTTCCAAATTTTCATTTTGTAGTAGTTACTATAACTTTTGGAAGTCAAGTAAATAAGCATTTATTAATAGGTGCCAATCAGTATATTAAGTATTAGCAACACTAAGAAAAATTTAAAAAAAGTCTCTATTCTAAAAGAACTCACAGTCTAATGGATAAATCAACATATTAATTAGTCTGCAGAAACATCACATAAAAAAAATGGAGATAATTTTAGAGGAAAGATACAAAGATTAAGGAGGACTAGGAAAAGCTTCTTATAACGGGCATTACTTTAGCAGAAAATTAAAGAAGGCCAAGAAGTAGAGATGAGAAAGGAGTTCCTGGCATGTAAAAGAGTGAAAATGCATGGAGTTGGGAGACACTGATTCTTTGTTTAAAAAAAAAAGCAGCAAAAAGGTGTCACTGGATCACAGAGTATATGGGGCAGGGTATAAGACTAGGAAGGTAGGAAGAAGAAAGATTATAAAGAGCTTTGAACTTCAGAGTATTTTATATTTGATCATGGAGGCAAAGGGGAACTATTAAACAACTGAAAGGGGGATGACATTATCAAATTTGCTCTTTAGAAAGATCAATTTGATAGCTGAAAGGAGAAAAGACTGAACTGAAGAAATTTTAGACAGGGAGAGCACTCAGAAAATTATTGTTAGAGTCCAGATGTGAGGTGATGAGAGTCAACATCAGGGTGATGGTCATGTTAGAAGAGAAAGTGTTTGGCATTTATTAATAAAAGCTTGTTGACTTGACTTCCAAAAGTTACAGTAACTACTGCAAAAATGAAGTATGGGGACAGAAGTACTAGTTCAATTTAACATTTGTCTACTCGAACTGCTAATTTGAGGTAACACTTCACACCTATTAGATTGGCTAATATGGTAGAAAAGGAAAGCAGTAACTGCTGGCTGGATTGTGGCAAAATTAGGACATGAATGCACTGTTGGCAGAATTGTGAACTGATGCAACCATTCTGGAAAACAATTTGAAATTATGCCCCAAAAGCTATAAAACTATGTATATGCCTTTTGATCCAGCATTACACTATTAGGTCTGTATCCGAAAGAGATTTTTTTAAAGGGAAAAAGACTTACTTGTACAAAAATACTTATAACAGCTCCTTTTGTGGTGGCAAAGAATTGGAAACTGAGGGAACATCCAATAATTGGAAATCAGCTGAATAAGTTGTGGTATAGGATTGTAATGGAACATCACTGCATTATAAGAAATGATGAGAAGGATGATTTAAGAAAAACCTGAAAGATCTACATGAACTGATTCAAAGCAAAGTGAATAGAAGCAGGAGAACAATGCACACAGTGACAGTAATATGATGAACATTTATGAATGACTTATCTATTCATATGAATATAGTGATCCAAGAAAATCCTTAAAGGTTCATGATGAAAACCACCTGCCTCCAGAGAAAGAACTGATGGAATCTGAATGAAGACCAAGACATACTATGTTCATGGTATTTCTTCACTTTTCTTTTGTTTGTTTGAATTTTCTTTCATGAAATAACTAATATGGAAAGATATTTTACAATATTAGACATGTAAAATCTATATTATATTGCTAGCTGTCTCAGGGAAGGGGGGAATTTGGGTCAAACGTAAAAAAAAACAATTATCAAAAATTTTTTTTCATGTAGTAGAGAAAAAAATTAAATTAAAAATAATAGGGAAGGACTAGGAGTTCCCTTGAGGGACTGAGGGAATAAACAAATGAAGGGTGGGTTAAGAGAAAGGAGGGCAAGAGGATAAGAAAAAGGATGGAAGGGATGGATACATAGAAAGAAGTACATACTATGAGGTAGGGTCTAAAGTGAGAGGATAAGGAAATCAAGAAGTAGGAGGGCAAAGTTGGTGGATAAGGAAGAGATTTGGAGAAAGGTAGAGAGAATAAGAAACAAAAGGTAAGGGGGAAGGGCTAAGGGAGTGATGGCTGGAAAAGTGGGCCAATTTGGAACTAAGAGGGCAAAGGAAGAGGAAAAGGGATCTTTGAGAATGGATGTGAAAAGGAGAGGTATTGATCAAAGGAAATTGAATATTTGAGGAGGAATAGAGTAGAAAGGAAGAAGAGGAGCAACAGAGTAAATGGAAATTCACTACTAGCAATGATGACACTGAGTATAAAGGGATAAATTCATACATGGATAGCACCAAGATCTGACAATGTGTTGTTTACAAGACACACACTGAAAGATAAATATAAAAGTGAAAGTGAGGGGTTGGAGCAAAATATACTTTACCTCAGCGGATCCAGAGAAGGGAGATCCATGATCTCTGATAGAGTTGTGCCTAAAATGCATTTAATAGGAGGTGATGAACAGGGTACCTATATTATGTTGGGGTGGGGAGTTGTTACTGTGGCTAATGAAGCATTACCAATATTGTATATGTATACACCAATTGTTATCATACTCACATTTTTAAGAGAAAAATTAAATGAGATACAAATGGAAACAGATAGCAAAATAATAATAGTGGTGGATTTTAATTTTCCCCTCTCCGAACTAGATAAATCTAACCAAAAAATAAAAAAAAAAGAAGATAAGGAGATGAATAAGACTTTAGAAAGGTTAAATAAGATAAATACCTGAAAAGTCCCCCAAACCTGCATGAAATTAGTAGATCTAAGCCTAAGCATACACATAATTCAGACACAGCTTCTGATGGGACATCAACAAGCATAAATATTCTGCAAAAATCATATTTTGACACTCATCATACAAATGCTACATCCCTGAAGGAATATAGCCTAGAACAAAAGTTCCACTCGGTATTACAAAGCTAGAAAGACTTGTTTTGGAAAGAATATGGTTCTAGTAACAGATTTTTTTGCTGCCTAAGGAACAATCTAGCAAAATATGGTCCTGGTAATATATGTTAACTGAGAACCAGATGGGCTAAAGTGATTAAATTAAATGCTGATGGGAAGATGGAGAAACAGGCCTAATACTACATTAACAAAGTAGCTGTGAATTTAAATAAAATAAAATAAAACAAGACGTAAGTATACATTAAGAGCTTATTGACATAAAGAACCTGTTTCAAAGATGAGGCCCCAAGGGCATTACTGAGAAGATAAAAAGCTGTGTATGTATGATAATATACATTGAAACCTTGATACAAAAAAATGGAAATAGCACAAATGCAACAGATGAGATAAATGTGGAATAGAGTGTAATATTTGAATGTAATGGATTATATTGGTAGAAATGACAAATATTGGAAACATAAAGGAAATAGGTAAAGAGAGTGAAAAAAAAAAGATTGTAGTAAAGTCAGGGTGTCCATTAACATACAAAAATTATTTCTTAGAACTAGAAAAAATAAAAACAGAATTAATCTAGAAGAACAAAAGGTCAAGAATATAAAGGAAATTAGTGAAAAACAAGTATGAAGGAAAGAGGCCTAACAGCACCAGATCTCAAACTATCCTACAAAGTGGTAATCATTAAAACAATCTGGTACTGGCAAAGAAATTGAATAATAGATCAATGAAATAGGTTAGGAAACCAACACAGAGTAGTTAATGACTACTATTTAATATATAGTAGACATACTATAGCAACAAGAGCAGAAAAAAGAAATTGAAGGAATTAGAAAAAGCAACAGGGAAACAAGGTTATTATTCTTTACAAATGATATGAAGGTAAACATAAAGAGAATCAACCAAAAAACTAGTAGAATTAACAATTTTAGCAAAGTTTCAGGATACAAAATAAACCCACATAAATCATAAGCATTTCCTTTTAACACCAACAAAGTTCTACAGCAAATGACAGAAAAAGAAATTCCATTTAAAATAAGTGTACACAATATAAAATATCTAGGAGTAAGAAAATTCAGCAACTATAAGAACATAATTACAAAACACTTTTTAAACCCAGATATTTAGCAAAATATTAATTGCTCATGGATAAGAAGAACCAATAATATTAAAATGACAATCCTACCTAATTTAATTTATTCAGTGTCAGGCCAATCAAACCACTTAAAATTATTTTACAAAACTAGAAAAAATAATAATAACAAAATTCATTTGGAAAAACAAACGGTCAAGAATATCAAGGGAATTAATGAAAAAAATATGAAGACAAGAAACCTGGTTATCCCAAATCTCAAACTATACTATAAAGCTACAGTAATTAGCAAAACAATCTGGTACTGGCTATGAAATTAAGTAGTAGATCAATGAAACAGATTAGGAAATCAATACATAGTAGTTAATGACCATTGTAAGCTACTGTTCAATAAACCCAAAGATCTAAGCTTTGGGGGCAAGAACTATTTGGCAAAAACTGCTGGGAAAACTGTAAAACAATAGAACAGAAACAACATCTAGACCAGCATCTCATACCATACAAAAGAAAAAGTCAAAATGGACGTTTGATCTAGAAGAACATTGTGAAAAATTAAATGGTTAATTTTCATTATATTAAATTTAAAAGTTTCTGAGAAATCAAGGAAGAAGTCAGTAGACAGGAAGAGATTAAAGATTTGTTTGACAAAAGGTTTAATCTGCTGGATGAGATATTATGGCATGGTGTCATTTCTAAATGTAAAGGGATTCACCTTCACAAGAAGGGCTAACTCTTTATATGAGGCAAGTGAAGAAAGAGATAGTGGGGGAGGCATCTCCGTGATAGGAGATGAGGGAATTCTCAGTAAATAACCTCATTTTGTCAGGGAAATATGAAGTAAGGTTCTTAGTTGAAAGGGTTGGGAAAAGGAGGGGCCATGAGAAGTTTGAGTAGAGAGAAAAGTTTTGGAAAAGCCACTGTGGGAAGTGGAATATTGAATTAATTTAGTGAATTGTAAAAAGACCCACTTTCTATATTAATAGCCCAGTTGAGATTATGTAAAAAACCCTGTAGTAGAAAGTACAATTTCATGCTTTTCACCATCTTCATTTAGTAGCACCTGAATAGGAACAAAGAAAAGGGATGATGGGGGTAATCCAAGTCTGAGACTTGGTAGGATAACATCTTTTATAGGATAAGGAGGCAAGGTAGTAAAAGAATATTAAGATAGCATATACCTACCTGGTTCTCCACTGTCATTATATCCTTAGTAGAAATCATGGAATGACCCCATAATTAAGAAACAAACCTATGTATGTAAAACATATCAAAGAAAAAAAAAGATATTTTATTTGTACTTTCCATTATAACTGTGGTTCTCAAAGTATGGCCTGCAAATCACTAATAAAAACCTTTTCAGTCAATCTTTGTATGAAAACTCATAATGACACTATGCATGTATTTCATTCTGAAACAAATATGTATTTACTTACTCATAATATCTCCCATTCCTAATTATTCCTAATTCCTATTCTTAATTATTCCTAATAATATCTCCTATTCTTCTACCTGTCTGATCACTCCTACTCAAGTCTTCTTTGCTGGATCTTTATCCAGATCATACCCACTAATCACTTTCCTAGGCTTTCTTCCCTTCTCCATTTATATTATTTTTCTTGGTGATTTCACCAGCTCTCATGTGGTCAGTTACTATCTGTTAGCACAGAATTCCCAAATCTCCCAATACAGCACTAATCACTCTGCTAAGCTACAGTCAGTATTACATTACCCACTCTTTTGGACACCTCTAATAGAGTCTATTGTGGACATCTCAAATTGATCATATCGGAAACATCTTTTCCATTAAAACTTCTCTTCCCAATAGCTCCAATACTTTTGAGGGTGCCACTATACTTCAAATTTAGAGCCTATATAGCAGTATTGATTGCTCACTCACACGCACCTTGAATATTCCATCTGTTGACAAGTTTTGTTGTTTCAATTTTCATAATGTCTTGAATATGTCCCTTCTCTCCACTCACTCCTCCATCACCCCAGAACATACCCATATCATCTCACTTCCAAATTACTATATTGGCCTTCTGATTATTCTCCTTGCCCTATCTCTTTTGATTGTAATCTATTCTCCACTCAGCCACCAAAGCAATTTTTTCACTCAATAAACTTCAAACAAAAATTGGTTTGGAAAATTTTTCACAACCTGGCTCCTTTTTGCCTTTCAAACTTTCTTATACCTTATTCTCCTTCATTTTTACATTCTACAATCCAGCTAAACTGGCCTTGTTGTCTGTCAAACATAACACTTTGTTTCCTTTCATTATGCTTTTTTCACAGATCATTATGTCTGTCTGTATGGTTCTTACTCCTGTCTGCCCTTAAAATTCAGTTCAAAACCCATTTTCAGCAGGCTATTTATGGTGCTTCCCAATACTAGCACACACCTAGAGATTACTTACTACTTACACTGCATATATCTTGAATATACAGCTTTCTTTTGTGGGTTGTCTCCCCAAAAAGAAACAGGTTTTTAGTGTTGAAATGAGTTATTGCCTCTTTCTGAATCCCCAGAATTTAGCCTCATATCTAGTAAGCACTTAATAAAGGCTTGCTAATTGACTCATAAATTGATTCATAAAAAGTACAATTTCCCTCCTTTCTTCTAGTGCATTTTGCATATGTGTCTTTATGTATAATGTTAAGAAGGTATGGTTTTTTACTAAACATACTTGATATAATTATAAATAATTAATGTAGAGTTTAATAAAATACCTATAGTATCTTTTAACATAATATAACTGCACTGTTTATCTGTTTTGATTGTATCTAATTTAGTTTTAATTCTGTCTGGTGCTGGCAAAAAATTGAGAAGTGGATCAATGCAACAGGACATATATACAATAAATAGCAGTAAAAGATTATAGTAGCCTTGTATTTGACAAAAACATAGATTATAAATTTTGGGGTTAAGAAATCACTATTTGGTAAAAATTGATGGACACCTGGAAATTAGTTTGAAAGAACAAAATATAGGCCAATATCTTACACCTTTTATTAAGATAAAAGCCAAAATGCATACATGATCTAGATGTAAAAGAAGACAGCATAAGTAAATTAGAAGAACAATATAGGCAATATATTTCCTATCCGATTTATGGATAGGAGAGGAATTCATGAGTCAACAAGAGATAGAAAACACTGAGATGTAAAATGGATAGATTTTATTAAATTAAAATAAAAAGGGTTTATACAAATAAAACAAAGATTGCAAAATCAGAAAGAAAGCAGAAAACTGAGGGAAGAAATTTTATAGACACCCCTTTAGATAGGAGACCTCATATCTAAAATATATTGAGAAATTTGTTAAATTTATAAGAATAAGAGTCACCCCCAATTTATAAATGGGCAAAAGATGTGATTAACCAATTTCTGGATGAAACAAATCAAAGTCATATACAGGTAAGTAAAAAAAATGCTCTAAATCACTACTGATTAGAGAAATGCAAGTCAAAACAATTCTGAGATATCATCTCACATCTATCAGATAAGCTAACATAACAAAAAGACAAAATGACAATTGTTGGAAATGGATGTAGAAAAATGGAGATACCAGTATACTGTTGGTGGAACTATGAAACCATCCAAGCATTTTGTAGAGAAATTTGGAATTACACCCATAGAGTTATAAAATTTTGTATACCCTTAGACCGAGCAATATTATTGCTGGACTATTTCCCAAGATCAGGGAAAAAGGAAAAAAACCTATGTGTTACAAAATAATTATAGCAGCTCTCTTTGTGGTGGCAAAGAACTAGAAATTGAGGGAATGTCCACCAATTGGGGAATGCATAAACAAAATTGTGGTATATGATTGTGATTGAATTCTACTCTGCCATAAGAAACAATAAGCAGGCTAATTAAAAAAACTTGGAAAGAACTACAAAATAATTATAAATAAATACATAAAAAGGATAACCAAAAGTAAGCTGAATTTAACCCAGAGAATATTATATACAGATGCAAATTTGATACTTGAAAAATAACTTCTGCATATCACCTTCACAGAATGAACTGGAAAATGGAAACACTCTATGAACACACACACATTCATACAACTTTCTCCCAGATGATGCCTTCTATGATGCAGGGAGGGGAGGGAGGGGCTGAGACACTTGCAAATAAATTCTACTAGTGAAAAAATAAAATAAAATAACTAAAAATTAATAATAAAGGATCACAGAGGCAAGATAATGAATGTTTGGCACAAGTATATACACATATGTATATATAAATGTGTATATATGTATTTATACATATTTAAGGTTATAGTGAAAGGCAGAAGGGGACTTCTAGGCTAGCTCTGTATCTCCCAAATTTATATCAGACCTTCCACATCAATCTCTCCCCTGAACTATAATCCCACATAGTCCAACAATCTGCTGGACAGTTCTACCTAAAATGATGCTGGTACTTTAAACTCAGTATGTTCAAAATGGAATTTAACTTACTTCTTCCCAGTTCTCTCTTAATTTTCCTGTTTTGTTTTTTTATAGATGACACCATCATTTTGACTATCATCCAGGTTCAAAATTCAAAATAATCTTCAACTTACTACTCTCCTCAACAGCTTTCACCTCACTCAATTCATTGCTTAGTTTTGTCAATTCTAATTCCATATTACCACTCTAGTTCAGACCTTCTCTTCTCACTTAGACTACTATAATAATTTCCTAGCTGTTCTATCATTAAAAATGTTTTCCTTCTCTAGTTCATTCCTTACATATCTAAAGTAATCTTCCTAAGTAAGACACGGGCATCTGAACATGTCATTTCTTCACTCAAAAATCTTCATTGCTGAATATAGGATAAAGCAAAATCTTTAGCTCAATATCTAGGACCATCTACAATCTAGCACTAAACCCTCTTTCCAGCTTTGTTTGATATTTAATTCCCCTTGATGCACAGATTGTCAATCAGGATGACTAGCTGCTCCCTGGAACCCTACTTTGGGACCCTGATGTAAGGAATGTTGTTTACACTAGATATGCACTACATTTAGGCCCAGCTCCAGCTACATTTTACTTAACTCCTTGGTCATCTCCTCAGCCACCATGCTACCTCAAGAGTATTTGTCTTAAGCAAACTCTAACCAAGCATGTATAAAAATGTTTATCTTTTTTAGAAATCAGAGGGGATACCCATAAACCAGGGAATGGCTAAATAATTTATGGCATATAAATATGATGAAATACTATTGCACAGTAAAAAATTATGAAAAGTTTCAGAGAAACCTGAGAAGACTGAAATGACACAAGGTGAAAAGAAGAGAACCAAAGAGAACAATTTAGATAATAACGACAATATGGCAAAGATAAACAGCTTTGAAAGAATTAGAAACTCATTAGTTTAAAGATCAATCACAATTTCAGAGGACTCATGACAACATGCTATCCATCTCCTGACTGAGACGAAGGACTTAAGAGTTCAGAATGAGACAATTTTTTTAGACATAGCTAATGCAGAATTTTGCTTTGTTTGACTATACATACTTGTAATGAGTTTAGTTTTTTTTGTTGTTGTTTTCAACTGGGGAGGTAGAGATCAAGGTAAGAAAGCAGATTTTCACTGATTGAAGGAAATAAAATATACCTTTTAAAAGAAGGTAAGCTCTTGAGGACAGGGATTTTCTTATCTGTATCCCCAGGGCTTAGTACTATGTAACTTAGTAATTTTTTTACCTGTATCCCCAGGGTTTAGAACTATGGAGGAGCCTAAGACAAATTAGGCCCACTGAGGAAAAGCAGCCAGAAAAGACAAGCTTTAAGTTTGCCTGGGACTCTTGATGAGGCTAGTCTCGGCTTACAGCTATGAGCTGTTGTCTATGCTGTAGCTCAGATAAGAAAGGATTCCTCTCCCAATATGGTCATCATCAAACCTTGGGTCTTTCCTCATTTTGATGAGCAAAGAAGCCTTTGTAACATCATGACTGAAAGAACCAGACCTTCCTTTCTTCAAGTTATGCAAGCTAGATCAGCTGTCACTTTCCCAATTTACTTACATTTGTAGAGGAGCCCTGGAAATGTTCTTCGATAGTCATTCCATAAACAATATTCTGTGGGATAGTAACACACCTAAAAATTATGTAATGCTTAGTACTCTACTTTCTATAAAAATCTTTCTCATAATAAATGGAGATCATGGAGATCATTCATCTTCCTGTTTGACCCTTGCTTTGTATCTCTCTCTCTCTCTCCCTCCGTCTTCTCTCTCTACTTTTTTCCTCTCAAAATTGGAATTCTGGCACTCAATACATAGTGCCTGAAACATACTACATGACACATAGCAAGGGTTTAATACTTTTCATTCATTCTCTAAACTCAATATGCTGTATTCTTATAATGAATGAATGTCCTCTTCCCATATTTCTCCCTCATGAAATCCATCTTCTTTCAAGGTCTAATACTTAGTACAATATCTGGCACACAGCAGGCAATTAATAGTGCTTACTGACTAGCTCAGATGCTATTTTTTCCATAAAGTCTTTGCTAATACAACCCAGTTTCCTTCCCTCCTCTAATTTGCCTAAGCTATTTAATTCATAAGTTGTATTTTTCTCTATAATAGCCTAATTTGGATTTTACTTCTCCATGTAAACAGAATCTCCCAGTAGTATAAAAGCTTCATGAGACAAAAAGAAATAATACAACAGAGATTGGAAAAATATAAAAACATAAAGTATCTCATGTCAAAAAAACTGGCTTAGAAAATAGAAAAAGAGAGACAATTTAAGAACATCAGACTCTCTGAAAAACATGACCAAAATGAGAGTCTAGAAATCATGCTTTGTAAACCTTAAAATTTCTTAGACTTATAAATGTTGGAAATTTCACCATTGGGAATTTTCATACTTGAAAAATTTCCTATTGATAATGGGAACTCTATTGGAATGTGAACCCCATTGGCATGGGAGGTTCCTCCTCCTCCCTTCTTAAGATTACTTTAGGACAGAAACCTTTTGCTGAACAATGGAAAGGGCTTTGACCTATGCTTAAGCACAGAACAGGAATTTCTTTGAGTCATGATTGATTTTAGAATTGATACAATAGAGATACTTGGAATGACAGAACCAGGTCTTGGAAAATACAATTTCCACCCCACTCAGTCCTAACAGGATTTAGGAAGGGCTGCAGCCCTTCCTTCTTATATTATGGCAACTTCCTATAGTCTTGGCTACAAATGGCTAAGTGAAATATTACTGCATTCTGTCCTACATACTTGTGGGATAGAAATTACTTTAAACTGGACCTATACAAGGCCTATTTTGAATTTTTCTTATGTTTTTGATTATTTTTCTATTCTTTTGATAATTGACACATACACCCCCATAACTGAACATTGCATTCTGAGCTAAAATTGATATTTTTTTAAATACTTACTTCAGGGGGGATTGTATTTTAATTTAAAATCTAAGAATTTTTTTATTTTTGAATTTTTTTTTGTTTGAGATTTTATTTTTATAAAAATCCAAGAATTTTGTTTAAGATTTTACTGTTATAAAAAATTCAAAGATTTTGATTTTGTTCGAGAAAAGATCTTCAAGAAAGAAGCTTGAAACTTTTATATCCAGAGAATGAACTGTTGCAGAAAGATGCCGAAAACCTACACTTCATCAAGAAGATCAAGAATGAACTTTGGATGTGATTGGTTGGACTGAACTTTTGATTGAACATTTATTGTAACTGTACACATTTATGCCAAAAGGGACTGCCCCTAATTTGGCTTTCTGTCAATGCGCCTAGCAAACATTGGTTTTGCTTTCTTTTCTTTTCTATTTCCTCTCTTACTATTCTAATTTCTCTTAGAAAATTGAATATTGTGTATATCTTTAGTTAGAAGTGAATTTAGAACTACAAAATGATTATGTTAAATGATCAATGGGGAGACTAGTCTCCCAATGATCATCAGGGGGGATTGTAAACCTTAAAATTTCTTAGACTTATAAATGTTGGAAATTTCACCATTGGGAATTTTCATACTTGAAAAATTTCCTATTGATAATGGGAATTCTATTGGAATGTGAACCCCATTGGCATGGGAGGTTCCTCCTCCTCCCTTCTTAAGATTACTTTAGGACAGAAACCTTTTGCTGAACAATGGAAAGGGCTTTGACCTATGCTTAAGCACAGAACAGGAATTTCTTTGAGTCATGATTGATGTTAGAATTGATACAATAGAGATACTTGGAATGACAGAACCAGGTCTTGGAAAATACAATTTCCACCCCACTCAGTCCTAACAGGATTTAGGAAGGGCTGCAGCATAGATCAAAATTTAATTATTCCAATCTCTACCCTACTCAGGGTAACAGGATTTAGGAAGGGCTGTAGCAAAGGATCAAAGATTTAATTATTTGAGAATATGACCTTCAACAGACATGTGCAAAGCCACAGACCTCTGGGCGGTCCTGGGTTAAGCTAGAGCCAGCATTGGCACAGGGAAGACATGGACAGTGATTGGTAGATGTGAGAACTGAGGGGAGGGAACTTGGATGGTTTCCTTAAAGATAGAGGGGTCTGAGGGCTGGGGGGAGTGGTTGGAGAGTTTTGGCTCTGAGTGGTTGGAGAGGTGCTCTGAGAAGCTTGCTCTGAAGGAAGCTGGAGGTGGAGGCCCCTGAGACTGTTTCTCTATTTTGGTCACGTGAGTAATAGGGACTGATCTCCTTTCTTTGCCCCAGCTATCTAAGGGCTTGGGCCTTTTGGCCCAGCCTAAACAGAAGGGGTATTTAAGCCCTATTCCCTTCTCTCCCTTTTCTCTCTCCCTCTCTCTCTCTCTCTCTCTAATACCTTTCTTCATCCTGTTTGTAATTAAACTTTATAAAAGGTTGACTGCTGATGACTTGAGTTTTCATTTAGGAATTACATAGCTGAATTCCTTGGCGACCTTAAATTAATATATATCGGTCTTTTAAAGTGATTTCCATGTCACAACTTTGAGAAACAAAAGTCTTAGAATAAGAGAAAATAAAAATAGAATCATCTCATCACCTCCTGAAACTCCAAAATGAAAACTCACAGGAACATTATAGCTAAAATCCAGAGCTTCTAAGGTCAAAGAGAAGTATTGCAAGCAACCACAAGGTTTTAATACCTAGGAAGTACAATCAGTGATGTCCAATTTTTAGTAACCACTATTATAAATCAGCAGAGAGGATCATATTATAAAAGGTAAAAGATTTATAGGCTTATAATGAAGAATAACTTAACCAGCAAAACTGAGTAGAAACCTATAATCTTATTTTATTGTGATTACATCTTGTTTGCTATTTTATTGATTTGTTCTATCATCTTTTATTTTTCCCCCTTTTAAAAAAATTCTTACCTTCTATCTTAGAATCAATACTATGTATTTGTTCCAAGGCAGAAGAACAATAAAGGTTAGGCAATGGGAATAAAGTAACTTGCTCAGGGTCACACAACTAAGAAATATCTAAGGCCAAATCTGAGCCTAGCATTCACTACCTCTAGGTTTGTGTTCTCAATCCATTGAGACACTTAGTTGCCCCCTTACCTCTTTGTTTTAATCAGGCAAGATAAAGTTTTATCACCTTTGCTAAACTTTCCAAATAAGCAACTTTTACTTTTATCATTATTATAGTCTTTTTGGTTTCCAATTTATCTATTTCTCTTAATTTTAAGTATTTTATTTTATAGTTATTTTAGCTTTGGTGACTTCAGATTTAAAAAATAATTAATCCTTTCATTCCTATTTTATTAATGTTTTAGGGATATATTTTTTTGCCCAAAAGTACAGCTATAGCTGTATCCTCAAAATATGATGTTTTATCATTTTATCTCCCATAGTTATGATTTTTATTATTTGTTCTTTATTTGTGCCATTTATTCAGTATTTTGGACCTGTCTTTGGTTTGTGCTTACTGACAACTACTTTTATTGCATTGTAGCCTAAAAAGCTTTTACTATTTCTGCCTTTTTAATATTTAACTGTCTCTGTGCCCTAATACATGGTCAATTTTTATAAAAAAGTTCCATGTAATATTGAGAAATATTATTTAGCAGTCCCATTTAGAAGATCCCATAAATCTTATATACTTTTCCTCACAATTCACTTAATTTTGTTTCCCTTTTTGCTTATTTTTATGTTTAATCTGAACAAAATTAAAAGTGATATTAAAACATATTATCACTCATTTTTATTCATATGTTCTTGTAGTTTAGCTAATTTTTCATTGCTGGATTTAGATACCAAGTTATTTGGCAAATATAAGATTGCTACTGGCTTTTAGCATCATATATTTTCCTTGTTCTCTTTTTATGTTGTGTATTTTTGTTTTTGCTTTGTCTGAATGCATGTTAGCAAAACCTGCTTTTTTGGATTCATCTAATGCGTGGTAAATTATGTTTTTATTCTATGTATGATTTTGTTTTTAAGGATATTTCCTCTAAGCAATGGATTGTGGAATCTGAACTTTATATACACATAGAAAAGATCAAATGGATGAAGAATGACTATTGTACAGATTTCAAAATGTATCTAAATGGATACTCTGTAGAAATTGTCCAATAGTTTATGTATCTAAGAAAGGTAGTGGACCGAGGCTGAGTTGAAAAAGAGGAGAGCAGTCTGGATTGCTTGTAAGGGAAGTGCAAGTACTTTTACTGTACCTGAGCTTCACATCACAGCAAATGCCAATCTTTTCAACACAAACATTTTACTGGGGTTGCTATAAGGTGGTTCAACCTAGAACATATACTACTAACTAAATAAATAATTTGTTTTGTTTTAGAAATATCTGTCCTTTTTTAAAGAATAGGCTATCATTCATTTTAATTATCTCAATGATCTCATTTGCTCTCCACAAACACCTAAACCTACTAATGAGATGTTTTTCCTAAATATCTCTGACAATAGTATAGAATAAAACCAAGTGTTTTAAGGGGATCTGCCAACTTTGACTGTCCACTGAAATCATGGTATTAGAAAGCCGCAGGATTGTATGTAATACAAAAAACATTGGACTTGGGAAATCTGGAATTCAACTGCAAGCTCTGTTCCTTACTTCTTGAGTAGACTCACCTTTATATTCCTGTATTAACAATGTCTTGGATAATAATACTCTCTTAATGTTTACTGAAAGGGCAGCTGGGTGGCATAGCAGATAGTGTTGGATCAAGAAGTGCAGAAATCAGGAAGATCTGAGTTCAAATCCCTCCTTAGACAATACCTATATGACCCTGGGAAAGTCCTGGCCCTCTTTGACTGTTTCCTCTTCTATAAAATGAACCGGAGAAGAAAACGCAGTACACAGGTACTTCTACTAAGGAAACCCTAATGGAGTCACAAAAACTCAGAAGGAACTGAAATGATTGAAAAACATTTGCTAAAGGAATAAAGTCACATAATTTCACCTCACAAGGCACTGTGAGGTTTACAAAGCACTTACTCCACTCAAAGTTGGTGAAGTAGACAGTATAAAGATTATTTTCCTATTTTACTGATGAGAAAACTGAGTCTTGAAAAGCTACGTAGTTCACAGTCACATGACCAGAAGAAACAGTATAAAGAATAAGGCCATTACAAAAGAGTTAAGAGAAACCCAACTAAAGAAACAGATACAAAGAGACATAAGAGAGAGAATGTTTATTTGACTAAATATAATAATGGGATGGAATGAAAAACAATGCAAAGAGGCCCCTCAATTTCCCTGGATCTCAATTTCCTCCTTTGTAAAGTGAGAAGCCTGGATTAGATGATTTCAGAAATGTTGTAATTCTATTAGTTTGTTACTAACTAGCTATGTGATCTTTTTCGATCCTTCCATATCTTATGAACATCACCATTAGTAATCTTTGAATTTTTATGTGATTAAAAATACAAGGTAAAGCCAGACAAAGACAACTTATATTCTTTAATCTTTATTATTTATGTGCTCATTTATATATATATAGATATAGATATAGATATATAGATATATAGCCAAGACAAAATCTGAGATGAACAAAGCTACATATCAGCTTGCAAAAAGATGGGTTAGCAATGAAATTTTAAATTAATTTTGAACACTGTTACAGTTCAAGATTGAAATAGTAAGACTGAAGTTTTATTATTAATTCAATGTTCCTATCTTTATAAATGTATTATGTAAAAATAACTGTCATTTCATTTTTAAAAAATATTGTATACAACAAATTGAAATTGGAAAATATCACTTGAGCATTATTTTCATTCTCACTAATTGTGCCTTCTCTAAAATGCCATCTCTATGCTTAAAAGTATCTCATTTTAAAATTCAGTGTGATGATTTTGTTGAAATCCAATTTGAAACTTAATCTATTATTAAAAAATCTACTCTGTCTAATTATGAAGTAGTGATGGCATTTACACCCAAAGTACCACCAAAATAATCTCCTCCAATTCCCTTCCTTCAAATTCTTAAAAATAAAGAAGTCGAGCATAGCAAATTGTCTATTAAATGTTTTTATATTGAATATAAGATTTCAGAAAGTTGATTAAAATCCCATTATCTCAATATACATTTATCTTACCATATAATTCAATTCAATTGAACAAACATTTATTAAGAGCCTATTATGTACAATACACAGAGCTAGATGTGTGAAATACAAAAACAATCCTCAAATATCCCTTGTCCTTGGTTTTCCTGTTTCAAGTGTCACTACTTTTCAATTAATTATCCACAGAGATGCAAAAGTGATTTTCCTAAAACACAGGTCTGACTAAATCACTGTCCTACTCAATAAGCTTCAGTGTTATCTGACAAATTTTAGGATCAAATATTACTTTATCTTTATCTCATCCCTTGATAATTTGTTTTCTTTCCCAAGTTTCATAAGGTATGTAAGTATTAGTACAATATTATGCTTATATAATTTATAAATAAACTTGTACATACGGATACAGACTCAAAAATATTTTTACTGATGAGTGAAAAATCAAGTTTGGAGACAACTGGGCTATACAAAGGGTATAAGAGTCTATAAAGGGTGATAAGAGCCTAAAAAGGGTGATGTCCATATGAGGGAGTAAAAGAAACAAAGCTCACAAGAACAATAGGGATGGAAAGATTGACTTGAATCATCTGCACAAATAAGAAAACTGAGTCCTCAGCAGCTGATGAGATCACAAAGAAAGAGTAGATGGGCTGAGAAGAGAAAAGAACCCAAGCATAATTTAAAATAGAATGCCATTCAATTGTTATTTTGGGGTGGTTCAACAAAATAAGAGAAAAAAAGACTAGCTTGCTGAGAATGTTTCAAAAGGACATATTCATGAAACTTGTTACCTTTATTATTTTTAACCTAACAGTGTCAAAATATACTTAAAATTCTAAGTAAACACAAATCCTTCATGAAGCCAAAGTTCAAATTCCAATTCTGTGGTTGAATAAACCAAAAGAAAAATTTCCAAAATATACAGTATATTTTTAACATATCAATTTAAAAGTGGCATTTTATAAAAAAAAAAAGTATAGTTGAAATATTTTAACATACAGGAAAAAAAGTCTCCAAAAACATAATTTGGCATAGAAACATCAAACAATATACTGTATTTTGCATATCCTTTTAAGGAAATAATTTTAAAAAGAGGGGGAGGAAACAGAAAACAAAACAGTTATGTATCAGGAAAGCAAGGGAAAATGCCTTAAAGAAACCAATTTAAGAATTTCTTAGTGGGCAGCTGGGTGACTCAGTGGATTGATTGAGAGCCAGGCCTAGAGATGAAAGGTCCTATCTAGGTTCAAATTTGGCCTCAGACACTTCCTAACTGTGGCAAGTCATTTAACCCCCATTGCCTAACCCCCTCTTCTGCCTAGGAACCAATATTGGTTCCAAGATGGAAGGTAAGAGTTTTAAAAATAAATAATTTGTTAAAAATAAAAAAGTTAGAAATTTTGGAGGTGTAACTATGATTTCTAAAAATAAGCTATTCTCTGTATTTTAATTCCATATGAAAATGTTATGAATCTCCCCTTAAAGGCTTAAAGTAGATTTTTTTTCTTAATCTTTAAAAATAAATCCATTTTGCTGAATTCTTCAATACTAGATTATGATTGAATCTAGTACTAGTTAATATCAAAGCACTGTCCAAATTCCTATTCTACAGTAGAATTTTAGTAGAATTTTATTATACTGAATGATTTCTTTTAAAATAGGTAATTAAGTTGGGGTTTGAAATTAATTCCTTTAAAAGATTTTTATTAAAATGATGCTGTCGTAGTTATAACAAGATTTTTATGTTTAAGCTAAATTAAGCCATTTTTTAAAATGTCTGGACAACTTTTATAGTCATGCATTTGGATCATCTTTTGAAGGTGTTTGAAAATATTAAAATATTTTTACAAATAATTTTGAATTTCAGCACTTTATACAAATGCTCAGTAAATATCACTATTAACTTCAGATTTTATTTTTACCACAAGCTCTTAATATAAATTTGATTAGGTCAACCTGAACAAAGAGTTCAATATGATTAAACAAGCATTTAAACATACATACATGACGCTATTTTTAACAGTAAATTTTCAACATAATAAATGGAAGAAAATGCTGCCTTTTTCTATCTTATTAAAGTCATGATACTACTACTATGCCATAAGAAACAATGAACAAACTAATTTTTTTTAAAGTTGGAAAAAACTATATGGGATAATGAACAGTGAAAAAGTAGAAACAAAGGAACATTAGACATAGCTATAAATTTGATACTTGAAAAATGTGAATGTTATCTCCAGAGAAAGAACTGAAAAATGGAAATATGAAAGACATAATTTATATATATATATATATATATATATATATATATATATATATATATATATATATATATATCTGTCTCCCAGATGATGCATTCTATGATGCAGGGAGGTGAGGGAGGAGCTGAGACACTTGTAAATAAATTCTATCAATAAAAAAAAATCATGATGAATACTGTCTGCATTACAACCCATGTGTGAAGTTGGAAATGAATGGGGTAGCTTTTTTTTACACAAAGATTTTTGAAGAACAGTGCACCTAAAATGAAGACATACAAAACACCACAAATACTGCTTGTAGTTCCCTGTTAAACCATTTCTACATATTTTCAGAAGACAGAATGTCGTTGGTCATGTCAGCCATATTCCTTAGTAATCATTATTAGAAGCTTTATCTTCAATTAAAAAGACAACTTTGAATATGTTAAGCATGTGGGCAAAAATTAATTTTAAGAGACTAAAACTATAGTCTTAACAACAAATCGTGGATTGTGACTCACCTGGAGGTAGGAATTTTAGTTGATTATTAGCTAATCGAAGGTGACGTAAGGATCTTAGACGACCAATCTCTGGGCAGACAATTTCCAAGGCATTGTCACTCAGATCCAGACATTGGAGCTTTACAAGGGAACCAATGGCTTGAATGATACAAAACCAATAAAAAATTAATTTTAACCATGTTAAGAGCTTAAGTTATTTTATCAAAAAATACTTTTGTATTAATATCCACATCTGAGTTGATTGTGAGGTAGTAAAACCATAGATTTAACAGACTATTATAGAAGTAAACATTCACAAACTCAAAATCCAACCTGAAGAAAAGGAATGAAAACTAGAAATGTGAAAATTCAGACATGAGAAGATATAGAAAGCCATTTTCCTAAGATTCTGCTTTTATCTGCACTTGGAGTCTAATATGGCATAAACTACATAATATTTAAAATAAATGAAGGTTTCGGGGTTATAAACTACCAAATACTACCAAATAAAAGTATCAAGTAACAACTAACATAGAGAGTGGTTGGGATTCAGGATCAAGATTTATTAATAAAATTTCTATTTAGTTTTTTTATCTCCTATTATTAAGTTATAAAATAACACTTAATTGCACTTGAAATTTTAATGGAAAATGGAAAAGTTATGAACTTAGTCCACCTCAGAAAGGAGAGAAGTGCAGTAAGAAAGCTATGCTAACCTCTTTTTGGAAGTTCTTTCAGTAAACTTATGAAAATAAAGACAAGTACAAAAATACTAGGTTTTCTGTACTACAAAACTGCAAAGGAACTTACCTTCAGGTACAACAACTATATTATTTGAATGAAGGTACCTGAGTAAAAAGAGAAAGGAAAATTATAGCTAGTCCTCTCAAGTATTTTGCTAGATCATGAACTGGCAAAATGTTGACTTAGGAGCTTATTAAATAAGTAGAGTCAAGGACTCTGATCATATGAATCTTATCAGATCATAATCAATTATATAATCACCTTCCATTCAGACTAGTACCATGAACCCAAACTTTTTCCTAGGTTGTGGCTCCTTTTGATCACATTGAATATCACTCACAAACACAGCAATTATTTGCTATAAAATAAACTATTTAATTACGAGTATACCAAAGAAATTTTACAAAAACGAGGAACCTACAGAATGGATTAATTTGGGTGAAGAGAGGGGTGATTCTTCATTTTTATACCAAGATCCATCAAATGGTTTAGTTTCCCTAATCAGAAAAACTGGTCAATTTACAAAAACTGGATTTATGCCAAATTTTCAGGGGCACGCCTGTGCATAAAATTAAACACAATTTAATATACAAATTTTAATTTGTAATAGATAAAATCATTGCATAATCACAGAATATTTTATACAAACATGTCCAATATGAATAAGTAGTTGTGACAATGTGGTCTGAAAATGTTAAAAGTAGAATTTGTGTCTAACTTCTTACAGTACCCTCAGAAAGATTAAGTCCCTCTAGAGTATAATTTTCACTCTTTGAAATTAATTTTAATAAACAAAAAATTAAATACTTATTTTTTACCTTCTTAAATAAGTTGATAAGTCCAGGTTCGTCTAAGCACAGGAACAATTTTAAAGCTAAGTATCTTTAGCACCTTCTGGTGGTGAATATACGCAACTACTATTAAACTACTGTCAACATTTACAGTTTTCTTTCTACTAGATTTTTTTTTAATCAGTAAAAATTTGTAATTTCCAGTAGTTACTAAAAAAATTACTATTTTCTGTCTAATTCTACTACTGTAATTTCTTCTTCATTTTCATGACTACTCCTGGGATGAAAGAAACATCCCTATGTAAACTAACAACCAAAATGCAGACAGGAGTTTATATTAAGTCCTAGGGTGTTGCCTGAGGCAAAGCCTCAATTGAATTATACAGGGCCACACAACTGAGTGTCTTGACTTTGAAACCAACACCATATACACTATGAGACACTGCTTCTTTCCATCTATTTTTCCCAATTTTATAATGCCTGTTACACTACATCCAACAAATTAAGTGAAAGAAAAATGGAAATTTTAGAAAACTACTATCCAATTAATAAAATCATATTATCCTGCCAGGTCTCTAGTTTGAAAATAATTTAAACAAAGATATATATCTAGCATGTATTTTTTTGGTTTGCTCAACATTTTCCACTTTTTATAATACTCCAAACATTAATTTTAGGCAGGATTTCCTGTCTCTTATCAAGTAAAACTGGACATTCTTTGTGCCAAAAAACTAAATACAAGTAAAATACATATCTACTGTGATATTTTGTTGGCACAAAAACCAAGACACCTACCTGAAAAATGGGGAACATAAAAGTAGTTTTATGCAGTCAACAAAATAGCTGGCTATTTTCATACTATCTTGTTTATTCAAGGCCTATCTAAAAGTACTTAACTCAAAATGTCCATATCTTCCCCATTCCACTTCTGCCTTGATGTTTCCATTATCTACAGGTAATTAACTTCTCTAATTATGAACTTTCCATAATTTTTTAATTGTTTATAAATTATTTTTTTATCATTCTAATTTTCCCTATGCCTTACAACTTTCTAACCTTGTTCATCCTATTGATGACCTCCATTCCCTCTACCTCTCAGTTCTTTCACAAGCATTCACCCCATACTGACTACACTCTTCTTTCTCTATTTCAATACCTTGATTAACCAATTCAGTTCTACCCTACCTCCACCCTTGGTTCCCATGTCTTTCACTGATCATTTCTTAACTACTCCTATGTTCCTATTTTTATCCTGTCAAACCAGGGCTGGAGAAAATTGTGAAATAAACAGATTTGTTATATGATCTTAAATGAGCTCTCACTGCAGATAGATAAACATTCTATTCTTCCCTAACAGATCTTTTCCATTTTCCACAGTGGATATTCTAAACCTCTCTCCTCAAATATTTTACAGCATTGGCCCTCCCCTATAGCCTCTATGCCAAAGATCTTGCCTCATACTTCCCTGAAAAAATTGAAGCCATTCATTAAGAGCACCCTCTTCTCTCCTCTTCCTCATCTCACATCACTCAAACATCTTTCTTGGCTAGTTCTTTGATTCCATCTCTTCTGACTTCCTTAGCAAATTGTCCCACGACTATACTCAGTCTCTCATTTTCAATTTCTTATTTACTGCTTACTTCCCAGATGCCTACAAATAACATTCCCCCTCTCCTCCACTCCTTGCCATCCTCAAAAAAAAAAAAAACTTTCACTTGATCATATAATTCCTACTAGGTGTCATCCCATATCTTTCTTCATCATGGCTAAACTTAAGAAAACCATCTACAATTGGTACCTCCACTTCGTCTCTCTGAATTCTGTTGAAATCTGGCTTCCACCTTATCACTGAACTGAAACTTACCACTCCCAAGTTATCAATGATGTCTTCATTGCCAAAACTATCTTTTCTCAGTCCTTATCCTTTTTGACCTCTCTACAGCATATGACATTATAGATTACCTTTTTATGGATACTCTTTGATATCCCAGTTTGGGGATCATTCCTGGTTTTCTTCCTATATGATCAATTCTCAGCCACTTTTACTGGATTTTCATTTGTTATACCCACTAATCATGGTAACCACCAAGGCTCTATATACCCTGTACTCCTTTCTCTTTTCACTCTATACTATCACCTTTGGGTGATATCAGTTCCCCTGGATTCAATTATCATTTCTATGAAGAGGACTCTCATATCTATATAGCTAGTCTATTATCTCTCTCCTGAGCTAGTCATTGCTTCCTGGATTATCCTATATGCATCTCAAACTCAAAGGTATGTTATAAATAGAAGCCATTGTCTCTTCTCCTTCCTTTCCAAAACTATCCTATTACCACTGAAAGCATCATCTTCCTACTAGTCACCCAGATTGGTAACTTTGGTGTTCTTGAGGTTTGAGGACCTTGTGTTCTCAAAGATTCCCTGATACCACATATCTTACAGTCATCTTCACTATACTCATACAATCCTTGCTTAGTTATTTTCATATCTAACCTGGAATATTCTGGTTGATCCCTCTGCCTTATTTAAGTCTTTCATCACTCCAATCTAGTCTCTTCTATTAATCTGCCAAGGTTATTTTTCTAAAGGGTTGTTCTGATCATATCAACTCTCTGTTCAAGGAGCTCCAGTGATTCTCATTACTTCTAGGATCAAATATAAAGTCCTATTTGGTATTTAAAATTCTTTATAACCTGGCTGCTCTTTTTTTTCCTAGGACTAAATTCAGTTTTTTACATTTTTTAGTTCCATATTCTTTATTTTCCTCTTCATCCCCCCACTCACTGAGAAGGCAAGAAAAATGAAACTAATTACTAATATATATATATAGTTACATAGTAACCACATTTTTACAAAAGCAATAAAAAGAAACAAAGAAAAAATCCACTGCAATGTGCTCTCAGTCCATCAGCTTTCTATTTGGACATGGAGAGCATATTTCACCATAAGTTCTTTGGAATTCTGGCTAGTCATAATTTGCTCATACCACCCTCTATCATGTACTCATTCTGAACTTATCTTGGAATACAATGTGAGATGTTAGTCTATTCCTACTTTCTGTCAGACTACTTTCCAGTTTTCCCAACAGTTTTTTCATATACTGAGATTTTATGCCAATAGCTGGATCTTTAGATTTATCAAACACTAGGTAACTATAATGTCTATTTCTCTGATTGTTTAGATCTGTCTTCATCTGAGTGAAGAAAGCTTTGTAAGTATGTTCATATAGTAATATAGTCCAAATTTGCCTTCTTACATGTTATTCTCCTCCATGTAATCTACATTCCAGCTACACTGGCCCTCTTGTAGTTTTTGGTACAAAACAATCTACCTCCCATCTCTATGTCTTTATATTGGTCATCTTCCATCCTTGAAATACTCTTATCTCTCATCTTTATCTCTTAATTTACCTAAATTCTTTTAAGGCTTAACTCAAATCCCACCTTCTCCAAAAGGCCTTTCCCAACTCCAATAATTATTAATGCTTTCCTGTTTCAGATTGTCTTCATCTGATCAATATATTTTTATGTACCTAATAATTTACATTTTGTCTCTACTATTAAAATGTATGTTCCTAGAGGACAAGGACTAGTATTTTACCTTCTGTTATATTCTTTGTATAGTTCATAGTAAATGTTTTAATAAATACTTGTTGACTAACTATGCATTAAGACATACAAGCTTACTTTGTAAATTAAATAAAAAGTATATTTTAAATATTGCATCATTAGTATGCCTATTTGAAAATGCATCTTTTAAGACTTTTGAATTATGAGAATTATAACCTGAACTCACATTTTCAGTATTTCAGAGAAGAGATTTGTTATTTAGCTCTTCTTTTAATCAAGCATTAGTATATATCATGGACAATGGGAAATTTTAGAAGTTCTATAAAAATATAATACTGATATGAAAACAACATGGAAAAGAAAGTAGTTCTCAGAATAACTTTCTTATCCTATAACTTGAAAACAATATGAAAAGCTCCAAATATGTAGGAATAAAAAATTGCACCAAGAAAACAGAAATATCTCCATATAATATAAAATCTTCTAAAATTTCAGTAGAAGGCTAAGCTATATGAAAATCCCACTCATCATAACATCTGTCATTGTTCATTCCAAGACCAGCCTGAACAACTTGATAGGTTTAAATTTATTTCAAGTGCTGGCTATGGTAACTTTAATTCTGTACCTCCTTCCCTCCTAACTTTGCATGATATCCCTCAACAGGGAGAAGACAATAAACTTCTTCATCCAAAAGTGTGGTTATCTATGGAGGAGGTCAGGAAAGCACTGAAAAAGCAAAGTTGACAAAGGAAAGCTACAAATCCAGTTGTGGCATTTTTTTCAGGAAGTTCTGCCCATCAGGGTGGCACAGTAAAGTTAAATGGCACAGTAAAAAAGAAGCTAGGTCTGGAGTTAGTTAGACTTATGCCCAAAGGGCACCAAAAGCAATGCTGGGTTTATACCCTAAAGAGATCATAAGGAAAAAGACTTGTACCAAAATATTCATAGCTGCACTCTTTGTGGTAGCAAAAAATTGGAAAATGAGGGGATGCCCTTCAATTGGGGGATGGCTGAACAAATTATGGTATCTATTGGTGATGGAATACTATTGTGCTCAATGGAGTTAGTTAGACCAAAGTTCAAATCTGACCTCAAAAATTTACTAATTGTTTAACCCTGGGAAAATTACTTTCTGCCCCAGTTTCCTCAATTATAAAATGGAAATAATAATAGCAACTACCTTCCAGGGTGTTGTGAGGATCAAATTTTATATTTGTTAAGCACTTAGCACAGTGTCTAGCATATAGTAGATGCTTAACAAATGCTTATTCCTTACTTTATCCTCCTCTACTCCTAACTCAAGGACATCATGAAAGCTGTATGGCACTTAATATGTATATAGAAGAAAGCATAAGCCAGAGTAGAAAGGAGAAGGGTACAAATAGTTCCAATGAGCTATTAGAAGAAATGGGTTGAAGCATCAAAATTTTTTTTTTACTGGAAAAGCAATTTCATTGCTGTAGGGAGAGGTCCAATAAGGAATTTCCTCTAAAGTAATTTCCTGCTAAAGTAGATCAGTACCTCTGCTGCAATTTATTGTCTTAGAGAATCACTTTAAGTACTAAGAGGGTAAGTGAGTTACCCAAAGTCACACAGTCAGTATGTATAGGTATTGAACCTAGGTTTTTCCAGACTTCATAGACAGAGTTCTGTCTACTATGCTCCTCAGTATCTTTAGAAATAAGGATAGCAAAAGACAATAAAGAAGAAAAAAAGTAGGTTTTTTTATGAAAGAGCTAAAAGTCCCTAGATAAACCAGCAGTAAGACTCAGCATAAGAGAAAAGGAATATAAAACATGTGAAATCATATGAAAATAAATAAAATATTATGCAGTGATAGAAAACAACCTAAACCTCCAATGAAACAGCATGTCAATGATAATGAATTCTATGAAACTTCTAGAAACAAAGGAAATAGAAACTCTGAATTCTATGAAACTCCTAGAAACAAAGGAAATAGAAACTCTGAAATAGTTTAAAAGAGAAAACTAAAAGCAGAAATAAGGGAAGAAACTGGTTAAAAGTAGGACAAAAATCAGAGTTCACAAAGAAGAAATCAATAAAACAAATAGAAGTGTGGATAACTGAAAACACATAACAGACAATCTCTCCCCCAAAAATGGATGCCATGAAATGGCATGAAAATGAATGGCATATTTGGAACAGAAAACTGCAAGGAAAATTGATAGAATATAATTAAGACATTATTATTCAATCACCATGTTTCCACTATAAGCCAAAGTTACAGATTGTGAAGATAGGCCACAAAGAAATAATTTAAAACCAAAAGTTTTAAAAAAATGAAAAAAAATCACATAAGAAAATTCTCCAGAAGTGTTGATATAGAGAATGAAGTTACAATTATAATAATCCATAGATTGCTGGAAAAAAAAAAGAAATCTACAAACTTAAATGACAGGGAACAAAATAGGGGTTAATAGCAGAACTTGAATGTCAAACAATACATATTGGAGGCAATCATAAAGAAGATTCTTTAGTTACCAAGAAAAATAAATATAATTTTTTATCTTTAAGAAATCTGAGACTTGAATTTATTTCACAAAACAAGAGAGACCAGGATGTACCCCAAAGTAATATCCTGCAAAACTGAGACTAACTAAAGAAATCACTAAAAGAAAATGACAGACTTTGGACAAAAGAATACTCTGAGTCATTCCTACAAAAGAAATCAGATCTGCGGAGAACAGTCAATATGAAAGCATTCTAAAAAGAGAAAAACAAGAATGGTACATAAGTACTCGTAATATGAAAAGACTAAATAATGAAATTAATATTCTTGTTTCTTTTTTATCCTTTTTTAATTTTCATGTCTCTAAGTCAATTTGAAGCTATTTTTAAAAATCTCTCATATTAGTTGAAGGCCACAGAAAGAACAAAGAGGAATCATTTAGGTACAATATCATATAGGATGCTAAAATTTTAAGAGGGCTTAAATGTCAAGAAACAGAAGGTAAAAGAACTGAATTAGCATTCTGTAGAATAAAACTTCTTCCATGATCAAGAAATCAATATTTACTTTTTTTTGGTGTACCAGGTAACAGAAAGAATTTTCTCTGGCAGGAAATGAGAAGGCAAAAGAGAAAGGATATGTTCAGATGCATTCCAACCTAGTCCAGCTTTGAGAAGAAAGAGAGCAGAGTTTTCTTTAAAATTTTGAAATATAGAGAGATGGGGCGAGCTGAAAATTAATCAAATGAGAAGACTTTTAAGGAGAAAAACCTGGAGAAGAGTAGGCGACAAGTCTAATCCTAAAAGGAATAATAAATAATATAGAGATGTCAAAAACATATTCCTACTGAGAGAAGCAGGGAACAGAGGTCTCATAAGGAGATATGATTTCACGGAACTATCTTCTAAAATTTGAATTCTAACAAAAAGGTATCAAATTTACTATTATTTAAGCTTAAGAAAAGCTCTTTTAAAATAACTAAATACAACTAATAATTTATTTTCTTATGACCGATTTTTTTCTGAACATCTGACATTTTGTTTGATGGGATTACTTAAGGCTAAGTACAAGAAGATTCCCCAAATGACTCATATAAATTAGATGAACCAAAATTAAAACAATAATAAAATTCAACGGTTCATTACAAACTAGAAAAAAAAAACCTAGACATAAGAACATCACTTCCCTCCTCAAATCTGAGGCTCTTACTAAGCTTCATGGAATAGAAAATGTTTTTAGTGCTGAAAAGTCCTTGAAGATCTTTTAGTTACCCATCACTCTCCCTTTCTTACATTTTTTACAGATGAGGAAACTCTTTGGAGCCCAAGGTGACATTTACTATTGATAGAAATAGAACTAGGACTCATCCAACCCAGTATTCCTTACATTACATTACACAGTGTTGCCATAAGGTCACAGAATCTATACTGCCAATTATTTTTTAAAAACCTCCCTACCTTCTAACTTTTCCTCCTAAAAAGATAACAAAACCAAAAAATTGCTCTAACAAAATTGTAGGAATCATAAAGGTCATAAAGGAAACATAAAATAATCACTTTTAAAATCATTAAACTTGTTCAGGGTTGCCTATTACTTTAGTTCGTAATTTTAAAGAAGGATATGCAGAAACACTGCACAATCCCAAAATAGATCAATAAAGCATTTGAGGAAAAAAATTTTACAGAACTCTAAAACAATACTGGTATAAGAAGTCAAGGATAATACTTTTTGTGTGGAAAAAATATGAGGCTTGCTGTCATTCAAACAGGGTTCCTACTTCTACCCTCCTTGACATATCTATTTGAATGGGTATTAGGCAAAATACTAGTCCATCTCCTCCCACACCTAATTCTAATCAGTGAATATGACCTCCCAATTGGGTCAAAGGATTAATAAGGTTCAATCTCATTAAATGGGAGCAGGAACCTCTTAAACACAGTGGTCTCCAAGTGATCACATGGGCTGGACTCAGGAGTTAGCTTTAGAGTCATATCACTTCAGTTTCATAAATGACTCTTTCATGAAGGAGCCTCCAATCTAAGGAGGTGATATTACTCTTGAGGAAAGAAATGATATACAACTTTAGGTCCTAGGAGGAAGGCTGACTGGCACGAAGGATGAATTTAGAACTGCATCCAAAGATCAGTAAGAAAACAAAGTAGGAACATGGCTTATAAAAGAGAAATAGCCTGAAAAGTTTATTTTATGGTGATCCAGTAACTAAATTATATAAGGAATATGAGAAATTCTTTAAGAAATATAGGCTACAAAACAATCCCAAAGGGTTCATGATCAAAAATGCCATCTCCTTCCAGAGAAAGAATTGATAGTGTCTGAATCCATACCAAAGCAAAGTTTTTTTCACTTTCTTAATATTTTTTTGTCTGAGTTTCCTTCCACAAAAGGATTAATGGAAGTTTTTGGAAAAAATGTTTTATATGATTGCACTTATAAAATCTATATGATATGGCTTACCATCTCAGCAGGGTAGAGGATAAGAGGAAGGAATTCAAAATTCTTCTGAAAATGTTGGAAACTGTTTTTACACGTAGTTGGGGAGAAAATAAAATAAAATTGGAAATAAAATAAATAAGCTATGTGGATTTAAAAAGAAGTGCCTCTGTTAAGAGTGTGTACACACACTTATAATAGGTGCCTCCTCTTTTTCTCCTTTCACTCTCTTCATAACCCTTATCAATTTGGCTTTTGATATTATTCAACCAAAGCTGCTCTCTCTAAAGTTACCAATGATCTCTTAGTTGCCAAGGTCAACAGCCTTTATCACTATTGATCATTCTCCTCCTTGATGTTCTCTTCTCTCTAAGTTTTCAGAACACCACTCTCTCCTGTTTCTGCATATATCTATCTGACCAATCCTCAGTTTCCTTTCCTGAATCCTCCTTTATAGGATTATGCCCTCTAACTGTTGATATCCCTTAGGTTCTGTCCTGGGCCACTTTCTCTTCTCTCTCTAAAGTACTTTACTTACTGACCTCATCAGTTTCCATGGAATTAATTACCACCTCAATGCTTATGATTCTCAAATCTATCTATTCTGCCCTGATCTTTCTGTTGTCCTCCAATCTCTCACATCTTCAACTGCCTTTCAGATAGTTCAAACTAGAGGTCCAGTAAACATCTTAAACTAAATATATCCAAAACAAAACTCATTATCTCTCCTTCCTACTCCAACCCCACTTCCTTGTAGCAGGCAACACAATCCTTCCAGTCTCTGAAGCACACAATATAAAATTTATCCTCAATTTCTCACCATCTCTTATACCCTGCCATAACCAAGTTGTTGCCAACACCTGTTGATTTCACCTCTGCAACTTTTCCGGAATTCACCCTCTTCTCTCTGACATTGCCACCACTCTAGTACAAGCCCTCATCACCTCACGCCTGGATTATTGCAATAGCTAACTGGTGTCTTCCTGCCTGGAGTCTCTCCCTACTCCAAACCATCCTCCATTCAGCCACCAATGTAAAGTGTAAATGTGTCCATGTCATGCCACTCCCCTACTTAAAAAACTATGGTGGTTTCTTATTGTCTCCAGGATCAAATATAAAATACCCTGGAACTTAAAGTCCTCCATAATTTAGACTCCTCCTATCTTTTCTTTTTTCTTATACTTTATTCCCCACCATATATTCTCTGATCCAGTGACACTGACTTCCTGATTGTTCCAATAACAAGACACTCCAGGTCTTGGCTCTGAGCATTTTCTCCTGGGCATTCTCCCATGCCTAGAATACCCTCCTTCAACTCTACTAACTTTTCTGGTTTCCTTTACATCCCAACTAAAATTCTATCTTTTACCAGAAGCCTTTTCCAATCCCTCTTAATTCTAATTCTGTTACTCTTTTAATTATTTCCTATTTATCCCTGTATATAGCTTGCTTTGTACATAATTGTTTGCCTTTTGTCTTCCCCATTATACAGTAAGCTCCTTGCAGGCAGGGACTATCTCTTGTCTCTCTTTGTATCTCTAGCACTTAGCATAGTGACTTACATATAATGAGTCGGTGTTTATTGACTAATTGAGTATGTAATATGGTAGTTTTTAGTAGAATTCAAAGTTGAGAACAGTTACATGAAAAAATGCTCTGAATCATTATTGGTTAGAGAAATGCAAATTAAAACAATTCTGACATACCACTTCACACATATTAGACTGGATAATAAGAGAGAAAAGGAAAATAAATGACAAATGCTGGAGAGGATGTAGAAAAGTTGGAATACTAATGCACTGTTAGTGGAATTATAAACTAATCTAGTCATTGTAGAGAACAATTTGAAATTATGTCCAAAGACCTATAAAACTGCACAGCTTTTGACCTAGCAATACCTCTACCAGGTCTATATCCAAAGAAATCAAAGAAAAGGGAAAAGTACCTATTTGTACAAAAATATTTAAAGCAGATCTAGGGACTTTCTAGTGAATAAACTTCTACCCATGTACTTCCTTTATATTCCATATTCAGAGAATATCAGGGGTAATAAAATTTTAATTGGCTTGTTTGGCCTCATAAACCTCAGTCTTCTGAACTTGAAGTTAGTCTCTTAATGCTAGGTAAATACTGTCCACTAATCAGAAGGAATGCAATCATAATCTGTATCAGCATAGCATAGATTTGAAATTGAATTTAAAGTTAAAGAGTTCCTGAAGTTGAGGTAGACATTGGAAAAGAATTGTGATATATATATATATATATATATATATATATAAGATAGAAGTAGAAAACTTCAAAAGAACCAAACATTTAAAAGGCACTAGCTGATCAAGATCTGAAACTAGTGTCCTTGGATTCTTCAAGAGCAGATAGAAAAACTACAAGTTTTCCAATTACCTGAAGAATGTATACAAAGTGCTAATTTTTATAATAGTAATAGGAGATTCTGAGACAGGGTTCTCAACAAGAGCTGATAAGCAACAAGAAAAGAGGCCCAGGTTGCAGAAATGACAACATATTTAAGGAAATTTTTCCATTCGTTCAGGGACAGAGATTAGTGGTGCCTAGGAGATAAGAACTAAGAAGCCATAAACTATGCCCAGAGAAATACCAGTTATAAATGTAGGCTGCCTCAGTCATACATGCAGTCAACTAGTTTATTTTTTATATTTTATGCTGTTTTCTTTTGTGACTAAAAGCATATATAAACACTTCTATCCTTTTTTTTAATGTGTAACTATGAGAATGCTCTATAGAAGTGTTATATTTTATACAATCTCAGCATTATAATTTTGGAAATAATTATAAAGTCATGTTGAATGTTGTAGATTCCAATAAATTCAATTCAGCAAATAATATTCTATTTTGTATAATGATTTTTGGCTGAATAGAACTTGTTGGAATTTACAAAATTAAAAGCCAGTGCTATAGATATTATAGTTTTGTTGCTATAAAAAAGCAACCAAATCAACTGGGAGGAAATGTCCACTTGTCTTAGGATATATCAAATTCATTAATTTATATTCATTAATTCAACTTTTATTAGGCTCACTCAGCACAGAGTCCTATGCTGGACACTAGGTTAGATACAAAGTTTAGATTAGACATTTCCTGCCCTTCTTTAACAAATATTTATTATGCATTTACAAAATGCTACTAAATATGCTCCATGTTGTAGAGTTAAAAAAAAAAGTGAAACAGTTTCAGCCCTCAAAGTACCTTCCTGGATTACAAATATAGAGTTGCAGAATATAATAGAAGATAATGTAAATAAAAGAAGAGGAAACTTGGGCAAAAATAAATTAAGTGACTTGTCGGGGTCAATCTGACTAGAAATAGTCACTCCCTTCTTGGAGCTTATAGTCTGGTAGAAGTGTAAGACACAAATTAAATGTGTTAAGAAATTGTGTAGGACCTTTGTGTTGTGGTGTTCTCTTTTTTTGGGGGGGAAGAAGGGGATTGGGAGTTGGAAACATTTAAGTGGAAGGTCATATTTAACCAAAAATAATTGGAGAAGGTTTCAAGGAAGAGGGTATATATGAGCTGGGCCTTATGGGAGTGAATTCAACAGGTAAAGTGACATTTCAAATTCAACATGTTTTAAGTGGAACTTGTTATTCCTTCATCATCCCAAACCCACTTCTCCAAATGCCTCTACTTCTATTAAACTTACTGTCACCTTTTTGGGTGCCAAGGTAACAATATTGAAGTCACTTATGATTCTTCCTTTGCCCTCCATTCCCAAACAATTGCCAACTCTTGCTGATTTCAAAACCATACCATTCTCTCCATTTACAAATTCACTAAACTAGTTCTAGCCCCTATAATTTTTTGACTAAACTATTGTATTAGCCTCACAATAAGTCTACATGTTTCTCCCTATTATCCTTTCTATGTATGGTTGACAAAACAGATCTAACTGTCATTTCCATATCCAAAAAGTCTTTAGTAACTTCCTATTGACTCTAGGATATAATACAAACTTCTCAGTCCAATATGTAAAACCCTGCTCAATATGACTAGGTATTAGGGTTAATTCTGGCCCCCAACAATTGCTTTTTATCTGAAAAAAGCAAGGCATTTCCAGTTAGAAAGTACTGAACAAAAGACCTCAAGTGAATTTAACAACTATACCATAATGTTGAGACTGGAGAACAGATTAGGATTATTAAGGGTTAAATCAGATAATCTGGCCATGAACAAACTCAATCACACCTTTGTTCTTTGTTTTGCTATGAAGCCCCTTATGAGGTAACGGCTACCTTACTAGAAGAATGAGGCTATAGGAAAGTTTCTCAGAGTCCAGACAAGGCCATGAGAGTAGGCACTTTTTTCTAAGAAAAAAAGGCCCCAAATCCTACAAAGTGAACAACAGGGTGAGCCAAACTTTCTCCCCACCTATTTCCTTTCTTCTGTTTGTTTTTTTAAATATATGACCATGTAGGTGGAAAAAAGGTGAAAGGTATACTGTGGAGACAATCTACAAGATCTGGCAATTGACTAGATCTGGAGGGTAAAAGAGAGTGAACATTCAAGGAAGAGTTCAAGGTTAGAAATGTTACTGAAAAGACAGTGGCACACTTAATAGAAACAGAATGTTAAGAGGAGGAGTGGGTTTGAGGGTAAAGATATGAGTTCTTTTTTAGAAATGCTGAGCTGAAGATGTGGAGGTGCTCAGCAGGCAGTTAGTGATATAACACTGAATTTTAGGAGAGAGATTAACTTTATTTAATTAAGTCAAAGGCCCTACATCTGAAACCTGGCTGTCATTTACAGTAACCTATATGATTATGGGCAAGTAATTTACCCTCCCCAATTATATAATGTATAGAGTGAAGGAATCAAATTAAATAAGAGGTTCTTACCTTTTTTTATCCTAGACCCTTTTGGCAGTTTGATGAAGACTGTGAACATCTCAAAATAATGCTTTTTTTTTAATGAGGGAAATGGTAAATTTCCATCAGTAAAGCTTACTGAAAATAAAAATGTCATTTTTTCCTATCTAATTTCAAAAATCCTCTGAAATCTACAAAAGGCAAGGTCAATGGATTTAGGTTAAAAGCTCCTGATTTAAATGATATTTAAGGTCACTTCCAACTCTAAATTCATAATCATAATTACAAAAGTTTCAATTCAATATAGGAACAAAAGCCATTCTGAAAGGGGCTGGGAATTAATAATGAGAATTTAGAAGCTCTGGGATTAGACACTTTTCAAGAAATTCAGTAGCAAAGGTCTAGATAAAAATGTGTTAGGGAGAAAAGCTAGTGCAGTCAAAGGAAGGGTTTGTATTTGTTTTTGAAGACTGAGAATCCTGAACATATTTCCAGGCAGATGAGAAGGAGTCAGTGTTTGGAGATTCATTTATGTGCTGGTGCTAGGTTCTGGAGGAGTCAGAGAAAAATGGAATCAAGTAAAATCATGAATTAAAGTTATATCCTATTACTATAAATAACTTATAACTATATAATTTTTTAAAAAAGAAAGTTAATCATATGATTGATCACATGGTTTGATGGGCATATGATTAGGGATTTTAACTTTAAATGATCACTATTGCAAATATTAATAATACGGGCAAAGGTTTTGAACAATGGATAAACAAACAAACAAAAAAATAAATAAAATTGACACTTACAATTCCACTAGGTTTGGGAGCTTCTGAGCAAGATCTTCTGGCTGGAAAAAAAAAAATTCAGGCCTTACTGTTTTTAATTCAAAGAAAAGCACATGAAATCTTGAGTTATCACAAATATATGCTATTATGGTAATATCTAAATAATAAACATATTATAAAAAACTGAATATTACACTGTTCAGGATACTGAAGTTTTATTAAACTTGTATACTATATTTTGTTAAAATTGACACTTTCCTCAGTACAGTATAATTATCAATATATGGGATACAACTGAAAAGGGAAACATAATTAATAGCCCTTTCCACATTGTGTTTTTGTGAAAATCATTCTTTGATTTTTAAGTTTCATTTATTCATTCAACTGAGTTTAAATAAATAAATATTAAGCATCTAAAATGATATAAGGTACCGATGGAGATACAAATTCAACAAACAAATTAAAATTTAAGGAAACAATTTATTACACGTTTGAAACTAGGGCAGAATCAAATATTAGATAAGGCATGATCCCTGAATTCAAGGATCTTGAGTTCAAATGACCAAAGTACCAAAGAGTGGTACAAATTTAGGTGCACACAAACTATGAATGTTCAGAAGCTGAAATGACTCTTATATCTGGTCATATGAAGATGAAACACAGTGTCTGAGTTTTCAAGAACAAGTAAGATGTAAATATGCAATGAGTAGAGTTGGACAGCAATCCAAACTACAGAAAGGGTACAAAAAGCAACAGGGTGAGAAAGCATGGAATAGTGTTAAGGAAAACAGTAAGTTATAACTTACATTACTGTGTTTTATAGTTTGTTTCAAAGACCTTCCACAAATATTTACACAAGCTAGTGGGGCTACTCTGATTTGATTGCTACTCTTCTAACTGGCCTGTGGCTTCCCTCCACAGGGTTACGGTATTTCTTTTAATTTATCTACATGTTTGCAATCATATTACACTAAGGAAAATAAAGACAGGCTACAGCCACTAAATGGTGAAATACTCTCCTAAACAAAAATAAATAAATAAATAAATAAATGATGAAATAGTTCTCCCTTCAAGGAGCTTCCATTGTAGATATATATATATATATATATATATATGTATATATATATATATAGCTTCCATTGTAGTAGATATATTATATTATATATATATATATATATATATATATATATATATATATATATATAGCTAAGGTAATTTGAAGGTCAGACAACTTAAGGAAAAAAAAACAGGAAAGGTGTAGTATAGGAAATGGTACCTTGAAGGAATTTTGGGACTTCTAAAAAGCAGAACACATGTACAGTCAGGGAATCAAGAGTAGAATATGAAATTCTGAAGGAGAGTAATATATTTCAGGAAAAGTAGCTAGGGTTGTAGATGGTTTTAAGGACTAGGCTAAGGGGTTTATATTTTATACTAAAGAAAACAGAAGGATACACTGAAGATTTGAGCAGGGCATTAACAATGGTTAGGACAACTAACTTGACAGCTGTGTGGTAAATGAATTACAGAAGACAGACAAGAACCTGGGAGACCTAAATTAGGAAGTTATTGCAATAGTCCAAGCAAGAAGTGATAAGTATTTGAACTAGGGTAGGAGATGTGTGAATGGAAGGAATTCAATGAGAAAGATGTTTTAATGAAATGTGGCAATCAATTGTCTATACAGGGAGAGGGCAAAGATAACTCCAAAGTTTTGACTTTGGAAACCAGGAAATAAGCTTGAGTTCTCAACACAAGTAAGTCTGAAGAGGGGATAACTTTAAGAAGTTTGGAGGATTCAAAATGGAGGAGTTCCACTTTAAATATGGGTTTGGACTGCTGAAATTTATATAGTATTTTAAACTAAGTGAAATTCTTCATATATTATTTCATTTGAGCCACATAACATCCCAGTGAGGTAGGACCACACTTACACAGCTATCATTATATCCATTTTACAGATAAACTAGGAATCAGAAAAATCAACAAGTTAAAAGTTAAATTGAAATTTTAATTCAATGGTCATATAGTATATCAGTGTCAGGATTTGAACAAGTCTTCCTGACTTCCAAGTACCATACAATATCTAATGTGTCCCTAAATATGGGAAGGTTATGACCTAATTAGACAATGAAGCATTCTTTTAAAATACTGAAGAAACTGCTAATCTCAATTAAAATCTATCTGAAAAGCACCATACTTTTACACTAATAAAAGGACTCCATTTTTAGTATTCCTGTCTTATTTTTTAATATACAATATATGCAACACATGTTCCCTATAATAATTGCTGCCATTCATATAGGACTTTAAAGTTGGCAAAGTGTTTTACCTCTGTAAGTTAAGTCACATATAATATTCCAACCCTGGGAGATAGGTCCTATTAAACCCACTTTATAAAACTATCACAGAAGAGTAAGTCAACAAGCATTTAAGTTCTTACTATGTGTCAGGCAATGTGCTAAGTCCTGGGGGGTGTATATTCTGAGGCAATATACAAAATAACTATGTACATACAAGATATCTACAGTATGAATGGGAGGTAATCTCAGAGGAAAATATTGATTTGGAGTGGGGAGACACTACTGGGGGAAAGTGCCTGAAAGAAGGCAAGATCTGAGCTGTCTTAAAGGGGAGCTAAAGAAGCCAGGGACAAGGACAGAGAACATTTCAAGATGTGAGGCAATGAAAAGGCATGGAGAACAGAGATGAAGTGTCATGCCAGGAATAAGTAAGCTTGTGTAGCTGGATCCTAGTATATGGAGAGGAGTGAAATGTAAGAAGCCAGGAAAGGTATAGGAAGGAGTCAGGCTTGTGAAGTTCTTCAAATGCCAAACAGAGGCCTTTATATTTGATCCTGGAGGGAATAGGGAACCATTTATTCAGTAGGGGAGTGATTTGATCAAACCTATACGTAAGGAAAATTACTTTGGCAGCTGAATGGATAATGTATTGAAGTAGAAAGAAACCTGAGGCATGGAGAGAAAGGGACATATATGAAAAATGTGAAGGTGAAAACAATCATACTTTTTTTGAAACCTTCTAAGAATCAACATTGTATATTGGTTTCCAAGTCAGAAGAGCCATAAGCCATAGGCAATGGGGGTTGAGTGACTTGCCCAAGGTCACACAGTTAGGATGTATCTGATGCCACATTTGAACCCAGGATCTCTTATCTCTAGGCCTGATTTTCAATCTACAATGAGTTACCTAGCTGTTCCCAGAAACAACCATACTTGAGAAAAATCTGGATGTGAGGTATGTGTGAGGAGTGAAAGATGACACTGTGCTTCTAGCCTGGATGACTGAGGAAATGGTGATTCCCTTTACAGTGATAAGAAAGTTGGGGAAATGGGAGGATTATAAGGAAAGATAATGAGTTCTGTTATAGACATGCCAGTTTGAGATGCCTAACGGACATATAATTCAAGATGTCCAAAAGTCAGTTAATAATAGGAAACTGTAACTCAGCTGAGAGATCTGGATTCAATATATAGATCTAAGAATCTTCTGTATAGAAATAATAACTGAATTGAAAAGTTCTTATGAAAACACTAAGTGATATGGTATCGAAAAAGAAGAGATGGGAACCCAGGACAGAGACTTGGGAGACACTCATACTTAGTGGACACAGCCTAGATATCCAACAGAGGAGACTGAGGAAGAGTGGTCAGACAAATGTTAGAAGAATCAGGAGAAAACAGTAGCACAAAAACCTAAAAAACATCAAGAAGAACAATATCAAAATTTGCAGGGAGATCAAAGAGGATGAAGACAGGGAAACAGACATTATATTTGGCAGTTAAGAGATAAATAACTTTGGAACACATCATTTCAATTAACTAATGAGGTCAGATGTCAGACTGCAGAGAGCTCAAGAACATGAGTGGAGAGGAAATAGAGGCACAAAGTATTGGCAGTTTTTTCAAGTTTAGCCAGGAAGGAGAGATATATAGCATGATAAGAGAGCTGATGGAGATAGCTGGTTCAAATAAGAGGTCATGGTGTTCTTTTTTTAGGGATGAGGGAGACATGTATTTATAGGCACCAAGGAAGTAATTGATAGATAAGAAAAAAAAAAAGAAAATTAGAGAGTGGAATGATAAAAAGGGCAATTTGATGGAGAAAATGGATGGAATAAAGAATATATGTTGAGGTTTGCCATAACAAGTGCTAATCTCTTCATGTGAGAACAGGGATGAAAGAGGATTTAGGGGGTGGAAGATGTCTATATGACAGAAGATGAACAAAAACAGAGAAGATGAAGCTGACTGGAAATAGCTACAATTTTTTCAGTGAAGTATAAGGCAAGATCCTCAAGTGAGAGGGTAGAAGGAAGGTTTGGGGGGGAGAGAGAAACAGGTTGAGAAGAAACAAAGTCTGAAACAACACTTATGCTTAAGTAGGAAAGCAAATTGAATAGGGAGCTGTAGAAGGCCTGCCTTAATGCTGAATGGGCTCAGTTTAGGTGTATAACATAAATTTGACTCAATTGGAAAGGTTTTGTGATTTCCTTCCATTTACCAGCAAGTGAAGAGCAGCAAAGCAGAGAAATGGTGGGAGTAACAGAAAGTTGAGGTTAGGCAGAAATAGGACAGGGGAGTAAAGAATTGAAACACAGATGACAATGAAGAGTTGAACTTATTCATCAAAAGGTTGAAATAGGGAAGATAGTGGATGATGGCTTGAGAAATATCTGAGAGGAGGAAGGGTAGGAAATTATGATGAAAATAAAGAACATATTTGGAGTTGTTAAGAAGGAGGTAAAGACAAAATGATAAGTTTATGGTCTCCCTAAACACTCAGAGCAAATTCCACTAGGAAAATGAGTTATTTCATTAACTTCCTCTTCCTTCCCAAACTCCTACCTATACTAGTGTTACTTGAGATTATTTCCCATCTACTCTCCTTCTCTCTCCATATATATATATGCATGCATACATATGTCTGTGTGTGTGTGGTATCTATGTAATAGTTTATATACTGTTTCCATAGCAGGACCACAATTTTTGCCTTTTTCTTGTGTAGCCCCAGTGATTAGCATTAGTGTTTGACACAAAATAAGTGCTTAACAAATTGTTGACTAAATAGCTGAGTTGTGAACAATTTCAATAATATATCTGAATAACTCCAATCAAAGTAAACTGAATACCACCAGTGGAGTTTGACAACACAAGAAACTCACTCTATTTATTAATCTTGGGGAAAATGAGCTTAATATGATTTTCCTTTTTCTTTTTGTGCAAACCACTGAGTACCCAGACACCTATTTAAGTTTGTTAAAAATTTTCAATTCTGGATTGCTGACTAAAAGGATATTTTTCCTGTTTATGGTCCTATTAATGCAGATTAAAATATAATCTTGCATTTTTAAGATTATTGCTATTTCATAGCAATGTTCTAAAATTACAAAACTGTTATAATATTTTCCATGTTCTCCTAGGGCAGTGGTTCTCAACCTTTCAAATGCCGTGATCCCAGAATACAGTTCCTCATTTTGGAGTGACCGCAAACCAAAAAATTATTTTGGTGGCTACTTCAAAACTGTAATTTTGCTACAGTTATGATTCAGAATGTAAATACCTGATATGCATTATGTATTCTCATTGCTACAAATTGAGAGGTTGAGAACCGCTGTCCTAGGGCATATACTTCCCAAGAAATAGCTGTCAAAATACAGAAGCTTTTGGAAACTTATCTCATATCCTTTGGATTTGAAGAAATTGCTAAAAGCAGTAATAGAAGCTTTGAACTTTTTAATTGGATCCTCAAATATGGTTACTTTAAGAATAATTAGTAAATGGACATAGTATAGATGATACTATCAACTAACTAGATATACAATCACAGGGGATTTCTATGTACTCATCACAGGTGAAGATGAGAAAGGAGGGGTTTCCAAGTCAAAGAGTATATGCAGTTAGTTCGAAAGGATTTGTTCAATTATAGAAAGTAATGGAATATGATGGTGACTGTTTTTCCTTTCTTTGAAGATAGTTGAATGGAGATTTTTAAATCCTATGACATATTACTTAGTTTTATATTTTGAGGACAATCCTATTAAGCTTGAATAGTCTATTAGCTCTTTAGTCCCCTCAGTCCAAATTATCGATGTTAATAATAATCACAGCCATTAGAATCAATTAGTAAAACATGGTATCAGAGGCTTGTATTATTCACAGGATTTGTAACTATACGTCTGGCATTCAAAATGGTTGCTATGATGATATTTTCTAGGTGATCTTTTCATGGTTCAAAAGCTTCACTCTGAGCTAAGTGGACTGCTTACATACTAACAATGGGATTTTAGAATACATTAAATGATCAGTCCAATATTATACATAGATAAAATAATCTTAATTTATTACTGGGGACAGTCATAGATTTATCATTCTTAGTAATCAAATGATATTTCAGATGATCATTTATTCAGCAAAACTAAGTACTACTGTATATAGTAAATTATGCTAAGTTCAAGGCACTATGCTATGGTGTTAATATTAGAGGATGAAAGGCAGATCCTCTTACTGAGTTTTCAAATCCTGAAAGCTACTATTTCCCCTGACAAATTTTGCAATCAGTTGTCCTGCAGACTTCAGTTTCATTGGCATTGGATAATTCAAGAGTGGAAACATCCTTCACCAATGCACATTGGCCTCACATTTGTAAATAACTGCCTTAATTTCTTTAGGATACCAAGAGGTTCACTTTCTTGCCAATGGTTAGCCAACCAAGTATGTTCCAGAGAATAGAACCACATCTTGTCACCCTAAAAATCAGTCTTTTATCTACAAAATTCTCTTTGTTGTCAACCTACACAGTAAAATCTCAATCTACTCAAATATTGATCCTATTATGTATCTATTGAATGTAATAGGATATTTTCACCTGTTATTTCTCACATTGAGATAATACATATATATTATATATGTATCTTATAGGTTATATGTTTAGGTTCACTAATGGCTCTAGGTAAATTTTAAAGTTTTCAGAAAACTGACAAGGCTTGTTAAAAAGTTATAGTCTTATACCTCTCATTCAAAAAGGAAAAACTTGTCCACAGAAGGGAGGAAAGATATGGCACATATGTCTACTTTCTGATAAGGTATACTTTCAAGCAAGTATAGATACATGAATTAGGTACCTAGACAATTCAGAGACCAATGACTTTATTTAAGTTGGCTGTTACAGGTCTGACTTTTATGACATTCTTATGTTTCCCAACAGAATTACTGTGCCAATGGTCAAGCAGAGAGTGGTATTCTGTTTTTATTAGAATGTTTATGAGCCTTAATGAAATGTAATTTTACTTTCTTTGCTGTTTTAGTTTTTTTTTTAAAACTACTAGCCTATTCCAAGAATGCAACACACTTACTATGTAGTAGACTAGGCTATGGCTGCCATCTGCTGACACTTCACATTATTGTTCTCAATTTTTCTTTTCTTTGTATATATATTAGAAACATGGAGGAAATATCTGCAGTGGTTGTTTTTCTACTTATATATTTTAAACCATTTTAATAAAAGTTGCAAATACTATCCACTGGAATCTACTGGGTTAAGGGAATTTTTTTGTAATTATATTATTATATTTTGAAATAAAGTGCTGAATTACAAATATGAAAATGGCTAACATACATACAATATTTTATGTTTTACAAAGCATTTTACCTATACTATCTTACTTGATCCTCCTGGCAACTCAGGATTTTTAAAAATAGACTTTTCATGTAATAAGTAATACATATACTATGTACACAGGGATATTCCTATTACATAACTTCATATTCCTAGGTACAATAGGGATATCTTTATTTTATGGATAAGGAAACTGAAGCTAATTGATTTGCCCATGGTGATACAACTAATGTCAAAGGTGGAATAATGAACTCACATCTCTCCTCACTTCAAATCCATACTTTTTCTACAATGATGTCATTCAATAATGTTCTAATTATTCTAATCTTGATCCAAGTAATTTAATTTCTATTCAGAAGTTCTCAAAATTCAAAGTAATTATTTCAGTTTAAGGAGTCATGACTATTCGGTGAGTATATTCTCTTTAATAGTACTTTTCACAAATTCTCTGGGTCTTTATTTAATCTTCTGGATTTGCTATAGCCAAAAAAAGTGTATCATTCCACAGCTCATTTCAATTCTATGGATCATTCCAATCTGGTGATGTCTTTCTGAACATAGCTAGGCTTGTCCTATGATAGGCAATAAGACAAAGAGTCTTATCACTGAGCTTATAAAAGAAACTTTTCCAGTTTTATAGGGTTTTCCAGAGAACAGAGTCACTTCCAAGCCATGAGGAAATTATAACATAATGTAGAAATCCTTGATATCATTTCCTTTTAGAAACACTTACTTTGAACATATATTATAGTAATAAATTTAATTCAAAAAGTCATAAGAACCACAAGAATTCACAAAAACTTTTAAGCACTTGTGGTGATTTTAAATTCTGACTATATCCCAGAGTTAAAAATTTGAGTTCCTACCAGGAGGAAAACTTTCCAGATGATATCGTCACATCATATACATAATTAAGTGCTTTTTTTAAAGCTAAGATTTTTTCTACAATAAGGAAATAAAGCTTAGGAGAATTTTGTCTTTTTAAAATAAAAACTGATTAGCTATAGTTTAAGAGAGAAAAGAAAACAAAAGCAAGCTACACACTGAAGTTCTAGACTATGAGACCTCATTTACAACAGCCTGATGCATTTTTTTTTGTTTCTTTGTTTGAAACCCTTAACTTCCATCTTGGAATCAATACTAGATATTGGTTCCAAGGCAGAAGAGTGGTAAGGGCTAGGAAATGGGGGTTAAATGACTTGCCCAGGGTCACACAGCTAGGATGTATCTGAAACAAGATTTGAACCCAGGACCTCCCATCTCTGGGCTTGACTATCAATCCACTGAGCTACCCAGTTGCCCCTGGACTGATTCATTTGTGATTAGAACATCTTAATGTGATCAAATAGACTTTGGAGTTGTTTCCTTTCATTGTCTTACTTTAACATCTCATTTCAAAAAATCTCTATTATATAATATCATACTAAAGAATGATAAGATTCTGCATTCTCTTCTGATTTGTCTGACTCAAAAGAAGACTTTGAGAAAGGCAAAGATCATTGAAACAGGCAAGAAAATGGCATCAAACTGCTTTCTAAACCCTAACATAATGACTGTCTTATTTCCCTAGGAGAAATAGCATAATGGTACATTAGAAACAACACTAGCCTTGGAGTCAGAAAAAAAAATGGTTTCAAATTCTAACTGCCATTTTTCACTTATATGACCAAGGACAAGTCACTCTACTTATTGCCTCACTCCAATTACCTTTAATGTAAAAGGATAAGCCTGGACTCTCCAGGACCTCCAGTTCTTCAACTTCACCTCCTTTGTTGAGCACTTACCATATACAGGGAGCTTTCATGGGTGCTAAAAAAAATACAAATATTAAGACAAAGTCCCTTTTCCTTGTGAAGTTCACAACCTAGCACAGGAATATATGAACAAATAAATATAACACAAATGTTAAAATATAAGAGCAATGTAAATCAAATACTGTGCTGTCTCCTTAAGTTCTAAAATTCTACAGTCCTAGGGAATTTCAAACAGATGAGTGAGCTAACAAATTTTTCGCATAAAAGTCTGGATTTACATAAAAGATGACAGGCAACTATTTTAAATAGTTATGGTTATTACAGAATTAACAAGTTCTATTTATTAACAGCTATTTATAAAAGGGGATACCTAATATTATAAATTATTTTTTGCAAATCAAGATCTTTTATTAAAATACTCTTTCTGTGGCTCACAAAGTCATGGAATGATGCCGAGTTTTCTTTTATGTCAGTGAAATACAATTTCTGGCAATAAAGGGTTCAAGTATGGACCTGGTAACAGGCTAAATCAGTATCCAACAAGAAGACTAGCCTAGCTAAATCTGGAGATAAATTTTGCTAAATGGTTTTTAATTTTTAATTTTAATTTTTCAAACATAATAACTCTGTAAAACCATCTGTTAAATTGAGGAGTGGCTGGAATCTACATTAATGGAAAGGACACCAATACCAACAAAACCACAAATCCATGAAGTATCAAAATAATTGACATACCTAAAAAGTATCAAGGTCATTCAGAACTCTAAAATAAAAATCTAAGACCACAAAGTAATGTGTGGGAAGTTCCTGTTTTAAAAACCTGACTACTATATAGCAGGGATACATCATTTGTTACAGCTATTTTTCAGTTTCTCTATAAATACAAATCTATTAAAAAGAAAAAAAAATGTTACATGCTAAGGAGGGAAAGCAAAGTTAAACAAGCTGTTTACTCCTAAAACGTACCTTTCAAGTTCTTGTTTTTAAATTATCAACTGAATATTACTCTCAAAAGAGGTAAAGTTACGCTTTTAGATTCTTTGTGCCTATGGAAAATGCAATTAATGGGAAAATGTAAATTATGGAAAATTGATGCATTAATGAGAATATTTCATATTTTAATAGCAATAATAAAGTAAATCAGAAATAGTGAGTAAAGTGATCATATTGTGAAATTTCTATAAGCTAGGTAAATAGATGATTACATCTCTTTACTGTTAGACTGGAGATACTTTTAGGTAAACACACTGAAAGGATCCCTTAAGAAAGTATAAGGGCTAAACTTCACATAGTACTTTAAAATTTATTTACTCTTTACATACATAACTTTATTTGGATTTCCCAATAGCCTTCTAAAATAGGTGCTTCAGATATTATAACCAGCTTGTAGAGGAATCTATCTATGCTTATTCTTTAAAGCTAGCAAAATGGAAATTATTTCACAGGACAACAGTAAATTAGTAGCATAGGAGATTTAATGAGCAAATGTAGCAAGGCAAAGCATATGAGTAAATTTTATCACAAAAAAAAATTTCACTGAAGACATACAATATTTTAAACTCTCTAAGATTTTATGTTATTATGAGAAATAAATGCTTAGAAGAATCTACCCTAAGAACCTAAATTTTACAAATTGCATTCATTAAGATGATGCAAATATTTTGTACCTTAAGGTCATTAAAATTTAAATTAATGACTGTTGGAGACACAGAATCAGGGAATTCAGAGCTATAAAGTCTCTTAATGGCCATCTAATTCAACCCCAAACTGAAAAAGAATATCCTCTTCCAACATACCTAACAAGTAGTCATCCAATATCATCATACAAATAGCCTTCTTATGGAAAGAAATAGAGGATAATAAAACAGGTCATCTTCTGGAAATTTCGGACAAAAAGATCAAAACTCTAAAACCAACTACATCTCAAGATTAAAAAAATTTTTTTTGACCATTATATTAGATATTTCTCTCAAAAAAAAATCTACAATATTTAAACATAATGCCCCTTTACCTTTTAAGTTTTATTTCTAGGGTGCCTACATTCCACTACATTGAGAATCAGAAGACAGGTCTGTTGCTGTTATAATCCTTTCCACTAAATTTCATATTAAATTAGCAAATCAAATATAAGAAGAAAACTAGCCATACAACATAAAGCAAACTAGCCTAAATTTTCCACAACTTAAGCAACAAAGGAACAACTTTTATATCTTTCTCTTCCCCATCAGACTGAAAAGTAGCTTTAAATGTCTAAAAAAAAAATTAATATTATAACTATAGGGTATTACATTGTTAAATGTTCAGGATTTAGACAATAATTTTATATTCAATTATATTAATGTAAAATTCCTTTAAAATAACTGCTAAATGAGACAAATTTTTTATTGACACTACATACATGAAAATAAAGTTACAGATTCAACAATATTAACAGGACATTGTTTGGTCACAGTATCCTTTTCCTTGTGTTCAGATTGTGACATACAGTTGACCAGACAACCAACAGGGCTGGTAGATGAACAAAGACATGAATCCAGTATTGAGTAGGAGCAGAACAGCCCAGAGGGCCTTCGAGAATTTGTACAGTTCTTCTAATGATATGAAACAAAGGCCCAACTTTTTAACATTAAAATCCTTCCTATAATGCTGGATAGCTATAAATCATGGAATGCCACAATCCCTACAAATTAAAGTTGTTGGTCATCCACATGCAAAGGAAAACACAAGGTGGATGGGAGAAAGCTGCAAGATATCAAAGAAATAAGAAGAAGGCATGTAGATATGTATGAACAGGAAAAAAATTGGCCTATCACATAGCTAGAGTTATTGCATAGCTTATGTGCTTCACTAATATCCATGCAATGTCAAGAGGTCTGGAAGAAGGTCTTCAGCACAATGAATAGAACTATTGTGATGGATTTAAGAGAGGACAAGAACACAAGTCACACAGGATAAGAAGGCAAGAATGAATTGTGAATTATACCATTAAAGGATGTACTCATATGGATGAGAAATCACAGATTCATCCAAATGTACTTTAAAAATGAAAAAATTCCATATTCAAGAAACACAGGAAAATACGCAAAGAATATCTTTGCAAATCAAAGACAAATCACATGTTAAGATTATAACTAAATGTTGAAAATCACAAAATATGTCTTTAAAAATAAAAAGGTTTTTTAAAGTGACTTGAAGGAACAAATCCATCTCACACAAGTGGAACCAAGACAAATCTTAGTCTCTTGGATTAGTCTGTAAAAATTAAAAGAGCAAATAAAGAATCACAGTATATCAGCTAAATAATAATTTAAATATCCATTCAAATGTCTGTATACTTTGCAGATGAATAAACACATAATAATGATAAAAATAAATATCATTATATAGAACTTTATAGAGTTTGCAAACCTTTTTTCAAATATATTATTTAATCCTTACAACAATTCTTGGAGGTAGATGCTCTCTTTTACAGATGAGGAAAATGAAGATTAAGTGACTTGTCCAAGAACAAATACCTATTAAGTGTCTGAGGCTGGATTTGAAAGATTACCCTGACTCTAAGCCTCAAGCTCTATCTACTGGACCTCATAACTGCCTCATTTGAGACAACCTGCCTAGGAAGTTAAATAGCAACATAGAGATTCATAGTCAGATGAATTCAAGTCCAGTAGACAAAATAACTTTCCTACTTAATATACTTGGTGATAATACATAATATTGATTGGGTGATTAAAACAGAGTCCTGATTAGACAAGTGTCGCTTTCTTCAAATAATATAAAAATCCCAAATCCTCTAGTCACACAAAATTTCTGCAATACTAGGCCAAGTATTTGGAAGTCTAGATTGTAAGGCATATGTTCCTTTAGTTGACAACATATTTTTGGAAGAGATGACTTCAAGATCAATTTCTGAAACTTCTAGTACCACGTACATGATATTGTAAGTGCTAAATATATATTTGCTAATTTAACAAAATGTATTTGATATGTAATATTTAGTTCCTGAAGAACAGACTCATGCTTTTGGGAAATATTTATACAGTACTGGCTTATGCACACCTTCTGTTCAATTATGCTACCTTGCATATATACACTGACACTACAACTAAAGAAAGACACAATTTTTTAAAAATCCTTAAGGGCAGGGCCCAATTTATAAAAGACTGTCTTCCACAAGTTTATTTGAATGTTGGGTCTATTAAAATTTGTAAAACTTTTCCTCTAGAAACAAAATTACAAATGGAAGTGCGATTGGCAGGTCTGTTCACAAATAATTTACACATAACACAGAGCAAGTAGAAGTAAAAATAATAATAAAAATAACAATACCCAGTATTTATATAATAAAGTTTACAAAGTACTTTACAAATATTAGTTCATTTGATCTTCACAACAACTTTGTGCCATTATTATCCCCATTTTATACTTGACGAAACTGAGCTATAGGGAAGTTACTCACATAGAGAGATAGCTATTGTCTGATTCAGAATTTGAACTCAACTCTTTCTGGCTCAGTGTTCTACCCACTGTGCCACAAATTGCCTCTCCTATGAAAGTCTAATCACCATAATTAATACTGTTCTCTATATGAAAATATATTCAGAAAACTGCCCATTGCATGGTCATCAAGGATTCTCCAAACCCGAGGTACTAATGATTGTTCCTATAATCTAAAGTAAAGGCTCCATTACAATAGAAGCTTAAGAATTGGAAACGGGACATAGATATATGATCTAGGGCAGCGTTGGCAAATGTTTTCAAGTTCATGTGCCCAAACTGCAACTTCAAGCTGCCTGTGAGCTGCCCATATTACCAGAGAATGCAGAGGAGGTGCTTGCTTTGGGCATGCAAAAAATGTCTTAGCACACTGGGAAGAGGGGAAACAGAACAGCTCCCCCAGTGTTGGCCCAGCATGTGTGCCAATACTTTGCCATTGATGCTCATAGGGAATTAGGGAGTAGGGGTCTCTTTCCAGAATAAATCACCGCTTCTGTCTTTCCCAAGTAGTATGCTTTCTTTCTTTTTGTAGACTCAGGGATCAACCTACTAGGTACTAGAATAGATAAAATACTGGACCTTGGGTCCAAACCAAATTTGAATTCTGCCTCAAAGCTTGTTGTGAGGATCAAATAAGATAATAAAGTATTTTGCAAATCTTAAAGTACTACATGAATGCTAATTGTTAATTATAATCACCTGTTATTTTCACTCAAGGTTTCCTGTCATCCTTGGAATATTGTGGGAAAGAATGCAGTATCACAGCTTTCTCCAGGCATATAGCATTTTGAAGGTAATGTAAAACTTTTTACTCCCAATACTAATCAATAACTTCATCTATGTGTGGTGGGATGGAAGATACATTAAGTTTGTAGGTAGAGGATGTTCTTTTGAATTCCATATCTTCTAATTAGTTTAATTTGCCAATTCAACTCCTGGGATCTCAGTTTCCTCATCTGTGAAATCAGGAGTCTAGACTAGATGGTCTAGAAGACTTCTACTGCTACTTCCAGCCTTACTACTGCAACAGTCTTCTCTCCAATCCATCCTCTGTACAGTTGCCAATGATTTTCCTAAAGCAAAGATCTGACCATGTTGTAATATGTAATATGTAATAAACGCCAGTGGCTTCCTATGTCTTCTGGGATCATATTTGAACTCTTCTAGTCTTCTACAATATGGCTCCAACATATTTTTTTTTCTTTGCATCCCTAGCCATTTAGCAAAGTGCTTGGCACAAAACAGGTTCTTTAAAAATATCTATTGACTGGACTTTTCCAGCCTTATTAAGTGATATTCTCTTTCACATTTTACAGTCTATTTAAATCAGCATGATTTAAATGATATTCATTTTCCCATCTATGTGCCTTTACACAGGCTACCCATTCCTCTCCCATCCCATGCCCCAAATGTATTCATTACTCATCTTCATCTCTTAGAATACATATATTTTTTTCTATTTCAGCTTTGAACTTTTAGCATTTTATAACCTCCATCAGGCCATTCCTGAGCCTTCCTCCCTTCAAATTACTTTTCATTTTGTGTGTATACACACACACACACACACACACACACACACACATGGACATATATGTGTTAGTGTATACATACATATGTATACACCTATATGTATACATATTACTTCTTCCAATGAAAGGAAGTTCCATGCGGACAAGTGTGTTTCATTGTCTTCATAAGCCAAGTGCCTAACACAGTGCTTTGCACACAGTAGATGCTTAATAAATAATTACTGATTCAATTGATTCAAAGTTCATACAACCCACTTATATCACTAACTCCCTATATAGTTGTTGCTCTCATGTACCAATTTTCTGTTCATTCTTCCAACATGTTAAACAACATGAATACCTGACTCACACCTTCTATTCTATCTCATCCCCTTTTATCATACTCCAAGAGTCACATATTCAGTTTAGGAAGACCTCTGACAACCTGATGGCACATTTTTAATTCCCATGATTTTCCTTCTGTTTCTTCCTTCACTTTAGTGACCCACTAATAAAGTCAGACCTCACCTCAGACTTCACTATTTTTGAGGAATTATACCAATTCAAGATCAAGAAATTCTAAATTCTATTTTCTAACCATTGCCTCCAATTCTATATTAAATTTAAATCTCCTAATTCTTACTCAGATCAAATCTGCTTTTCACTCTTATCTTTAACTTTGGGTTCCTAATCAATTCCTTTCTTCCTACTCTAGCTTCACTTACCTACTGGAAGGCAATGTGGCATAGTGAATTAAAAAAAAAATGGTCTTGAAGGCCTATCTCAAATCCCTTCTTATATGACTCCTGGCAAGGTGACCTTGGGTTCTCATTTAAACTCTCCTAGCTTCAGTTTACTTTTCTGTAAAATGAAGATAATAAAAATAACTACCTAATGAGGCTTTTGGGGGGATCAAATGAAGTAATATATGTGAAGTCCTTTGCAAACCTTAAAGAGCAATATAAATGTTAGCTAATGTTATTAGTACTAATCCTGGACCTGAAGGTTTTTCACTTTCAGTTCTATCATCTATTCCCCTGCAATACTTTGTTCCTCTGACTTGATGCCCATCAAGTAGACTTGATTTCTCCAACTGCAAATTCACAACACATAATTTCAGCTAGGGCCAAGGTCTTACTCAGAATGCTTCTTCTCTACCCTTATGGACTTTTCTAATTTCTCATAGAAATCACTCCAGGCATTTTTTTTCCCTTTCCTTTGACTAGCAAACATGACTTTATCCCCACATTTATGACAAATGACCTGATTTACCACCTTTTCTAAAAATATAAAAATAATATCTAACATCAACATGAAGCTGCCATCCTTTTTTATTTCTCAAACCTTTTCTTTCCCCTTTCCTTTTGGTAATAGAAAAGATATTTCAACTACTACTCCCTGCTAGAGGGATGACTCTACCTAAACCCTTGATTTTATTCACTCCAGACTTTTCTAGAACCCTAATCCAGCTGACTATGTCCTCATTTTCATGGTTAGTGAAGTAGGAGAACCAGGAGCCCCAAAATCAAGGAAAGAGAGAAAAGTATCCAAAAACAGTTAACAAAATCAGAATCTGAAATCAGAATCTGAAAAGGTTCAAGGGAGGACAGGACTAAAAATAGGTTACAATGTAGAGAATAGTTGTGATTGAAAGGTAAGGAAACAGAAGACATTGCAAGGTATTGAAGAAAGAAAAAGAAGTGATGAAGTGTGGTATAAACAACATTTTCAAGAAGTTTAACAGTGAAGGAGAAAAGATAAACTAGGATAGGAGGATCAAGGAAGGCTTTTTTTAAAAAAGACTTTGGCACTTGGTCTTTGATTTATCGCTCTATTACATCATGAGTTTCTTATGGGCGAGATTTACCTTTTCTAAACTTTTTATCTCCTCCAATGCCAAACACAGTGTTCTTAACATATTTAATAAATGTTTTTGTCATTTAATAGGAATCAAAATTCTATAATATACATATTTAATTTTTCACAATAAACATTTCTTTTCAAAATGAGAAAACCAGGCTAAAAATTGTTTATAACATGGCACTTGTATAATTTTTTTTTTTTTATATCTGAGATCACTGTACTTTTCCAGACTTATCCCAGAATATCTCCAAGTACTGTCTCTTATTTTGGACTACTCAACTCTTTACACATCCCACACCAGTGCCTCCAAACCTTTGCCTACACCCTTCCTTATGCCTAAAATGTCCTTCACCATTTGTCTATTGAAATTCTATTTACTCTTTAAGAGTTAGCCTAAATGCTACCTCTTTAATGAAAACTATCTTGATCATCCTAGTCAGAAATTATTTTTCCTTCCATAGTTCTCGCATGTATTTATGATCTATTTTCTATGTTCATTCAAGTATGTATTATAGCCTTTTATGAAAATGTTTGGACTCCCATCATAATAGAGACATTTTATTTCTCTATATGTCTTCACCAAGACAAATGTCCAGCAGGTATTTAATAGATGTTTGTTAAATTTAACCAAAATTCTGAAATGCTGAAAACAGAAGGTCTGAAAAGTTAAATTTGCTACTAATAATATGGTAAGTCTTACAAATAAGATACACAAATATTCACTTCTTGAAATAGTAAAGATGTGAGGGAAGTAGAGGAAGTGGGTATAGAGAATTTATAATTAGCATATTCCTTCTATTCTTTAATTTACAATCCTAAAGAGTTGCTCAGGGTGCTGAGAGGTTAACTGGCTCAGCATGGCCTATATAGACAGTATATGTCCTCCACAGACAGTTCTCTGTCTATACCACCATGCATTAAACAATACTTTCAGGTCACTATTGATATTCAACATATGTTATCTTAATTATTAACATTTATTAACCACAACTCAAGGCAGCCTCTCCACAAATAGAAAACCAAAAAAGAAAACAGTATGTGAAGATTTAATTTCCAAATGGATGATCTGTTGAAGTCATTACAGAAAAGAATGATTGACAAGGAAACAATGAAACAACATAAACTGATTCTATGAAACAAGTAAGAAAATGCTGTAAATTATGTATTTCTATTGCTCATGTACACCAAGAAGTAAATCTCATTCTAAAAATCCCTAGAACACAACTCTTTGATTTTGGTCAGCATTAATTTATGAGTAAATTTTTAAAAATACAATACTGTTAGGTGCTTTTCATACCAAGGTTGTTAGGGAGTTTCTTTTCATATAGAGTCTTTCCAAGTACTGCAGGCCCTCATCTTTCAGTAACTCCACTGGAAAATGGTGCAGATTCCTGTAATTTAAGAACAAATTCTTGTGCTTTTCCAGCTTCGCCACAGAGATTGTCTTACAAAGTTCTGATGCCATGACTGAACCTGTCCCATCAGCCACATTACAGCACTACATCTTGTAAAATACGATCTAAAGAGAGCAAGAAAAATTTTAGATTATAGTTGATGTCTTATAAGCATTTATAGTATACATCATCATACAAATTAGTGTGTAATGTTTCTTCATTCAATATAAGAAATAATAACACAAAAAAATTTAAAAGTAAAAATTATCCTATCCAAAGACTTTTGCAAACTCTAAGTAAATTTAGTGCCAGTTTAGGAAAAGTTAAAGTACAATTTACTAGAAGATGGGTTCTTTTTCACTTTTCTCAATCATCAAATTCATATCTATTTATCCATATCTATGCACATACATACAAAATCAATACATATAGCCTTTTATAAAGTTACAAATTGATCAAAATGAAATAATTAGAACAATAAATGCGGTTAGAGAAGGGGTTTTGTGTTAAAATATGCACAAAACCTTTTTTATAAAGTCTCAAACACATTATATAATATGTAAATAAAGGAAATTTAGAAAATTAAATCAGGAAATTTCACATCTCTTTTTCAAAATAGCGCCTTCAACATGTCTAAAACATTTTAATAAACTATAGGATATGTTCAATTTTCACTTATTCATTCTACCTACATTTTCATTTCCTAAGTACTATCCAATTACTTTAATTTTCCTTTGTTTTTCCTTTTTCTATGTTTTGAGGGTTCTTAGTAGTAAAGCACATAGCCTCAGAATCAGTTTTCTTTGCTTATTTTTATTTGAATGATAGGATACTACACTAGAAGAAAGATCAAAAGTTCTAACCCTCCTCACTGTAAATTATGAGCATTGATTAACTATATAACCATAGAACATCATTACTTCCTTCAAATTCATTTACCTCCTCAATGAAGTTAATATTTTACTGGACTAGATAAATGAACTCTTAAGAACTCTTTTAGCTCTGAGATCTAATATTCTATCACATAACTTCATGTAATTCCATAAACATCCATGGAACTACAAAATGCAGGTATAAAGAAGTTACCATTTTTTTCACTCCAAAAATTTCACCCCTATTTCTCTGCTTGCTCTTTCCAAATTTCTTTTTAAAATAAGCACAAGATTTTGAAAATCATTAATTTTGGCTGTTAGAAAAATCTGCATATTCAGAATACCTTATTATCTACTTAACAAAAAAATTTAGGATCCCACAATGATTAGTTTCATTTCTTACTGCATAGGAATAGACAAATTCTTATTTCTATTAAACAATATAACTGTTTAAAGTCAACATATGGAAATTCACATATTATTAATATAAGAATCCAATGTATTTCTGGCACCTGATCATGTACCTAAATTTATAAGGGATTTATATGACAAGTCACTTACTCACTGAACTACAAGTCCCTCCTTTATGTAAAATGAGGGGAATAGATCAACTTTTTTAAGTTCCTTACAGCTCTAAAATGCTATAATTTTATGTAGAAAGGGAATATACTGAAATGAGAACCGACAAAATGGATGAGATACAATAGAGGAGCTAGAATACCTGTAATAAGTTTCAAGCCAAAAGAAAGTGAAGCTAGACCATACTTCCTTTGGTCTAATCTGTCCTACTTCATCATAGAACCCACTGCCCACAATGTTACTTTATATTATCATTTAAATCACAGGCAAGGTCCTATATACTTAATACTATGGAATGGTTTATTTGAAGTTTTCCAGGGTAAGCATGAAAAAGATACAAAATATAATCAATAAGAAACTCCATAGAAAAGCAGAAGTAAAGGGCATCAAGAAACTTTAGAATAGGAAAAGATGAGATATTCATGTGGCAAGAATAAGGAAAAACAAATTGGCAGACCAAAAGATCCACTGGTACCCTCAAAATGTCAGAAAGTAAAGAAGGCCTCCAATATGTTGGATAGTTGCCCATGATGAATTTTTGGGAAGACATTAACAAGAGTTACATAGGATGGGCAGCTATGTTGTGATCATCATCAAAGGAAGAAACTAAAATCACTTTTCACAAATTTTCATAGGTATATATAAATACTGAATATAGCTTCAATTAGCATCTCTGTACAAATGACTTCCAAATAAAATCTAACCAATCCCATTATATTCAGTCTGGTATTTCCAACTGTTTGCTAGATAAAGTTGCACATGAACAGTTCTTCTTCTAGCCTGTCTATTCATTCCTTCATTGGATCTTCATCCAGGGTCACACCAGTTATGTATATCGGATATTCTGCAGGACTCTCTCCTGGGTCCTATATACTATTTCATTTATCTGATCAGCTTCAATAACCTCTAAGGATTCCCCAATCTACTAATACAGCCCTAACCGCTTTCCTAACCACCAATCTTTAATCTTGAACTAAAGATTGCATAGTTTAAACTCAGCATGTCCAAAACAGAACTAAAATCTTTTCTCAAAATCTTCCCTTCTTCATAACTTTCCAGTTACTGTCAAGGGTACCAACATGCTTTTGGTCACCCAGGCTCACAACCTAGATAGGTATCATCATTGATTCCTCACTCTCTTACTTCCTATATCCAATCACTTACCAAGTCTTTCACAGTATCTATCATAAGATTCCTCCTCTCCTCTGATGCTGTTACCAGTCTAGTGCAGACCCTTATTACCTCACACTTGGACTACTGCAATAACCTGCAGGTGAGGTCTCCCTACCTCAAGTCTCTTTCCATTCAAGTCTATCCTCCACTCAGCTGTCAAATTGATCTCCCAAAAATGTAGGTCTCACTACCCCACTCAATAAATTCTGAAGTCTCCCAATTATCTTGAAAATCAAACATAAAATCCATTCTTTGGCTTTCAAAGCCCTTCATAAATTTATGCCCTTCAGTCTTTCCAATTTTTTAATAACTTTATTCCTTCACATATAATTTTCAATCTAGTAAAACTAGCCTCCTTGCATAAGACACTTTATCTCTCCATTCTAGGTATATTCACTAGCTATTCCTCATGCCTGGAATGTTCTCCCTCCCCACATCTACCTCCAAGCTTTCTGATTTTCCTTCAAGCACAGGATAAAATCTCACCACCTTACAGGAAGCCTTTATTTTAGTCATTATCATGTTGTCTTCCCCATGCAACTTTTAGCTCCTTTTTACATCAGGTAATGCTTTTTCCTTTCATTGTAAACTGAGTGGTTGGTACTAATTACAATGCCTAACCCATAGGAGGTACTTAATAAATGCTATTGAATGGCTTGATCGTATTGGTACCTCAAACTCAACACATCCCCAAACTGAACTCATTATTTTCCCCAACAAACCACCATCCCTCCTAACTTCTCTATTTCTGTTAATGGCACCACCATTTTTCCAATCTAATAACTGGGAGTCATTTTTTTCCATCTTTCTTCTCTCATCCACATTTATCCAATCAACTTCAACATCCTATTATTTTTACCTCTGCAGTTTTCTTACATTAGGCCACTCTTCACTCTCACTAAAACAATCTTAGTTCAGGTTTTCATTTCTTCTCCTCTAGGCTTCTATTGGGCTGATAAAATGGCCTTCCTACCAAACTAGTCTTTCACATCAATGCCAAGTAATCTTCCTAATACAAACTGCTAAGTCTTCCACTCAAAAACCTTCAGTTAGTCTCCAGTGTCCACTAATAAAATTAAGATTCTTAATCCTGATATTCAAGGCCCTCCACACTCTACAGTCAAATTTCATAAAATTTCCTTTGGACATTCTATGTTTTAGAAAAACCAAACTACTTTCTGTTCTTCATTCTAATTTTTGCCCTTTCCCAACTTTGCAGCTTTGTTCTGTGTTCTATACCTGGAATGAATTCTCTCTTCACTATTCTCCTTTGTTCAAGTCATTACTGTTTTTCAAAGTCCATCTCATATACCATCTCTCCATTAAGCCTTTCTAATCTTCCTCTCTTTTCCATAAATGGAAGTGATCTCTCCCCTAAAATTTCTCATAACACTTTGCTTGGGCCTTTTCTTTGTATGGATCTTTCTCCCTTGTAATTATGTACCTTATCCTTACCTTCTCCAATAGTTTGTATCCACAAAGTCTAGCATATAGTTTGCAATTAAATGTTCATTGAATTAAACTGAATTTTCTAGCCCAATATGGATGAGAAAACTGGAGGCAATTGGATCAAATGACTTGCCAAGGATCCTACAGCAAGTTAAAAGAAGAGCAAAGACTAGAACCTAGGATTCCTGACCCTCTCTACAGACTTCCTTTTACCTGATATTCTCAAAAGTATTAATGTGCCCTATTAAAAATCCTTCTAATTAAAGGACTCTGATTTTGCCATTAAAAAGTAGTCTTTATCAGTGAGTTTAAAAGTGATAAATTAAAAAATAAGATCATACAACACTAATAACACTTATCATTGGTTGCTATAATTTCACAGAATTAATCAGCAAGGCATTGCCTTGATTTATATATTAAAAATACAGAACAAACAGTAATTAATAAAAATTTTAGTAATAATTAATGAAAATAAAATTAATTAACATTAATTTACTTTCACCTATAGGTACACTAAAATCTGCTTAAGAATACAACATAAAATTCCACGAAAAAGTCTATTCTATAGACTTTCTTATTAGGATGAATAAATAATACTACTGAACAATTATAGTCTATAGTCCACACTATAAAAATTCAATAGGTTTTCCAATAGTGTCTTCTCAACATGCTTCATTTCATTATTTTTAGTGGAATGCCCTTGGTACAATGCCTTACACATAGTAGGTACATAATGTTTATTTACTGATGCAAATAGGGGTCTCAAATTTTCCATTTGGTAAAAAAGTCAAATATAATGAGAAAATTAAAGAATATTCATTCCATAAACATAAGAAACATGATTTTATACCAAGTCTCTAAGGAAAGGATAAATTAAGTGATTTTTTTTCCTGACTCTGCCATTTACATAAGTCATTTCAGAGTCTAAAAGTAGGCTTTGTGATAGACAAACAAATTAAAGTTTTTCAAAAATCTGGAGAAATTTTTTTAAAAAGAAAGAAAAAAGATAGTGTTCCTGCCTTCATTGTACATCTAGATAATAACCATCACTTTTCTCTTGCTTGAAGGGTAGGGGGATAAACTAGTTCACCAAATAGCTCTAAAATGCCCTGACTTTTAAATTAACTCCTATTTTCTAGAAACCTTTACCAGAGAACTGAGAATGAGATACAGTTTGTTCTAGGTGATACAGAGCTGTCTACAGAGCTGGAAGACATGGTGAAAATCTTGCCTTTGACACTTACTAGCCAGGTGACACTTAGCACAGGTTGGAATATAGTAAGTACTTGATAAATTGCTGCTGACTGATTCATCTGTAAAATGAGAGGCTTGAATAAGGCCTAGTTTTGTGATCCTATGAAGCAGTACACTTAAAAAAAATCAAACCCCCAACATCTAAATGAATGCACTGCTAACCCTTCCTCCCTCCATCCCTATTTTAAAAAGAGAAAAGAAAGGGAATAAGCATTTATTAAGTACCTACTATGCCTTAAGCACTATGCTAAGTACTTTTATAAATATTACCTCATTTGATCCTCACAATAGTTCTGTCAGGTGGGTGATAGTATATCCATTTTATATTTGATGAAAAATGAAGTAGAGAGGGGTTAAGGAATTTACCCAGTTTCACACAATTAAGTGCATAAAGATGGATTTAAAATCAGGTCTTCCTGACTCCAGGCCCAATGTTCTATCCCCTGTGCAACCTAGCTGCCTCTTATAAAGGGGAAAGATTATTTTAGTTTTCCTAGATGGTCTTCAGGGAGGAGTTCTCTTACCTAGAAATAAGTTTCACACCAAAGACCTTAAGGCAATCAACCAACTCCAGATCCTCCATTCAGGAAAAGGAATGTCAAAATGGGTATTACCACTTCCATCCCAACAATCTGACACACAAAGGTTTGTGACAACTGTCAGCATTAATTACTACACTATTCCTACTAGTTCACTAATTCCAGGGATCTGAGCATGTTATCATTTACACCTCTGTGCATATACACACACACTTTCATATGACAGCTCTCTAATTAGCACTACTACAATATGCCACTAACTGAAGAGAGCATGTATATAATCATTTACTTACTTACACTCACACACACACACACACACCCTTTTGTGGAGAGCCCTCTAGTACTACAACAACTAGCTAACGAATTCTAAGGATGTCAGCATGTGTCTGACCATTTACACACTTACATACACACCTTCATGAACAACCCTACTATAGTACTACTACAACTAGCCAACGAATTCCAGGGGTGTCAGCATGTGACTGACCATTTACACACTTAGACACACACACACTCCCCTCTTTCACGTGACAGCTCCCGCAGCCAGAAGGCTGGGAACCTCCCGGAGGGAGAAGCTCGGGCGGAAGGCGGGGGTGCGGGATGGGGAATGGGGGGCGCTACGGAGATGAGGGTGAGGGCGGCAGCCAGCGAGGCCCGGTCGGGTGGGATCGAGACGAGATGAGACCTGGAAATGGCTTTTTCCAGTTAGTCCCGACGGGAACGAGGGCTCTGTAGAAATCCCCCAGGAGCCGGGGCCGGCTGGGACCCGGAGTCCCCGCTCCCTCGGAGGGCAGCCCCACCAGGTGGGAGCGGAGGTATGGTTTTGGGGGGGCGGCGGAGCCAAGAGCTAGGTGCAGAAGTGAGGAGAAGGAGAAGGACGAGGACGAAGAAGAGATACTCACATCCACTCCTGGCCGGAGCCCGCGGCCCCGGGCTCTCCCCGAGAAGAGGCTGAGCTCCCCTTGGCTGGCCGAGGGAGGCGGGGAGGGGGAAGGGGCGGAGCCGTGTGGGCTGGGGGCGGGGGAGGGGGCGGGGAAGGGGCGGTGGGGGCCCAGCTCTGATTGATTCACGCCCCCCGGATCCGCACCGGGAGAGGGGGGAGGGAGAGGAGAGGGATGGGGGATGAAAACGGGGCGGGGAACTAAACGGGAGGAGGCGGGGCAGAAAGGATGCCTCGCGAGAGCGAGACTCCCTGATTCTCGCGGTATCTGTTCACCGACAAGAGCGCGGAGCTTCCGCCTCCGCCCCGCCCCACTGCTGTCTTTTGTTTTTATCTGTCGAATTGGCTATCTTCCTTTCGGGGTTACCTTCCTCCTCCGTCACTGCCCTGATAATCGGAAGTCCCTATCCTTCCCAGCCATAGAGTTTGAGCAGGGCTAAACTTGGCTGGGTCTTTTTGGAAATGGGTGGCTACAAATCCAGCAGCTGCCGCCTTTCAGGCACTCCATCTCGAACTCTGGAATGGCGCTTCCTGTGGAGAAGAAATCTAGCAACCTGGCAAAGAAAGCAGATTCTTAGGACCCGTGCTGGTGCCCACGCTGCGCTTGTGACTCCTCACCAAAGAAAAAAACGGGTGGTTGTCCTCCCGCCAGATAAACATGGCAGAGTACAACCGTAAATAACGAATTTTGCTAATATAAGAGAAACATAAGACTAGAAATGGAGCCTTTTGTAATTGTTCACTAATGTATGACTCTCCGTAAACCTTTTTGGAATTTTCTTGGCAAAGATACTGGAATGGTTTACCATCTCCAGCTCATTTGACAGATGAAGAAACTGATCAAACTGGGTTAAGTGACTTGCCCAGAGTAACACCACTTTTATTTAAGTGTCTGAGGGTAGATTTGAACTGGGGAAGATGTATTCCTGACTCCAGGTCTGGCATTATCTATTGCCTCCCAAAAGCATAGGTCAAATGAGATAGTAATTGTAAAGTGCCTGGCACATAGTAGAGACTATATAAGTGTAGTAATAGCAGATGTGAAACTAACCTTGTGTGGAAGGGGGAAGAAGCTGAACTGATCTTATTAGCTTCTGTCCCAGGTTGAAGGACGGGGGAGGGGGGTGAGGGTGGGCTGGATATGGGCTGAGAGACCTTGGTGGTTTTGTGAATTGAAAGAAGAAAAGAAGACTTAACAGTTATCCTCCATCTCTCTGTCCCCCTGTCTCAGCTGTGACTTCTCAAACCCTCATAATCTTCATTTTAGATTAGGGAAACCCTCATCCCTCTCACCTCAGCTTCCTTGTCCTGTTATTTCAATAAACCTCTTCACCTGAGAAAAGAAAGGAAGAAGTTTTTCCTCATAAATTTCATAGTCCACTCATGGGGGGAAGGGGCGAAGCCACAAGCTTCAGAAGAAACTGGGAGGAAGAGGGTGGAAGAAGGGAGTGAGAGAAGGGAGGAGGAGGTTAGGAAATATATTGATCTATTAGCCATCAGTGATCATTAGACAGCTCCAGAGCACCCTATAGCAGTATCTATCTCTCTAGCAGTGTCTCTCATCTCTATCTCCATTGTAACTAGGTAGCCTAAAGTGTCCCCATACTAGCAGCCCTCTAGTAAGCTAGAGTATCCAGTTACAACAAGAAATAGTTTCCACATATTATATATTCTATTACACTTGGAACTAAGACTTGGATTCAAGTTCATCCTTTGATATATTCTGGCCTCCTGACCCTGGGCAAGTCATTTTAACTTCCAAGTGCTCTGAGACATTGAGACCTATATTTATAAAAGGAGTTTTCTGATCCAAGGAACTCCAAATACATATGAAAGTGCATGTCCCCTCTATCTGTATCATAGAAAAACACAAGTGAATGTCAGGTGCACTATATCTGCAGAGCTTTATTTAGGGTGGAAAGAGCATTAAACTTGGAAGTCAGAATTCTGCATAGCAAATTTATGAGTGACTTTGGGTAAGCTGCTTTATTTCTGGAAGCTTCTATACTAATACAAAAAAATGGGGATAATACTTAGATTTCCTAAAGGTTTTTAGTAGCAAAGTATATATGTTCTTTATACCTATCATGAGTTTTAAAACATAATCGACTGTATAATGTATACTGATCTAGAAAAGGGTTACAGAACTAGTTTTATATATGATGAAACCAATACTGGAAGGTTAAGTGATTTGTCCACAGGGTCACACTAGTACAGAGATGGCATTTGAACCTAGGCCCTCTGATTCTAGAGCCAATTCCAATTTTTTTTCCCCCACATTAAACTGAGTCACCCTGCCTTCAAGAACTCTATCTGTAGGATAAAATATAAGAGCAGAGGGAAGCTGGGTGGCTCAGTGGATTGAGAACTAGCCCCAGAAACAGGAGATCCTGGGTTCATATGTAGCCTTAGATACTTCCCAGCTGTGACCCTGGGCAAAATCACTTAACCCCCATTGCCTAGCCCCTTACCATCTTCTGCCTTAGAACCAATACACAGTATATACTAAGACAGAAGGTAAGGGTTTAAAAAAAAGAAGTAACAACAATAATTATATTTGTGTAATACTTTAGGAGTATAAGAACTTCATATATATGTGTATATATATATATATATATGCATCTATATATATAAAATGTCATTTGAATCTCAAAAACAATCTTGAAAGATGGGTTAGTGAAATTATGCCCATTCAACAAATCAAGGAAGACTGCAAGAGGTTAAGAGATTTTGCTCAAGGGCACAAAACTATTAAACTGCATTACAGAAATTACAGCCCACAGATTGATTCCAATCTAGGGCTTTTTCTGCTACACTGAGATTCTTTGTTATAAAGAATAGTGGCCCCATACTGTCAAATAATTGCAACTATTAGCCAAATTTTGACTTTTAACGTTACCTTTGAAAGAACAATTTTAAAAGAATAAAGCATTAGGGTCTTATTTTTCTGTTTTTAAAAATATTTAAGCAAGTGTGTATTTCTTTTAAAATATGTGTAGCAAAGCTATGTAAATACAATAAATGTTAATAAAATCAGTTATTTAAAATCTGTCTCTTGAAACTGACAGTCACAACTGATCAATAGCAGTTTTCAATCAAAGTGTATCACTTATGTTTATATTCATAATAAATAATAGTAATGTACTAATGGTAACAAATCAAGGTTTCCCTTGCCAGAAAGATGGTGCAAAGTTAGAAGAACAAAGTTGAAAAACCCTGATTTGTTACCATTAGTACATTACTATGTACTATCAATGTACATCTCTGGGCCTTTTTTGGTTTTTTTTTTAAGAGTAGAATAGATGACCTCTCTAAATCTATGCAGTTACCCCATAAAACATCCCCGATTTGATAATTACCCATTTAGAGCCTTTACAGAGCAATATAATGGGATTTTAAAATATCCTTAGAAAACAATTAACACATGTTGATTAGTAACTTTTAAACTTCTAAAAGAAGGTTTTTGTTTTGTTTTATTTTGTTGTCTCCTCAAATGCTGAGATTTAGCTTTAAGGAGAGGTCTAGTAAAAAGAGAAAGCCAACCCCCTCTTTCAAAATTCCCGCCTTAGGTTCTCAGGGATTGGGTCACAAACTGTGACTAATAAGGGTACTCCAGAGCTTCTATTCCTTATTGGCTAAAGCCGTATCAATCACTCTCATGATCCTGAGCTTTGTGAAATAACAAGTTGCTTTTTCAGGAAATGGTTGTCCAAATTTAGTTTGAAGTTCTTTGAATTTTGTAATTTCCACGGCCATTAAACTATCTAAAGAAGTATGAAATACTAAAACAATAATTAAAGTGGCCTAGAAAGTTGCAAATGGACAGCTGCAATTCCCCTCACGGTGAAGTGGAGCAGATTCTCAGAATCCAATGTAAGTTGATAATGGGATTTAAAGCAAAGTTGTCCTTTTCTGGGAATTGTCTAGAATTTCACTCTGATTTTAAAGAAATAGCTATCACTGCCTGTCAGACATAAACCAAAGTAAGTCAATTATTAAAGGACAAAAGTCAAGAGAAATCAAGAAGCGGGCTTTTCTAAGGGCACATTCTCTTCACAATCAAGTTGGAGGAGGGAGGAGAAGTATCAGACATTTTTTGAGATAAAAAAGAATAATGGTTACTTTTGGCCACCCTAAAGTGCTATTTTTTGTTTGTTTTGGGTCTTATGTAATACTTTTTTAAATGCAAGGAGCATTTCCTTCTATGAAATAGTCAATAAATAGGAAATGCATTTACCAAATGGCCTGTTATGCATTCACATAATAAAGAAATGAAAATTGGAATAAGAATTGGATCTTGAAACTTTGGGCCCTTTTTTATACTTAATTCCATTTTTTTCCTTGCTTTTCTTTTTCTACTATGACTTTGGCTGATCCTATGTCAAGGACAAATCTGCCACACAGCCAAACAAAAGACACCAAAATGAGAGGACAGAAACAGACTTATAGGTAGAAAGTTATAACTAACTTTTCAATGTTAAAAACTTTGATTCTTAAAAGATATGACTATTTCTTAAACCAATTTATAACTCCCAGGATATGCTATTTTCAAAATATTTCACATATATTCATTCTAGAAATATTTACTAAGTACTGCCTTTATAGCATTATACTAAGTGACTTGGGAATTACAAAAGAGACTAGGCACAAGCCTTCATTTCACCAGTTTATGGTCCAATTATGACATACATAAAGCGTTTAAATGATAATACAATAGGATAGGCACCACAAAAATCTGGAAAGAAAATGATTAGCAGGCTGAAATGATCAGAAAAAAAATATTATGATTGATTTGAAAAATAAATTGAACGATACAGGATGTGTAGAATTTAGAGAGATGAAGAGGGGGATGGAAGGCATTTAAGATTAAGTGATGAGGAGGGAAATAGTAGCAGGATAGAAATGGAAGGAAAGAGAAAGAATGTTAGCAAAAAATATGCTTTAGTGACATTGACTGACTGGAGTAAAGAGTTCCTGTTAAGAATTAGTGAGAAAAACTCAGATAGTGAGGAGCCCTGAATGCCAGACTAAGAAAAGTGTTGGCACTGTATTCTATAAGGAAATGGAAAGCTATTGAAGGTTGGGGGGGTGGTATTTATTTTAGGGGGCTTGCCCCTCCCTTTTTTAAGGAATTGCTATTTATAACAGCTTGTTTCAGAATTTAACTGGCACCAATATATTGGAAGTGTTAGAAGACAGATCCTGGACAAGAGAAATCTAACAAGTTATTGCAACTGTAGAAAATGGCAGATTAATCTTTTATCTTATAAACTTACATTTTTTCAATATTTAATAGAGCAGATACTTTTAATAGGCTCTAGAATTAATAAGATAAATCATTTTTAAAGTTTCAAAAGCATTTAACAAGTTTTAGTTTAATAATAGCTTCTATATGAAAGTAGAGAAATAGGTAAATATGCAGTTATATGTTGAAACCTGGTGGCCTTTACATTTAATATAAAATTAATTCTTCTTTTCCCTTAGAATTACAATATAAATATATTTTTTGGTGCTATATAATGATATTGCTGCTATCTCAGTAAAGAAGAAGCTCTCACTTTCAAGAAGATTGATTCCATGATCAGGTATTCTTGTTTAAACTGTAGACTAATACTCAGCCAGAGAAAAAATATAAAGTAAAAGACATTTTTCTTCAGATCTTGGACCTCTTAATTCATTTGTCCCTTTTCTCACTTTGTTCTCTCTGACTCTGCCCTTCTTCCCTATAGGTACCTAGGCCCTTCTTATTCTCACCATCATCCCCCTGTCAAAACCTGCTCTGGAGAAAGGATTTTAAAACCATTCAAACTGAACTAGTAATATGCTTAAAATTATCTCCTCCAAATGGTAAGCTGAAAAAGACCTTTAAGGCCTTAAACTAAGTAATTGAAACTCCAACTATGGAATTTCTAGTCACTCAGGTTTATAAACTGATTCGTACTCATTCTTACCTCTTTCTGACCTCCCAAATCCAATCCATTTGTCAGATATTTTTTATTCTACTTCCACATCATCTTTTGTATTATAATAAAAAATAAGCATCACCTTAATTTAGGTACTCATCACCTTGTTCTATGATATTGTAGTACCTTTCTAACTGATTTCCCTGTCTCCAGTCTCTTCCCCTTCCAATGCATATTCCACATAGCTGCCAAATTGATATTCCAACAGCATAAGCCTGGCCATATCACTCCCCTAACGAAGAAGTTATTTCCTATTGGCTATTTCTATTATTCTATTTATTTCTATTTTCATTTTTATTATTCATTTTTCCTATTCAATAGAATGAAATACAATAATTTTATGTTTGACCTTCTACAATCTAATTCCAGCCTCTTTTTCCAGATTGATTCACCTGGTTGTACCTCAGAGGCTATATATTCCATTTAAAGTGGTGGCCTTCCTTTTCTCTACCAATGACATTCTATCTCTTGCCTCTTTGTTCTTGGTCTTTACCCCTTCATCATTACCTCTTAGAAATTCTAGGTGTCTTCAAGTCTTAGTTTCAGAGGCACCTCCTATGTGAGGCTTTTCTTGGCCCCCCAGTTACTTTCATCCCCCCCCCAACACTTTGCATTTATTTTGTCTAAATTGTATTTATCTTTCTATGTATAACCTTCTTCCCAGTCCAACAGTAAAATGTAAGCTTATTGAGGGCAAAGATCATCTCCAGTGCCTGCAACAATGTTTAATAAATGCCTGTTGAATTAAGTCAAATTGAAGCCCCTCTGACCACTTGATTACCATATACCATCCTCTTAACAGAGGGTCTTTTCCTGATCTTCCCTTCCCTGCTGGTCATTTCCATGAGTTCTTGATCTGACAACTGGAGGTGGACAGTATTTTAATATCCTTTTTATTCTTGGATTGTGTGTTTTTAATGTTTAATTATTAAAGGAGGATTTTTTCCTTGGGTTTTATAGTTTGAGTTGCTGTTGCATTTAAACCAAACTTGGCCTCAGTATATAATAAATGTTATAAAAGTTAAGTGATTTGACTAAGGTCAACGCTAAATTTCAAACCCATCTCTAAAAGTAGACCCAAGTGTCCTGCCGCCCAGCCCATATTTGCCCACTGGAAGAGGTTTTGTCAGAAGACCCTCTGAAATTCAGATACAATATTACAAGATATTCCCTAGGGAGGGAAAAGGCCAAGAAAGGCCCAGTGGACACTTTATCTTCTTAATTCCATACATCCAAGCATTTATCCAGTCCTACACAATTCTTCTTCATATGACCTTTTGCAGTTTGATTTAATTCAACAGACATTTATTAAGGCTTTGTTCTGTATAATGTGTGGTGCTAGGACTTAGAGAGAGAAAGCATGGGAAGCAGCAAAATAGACGAGAAAGAGCTCTGCCTCTGAGGTAAGAAAGCTTGGAGCCAAATGCTGCCCCTCGCTTCCTGCCTTCCCAGCCTTGGGACTCTGTTTCCTTATCTGTGAAGAGCAGGGTTACAGATTAAATCTCTAGAGTCTCTTCCAACCCTAGAAATTCTTTGAGCTTGAAATGTTATTTAGCCTTTCTCAACCTCAGTTTCCTTATATGTATAATAGGGATTATAATACTTTCATTCCCTATTTCACAGGTGGTACATTTTCATACTGTGGCAATAGTTCAATATAGTTCTACTGCCTTCTCCCTATATGATGTTCTTTGAATAATTACCTTATCAATGTTCCTATAGTGTCATTTAGTGATCCTATCATTCTTTACCTCAAAAACCCTCAATGGTATCTAACTGATCATCAGTCAAAATTAAGAGACCTTAGCTTGGCATTTAGAGCTTTCTACAATCTAGTGTCAATTTGCCAACCTTATTTCCTACCTTCCTCCTAAACAAATGCTTTGCTCAAACCAAACTGGGATGTTCATGATTTCCTGTGTTGTTTTTTACACCTGGAGTGCCCTTATGTTACAGTTGAAGACAGAGAACCTGGGTTTCAAATCCTTACTTTACCACTTGTGAGACCATAGACAACTCATTTAACTTCTCTGGGCTTCAGTTTCTTCATCTATAAAATTAGTCCCTTCCAGTTTAAATCACCCCCAGTGCTTCTCACTGTCCACCTCAGTTTTAGCAGCCTTGTCATCCTGCAGATTCTGGCCTCCTAATTATTGAGTTCCTAGCTCAGACCACTATTTTATGAAGCAACCAGGCTGTACTCACTTCACACCAGCTCCTCTCACTCTCCAAACATCTCTCCTTACCGGTGTATTCCTCAATCACTCCCATCCAGCTTCCCATCTGCCCTTTATTCATTATCTTCCCCCATTAGAATGTAACTTTCATGAAGAGAAAAACTATCTTGTTTTCTTATATTTGTATGCCCAATGAATAGCACAATGTCTGGTACATCCGAAGCAGTTAATAAATATTCTATCTTTATACATCTATCTGCCTACTTGTTTATCTGATTCTGTGGTCTCTCTCCACTCCCATCTTCATATGTAATTCACTTCATCCCTCATAACTGAGTAAATGTTGCCTAGTCCATGAAATGTGCCCATCTCGCCCTCTTGAGAAGTGTGATCTCTCCCATCTCTGAATTTGTACCTGTTTTATGACACTTGTCACATATTACTTTATTTTGTAGTCAATTGAAACTAGATTGCAGAGAATCCTGAGTACGGGACAAGGCAATTTGAACATTTCCTAGGGGATGACAATGTACTACTGAAGGTTTTTAAGGTAAAAGGGGACAAGATCCAAGGAGTGCTTCTATGTAAGAAGAAGCTCCCTAATAATTATAACTCTCCAAAAACAAAATGGCTCTTTTGTGAAAGAGTAGCTTGCTTCTTATTAGAGGGCTTTAGGGAAAGAATGAATGACCATTTAATGACTATATTATCCTTTAAATCTTAAGATCATAGATTTTTAAAAATTAAAAAAAAAAAAGATCATGATTTAGAGCTGGAGGGGATCATGAATTTCATCTGGTACAGTTCCTTTAGTTTACACATGAGGAAGCCCAGACCCAAAGAGATTATGTAATTATGATTTGCCCAAGATTGCACAGGTGGTAAGGGAAAGATTCAGGAAGTAAACCTGTTTTTTTTTTCTGATTAAAAATTCCTTGTTCTCTCCAATCCACCAACTGCCACTAAAGAGAATTATTCATCAGATACATGTTGAACTAGATGACCTTCAAATTCTGAAATTCTGTGATTCAGTATACATCCCCTAGTACAATATTGGTGAACCTTTTAGAGATTACATGCCCAAACTGCACCTTCAAACCACCTGTGAGCTCCCCCACCCCTTATCCCCCATGTTATCCCAGACAGCAGAGGGAGGAAGTGCTCATATTGGTCTGCTGGACGGAGGGTGGGACATGCAAAAAATGTCCTCAGGTATGGTGGGAGGGGAATGGAGCAAACCCCTCTGTGCCACTAGGGCACACCAGCACAGCTCCAGTCATTTAAGTAAGCACTTTGATGGTAGGGAGCATGAATATTATTGATCTTTGTGTCTCCTGCAGTGCTTGGTACAGTTCCTTGAACATAGTAGGTGATCAATAAATAATTGTTGAATGAATGAAGAGCTTTTATTGACTAAAGTTATTCATTGTTTCCAAGGTAAAAATGAAGTTGCCAGTGGTCTAATAACCATAGAGAAAAATTTATGACTTCTGTGATAGCCATAGAATTTGAAATTTTCCCAAAAAATTCTAAAAGGCAAAACAAACTTGGAAAATATTTTAATTATTTGAAAAAGCGTTTTTGTTAAGCCCATAATATGAGATTGGAAGTACTGTAATCAAATCAAGACCAAAAAGGAAAGTGGGTAATCATGATCTGGGTGACTTATACAGATTTAATAGAACCTATATACTGTAGTACCTGTTTTACTGAAATTTGTACATGCTCTAACTCTTAATATTTAAAAGTAAATGAGTATTTCTAAAAGTAATGAATTGCTGTGATTTTTATGATTGAATGTTTTTGTAATGTTCAAAATTAGAAGACAGTGTATAACAGAAAATGCAAGAGGATCAAGAAACTCAAATTTCCAGTCAGCTAACTGAAACCAATGATGTTCTCCACGCAAGACCTAGTAGGTTACAAAATGACCTGCCCAATGATCCTATTACAATCTCCTAAACAGAAACTTCTGGAATGTGAACAAAAAGCAAAGTTGCATTTCAGCAATCACCAAGTAAGATGACTCTTTCATGCACATTTTACCTTTAATGAAGCACCTGCTTTCTCATTTCAAACTGCAGTGACCTGACAGATATAATGGTTACTAAGGGAATCTAGGATGATAATAATAATAACAGCTAAGATTTATACAAGTATTTTAAGGATTGCAAAGCCCTTTATGTATATTATGTCATTTGAACCATAAAATAATCTTGTAAATTTGGTACTACTATACCCTATTTTTTAAATGAAATAGCAGATGCTCAGAAAATTTAAGTGATTATATCTAAAGTTATACAGTTACAGTGTTAGAGCTGAAATTTGAACTGAGATTTTCTGCCTCGATATCCATTATTCGTTTCCTATCCCACATCTGCCTCCATGCCCACTAAGATCTAACTTTTAAAGATTTTATGATTGCTTTTGCCCAGCTCATGCAAAAGGCCCTGAAACTAAAGGCTATACCAGAAGACAAATCAGGGGGCACAGTTAGAGTATGGTCTTTCTATGTCTTGGTCAAGTGTCTCATAGTAAAAAGCATGACTAAGAATCCCCAAGTCCTGATGGGTAGTCTAGTAGTGTCATTGCTCTCATGCTTTTAGAAATCTTCATTTGGGACACGAATAAAGATACATTTAATAAATACAATAAGAAATATCGAGACTTCTTTTTTATATCTTAAACTCCCCTTAAATGCTTTTTCTGTTCTTCCTTTACTCACCCTAGTAACTGTCTTTTCCTCCTGTCTGTCACCATTCTAGAAAGCTCCAGACAAGGACCCTTTTTCATCCATTATTCCAGGGTAAACTTTTAGGAAAAGTTCTACAGATATAGACTCTGTTCTCTATTGCATACATTCCAGCCCTACCAGTAACTCTTTTCTGGCTTTAACAGTTATATGGAACATTGGATCGGTTTGGCACACAAAAACAGGGTTGGATTCAAGACAAAATTTTGGACTCGGCTCTTGAATGTTAGATTGGGAACGTGGGGGGATCATACACTAAGCTGAGTTGAAGCCCTTATTTTAATTCTGCCTATCTAACTTTAGGCATCTCTTTTAATCTCTTTGGGCTTCAGTTTCCTTAACTGTAAATTAGAGGGTTGGGCTATATGGCCTGTAAAGCCCCCTCGAGGTCTAAATTTCTGATTCCTCTCCAACCTCTCTAGCAAGGAATAAGCAGAGAAAGTACAGCATATGTAGGGGCATAATAAAGGACACTTTTAAACATTACTTTCATTTATAAAATTCTGTTCTCCGTGGCATATAGATATTTGTTTTCTGATAAGTTAAATTGTACTGTGCCACACTGAAAGCACAATGCCTTGGGTGCAGCAGGGCAGTAAAGTAGCATGCAGGAAATGTTTTCAGACTTTGCATAAGGTGCCCAATGCCTTGTTGCAGTTCTGACAGTGTATAAACTACTATATTCTCTTCTGTCTCTCCCACAGCTCTGCCGCTACCTTTCTTGTCAACCTCTGTTTCTCTCTCACTTGGCTCCTGCTTTAGCTTTCTTTCAATGACCAATCTAAATCCCTCTATTTTCTGTTAACCACTGTCTGCTTCTCTGATAGACCATAATCCTGAACTGACTGAGAAGCCATCTGAGCCTTAAAAGGAGTTAGTATTGCTTTTTGGGAAAGAACTTACCCAAAGAACTAGAAACTTGCAGTCACTTATTATGTCTATGAGGTCTTGCAAATAAAAAAAAAAAAACATCTCCCTCTTCTTACAGTATAATATTGATTGTTGGTCCTGTTGATCTTGTTTGCCTTACTAGTATCAAAAGGCTATAAGACTCTGAATTGACTACCATACTTTTCACTCTTCATCACTATGATTACTCACTCCTAAACCTTAAAAAGATATTTGATATTTACTGATAAGAATCTATAAGGATCTCTATAACTTTAATAAAAGTGTGGCATCAAAATCAGGCCTATAATGGAGAAAAATAAGAACTAAGAAGGTAGATAAATTTCAGAATAAACTATTCCTTATTATTATATTTTCACTTTTTTCACATTTTTAGCCTGTTTTCCTAGAAATCTCTTACATTGATCTATTATAGAAAATGTTTAGAGAAAAATTTTAAAAGAACTAACCTTTACAAAGATTGTAGAAATTGTTTTTTTTTTTGCCATATAATGAGAATTCTTACCTCAAGTATAGTCTCAGTGTTCTCTATTATCCTTATTTTCACTCCACCACAATGTGGATTTTCTATCCCTGTTGTTCCTATCAGTTTCAAAAAATAATTCTTAATTTGAAACCATGTCATAGAGTAGTTTATATGATGTGAATAATTAAGCTAAGAAAGTCAAATGAAGCTCTCCTATTTTAGAAAAACTCCTATGACATAAGGGTTTCTTAACCTAGGGTTCACAGATCTCCCCCATAGTGTCCACAGAAAGATTTCAGAGATGGGACAAGACTGAATCTTTATTTCAACTTGGTTGCTTTCCTTAATCTTATATAATTTATTTTATGCATTTTAAACATTTTTTTTCATAAGGGAGTCCATATACTTCATCAGAGTGACAAAAGGGACTATGATACCAAAAAAAAAAAAGGCTAAGAATCCCTGCTTAAGAACAAATGGACAAACCAAACTTAAGGGACAACTAGTCTTTTGTATCTCTCAAGTTTAGGTTCTTTAAATAGCTAAATATATATATACATATACACACACACACATATGTATTTCTTCTCTAATAGTATCAAGAAGCTCTAAAAGAACTGGTGCGTTGTGTGGCATTATCAAGAATTTGCTATGGAGACCGTCACTGGAAACTAGCAGAAGCACATGTTAATTTGGCTCAAGGTTATGTACAGCTGAAAGGTGAGCTCATTACATATAGATGGTTAACTCATTTCTTTCCTTTCTACACATCTGGTTTAAATATAGCTCAATGAGTATGGATTAAGATTATCTCTTGGCAAACATAGAGATGACATTCCAAAGGAAATTTTTTAAAAGTGCATAGTATAAGGAGAATATGAACACTGAGAAGCAAAGAAATATAAGTTCAACCTTAGTTATTCTTTTCATAGTCTTTATAATAAGATTCTTAAGAGATAGTGTTTATTGAATAGGTTATAAATTTTTAATGTGACATGATAATCCCAACTTCACTTAATACTTGGTTATGTATTTTTATATTATTTTGTAATTTTCATATTTGTATTACCTCCTATAAATAGATTATTAAGTCCTTGAGGCTAGGGACCATATATTCTTTGTATCCTTAATCTACCTTGTATAATACATTATAGTACAAAATTGGTTCTCAAATACTTTTTGCTTGACTGGTAAATATGGAATTTATACAAAATTTATGACAGTGAAAGGTATGTAAGAATCAGTGTTGAAAATGTTTCTTTAGGGATTTTTGGCTTTTGAAAACATATTCTTCTTGTATTCTAGATATGGGCAGACAATTCATGTTTTCATAGCCTTTCAGAGACTAGAGGTATAATTCTGTGTAATTAAGAGCATAAAGCTCAGAGAGCATTGAAGAATAACTCCTTAATAGAAGCCATGGTCATTTCTCTTGATTTTAATGAGGTTCTTTAATGTCATCTTCATAACATTGTCTCTCTAATATTATAAGTTGAGTCAGTAGAAGAAACTTGAAATATATAAATTTCAGACACAGTATTTTTGTTGCTAGTCTGTACCTCACTTACTTATTATCACATGAGAAATATGCCTTATCAGATAATTCACATTATATTTTAATGCTTCACAAAATCTCATCTTGGTAGGAGATCCCTTCTACAGATGAAGAATAGTTTCTGGGGGAAAAATGACTTGCCAAGATTATACTGGAAACCTTTACCACAAGAATTAAAATTTACTCACATTTAATTTCTTGTCTAGAATCCTAAAGCCTTTAAATGCACCATTTATTTTCTGACAACTTTTTGTTCTTCATACCTCTAATTATGGAGAAAAATCAAAGAGATTCAATTCCAGCTTGTTTTTATTACTGTGTTTTTAAAAAGACATTCTGTAGTAGAATTTCACTGGAATACTTAGAGAAACATGTTTTTTATAGCCATGAAACTATTTTCAGATAAACTGTAATGAAATTGTTGCCTGAACCTGCCCAGCTGTGCTTCATGCTGAGATATTCAGCTCTGTTTCTCAGAATATATTACCATGTGAAACTTAATAATATGGAAAAGAAACATCATTCCATTCACAAGTCATTCATAAATATGTTCCACTTCATTGATAGGAAAGAAAGACTTAGACCTCTTTGTGTGTATGTGTGTATGTGTCTGTCTGTCTGTCTGTGTTCACAGGACTGTCATTACAAGCAAAACAACATGCAGAAAAAGCCAGAGAAATTCTCCTCACCAATTCACTTTTGCCTTCCTCTGAAGAAAACATAGATATTTTCAAGTGTTCAATTGACCTTTTCCATACTTTGGGGAGAGCTCTAACTAAACTTCAGAAGTATCCTTTTTCTAAATCTTTATAATTGGAAGCCCTGTTCATAGTATGTATATTTAATTTTCAAAGCCATCTGGTTTATTTATTTATTTTTTAAACTTTATTTAGTCAATTTAGAGTATTTTTCCTTGGTCACAAGAGTCATGTTCTTTCCCTCCCCTCTCCCCAATCCCCTCTTGTAGATGGCACACAGTTCCACTGGGTTTACATGTGTCCTTGATCAAAACCTATTTCCATATTGTTATGTTTTCACTAGGGTGATCATGAAGAGTCTACATCTCCAATAATATCCCCATCAACCCATTTTATCAAGCAATTGTTTTTCTTCTGTGTTTCTATCCCCACAGTTTTTCCTCTAGATATGGATAGTGTTCTTTCTCATAAATCCCTCCAAATTGTTCTGATTCATTGAATCGCTACTACTAGAGGAGTCCATTACATTTGATGTACCACAGTGTATCAGTCTCTCTGTACAATGTTTTCCTGGTTCTGCGCCTCTCGCTCTGCATCAATTCATGGAGGTCATTCCAGATCCCATGGAACTCCTCCACTTTATTATTCCTTTTAGCATAATAGTATTCCATCACCAACATATAGCACAGTTTGTTCAGCCATTCCCCAATTGATGGGCATCCCCTCGTTTTCCAATTTTTGGCCACCACAAAGAGTGCAGCTATGAATATTCTTGTACGTGTCTTTTTCCTTATTATCTCTTTGGGGTACAAACCCAGCAATGCTATGGCTGGATCAAAGGGCAGACAGTCTTTTAGCACCCTGTGGGCATAGTTCCAAATTGTCAAGGCTATATAGTTTAGATGATTCATACAGTAGTACATAAAGGACTAGAATCCAGGGTAGACTGGGAACTAAGGGTCAAAAATAAATGACTGAATATAAAATTATCTTTAACACAACTCAGATTAAAGGAAGCCTCACAAAGTTTAACAAAAGCTGACAGACTTTCACAAGAACTGTTGAACCATGGAAAACTTGTCAAGGAAGAATGGATAGAAATTCAAGCCAAGATCAAGTTGTCATTTGCACAGTAAGTTATTAGTCCTGATTATTATAGCTATGATGTTGAAAGCCTGTCTGCCAATAATATCTGTCTTCATGAAGTAGATATGTTCCCTCCAAGATTATTCTTGGACTCATTGCCATTTTCAAGTAGTGGAAGAGAAGAAGAGCCACGTGTACTGTAAATCTAATCCCAGGGTTTCGTTATTAATAGGTTCTTATTAGACTGCAGTACTCTCAAAATTTATTCTTTTATTAAACCCCACTCTACCTCTCCCTTTTCTATTTTATCCTCATATGATTAAATGTTTAGTAGTAAATGGCACATAGTAGGCATTTGTTGAAGTGAATGAACACCCATCTCCTATTCAAAGGGACAGTTAATATGTTTCTGATATCCCCACAAGTAAAGCTATTTGGTGACACATCCCCACTTCATATGATATTCAGGATTGCTTCTCCTGTTTTCCTTGGTACTCTCCTATAAACCAAGGGTCAAACCATGGCCCAAGGTTTATCTAGCTTGTCTACCCATTTTGTTCAACTTTCAAGCTACGAATGTTTGTTTTTATTTTTAAATAAAATTATTTGCATTTAAAAACGTAAAATCATTCTTATTTTCTGTCAGTACAAAAAGAAGCAACAGGCTAGAATTGGATTGAGAGCCAGGCCCAGAGATGTGAGGTCCTGGGTTCAAATCTAGCCTCAGACATTTCCTAGCTGTGTGACCTTGGGCAAGTCACTTAACCCCGATAGCCTAGCCTTTACTGCTCTTCTGCCTTAGAACCAAGACACAGGATTGATTCTAAGCTGGAAGATAAGGGTTTTTTTTTTAAAAAAGGTAATGATATTTTAAAAATATGGGCCTTAGAAGCAGGAAACAAACTGGAGTCACTGAAAGCACTACACATTTTCCTAGATGTGCTCCAATCCTCTCATCTCCAAACTACTACATTCTGGACTCAAATCATTGTTCATCTGTAAATACATACATATATATATATATATTAATATATATATATACCCAAAATATATGTATATAGACAGAAATGTAATAGGCTACCCATTCAACTATATATTTATAGTCTGAGAAATATCCTTTCTTAATCCATTTGTTTTTTCCTATGAGAACTATTAAATTGATCTCCTTTTAACTGTCATTACTTCAGAGCTTTCCCTTCTCCCCTATTCATTATCTCATCGTTAAGACATCTCCCCTCAGTCTCTCCTCTTACACTCTGGCCTCACATAAAGAGGCAGCCCCTCTTCTTGCCAAAGCTAACATCATAATATGCACCTTGACCCCATCACCTCCCGTATTGTCACTTCTGCTTTCACAACTTTTTTCACTAATGGCCACTTATCATCACTCACACAACAGCCCAGTAAGTCCCTCATCACCTCCATCCTGGAGAAATATAGTCTTCCAGCTGAGCTCTCTATCTCGAGTCTCCTCTCATGCCAATCTTTCCTGGCCTCAATTGCCAAAATAATTTTCCTAAAATATAGGCCTGACCATGTTACTTCTTTGCTCAATGAGCTCTGGTGGCTCCCTATTTTCTTCTTCTAGAATCAAATATAAAGTCAAATATGAAATGTTTTAGCATTTAAAACTTTTTGTAACTTGATCCCTTCTTAGCTTTCTAGTCCAACACTTTATTCTCCTTCATATACTCTTATGTTTCAGCAACATACCCTCTTATGTTCCATCCTGTTTACAATTTCTCAAATACAGTACTTGATCTCCTGTCTCCGTGCCCTAGTACTAGTTGTCATCACTGCCTCGAATGCTCTATCTCCTCACCTCTTTCTCTTACTTTCTCCACTTCCTTCAGTACTCAGCTTAAATCCCACCTTCTCCAGGAGCCTTTTCCTGTTTCCTCCAAATATTAAGTCTTCAGGGTTCCTTCTATCTACCATGTATGTATCACAAAGTTCCCTTCCTTACTAAGCATCTATTATGTGCTTAATAAATGTTTGTTCCCTCCTCTCTCCCTGTTAGAATGTGAACTCTTTGAAGGCAGAAATTATATTTTTGCCTGGCACAAAGTAAGTGTTAATAAATGCTTATTCACTTGACTTGCTTTGGATCTCCTTGAGTAGAACTTTTAATGTCCTAAAACTCAATACCATCAAGGCTATTCATAGGAAAAACCTAGTTCTCGTGCAACATAGTATCCATTATGTTGGTAAATAGCTTTGATGAGCATATTTCTTGCCCTTTGCTTTATGCCTCATTTGATATTAGGGATCAGGGCAGCATTAAAAAAAATTCTCCTAGAGAGTACATCTACCAATGAATCTTATGAGTTCTTAGCATATGCATAGGAGATACCTTGTTAGAGGAAAGCCTTTAAGGATGTATTTTGTTCCTCTGATTCAAGTGCTTATTCTGTAGTTATTGTAGAATAAACATAATAGGATCTTATATTCCTTAACCCTCTCAGGTTCAGGCAGTCGTGTAGCTGAAGATGGTGTGTTTTTGTGGTCTCAGGAAACCCACCCATTTCTTCCTCCTGTTTTTTCAAATATATCTTTGTTCTATGCACAGGTCATTGTCATAAATATTTTACAGAAATGAGAAAGTAAACATATGTCAATAGTAGGCATTCGACATTTTGATTTTTTAAAATAATAATAGTGTGACATTTTCCCTTCATTTAGAATTTTATCCTCTTTGAGATCATGAAAATTATTCCTGAGTATCATTAAACTTGGGTCACCACCTGTATATTTCAAAATTGAAGTTAATCCAAAGGGCATATGGAATGTAATTGGACCATAGCATATTGCCAATAATGATTTACATGAAAGAAGCCACATAGAAGACTTCATTAAGAACACGTATAATGCGAAAAGGAAGAAGACAGGTCATAATGGCAATAGATAAACAGATGGATTCCCACACATTAATGTGAAGTATGAAAATACCCTAAAGAGGGCTTCCAGAATATCAGGAATATTTTCATAGAGGATTTATAGATAGACACAAATAAAAATTATAAAAGATAAGAAATCATAGATGATTGTGATCTTCATCATGGGGGGAGTGACCATGATGAGCTCACATACCCATCGAAGTATATTTTGAGTATATTTACTGGAAGCTTGGAGTGTCACCCTCTCCTAGTCAGATGCTTCATTGTGGTGTTGAGGTAACACTGGGTTCTCAAAGGCTATGCCAAAATAACATGAGCTTTGATAGGTTCACTCAAACTTTTTTGAGTATGGGCAAAATAATGGATTTGCATGCTTGTTTGAGGACCAGCCTGCTTTAAATTAACTTATCACCTGCTTGACCACAAGGTGATGAATTATTTTTGTCCATAATTGAAAATCATATATTAAATTGTAGCTTGTCAGATGAGAGTGTCTCCACACTTTTAAAATCACAAATCTTTGAAATATTAAATTATGTTATAGAATACTCTATAGTTTAATGCTTTTTTTACTTATTTCCTTTCCTATCACCTACTTTTTTCCTTCATTTTCTGTTGCGACTTCTACCTTTTCCCTGATTTTCTGTTCTCTTTAATTCCCCAGAGTGTCTCCTTTATCTTCTCAATTTCTTTCTTTTGAGATTAGGAGTTGGAAAAGCATTAACATACTTGATTATATGGAAAGTGCCTATCACTTTATGCTTCTTTAAGATTAAAAATGGCATTAAAAAAAACATTTCTCCAGGGATATGGTAGTTTGTATGATGCTATTGTTTACTGATCCAAAAATATCTTCCATAGTGACTCCATATTTCTATACTTTTACTTTCTAAATTTATAGGAAAGAAGTTAGAAAAGAGAGTAAAAAATGAAAGAAGGTTGAAAAAAGAAGAAAGAGAAATAAAAATTAAAATGAGTAACAAGATCCTATCCTTAATTAATTAACTAGATACTTCCATGCTCCCTAAATTATAGCCACATTTCTGAAAGCTGTTCAATATAGTACCATAACTGAACCTCAACCTCAACCTGACCCTTCTCTTGAGTTCCCTGTTCCTTGATCATATCATTGATCTTGCCCTTCCATGCTTCAGCTGTGGGTCACTTATACCTTCTGCTAACTTTATTCCTACATAAATTCTACTGTATAAAGATGGAGAAAATCATGAAAATATGTTGAGTAGATACGCTAAAAATTTATGTTATATAACATTAGCTGGATCCTCACTGTTACAAGGCAATCTTTTTTTGTCTTCCTAATTTGCTGTCACTATCCAACTCACCACAACAGTTCTTCCAGACCTTTTCATCCCTTCTCAAATTTCCCAGGGCTTCCTTTCTCCTGAACCTCTCACTTGAGAACCCCTACTTTATATTTTACTGAAAAAAGAAGTAATTTGTGAAGTACTCCCTCTTTTCCTTTCCTTCTCATTTCCCATCACCCAAAAACCTTCTTCCACTATTCTCCTTCAGCCACATAATGAGGTGGCCTTTCTCCTTGCCAAAGTAAACTCCTCAACTTGTGCAAGTGATCTCATTCTATCCTATTTTCTCTGGCAGATTGCCTCTTCCAGCATATCTACTCTTACTTATTTCCAATCTCTTCCTGTCTTGTTGGGTACTTCCCTACTGCCTACAAACATAGCCTTGTCTCCCTTATCCTAAAAAAAACTTCTCTTGATCCATACACCTTTACTCACTGTCCTCCCATTTTTTGCTTCCCTTTTATGACTAAACTTTTTGAGAAAACCTTCTACATTAGATGCCCCCACTTCCTTTTCTCTCACTTTTTCAACTTTACTCACTTATAACTCTTTGACTTCATCATTCAACTAAATCTGCTCTCTCCAAAGTTACTAGTAGCCTTTTAATTCTCAAATCTAATGACCTTTTCTCAGTCTTTATTTATCGTGACTTTTCTGTAGGCTTTGACCCTGTGGGTCTTTTTTCTCCCCTTGTTACTCTCTTCTCTCTAGTTTTCCATGGCACTCTCCTCTGATTCTCCTGCTTATCTGAATCCTCCTAAGTCTTCTATGCTCACTCTTTTACCATGTTACTGCTGATAACCATAATGACCTATCCTGGGCCCTCTTCTCTTCTCCTTATCTGCTTTTTACATGGTGATCTTATCAGTTTCTATGGATTCAGTTATCACCTCTATGCTGATGATTTCCAAATCTACTGAAACAGCACTAAACCCTCTCTCCAGTCTCACATCTCCAACTTCCTATTGAACATCTCATAATAGATGACCCATGGAAATTTTAAACTCACCATGCCCCCAAACTGAACTTATTCTTTTTCCCTAAAAACTCACACTTCCTAACTTTTATTTTACTTACGAGAATATCACCATATTTCCAGTTTCTCAACCTTACAACCTAAGTGTAAGGTTTCCCACTTTCTGGCACACCCTAGCCCATCCCTCAATATCCAAACTATTTCTCCAAATTATAAAATACCAGAATCATACAGAAGAAAAAGATATTTTATGTCTAAATACTCACAGGCAATTGCCAACTTTGTGTTTTTCTACATTCCAAGTTTAGGTTTTTACAGAATGATATTCATTTTCTCATAATTCCCTAAATTGTGATGTTACACATAAGTTGTGTCATCAGATTCAAAGATCTGTGCCTCAGAAGAAAGTTACTTATACCTCTTTGAGCTGTCAGATATATTTATACTTGGCAAGGTGGGAAGACATCTTATCATTTCTCTCATTGCCAGTCCAGAATCACTTTAACCTGTGGCACTATATCATCATGGTATTTTCCTTTTCCTTTTTTTAATAATGTCTTATCTTTCTTCTTCAATTACATGTAAAGACAATTTTAACAATCTTTTTAAAAATATATTTTGAGTTCCAAATTCTCTGTTTTCCTCCCTCCCTCCTTCCCCTCCTCTCCCTGAAATGGTAAACAATTAATATAGATTTTGCATGTGCAATTCTGTAAATCATTTCCACATATTAGTCATTTTGTGGCAGAGAACCTGAACCAAAAAAAAGGTTGAAAAAGAAAATGAAATATAGTATGCTTTGAGGTGCATTCAGACCCATCAGTTCTTTCTCTGGAAGTGAATATTTTCAATGTAGTTCTACCATAGACCTTTAAGTGTTGTATACTCATCCACTTTCAAGTTTTGCTATCATAGTAAGGAATTCTATGGCAGCCAGTAGTGACATCAATGAGAATCAGCATGAAGACTTCCTTCTTATTTACCACCAAAGGAATACCTTAGGCATGGGTGTTTAGTTTCCTTCTTAAAGCCTTTTCAGATATTTCAAGAGCCTTTTATCTATCACTCTAGTGATTTCATTCAAGGTCTTGTCCTAAGATTGGAAATCAGTGCCCAGGAACAATACATGCTATCTTTGTTTTTCATTCTTCCTTTTGTTTCACTTTCCATGAAAATATAGGTGGCTCCTAGGTCCAAAGTAAGTTTGTCAAGTTCAGGGATAAGCATTTTCTGTATTTATTGTGATCATTCCTAGACTCTTGATTCATAATGAACAGTACCTAGAATTGACAGCAGATGGTGCCCCTGGTATTCTTACATGTGAAACAATGAACTGTTAAAGGATTTCAAGATTAAAGTTGGAGCCTTTCAGCTAAAGTTATTGTTTAAAATGAGCTGAAATTTATCAAGCTTTGACTCTCCTTTAATTTTTATCTTAATCCATTATTTTTGGTTGCCATGGAAAAATAATTATAAGAATAGGCAAGCTTTATATCAAATTTACTATGAGGCAGGTGCTGAACTAAGTACTTTATAAATGCTCTCTCATTTGATCCTCACAACAACCCTGAAGGTAGATACTATTATTGCCCCCATTTTACAGATGAAGAAACTGAGGTAAATTGAGGTTAAGTGGTTTTTCTCAAGGTCACACAGCTTAGAAGTGGCTGAGTCTAAATTAGAACTCAGATATTCCTAGCTAAAGGTTATTTTTGGGTTTACCTTGTCTCTTTATTGGTGGTAGGATCTAGTTCAGGGATTCTTAACCATTTTTTGTATCATGGATTCCTCTGGCACTCTAGTGAATCCTATAGACCCCTTCTCAGAGTAGGTTTTTTTTTTTTAAGCTTAATTTTCAGTCTTAATTCTCTCCCTTCCATTACCACCTTCCCTCTCCCCACTCCAAGTGAACTGAAAAACTAAGAAAAGAAAAAAAAGTCTCAAGTGTGAATAATCAAACAAACACATTTGTACAAAATTTACTTCATTCTTTACTGAGGGTATTATGTCTCTATATGGTGATGGATACCATATTTCATCATGAGTCCTCTGGAACCACTGTTGTTTCAGCTGTGTTCATCAGAATCCTGTCTTATAAATTTTTTTGTCTTTTTAGTACTGTTGTTATTGTATAAATCATGTTCTTGTTTCAGTTCACTTGAATTGCTTCAGTTCATATAAATTTTCCCAGGTCATTATTTCTTATAGCACAGTAGCATTCTGTTATATATAAATATCATAATTGATTCAACCATTCCTCAAGTGATGGGGCGTATCCTCAGCTCCTAATACTTTGCCACCATGGAAAGAGGTGTTATAAATATCTTTGTACATTTGACTTCTACTTCTTTCTTTGATCTTTTTTAATGTATAAGCTATTCTAGAGGAGTCAGGAACCAAAGTTAGAAAGCTCTGAGTAAGAGAGGGGACAGATAAAAGAAAGCACTACTTCCTCTCTTAGGTAGGACCACACAAGGGGAAGGGGAGAGATTTTGACCAAGATCCAGAGCTGAAAGGTAAGAAGGAAAATTCCCCTTCAATTTCTGGTTTCCTCCCCTAGTAGATGATTTGTCCTAATCTCCCCTAGAACATTAGATGGAAAGGAAGAAGATGTTTCTTTCTCCTTCTTTGGCTTTAACTACAGATTGAGGCTCAGTCTCTGCTAAGTAATAATAACAATTTATTCTTTGAAAATATAAGAAAATTGGGGCATATGGGTAGAGGCAAAATAAGGAAATCCCTAATTACTATTTTATCCTAAATTCCCACTCAAGGGTTGATGGCTCAGGTCTGGGGACCTGATATCAAGTCAAGCTGTTAGACTCCTGATTTAGAGGGATGCACAGTTTTATAAGATGTCAGTTGAAGATCTTGAATGAATAGTCCCTTATGTTTCCCTCAGGGAAAAGTCTATCTACTAATGAAAAGATGAGGGTTATGTTCTGATTCACATTAGCTAATTGAAGGACCTTAACAGGTTGAGCTCAGAGTGATGCTCTTCTCTCCTCCTTGCCAGAAGAGAAAGAACCCTGTCTCCAACTGCTGATCTGCTTTTCTTGGTTAAAGGCTCTAGCCCCATCCCCCATTGACATCAGAATTCCATCCTTTTTTTTCCTGGTGTTTTTCTGCAAACCAAGTCCTTGCAATGCAGTCTATAATTCTCTCATCCACAAGACCTAATAATGGTATTGCTGGGTCAAACAGTTAAATAGCTTTGGGGGCATAGTTCCAAATTGTTTTCCAAAATGACAGGATAAATGAACAGTTCTAAGAATTAATTATCAATGTATCTAGTGCCCCAGTCTCTCTAACATTTTTCATTATCCTTTGTCAGCTTTGTCAATCGATAGGTGTGAGGTAATTGTTTTAATTTTCATTTCTCTACTTTAATATTACTGATTTAGAACATTTTTTCATATGGCTATTGACAGCTTGGATTTCTTCCTCTGAAAACTGATTCAGAATGATGTTTTAAAGTGCATAAAATAAGTATATTGATACATAAAATAAAGTATCTTTTATTTCAGCTTTAAGGTTTTCAATCGTTCCCTCTGCCTTTTAGCATTTTTCACTTGTTTGTCCTTCTTCCAATTAGCTTTTATCAACTCCATAAATCATTATGATCATTGGAGAGCAAATCTGAAGAGTCATATTTCTTGACAGCAGACCTATATTTTGTTCCTAAGTAGAGATTTTGTTTGTTTTCTTTTAAAATTCTATAAACAATTGAAAAAAAACTTAACCTTTTGCCCCATATTAATAATCTGTCCCCTCACTTTTTTCTTTTTTTGTTGTTGTTAGTTCATATGCCTTTTTTTGCATTTCAAAATTGTGACCCATAGAATTTTAGGGCAACAACCCTCCTTTGTAACAGATCCTTTTTTTATTAATTTTTTTAATAAACAAAAATCTACTTTCCTTCCCCCCTTTCTCCCTTCACCCTACTCCCTATTGAGAAAGAAACAAAAACAAAACTCCTTTTACAAACATATATAGTCAAGCAAAACAAATTATCACATTGGTCATATCCAAAGAATGTCTCCATGTGCACTTAAAGTCTATCACTTGTCTTTTGGAAAGTGGATAGCATTGTTTCATCATGAGTCCTTTGGAATTATGGTTGGGTATTGTGTTAATAAAAGTTCATAAGTTTTTCACAATTTTTTATCTTTACAGTTATTGATAGCACTGCACAAATTATTCTCTTGGTTTTGCTAATATCATTATGCATCATTCATAAAATTTCCCAGATTTCTATAAAACCAACTAATTCAGCATTTCTTATACCACAATAGTATTTTATCATATTGGTATACCATAACTTGTTCAGCTGCCCTTTTGTTAGTGGGCACTCCCTCAATGTTCAATTCTTTGCTATTGCAAAAAGCTTTTATGGGAGGCAGCTGAGTAGCTCAGTGGATTGAGAACCAGACCTAGAGACTGGAGGTCCTGGGTTCAAATCTGGTCTCAGACACTTCTCAGCTGTGTGACCCTGGGAAAGTCACTTGACCCCCATTGCCTAGCCCTTACCACTTTTCCAAGACAGAGGGTAAGGGTTAAAAAAAAAACTTTCATATATATATATATATATATATATATATATATATATATATATTCTTAGCTAGTTTATTCTTCTTAGAACAAATTCCTCCCTTCCTTTTGTTACCTCCTCTTAGTCATTTCCTTTGTGTTTCTCTTTTAGTAAATTATATTTTTGTACTCATTTGTGTACTTTTTGCTTTTCCCCCATTTAACCTTTCCTTTCTTCCTCATTTGTATAGACTTCTACTTGTACACTTCAATTATGTGAGATAATTTCTCCTATCCTCCTTTTTTCCCCCTTAGTGTATTCTTCTCTCTTTCCAATTTTCTTTTAAGATCATCAAAACATAACAGATCCACTCTCACATCTAATTAGACTCCCTCTGTGACTCCTGATGTTAATAGAGGGTCACATGTCTTCTCCCCATAATAGAATACAAAGAGTATATCCTTGTTTGGGCTCTTGTGTTTTCTTGCTCATGTTTACATTTTTATGTTTCTCTTGTTATCTTTCTTTGCACTTCAAAGTTTTGATACAGCTCTGATCTTTTCATCAGAAACACTTAGAAGTCTTCTGTTTCATTGAAGATGTACATACATTTTTACCACATAGAATTATACTCAGTTTTTCTGATTGTTATTCTTGGTTGTAAGCCACTTTGCTTTGACTTGTGGAATATTCATTTAAAGTGGTGTCTGAAAAATTATGTATAATCCTGTCTGCGGTCCTTTAGCACTTTAATTCTTTCTTTCTGACTGCTTGCAATCAAATCTGGAATATCTAGATTTTGCCTTTTGTCTTCCTTGGAGCTTTCATTTTGGTATTTTAGGAGATAACCAAGTCTTTCTATTAACATTTTGCCCTTTAATTCTAAAAGATATAGGGAATTTTTTTATGATTTTAAGAAATACGATGTCTAAACTTTTTTATTTTTGGTCATGACTTTAAGGTAGTCCAGTGATTCTTTAATTATCCCTTCTTTTTCCAAGTTAATTGTTTTTGCTATGTGATTATTTGTATTTTCTTCTATTTTTTTTTACTTTTGACATTGCTTTAATAGTTCTTTATGTCTCATGAAGTCAATACTTTTTATTTGGACCTTTGCAATTTTAAGGGAGTTTGTTGTTTGGGTAAGAATTTGCTTCTCTCTTACTAAGCTGATAATTCCTTTCCAATTCTTTCTTCCATATTTTTCACTTCTTTTCCATTTTTTTTTTCATCCAGCATCCTCTTTTCATTGGTAAAACATGCTTAATTTTTTAAATACTCTTTATTATTGTCCAGAAATCCTAGTAGAACTTGTATTCAAGGTATGCTTTTCTCTGAGGTTTTGCTTATTATATATATATATTTGGAGTCATTCTCTTTTTCTTGTCTCTTGAGCTTTCCCATCACAAAAGTAACTCCTTCCAGTGGGACTTTTTTAAAAAATCTGTTCATTCTTCTAGCCTGCTTCTTGACTTCAGACTCAGTGATAGGGCTTGACTTTGCACATTTCTAATGAGCATATCTGATATAGTCCTGCTGCTGCTTTCTTGGGGTACTGGGTGGTATATTATTCTAGGATTTCAGGGACAGCTCAGACAGAAGATCTGTAAATTTTCAGTTCTCGTAAGGTTGTCTGATTTAGGGCAATATAGTCTGCCCTTTTCCTACTCCTCCCCCAAAATTCTGCCCTTATATTCCAAGTTTTGCATATTCCTAAATTGTGTTTTAATTTGAATGCAAGGTCTGTGGGCTTGCCCCATTTGAAGTTCCATTACACTATTGCTGAATACAACTTGACAGATCTACTGCTTCACAGATATGTGTACTCCCTCTTGGTCTGGAATTCCTGCCTTGGTCATTCTGGTGGAAGACTTCACATTGAGCTAGAAGCTAAGATTGCAATTCTGCTTCCTTCCACCTTTGAGATCAGAGACACACACTTTTGTTTGCTTCTGAATTTACTCTGTGTTTGGTACCACGTATGGAGCCTTTTATGACTGCTTTTCACACTAGATTGCAGAGTAAAATTATGGGTCCCCTCCTCAGTACAGCCTGGATCTGTGACCTAGAATCTGGTGGTGTACTTGAACTGCCAGATGCACCTATTTGTCTACCTGATACACGTTTAGGCCTCTCTCTGTTGGATTTGGGACCTCTTCTTGAACTGGTCCACACCCTTTCCCTGACCTGGAATGCTCTGTCTCCCTTGCTGACCTGGGCTGAAAAAATGGCTCAATATTATTTTATCTTAAATTTCATGAGTACTCAGTCTAGTAGTAGACTACATCTGCTTAGAGGGCTTATGGGATAGAGCTAGTCTATATTTCTTCCTTGTATTCTGCCATCTTGGCTCAGCCTCCCAAAACCATTCCTTTTTAGGAAACCAGCATCTTTTTTTTCACTATAATAGTTTTGATGATCCTTGTTTATCAAGTTGATTTTTATCTGCTACCTTCTGCTGTCAAGACTAGATCTTATTAATCTTTATATGCTGTTTTTATCCTAAAATCTATAAAGGAGAAAAGAACTGGACTTGTGATTTCATTGATAAAGAATGTTCTGGATGAGGAAACTCCTGCTGATCTATGGTTCGCATAGTTCAGAGGTGTCAGAGGTAAGGGCCTGAGCCTAGGTTACCTTGGTTCCAAAGACAGCTTTATATCTTAAATATGCTGCTCTGCCTCTCACAGTATGTAGAGAAGATAAGTAAGCGCAAGGTAATGTGAAGAGGAACAATCATTTTCTTACTTCCCCACTTAGTAAGGTTATCTTATTATTTTCTGGCTAGTATATTTCTTTTGTAACTCCTCAGCAAAGGATCCTATCTGACTAGAATCCTTTTTGCTTTTGTGGGATCTGATTTCAACCCAAAACCTATATCCATCTGTTTTAGGAGCTATTTTTGATTATCATATTTATATTTTATAGATTACAAGATGACATAGTGGATAGATATGATAGTAAGATGCTATAGTGGATAGAGAGTTGGCCTCAGAACCCAGAAGACCTGGATTCACGTTCCCCTCTCTAGCCTTTGCTAACTGGTGGTCTTCAACTGATGATGAGTCTGATTTATGTTTTCTCCTTTCGAGACTTCTATTTAAACTTGCAACAAAAGTTGAACTAAAGTGGTGGGGAAAGGAAGGTAGGAGGAGGAAGAGTCAATTAAAAAACTGGCAAAAATAATAACAGAAATGTCAAAAATAACAAACAAATGTATATATAGAGCCATGTAATAGGTATGTATGTGGTGGTCTTGGACAAATGCCTTAACTTCTCAGTGATCTAGGCAACTCTCTAAGACTACAAAATGCATAAGATGTTGAGCTCCATTGATAGAGGGAGTTTTTTATCCAAGAATTTCTTATATCAATGAAATCACAGATCCAATATTTTTCTCTTTTATGGACTGTAAGAAAGAAGAAGCAAGAATCAAATAAATTAATTACACCTGGGCTTTTTAAAAAATCTTTAAAATAAGGATTTTATTTTTCTATATCCTTTCTCTCCTTTTCCTTACTCAGTTCCACTAAATAAATTCTTGTTGCTTGATTGATTGAGTTAATGATAATCAAAATGGTATCTTGAAAGGGATGTTGGACTTTAGGTCAGGAGTGGCGTGAGTTTGAATCTTTCATCTAACAATAGTTTTGTTAGATGGACAATTCATATAATACCTTTGAGCCTCAAATTTCTCTATAAAATGAGCAAAATAAAAAATATCACCCTGCTTTATTCAGAGAGTTTCTTCACAGGACTATTTAGATAATCAAATAATATGAAATGTAGTCACTTTGATAATATACAATTACAACAGAGTCAGTTACTAATACTAATGAACATATATTTTAATGTTTAGTAAATTGAAATGAATTGTCTTATTAAATGAGAGGTATTTTCATACATCTTGGAGATACAAAAATGAATAAAGACAGAATTCTTGCCTTGTAGTCTGTCATCTTGCCTCAGCCTCCCAAAACAATTGCTATTTAAGAAACCAGTACCTTTTTACTATAATATTTTTAATGACCCTTATGACATTATTTTATGCTAATTATTAGAAGCATCTAAAACTTGTTCAAAATCCTCTTTGATTGGCATTTCTCCATATTTTAGCTCTTAGGTACATATTTTTTAAAAGATATTTTCTTGTATTCAAACATCTTTAATAAGTTAGTCATTTGTCAGAGTTTATAAAGATTTTTCTTCTAAAGTTCATTTTAATTCCTTTCCAGTTCTTTCTTTCATAACTCTCACTTCTTGTCCAATTTTTTCTTCTAGCATTCTCTTTTCATTTATAAAAACACATTTAACTGTTTTTTTAAAATTCTTCATTATTTTCCAGAAATTCTAGTTGAACTTGTGTTTAAGGTATGTTATTCTCTAAGTCTTTGCTTATTAATGTTTTAGAGTCATTCTCTTTCTTTTGTAAAAAAAAATCCCACAAATTTTAATATCTAATAGGTTTTTTTTACAAAATAAAAATGTGTTTTTATAAATGAAAAGAGAATACTGGAAGAAAAAAATTGAACAAGAAGTGAGAGTTATGAAAGAAAGAACTGGCAAGGAATTAAAATGAACTTTAGATAGAGAAGCAGATCCAAGAGAAAATATAGATTGACACACCCTTTCCTATAGCTGTAGCAAAAATGACTAGACAATGGTTTCAGAACTGAAAAGGAAGCAAGATATGCACAGAGTACCTTGCAGAGTGGTAAGGCAACTGGCTGAAAAGAAAGGCGGGAGAGAAATAAAGTGGAAAATGGCTGGAGAAGCTGGCTTGATATATTTGCTCATTCATGAAATACAGACTAGTCAGGACCTTAGGGCCTCCAGCACAGGAATTCTAGAACTAAATAGATTAAGCTTCCTCATCAAAATCTACTGGTCTAAATGACCACAGAATGGTAAGATTGTAAAATGGGAGAAAATGGAACTAGGAAAGCCAATTAGGAAGTAAATATAGTCAATGTGAAATATAATGAGGACCTGAACTAAAATTGCGACAGTAGGAATGATAAGGAGGTGACCGATTTAAGAAATATTATTGGTGGTAAAATTGTTAGGATTTAGCAACTGATTACATAGGAAGCATACTGGAGAAGGAAGAGTCAAAAATGAGCCTGCATGATGGGCTAATAGTGATGTTATTAATAAAAATAGAGAAGTGAGAAAGAAGAGCAAGTTTAAATGATATGAGATAATTTGATTTTTTTTTTTGTAACATTGAAATGTGCAGGTAGCTGGCAAAATGGGGCTACAGTACAATTAATGATATTCTTTTCCCACTAATATAGAGGAAAGACTCAAAACTATTTTCAGTAATCAAACCAAAGCAAAGCTAGACCTTCATTTACATAACTGAATAGTGGAAAGGGGTCAGTTTTTAATTAGTTTCTCATTTGTATCATAGAAACATCCCACTTGCCCTATTTCTACTATATATTTGATTCTGTTGCTTCATTTTCAATGAAAAGCCTATAAGCATCTTTCCTTTTGTCTTTATAATCAAATTCAATCTTCTCACACATTTCTAAGGTTGTTTTTATTCTACTTTTAGCCTTATAGCAATGACAAGATTTAATTTATTTATTGATTGATCACAGATCAAAAAATATTTGTTTATTGCATAGTTAAACAAATCTGCCACCGCCATATTATCTTTTGTAGCTCATTTGAAGTTAGCTTCTCATTCCATGCTCTTTAGAGTTACTGCAGCTATATTTTCATTCAATAAAATATGTTCGCCTTTAAAATTTGGGCTCACCAAATATAACATACTGCAGTGCTCTGTTGTTCAAAAAACTCTATCTTCTCATCTGTTTAGCATGTTTATGAGAGCTACCCAAATACATATGGTCACTATAGACTTATACCTATATGATAGAGATATTAAGGAAAAGTTTTCCACAATTTTACATTTGAAAAAAATGAAATGTCAGAAGATTATAAAGTATTTACTGGTGATTTGAATGGGTCAATGATTAAGTTAGAAATCAAATTTGCCTATATTGATTTCCTAGTGTACACAACACCAACTCTAATATTTAGCCTTTTGAAACCTAGAATATTGATGTTTTCTATGCCCATTTTATATTTTTAAAAATTGATTATTGTATTTTGAGTGAGAATTCAGAAAAACAACAGTTGGTAACATCTCAATGTTTCCATTTCTGGAAACTATTAATTCTACAATGTTGTTAACAGAATGAACACAGTAACAAATTGCTCTCTGCAGGTTAAATAGTATATTTTAAGTTATTCAAACTGACATCACATCAATAATAACATCTAATGTTAACCTACTAACCTTCTCATCCCAAATTTTATTTAGCTACTTAATGTAGAGATTTCCTAAGAATCTAAAAGAAAAACTTTAGTATAAGTTTTTCCTGGCTATAATATATTCTGGAAATGAAATGAAACCTTTGTGAAATTTTGTGTGATATAAAAAACAATTGAATAAAAATTCCTAAATTTGAGACAGTTATAGCAGGAAATCACCTAGGTCATATTTTATTTATACCTGGTAATTATTTTATTTAACCACTTTAATCTTTAACAACATGCTGAATTTGATTCAAAAATTTTTGATGTATTTTTCCATTCATGTAATATATGCTTACCAGTTTGTGTCCCCAGTAGAATGAATGCAAGCTCAGTGAAGACAAAAGACTATTTATTTTTTGTTTGCTAGTACATATAATAATACCTAGACCATAATAACTGCTTAATAAATATTGACTATATAAATGAATATGCTTCTGACAGAATCCTTCTAGCAACCTATACCATTATCCCTAATATACTAGTCTTCTCAAGTCTTTGTTGGGTACATTTACATTTCATTTGTGGGTATTTATTAGTATATCAAGTTGGTTTTATGAAAAGAGATTCCTTCTATTTTTGCCTTTTCATAAATTTAAATAGGTTTCTGGTATATTAAATAGGAGGATATTATGAAATTTGTTGCTCCTGAAACAGGTAATGTGAATGAGGCATATATTGTCAAACATAGTCAATGTATTCATTTGTTTTGATTAACTATACCTCTTTGTTATGAGGGAGTGTTCAGTGAAGGTAAAGTAAAGAAGAATTCATTTAGAAGTGGCATGAGTGTAACTAAAAATAGCATCAACAAAACATTTTCTAAAGGGTAAATAATGAAATTTTTTAAAACCCAAGTTTAGTAGAAAAGATACCCAAAACATATGTAACATTAGAAATTCAAATGGAATATGTACCAGGTACTTTGCTAGGCAATAGGATTACAAATGAAAAAGTAAGATAGTCCTTGCTCTTATGAAGCTTACATTTTGTTAGGGAATAATTTATAAGTACTTGTGTCATGAATAGAGCATTTCACTCATGATTTTCCTAGTTAAATTTACTTATTGTTTAATATTATAATAGCCAAAGGAACTATTACCAACTGTACTCAAACAACTTACCTTCAATTAATCTGTCCTGGAAAAACATATTCTTTTCTTTTAAGTTTTTCCCACATAAGAATTTGATTCCCTAAAAATAAAAGATTAAGATAAGAAATTAAGACTCATAACATAAACGCAGAATTCCCTTTTGAGCATTATTTATGTATATCACATAGTTTTAAATTTCATAGCCATTTACCTTATTGAGTTGCTTTCACTCTTCAAATGAGAAATCCTTTGTGAAATAGGATATTTGAAAATGAACTATCATATCTATTTCCTATAGCTCAATAGTCTTCTAACTCAATTTATATTTCTCATGTATTATAGCCAAAATTCCTCCTTATTATTGATTGACTTTAATAAGCTGAATGTTAATTTCTGTTTTATTGTTCTTTTTATTCTTTTGTACCTTCTATCTTAACTGAAGGCATAAATGAAAATTGTAATTTTCATTTCCCTCCCAAAATATGCGCATCTATTGAAATTAATATACACAATTTATAGAAAACATGAAAGAACATCAGTACATGACACTTAAAAAATAAGTTATTAGTATCTTCCACTCTATATCATCAGAACCATCCTAAATTTCCCCACACACAGAGCCTTCCCATTCAAAGCTTTTTTTAGAGAAGGAAAAAAAAATTAACATAACTGATCAATGTATTGAAAAAGTCTGAAAATATGGACACTTATAACATTTGTAGACCTCCTACCTACATGAATATCCTTTCATATTTTTAACTCAAGTTCTATGTGATCTTCATACTTTTGTAACATTCACTTTTGATTTTTTTTTTTGGTATATAGTTCTTTCCAGGTATGTTGTTAGTCACTATGTAGATTGTTTTCTAGGCTTTGTTTATGTCACTATGCATCAGTTCATTTAGATCTTTCCATGCTTCTCTGTTCATCACCATATCACTTCTTACAACACAGTAATATTCCATTACATAGATTATTGAGACATTCCCCAAGTGATGGACATCTACTTTGTTTATATACGGTAGTATGTTTTCTTTCTCAATTTTTGAGAACAATTTCTAGGGTACAGATATTAATTGTTCTTTAAAAGTTTGTTAGAACTCTTCTGTGATTCCATCAGTACCAGGGTTTCTCCCCCTCCCCTTGGAAGCATCTTTTACATCTAGATCTATTTCAGAGTTTGAGTTTTTTAAGATCTCTATCTGGTCTTATTACAATTTATGTATTTTATATTTTGAAGGTATTGTATTTGTTTTGAATTTTCAGTTTTGTTAAACTGAATATTGTTAATGTTAAACATATGTATGTTTAACATGTATAACATATAATGTTAAACATAAATATAACTGTGTTCTGATTATACTTTTTTCTGTTTGTGTATGTATATGTAGCTTCACCTTGCTCATTTACTATTTTATTTATTTGATTTTCTGCCTTCTCTTTAATCAATTTAATTGAAAATTTTAATCAAATTTTCAATTTTACTCATCTTTTCAAAGAATTAGCTTTTAGTTTGATTTATCATGTTTGTGGTTTTTGTTTCCAATTTTAGCTATTTCTCCTCTAACTTTTAATGTCTCTATTTTGCATTTATTTTAGGTTTTTTATTTTGTTGGCTTTCTAATTTTTAAATGCATAGTCAATTCATTAATACTTTATTTTGTTAATGTATATTTGTAAGGATATGACTTTTTTCTTGAGGATTGCTTTAGCTGCCTAGATCCCAGAAATCTTAATATGTTGTTTTATCATAATATATCATTTTCTTTTATATAGTTATTAGTTGTTTTTGTAATTTGTTCTTTGATTCACTTGTTATTTAGGATTTTTTTTTCTTTCTTTAAAAAAAACCCTTATCTTTTGTCTTAGAATCCATACTGTATATTGGTTCTAAGGCAGAAGAGCAGTAAGAGCCAGGCAATGGGGTTTAATTGATTTGCCCAGGGGTCACACCGCAAGTAAATATCTGAGGTCAAATTTGAACCTAGGACCTCCTGTCTCTTGGCTTGGCTCTCAATCTACTGAGCTGCATACCTGCCCCACAAAGAATTAATTTGATTCTGTATATTTTGTGCTATGTGTTTGGTCTTTAAATCAATTACTAATTTATTTCATTATGGTATTTGAAGGATATGTTGACAATTTCTGACCTTTTAGTTTTTTTATTATCTCTATGCTCAAGTACATGGTCAATTTTTGTAAAAAGTTCCTTGTTGTGCTGAAAAATATGTATGTTATTTTGCATCATCATTTAAAAGATGTGATGTCTTTTTCTTGTAGCCCAAATGTTTCCTTTATACATTTGGATAGTATAAATTTCCTACTGACATTGGTTTGTTGTCCATGCTTTCTGAAGGACTTTAGAAGGGTCCTAAGACGACCTTTTTAAAAAAGAGTTTTGTTTTTTTCCAGATCTGTAATTTCTTTAGTATAAGGATACCACATGAGCAAACTCCCTCTACCAGAGCAGGTCAGTTCAGCATTTATGAAGTGTCTGCTCTGTGCAAAGCACTGTACTAAATGGTAGGAATTCAGAGAAAGGCAACAAACAGACTCTGCATTCCAGGAAATCACAGCCTAATGGGGAGATTAGTGCCTTTTCTGCAATAATATAATCTTAGAGAATTGCTTAAGGCACTAAGAGATAGAACTTGCTCAGCATCACATTGCCATGAGGCATGAACAACAAGACTTTGAACTTAAATCTTCCTGACCCCAAGACACTTTATCCCCTATAACCAACATATCTCTCATAAGCAACTATATCATATCAAACAAAGCATTTGGGATGATGTTGAGGATGGTGATGATGACAAAAAAAAATGGCTAACATTTATATTGTGCTTTAAGGTTTGCCAGGTGTTTTACTAATATTATCTCATTATCTGATAGGGAGGTGCTATTATTACCACCATTTTACAGAGGAGGAAACTGAGGCAGACAGAAGTTAAGTGACTTGCTGAGGGTCACTCAGCTAGTAAGTATCTGAGACTGAATTTAAAATTGGGTTTTTCTGACCACAAATCCAACACTCTGTTTGCTGAGCTATCTAGCTGCCCCCTAGAAGACAAAAACATTTGAACTTAGATCTTCATGCTCTCTCAGTGAAGGCACTATGTTAAGAATTACCATTATTTATTTAAAACAGAAAGTTAAAGCATACAGCATGATTAGTGGGTCTATTGTATAACTAGTTTCTCTTGGACATACCTCCAAATCAGTTTTTTAAATATACATTTTGTAAGCCACTGTAAGAATATTTGGCTGAATGTACCTTTCTTGAGAGAAAGTGTGTATATATATGTGTGTGTGTGTGTGTGCACATGTGTGTGTGAAAAGAAGAGTCATATGTTTAATGAACTCTTCTATGTTGCCAGATAGATTTATAACTCATTATTTGGGTTAACTTTAGAAAAGCATGGGATAGTGGATAGCGTACTGGACTTTAAGTCTAGAATCCCTAGGTTCAAATGAGGGCCAAACACTTACTAGCTTCTCTGAGTATCAGGCAATTCTTAATAAGCTCATAGATGAGTTATTACCTGCATTCGTGGAGGGAATTCCTTTATAGCAAATCAGATTCTTTACTTACATATTCATTTACTTTTATATTGGATTGGAGATCACTGTACTATTTATTAGTCATCGACTTTCTTGTGACCTAGTATTCCAAGTTCCAGTTACACTTTTCTCTAGTCTCTTATTTTAAGAAAAGAAGAAACTCTGAACCTGTGAATCAGCCAATATTGTATTTTTAGGATTTAAAAAAGACAAGTTTCTCCTCCCGTCTTTTTTACATTCAAAGATTTATGAGCTTTTATTACTTCCTTAATAAGAAAACAGTAGAATTGCCCAAATGAGGTCTTTCTGGTATTTATATTTGGATTATTACTATGACTTATTCTATTCATACTATTCTATGACTGATACAGACAGCATTGGAAACAAAAGAGCTATTCATTTAGGCAGTTACTCCCTTGGCAAAATCTGTATTCTTTATGGACACAAGAAGAGATGAAAATGAATATTTTTCCTATTTTGAAATATTCAGGGAATAATTTGATTCCTTTAGGCTACATTATGTGGGGAAATAAAAATTCAAAGCTCCTTTTTGAAAGCATCTACTTTTTTCTCTACATTTATGAATTATTTGAAGTTTTATTTATTAGAAATTTAATGGATAAAATAGAAACTCCCTAGCCAAGCATTAAAAAATCCTCTGTAATCCAAATCTAACTTATCTTTTCAATCATATTTCATACTATAGTCTTTCACATATTACTTTCTATCCAAGCTGAAATCCAAGCTGTTAAGTGAACTAAAAACACCATCTCTCACCTCTGTAAACTCTTCCCAGACACCCTTTGTGCCTGAAATGTGTGCTGTGGCTTCATCTCCATTGGTCTCATCTTTGCCATCTCATCTACACATTTTAGAATCCTTCAAGATTTAGTCTAGTTTCCACCATATCTGTAAAACCTGCTGATATCCCCTAGTTTTTAGTGCTCTCTCCTTATCTAATTATCTCTAATTTAAGTATCACCTTGTAAATATCTCCCAGTTAATATCTTCCCCTCAAGAGCAAGGTCTATTTAATTTTTTTAATTGTACCCACAAAGCCTAGCACTTTGCCCTTCACACAGTCAATATCTAATAAGTATGTGATGAGTTTGATTGAATTTAGCCATTCATTTTTAGCCAGACACTTCAGAGCCCTTTTATAAATTAAAAAAAGAAGACATTCAAAGATTCAAATAAGGTTGTAGAGATTTTAAGGCAGGAGTTCTTAAAATTTTTGTGTCATTTGGCAAAGCCTAAAGACCCCATTCTTAAAATGTTTCAGTTCAATGGCACTGACCTCCTCACAGTTTTACTCCATTTTGTAGCTTTGGGCTTTTTCTCTGGCTATCCAGGCCTGCAATGTTCTACCTCATTTCTGCCTCCTAGCTTCCTTTAAGTCCCAACGAAAATCCTACCTTCTATAGGAAACCTTTCCCAGTCCCTCTTAATTCTATTACCTTCCCTCTGTTAATTGTGTCCTACTTCTGTGTTTAGTTTGTTAAGTATATATTTGCTTGCTTATGGTCTCCCTCATTAGACTGTGAATTTCCTGAGGGCAGAGACTGTCTTTTGCCTCTTTTTGTATCCTCTGTGCTTAGCATATTTCTTGGTACCTCTGTAGGTGCTTAACAAATGCTTATGACTGATTAAATGCATAAAATAAAGCATATACATAGGAAACCAATTCTATAATTATAATGTTTTTTATTTTTTATTTTATTATATTTTTATTATATATATATATAATTATAATTATTATATTTTATTATTTTATTTTTAGAAAAACAAGTTTATGGACCTCAAGTTAAAAACTCCTGCTCTAAAGGATGTTGTTATTTAGTAATTTCTGTCATGTCTGACTCTTTGTGATCCCATTTGGGGCTTTCATAGCAAGATACTGGAGTAATTTGCCACTTTCTTCTCCAGCTCATTTTATAGATGAGGAAACTGAGGCAAAAAAAGGTTAATTGACTTGCCAAGAATCACTCAACTAGTAAGGGTCTAAGGCCAAATTTGAACTCAGGAAAATGAATCAACCTGACCCCAAGTCTGGCACTCTAGCCACTGTGTCATCTAGGTACTCTTAATTGAACAGCAACCTTTATTTAGTCTAATACTAGCCTCTAATAATATATCAAATGTAAATGAAATATTTGTAAAATTACAAAAGATGTTCCCATTTAGAAGTCATTAGTTATCATTTTATTTCAAGTTGGTTAACTGAATCACAAATTGGAAGTTTACCTTAATACTTGTTAGTAAGATGAATACTCGATTTCACTAAAATTGATGAACTCTTTTGCAAGTTATTTTAGAATAGTCATACCACAAATGCTGAATAGTTAAATTGAAACTGAAGGCTTTATTTAATTCAATATATTCATTACTTTATTACATTATGCTCTATTTTATTCACTGATGGAATTATCCGTTTTAAAGCTTTTTGCTTCAATAAAGGGTCTGTACTGAGAACAAATAAAGCAGGACAAATTCTGGACCATTTTGAATTCTTTGTGAAAAAAATTACTAATTGCCCTTGAAAATTTTGAGAAGTGAATTTTCAGTACTTTATTATAGCCATGCAGGATATGGTGATACTCTATATAGAAATAGATTCTGAAATGACAGATTCTCATTATGAGTAATTCTGGGAATGTTTCCACAGTGTCACATTAACTTGTAAAAACTTAGCCCACCATTATACAGCCTTTTTTTTTTTCCAAAATCCTTTTGAGTGTTATGCATTTTAAGAAATAATTCATTACTTTAATTTTTTTTAGGCTGTACCAGATCCAAATGAAATCAGAAGAGGCTCTTCTCTGTTATGAAGAATCTTTGAGGTATACTAAAAGTAGTAAAGGTAGAAAGAGTCCGGACTGTATCCCAGTATTGAAGGAGATGGCAGCTGTGGAACAAATCCTGGGAAATTATGACTCAGCAATTGATCATCTCATACAGGTAAAGAATAAGAACTTCCAAGTATATATCTTAAGCATAAAAGTTGAAGGCAGCTACAAAATACTCAAAATAATAATAGTTATCATTTGTCTATCACTTTGAGATTTGCAAAACTCTTTCCATACAATATCTCATTTGGTCCTCATAATATTTTTGTTGTGAGTTGAGCATTATTATTATTATCCTCATTTTACAGGTAAAGAAACTGAGGTTGAGAGGCTTTTGGCAACACAGCTTAAAAGTATCTCAGATAGGATTCAAACTTAGATATTTTTGACTTTTTACTTAAAAGTTCAACTTTCTCCACTACCCCACACCCATTACCGCAAACAGAGAGTCATATAGAAGTTCTAGTATGTCACTGTACATAGTCGATTCTTATTATATGTTTATTGAATTTAATTGAGTTTAAAATATACATAACTTTTATAACTACACCATACTAGAAATAATTAGATTCATAAAATTTTAGAACATGAATGGATTTTTTAAATCTTCTAGTCCAACTCTTGCATTTTGTAAAGAAAATAAGGCATAGAGTATTTTGCCCAATTATCTACAAACTATATGCAACTGATAAATGTTGTTTAATTAAATTGATTTTAATCCCTACATATCTAGTAAGTATACAATAGAAGATGCCTTTACTTGCCAAGGACATTTTTAGAGATTAGGATGTATAGACATAAAAATTCCTTATTATTATTTTCCATTATGTTAGATATTTAATTTAAATAATAAATTACATTTGCCAACCATTTATTCTTTTGCACATTAACTTGGAGCATTGATAGTCTTGGTAACCTATAATTATACCTCTCCATAATGTTATAATTTTTTTATCACAACATTTTTTCATGTGTTTGAATATTTATTATCTGACTATGCTTTAAAATAAAAATTCATTTCTCTGAGATTTTTATGTTCATGTTCACATGAAAAATAATAGGTCTAGTTATTTAAGCTGGAATATAAAATAACTGGTCACCCACAGCATGCTGAGAAACTTCCATGTACTGCCATATTAGTATTCTATTATATGACAAATAGACTACCTTCTTTACTCTCATCTCTTAAATCTTCAAGGGATGAACCCAGATTAATTCCCAAAGTCTTATTCATACATTTATCCCACTTTATGATAAATTTCAAGAAGCCTTTAAATAGCAAAATTCTCAAAATCTACATGGCCATATGGTAAGAGACATTTTCAGTTCAATTCACTTTAACAAATATTTATTTCTAAAGCATCTACCATGTTCAAGGCATAAGCTCAGCTCAGAAAAAATAGAATAACAATACCAAAGCAGTCCCTGTCTTCAAGGAATGTCCTACAAAAGAAGTATGTTGTAAACATGAACCCTAATTATTTAACACTTAGTAAGGCTTCTTTTTTCCCTTAGAAACTCTTCACAAGATATGGAAAAGCACAATGGGGTTCTTTCTTGTAAAAAAAAGATTCCAATCTCATAAAGTCAGAGTGAATTTTACTAAATGCACATAAAGGAATATTGTTCTTTTTATTCTTTTTCTTCCTCTCTCACCCCACCTCCTGTTTTAAGACTTTTCATTCCTTCCTGGTGACAGAAATGCCAAGAGAAAAATGATCATTTTTCTCCACTGCTTAAAAACATTCCAAGATATGTTAGTATCAAAAATGTGAAAGAGAGGACTGCAATAAATTGAGACCTACTGAGCTACCATGCAGAGAGCTCCTCAACTTGGACAGCTGATAAATGAGCTGGTTCAATAGCCATGAGTTATTGCCTGGCAGGCGGTTGTGAGAAAGCTGCACAAACATGATGATTTTTGAAACTCTCCCTGACAGACTATGGCAATAGAAATTAACTTTCCTAACCACCAAAAAACGAATGGTGTTTCTTTTGTATGTCTTGTCTTATAGATGTGTGTGTCTTCTGAATTTAGTGTGCTCTCTTTGAATGTTTTCTCATCTCTATACCTTAAAACCACTTGGTTCTCCTTTCATTTTCCAATGAAGTTGCGTGCCAAAAACTAGTTAACAATTCCAAGGCAATAGATTTTGAGAAAACATAAAAAACTTGATATTTACTCATCAGTTGTTCTATATATAAATACTTGTGTCTGAAGATTAACAGAACACAGTAAATAGTTAAGATACTTGTATGTAATAAAGTATTATAATACTTCTCAAATGAATAATTAAAATGTAAAAATGGTTCCATGATGAATTAATTCCACAAGAAATTATTTTTCTTTAAAAGTATTGATTGATAAAGCCTTCAGAATGACTTAACTTATTAAAAACTGATAAAAGCTCTAGTGCTTTCCCATAAGTCTCTAAGTATGGCATTTTTTATTTTATTTTTTAGCAAATGCCCAAATTGGAATGGCCCCTACTAATATTGTACCATAGAAATTAAGGGCAGCAGGGTTTAGTAGAGCTCTAGGAGGGAAGTCCTGAGACCTAGATTCTAGTTCTAATGACCTTAGATGCTTCAGTTCTCTGGGTCTCAACTTCCTTATGGTATTGAGGTATTTGTAATAAATTACCTATAAGGTCTCTTACAACTCTTAAATTCTACATGAATTTATCATCTAAGTGTGATATCATATGGTCTTAATTTTTCTCAATGTATATTACTATATAATATCATCTCAGTGCTTCAGTAGGAAATCAAAGTTTTTAAATTTGAATGAGCTCTGACAACTAAATCTGAGAAAAGTTAAAACTTCCCCAGGTTTATATAGAGAGCATAAATGGAAAGACTTCAGAAGCTCTTCACTTCTCCCAGTAGGCTAAAGCAAGAGCCTCCTATTTGATTTCCTGCCACAGGCCTCTCCTTACTCTTATCCCTTGTGCCACCAAAGTGATATTCCTAAGATCTGATAGTGTCATGCTCCTTCCCCCATTCACCAAACTCTACTGTCTCTCCATTATTTCTAGAATTAAATTTAAACTAAATTAAATAAATTTATCTTTATGAATTCCTCCCTGAAGTTGGAAGGTGAAGTGCTTTATGTGAGAAGGAAGGCCAATGTCACTAGGGTGCAGGGAGGAAATAAAATGTATCTGTTCTCTTTGTCCACCCCACTGCAGCCTGCCCCTGCGTCTGTGAGGGATCTGTTCCTAGACTTACTGTGGATATAAACAAACATCTGCTGGCCCTCTCTATTTGTTTCTGCCCCTTGGCTGAGTGCTCTGAGGCCTCTCTACCCCAACTTACCAACAACATCAAAAAACAAAAATTGTTTTTTAAAAAACAAAATTGGAAGTAGAAAAAGTGAGAGCAGAAGAGACCTTTGCAAGTCTGCTACCAGACCTCTAGGTATGCTTCAGAGGCAGCAAGCACTCAGCACCTTACCACAGATAATTGAAACCTTAATAAAAGGAATAAGGGGACTCTACTGTACTGGAAAGAGAAGAGGGCCAGGTGTTGAAGGACTTTGAATGCCAAATAGGATTTTATGTTTGATTCTAGAGGTGATAAGGAGCCACCAGAGTTCATTGTATAGAGGGGTGACAATCATATTTGTGCTTTAGGAAGATCAATTTAATAGCTGAGTGGAAGACTGGAAAAGGGAAAGTCTTGTGGCAGAGAGACCAATCAGAAAACTCTATTCTAGTGGTGATTAGGTGATTCACCAGGTGGTGGCAGTATCAGAGTTAGGAAGGAGGCATACATGAAAGCATACATGTCCTGAAGGTAAAATTGACAAGTCTTGGCCAAAGAAAAGAATAGATATGACAGGTGGAGGGTGGGGGTGGAGCTAGGCTGTGAGCCTGAGTGACTGGGAAGATGGTTCTGCCCTTGGCAGTAATCAGAAGTTAGGAAGAGGAACAGATTTGAGGCAGGGCTAGATATAATGAATTCTGGTCATCCAGTCTGAGTTGTCCAGTACATTGGAAAGGTGAGACCAGATTTTAGGAAAAAGGTTAGGGGCTGGATAAGGAGATCTCAGAATCCTCTGCATAATGATCATTGAAACCATGGAGACTAATGTGATCACCAAATATGATGATATAAAGAGAAGACAACTTAGGTCAGAGCCTTGGGGAACACCCCTGAATATGATGATCCGGCAAAGAAGGGGTGGTCAGATAGGGAAGAGAAGAACCAGAAGAGACTAATGTCACAAAAACCTAGAGAGAAAATAATGTTGAGGATGATCAACAGTGTAAAAGCCTGCAGAGAAGTCAAGAATTATGAGAATTGAGTGAATGCCATTAGATTTTGAAATTTTAAAATTATTGATAACTTTATAGAGAATGGTTTCAGTTGAATGATGAAATCAGATTTCCCAGAATTAAGAAGAGACTGAGATGAGAGATAGGAAGTAGAAATCTTAATTGCAAGTGGCCTCACGGAGTTTAGTGACTAAAGGGAAGAGAATCACGGTACAATAGCTAATGGAGATAGATGAATCAAATGAGAATTTTTTGAGAATGGTGGAGACATGGACATGTTTGTAGACAGGGGAACAACTAGTAGATAATCAAGAGTAAGATGATAGAGGGGGCAATCTGCTGGAGAAAATGGGATAGAATGGATTCACTTGTGCCTGTAAAGAGGTTAACTTTGTGAGAGAGAAGGGCTACCTCTTTTTAAGAGTTAGGAGTGAATAAGGACATAGTGACAGAAGGCATCTGAGTGATATGAGATGTTTGGGAAGAGAGAAGAGGAAACTCTTAGTGAAGGATTTCAGGTTTTTTTTTTCATTGCAATACACAAGATTTTCAACTGAGCTATTGGGGAGAGGAGAGCTATGGGAGATTTGAGGAGAGAGAAAAAAATTTGTAAAAGCCACTGTGGTGCATTGGGTAGTGCATCAATTAGTACGGTTTAAAAAGTTTCCTTGCCTCAGTGAAGACCCAATTTAGATATGTGACTTAGTAGGTTGAAGAATTAAAAGGTTAGAGTGTTTGAGGGAATACAAAATATGTATTTTGAAGTCTTCTAGTATGAGAGCAGGATTTGGAGAAGAGAGAAAGCCTGTGAGCAAGGCACTGAACTTATTGATTAAATATTGGATATCTGTAGATAATAATTACCAGAATTTTATTTGGGTAGTAAATGTGGATTGAATGTACCTCAAAGGAAGAGAGGTTACTGAGTAACAGAGGAAGAGAGAGAGAGAGACTCTGAAAGTGACAGTGGAGAACAAGAAGTATTCCAACTCTCCCACTTTGACCAGTGAGTTAACTAAAGGTTATTAATGAAAGTATAGAAAAAGAGCACACCAGTCTGTGAAGCTGTGTCATTGGGATGATGTCAGGTCTCACTGAATTCAAGAAGATGGAAGGAATGGGATAGGGGAAAGTTTGGGATGAAAGCAAGATTGTTACTTATGGAAAAGGCATTCCAAAGAATCTGGGGAGGGTTGGTTTGAGGGAGATGGGAATAAGAGCAAGAGAGTGGAATTGAGAGCAGGAGTTTGAATAATGATAGACTGGGATTCAAACTCATATGATGGGGAGTATTTGGTATGTGAGTGTTTATTCCTAATTTGTGAAGGAGGGAAGAGTGCCCAGAAATTATCTCCAAGGAACAGGCTCTGGAGAGGTGACTTGTACAAGTGGAATTGCAAGAGGAAGCACAGTTGAATGACATTTCCCTCCTTCTCTAGCAGGCTCAGGCCAGGTATCTGGTGGAAGGGGAAACCAGGAAGAAAGAGAATCAAGAATACATTGTCTAATTTGACAAATTAAGATATCACTGATCATTTTGGAGATAGCAGATATTATTGAATGATAAAGTTCCATGACTTCAGGAAGTGAGTAAGAAGAAAGGAAATAGAGGCAATGAATGTATTTTTATTTTTATCAGTCTGAAAAAGGGGAAGAAAAATAAAATAACATTAGAGATACTATAGTCTAGTGAAGTTGTTCCCCCCCCCTCCAAATAGGGAAGCCTTGGGCATATTTGGTGACAAGGAAAGAATTAGCAGATACAGTGATAGACTGAAGGTTAGAGGAGGGGAATGACTAAAGAGGCATTCTACTGCAGAAGTCAAGAGGAGATGGTATCAAGAGTGCATGAAAAAGAGTCCATCCTGAAGAAGAGAAGGGCCACCTTGGAAAAAGATAGCGAAAGATGATAAAATGGGGCTTGAGATGTCAAAAAGCAAGGAAGATTGAGCTCATGAGAAATGGCCTCTATTTTCTAGGCAAAATATGAATGAGGTCCTCAACTAAGAGAATGAAGAGAATAGGAGGTTTGAGGAAAAGAAGAGAAGATTTAAAATAGCCTATGTGGGAAATGGGATATAGAATTAATTAGGGAGAACTAAAATCATTGCCTTACTACAAGAGGGCCCAGTTTAGATTTTAAAAAATAAATCTGTAATGGAACCAATAAATTTGGGTAGATATAATTTTTGGTTGGAGTTTGTCAAAGATCAGTGGTGAAAGGACAGGAAACACGGGTTTTGAGAGGGGAGAGTAGAGTTGAATTGGTTTACTAAGGGTCTAAATAGGAAAGGAAAGAAAATGAGAGTAATGGTTGGAGGAAGTCCTTGAATGTAGTGAGGATGGGTAAGACAAAGATGAAGTGGAATGATAGAGTATGATCAAGGAACTGAAGTACTTATGGATATGATAAACTCAAAGATATGACTTTCCCTTCTTGTGGCTAAGGTGTGTGGACATGGACATCTTAAGTAGGGCAGTCTCTGAGGAGACTGAGGAACTGGATTTAAACTCAAATCCAAAATATTTTGCTTTTCTGAAATCCTCCTAAAATCTCAAAACTAGAAACAAGGCAGAACATAACTGTGGTTTTGTTCACTTTATGAGAGAAAGTACAAGTCTCCAAAGTATCTACTTTTGGTGCTAACTTTTCTTAACATATAAAAGTTATCTTCCCATTTCATCAGAGAAACTATAATTGAGATCAGAAACATTTTCCTCAGTTTGTTTCAGGTTTCTAGAGAAAATGTGCTTTGGTTTGATCCTTATTCTGCTTTTAGAATGTCCTCTGCACACTATTACTTTTCTTTGAGTCAATTTCATCTAATTGGACAAGATATTTCCAGCTTTCTTTCTTTACTCAATTAGGAAATGGACTACTTCATGCCTCTAAGCTCAGGTTGCTTCATGGAAGGATTCCCTACAAGGAATAGAAGAGAGAGAGAATGTAGCAGTGACTGGCCTGTAAAATGATCTTGCCTTGTATACCAAAGCTAACTTCCAGCTGATTATTGCCAGGGCAAGATTGAAAAACACTCAGCTTAACTAGCAGTCACAAAGTGAGGCTGCAGAGCAAGCTAGCTAATCATGATGATGAAGTCTGAATTTTAGTTTTTCCATAATTCTAAATCACTAGACATTGTAACCTCCGTGATATCTAGTAGAAAAAGCAGTTTTATTTGTACAACCTAAGTTGATAACTTGAACTCCCCCAAAAGATTTCTCTCAAAGCTCACTTAATTGAAAAATAATATTTTCTTTTGGCCAGCAACACTCTTTAATGCTCTCCTGACTTATCAGGTTGCTATGGGAAGTTGTTATTTTGTTTGTGATTTGTTATTATTTCAATAATTAATCAGGAATGTTCAATTTAATAGGTATGGTCTTCCAAAAACAAATTATTACATCTTTATAATGTTAATATAGATTCTTCCAAAATCTCCTGCTCAAAAATTTGTTATATTCCCTCCTTGATTTATCTCCAAACTTCTGCTTTCCTTACCAATTCTGTATTACTCCCCAAAAGCTTCTATTAATTCAGTTATTTAAACTTTGTAATGCTTTTCAAGAGATGAATGAATTTATATCTGTGTAGATTTATTTAAATGATACCATTCTCTCTCTTTTTCTATTTAATTTTTTTTCTCTTAAGAATATATATTCATTAATGGAAAACCAAAAGTAAGCATCTCCTACATTGCTGAACATAACTTTCTGAACTAACCAAACCCAATCACTGACTCACTGAATTGTAGGATAGTTCTCTTTAATCTTTCTAAATGATAAATTTTAAAAAAAACCTCTGGGAAATTCCAAAGATTAAAGCCTGATTGCCTACTGTCAGATAAAGTATTTATAAAATTCCTTTTCAAGGGTTGAACTAATGTGTTGTCCCAGTCTGTAATTTGAAGTCATAACCTGCATTACATGATAATGTCCTTAAGCTCTAGCACTTTTAAGGGAAATAACTTTTCATTTAAATTCAATAAACATCTGCTTTGGGTAAAGAACTATGCTGATGCAGGGTTCTGAGGATATAGAAGTTTAGTGTGTTTTTTTTAAATCATTCTAATTATAATTTTCATAAGCCTACTATAAATCTTAAAAATTTTATTTTTATGGTTGATTGTTAGGTATCTCCTTTAATAGTATAAATGAATGGCATTTGAAATATATTACATGTAAATTCATTCCCATGAGATTATTATAGACATGAAGGGATAAATCCTTACCAAAAATTACATCTGAGCTAGAGAAGATTTTATTCACCTTATGCTGACAATGAAATTTCTCAAGGGTTTAACATAAAATTTTCCACAGCAGTTTAGTAGGCATCTGCTAAACGTTTGTTGAAATGCTTTTAGACCTTAAAATAAGCATGCTGTTAAATATTCCTTAAGGAGTTTATGTGAATTTTCTTGAAATCTAACCTTCAGTATGACATCCCTTTTTAGACTCATTTTTCAAAGTGTTTTCACTTTTGACCAGACTATGGATAAAATTTTGACATACACATCTGAATCCAAAATACCAAACTAATAGTCTCATCACTTATGCACCTTGAGGGTAGAATCTGTTTTTTGTTTTTGTTTTTATAGCCTTACAGTCTTATTAATAGTAAGCACTGACATGCTTGTGAGATTGGATTGGATATACTCTGAAACAATAAACAAAATAACTGACTTGTCTGTATCTTGACAGTTCCATGAACAAAATGGGTATAATAATAGCTTACTTTTAACCAACTTTGCATAAATGTAAATTATGACATAATATTTAAATACTTTTAGATCCTTAGAGATAACTGCCATACAGGTAACCCCTGAATTGTCAAGGATTGTGTTCTAAAAGTTAGTTTTTAAGTCATCTAACAAATTTGAAAATATTTCCCCATGAATCATATCTTATAAATGGTAGCTAAGTTCATAGGTCAGGACACAGGAGCCTTTTAAAATAATAATATACCCAAAAGGAGAAGTGGTAGCATGGTATAGTAGTTGGGGAGCTGACTTTGAATCCAATGATTTGGTTCAAATCCCACATGCTAATATAATTTTATGCTAACAGTGTAATTCTGTGCAAGTCACTTAACTTATCAATGCCATAGGCAAAAGCGTTAAGACTAGAAATTATAGAACTATTGCTCATGTGCATTGGTAAAAGTAGTTTGCTCTGGAAATCACCCTACACCAATGAAATCACAGGTGTGAGCTTTTTAAAAATCCTCATGGAGTTAGAACAAACCATTCCTGAAGTAGAAATCCCCTCATGTGTTTCTACAGTTTCTACTTGAAGACCTCCCTAGATGGGATGTTCTCTACCTTGCAGGACTGATTTTTAGAGAGTTTTATACAGAGCTAAAATAACTTTGTCTATAACTTTAACCCACTAATCCTGGTTCCATTTTCCGGATCCAAGTGAAAAAAGCTGTTCAATACGATAGTGCTTTAAATATATGAAGAGGGATATGACTCAAAGATGTCATTTCCAGTTCCCTCACCCAAAAATAGCATAATGCTGAAGTGTAAGACTACATCAAAATCATAGGGCTTTATGGGATAATTAATAATGCAGCATGGAATTAAAAATAGAAATTTTGAAACTATAAGTCTATCCAGATCTTAAGATGATTTCTGAGAAATACACAACTGCAGGCTTTTGAAAACTAAAAAATGAGAGGGAAAGGCATAAAAAGGGATAGTAATCATGACCATAAAATTAGTAATCATATGTGCAATCTTCACGGATACCTACACAAAGTCTTTGAAAATTCAACATTGAAAGTTAAGCTTCCATGAACTCAGCATTAGATGAATATTAAACATTATTTGTGTTAGTTTTAATCACAAACCATTTAATCCTCTCAGATGAACAAAAATATTTCTTTTAACAAAACTAAGCAGCAAACTAAAATGGTGTTCAGTATTATATATTTTTAAAAATACATAATGTCACTGTGGGATTTTTAAACTTCCATCATGTTTCTACCTAATGAGTGACTAATTTTACTGGCAATCTAAATATCATTGATTTTTTACGCACTTAATTCTTCTAGGTTTTCTGAATGTAAATAACAAAAAATAATGGCTTTAGAGGTTTTCCAAAATCTAGTGATAGGGATAATTAAGATTTAATCAATAACTGATTTGATAATGTGATTGTTATACTATTAGCATATTTATTATGTTTATTTTCATGATTCAGAAAACATGAGTCATTCTGATACCATTTGAGTTTTCAGGATTGTAAGGAAATCTGCTATTGGAAAACTTCGTCCTGTATTTTAAGGCAAGAAGTTTTAAATTTAAGTTAAGTCACATAAAAATCTTCTTATAGAATATTAGTGTGTATATTTAAGAGTAATTTTAATAGAAGCATATCCATTTCCTTGAGGGTAAATAGAATTAATATGTTGTAGTTGGACTTTATTAGTTCAAATTCTTGGAAAACATTTGAGTCTTTGACATGTGTGAATTCAATATAGTTCAACAAACAACAGAATATTGAATTGGAAGAGAGAATTTAGTTAAAACTCACCCCTTATATATTAAAGTATCATCAGACAATAAATAGCTCAGCAAAATTTTAGGCTACAAAATAAATCATCAAATACCATTCGCATTTCTACATAATAATTATAAAACCCAAGAAGTAAAAATAGAAAGGGAAATCCATTCCAAATTTCTAGGAATACCAAAGTACACAAAAGACTTATATAGATTCAATTACAAAATGCTTAAAGAAATAAAGAACAACTTAAATAGCTAGAGGTATAGTCAGTGTTCTTGGCTAGACTCTGCCAATGTAATAAAAATGACAATACTTTTTCAAAATTAATTTACACATTTAGTGCTATGTCAATCAAATTACCCAGAGGATGTCTTTTAGAACTTGATAAAATAATAAACAATTCATTTGGAAAAACAAAAGATCTAGACTATTAGGAGAAAATGGTGAAAAGAAATGGGAATAAAGGAGGAATCGCACTTCCAATAATGCAGCAGCCATCAAAACTATTACTGGTTTAAAGATGGAGAGATAGATCAATTAAACAGACTAGACAAGATAGAATCAGAAATGATAGAATAGAGTGATCTAGTGTTTGATAAAATGGAAAATAAATTAACTCCTTCCTGATTTGATTTTTTTAAAACCTAGTAAGAAAACCAGAAAGCAGTCTGGCAGAAATTAGACCAACACCTTACACCATATTCCACAATATGTTTTAAATGGATAAGTGACCTTAATGTTAAAAATCATAACATAAAAGAAATTAAAGGAGAAACATATACTTCTCAGTTCTGTGAATAGGAGATATATTCTTAATCAAACAAGAAATAGAAGCAATAACAAAAAATAAAATGGATGACTTTGATTACATGAAAATGAAAAACTTGTGCACATGCAAAATTAATGTACTGAAGATAAGAAGGTAAGTAGTCAAGTGGGAAAAAAATCTTTGTTTCAAATTTCTCTAAGGGTTTGGTATTCATATGTCAGCTATATACACACACACATACACACACTGTTTACCCATTTCCAATAGATAAATGGTCAAAGAATGTGAACACACAGTTCTCAGAAGAATTGCAAAGTATTCAAAACCACATAAAAGCAGCTCTGAGAGTTCATCTCACACTCTGTAAATTGACAAAAACGACAATATCCAATACTGGAAGAGCTGTGGAATGTCATGCACATTAATACATTTTGGTGGAGCTGGGAAAATGTTTTGGAAAGTGATTTAGAACTATATAAATAAAATAACTAAAACCTTATATACCCTTTGAACCAGAAACTATCACAGGGATCATACCTTAAGGAAGGCATCAATAAAAAGAAAGTTCTCATGTATGCCAGAATATTTACAGCAGTACTTTTTGTGATAGCAAAGAATTGGAAACAAAGCCATTACCTGAGGAATGGCTAAGCAAATTTTGTTTCATGAATGTAGTTTAATATTACTGTCTTTTAATAAATGTGTGTAATGAATACTGAGAAGCATAGAAAGATCTATATAAACTGATGCAGACTGAAGTGAGGAGAGTCAAGGAAACAATATTCACAGTCAATACAACAATGTAACTGGAAACAACTACACACCAAAAAAATCAGAAGTGAATTTAACAAAATTATAACAATCAAACAGGTTTGGAATTAAAACATGTGAGAAGACACCCCTAACTCACACCTTCATGGAAATCAAAGGAGCACAGGTATTACACATTACATGTTTTATCAATAGCTTTTTCAGTGTATCAATCAGTTATACTAATTTTTTTCATCTCCAAAAAGTATGATTTCTTATTTGGAATCACGCCCTGGGAGGGTGAGGCAGAGATACTTGGATAATGATGGAAGAAACAAAAGACATACTTAAAAACCTGTTTAAAAAAATTAAAACCCTCTATATAGTATGTCTGGCCTCATGGAGCTTATTGTCTCTTTGGTCAATACACAAATACATTTAGTATGCTAAAATAGTACCTTACACAGGAGCAAATTTAAATGCTCTAAGTCTAAATGAAGAAAGTTGTTCCAGAAGTTATAAATAAGTAAAGACTTCATGGAAGAGGCAACATTTGAATGGAGCTTGAAAAGACAGGGTAGAAATGGTGAAGGTGAAAAGAAGTTCATTCCAAGCATAGGGAGCAACTTGAGTGAAAACAAGGAAGCAGGAGAGGAAGTTTGAATTGATTGCTCCCCAAATGTCACTTGGGCTGAGTATGGAGAGAGTGTGTGTGAGATAAGACTGAAAGTGATGGCACTACATTTGTGGAGGTCCTTGGACACCAGGCAAAGGAGCTCATGCCTTACTTGGTAGGCAAGAGGAAGCCCCTGCCCATTTTTGTACACTGATGATTTTCAAATCCCCAGATGGAAACTAAATATACCAGTCTTTACCTTGTGCTATAAATGTGACAGCTTTACTCAAACAAAAATCTTTCCTGAAGACATTTATTTCAAGAAAAGCACAACTCAAATATAATTCATTTAATTTACTGCAAATTTTTAATTCTCTTTTAAAACAGGTTTTGTCTTTCCCTGAAATGACAAGCAACTTGTGGTTTGACACTGTTAACTAAGCTTTGTTTTGGCTCTTGAAAGCATTTAGTATCAGTGATGAATTTCAAGTTTTTCCTGAAGACTTGCCTTTTCAGGTCAAATAAAGGCCCACGATTAATTTGGGGGTCCTTGGAGTTACCTGTTTAGTTCATACTCTCGTCTAAATAATAAAGGGATCTACATCTATCTGTCCATCTTCTATATCTGAAATACCACCAGATTATGAGATCCTACTGTGTATAACAAATATTGTATAAAATTTATTATTACCATGTGTGAGAATAATGTCAAAAATAATATTTCCATGTGGCATTTTGATGATAGATTTGAATCAGGAAAACTACATTCACATTCCTCAATACATAATTACTAGACTAGTGAGCTTGGAAAAGTCACTTACCTCTCTACTTGGGTGTGAATGCAAAATGAGGGTAATGTATATGGAATTCATGTATGCATATGTATATAATATGTTAATATAATTATATTTAGTATAAATAAATACATTTGTATATATGTGTACATATATGCATATGTATTTAATACTTAAAGCATCGTGGAAATGTTAGCCATTACTAGTAAAGACATCCTTAATTTTAGCGGAGTTTTAAGCTCCTTTACAAGTTATGATTGGCTTTATATTCATGACATCTGGATCAGTTGGCACAGCTAAGTGTAATACAGTGGTTTTGCCAGCAATATGGTAGAGTTGATGGATTCTTGAACCAATCAACCAAAACCAGCAAAAACTGCTATAGAAAAGAAAACTGGATTCAGAATTAGTTTAGTTAGTTTTAATTCCAGCTCCTTTACATTCTGCTTATTATGTATTCTTGGACAAACCACATCATTTTTCTGGGCTTCAGATTCCTTACTTATAAAAGGAGAGGATTGGATTAGATAATCTCTAAAATTTCTTCCAGCTCTAAATCCTAAAATCTTTTTATGTTCTAGGGCCACAAACTAATTCCTTACCCTATTCATTGTTCTCAAAAATACCTGTTCTTAGTCATAATGAAATAGTCTTTGAATCCATGCATAATTCAATAAACATTTTGGGGGATCTAGAATTGTGATATTGTTGGTATAAGCTGAGACCTTCCAGCAAGAAAACTCTACCTCTACTAATGTAAATCTGCCCCTGCTTTGATACTCTAGTCCAGGGGTCCCCAAACTTTTTACACAGGGGGCCAATTCACTGTCCCTCAGACTGTTGGAGGGCCGGACTATAAAAACCTAACCTTAACCCTAATGGGGCAGCAGTATACACAGTGCGGAATCCCCTTCCCCAGATCTCAGTCACCATGCTGAGGTCTTCCATTGTGCAGCCACATAATTCTTTGCACTGCGCCTTTGCTGCACAAAGGATTATGTCATGGGAAGTTGTACTGTATTGTATATGAGCGACGCCGTGCTTTGTGGTGCTGCCACATACAGAGCTCCTCTCACTGACCACCAATGAAAGAGGTGCCCCTTCCAGAAGTGCAGTGGGGGCAGGAAACATGGCCTCAGGGGGCTGCAATTTGGGGACCCCTGCTCTAGTCTTAGACTGATGCCTAGGGCACTAAGAGTGATTTGCCTACCTTCCTGCAGCGAATATGTTTCAGATGCAGAACTTGAGCCCTGGTCTTTCTGACTCTGAAGCCTGTTCTCTGTCCATGATTCCTTTCTGACTTTCATTTTTTAACCAGCTATCATGTGAAAAGGCCCAATTTACTTTGCTCACCCTAGTTCTCTAACTTTGAATGCCCTTCCTCTTTTTTACTACCTTTCTATCCAGATGAAATAATTTGTCTTTTTTCATGAAGCCTTCAAAACCACTCCAGCCACAGTGCTTTCTTATTCCTCTTCATTTAGAGTGCAGTTAACCTTGAATTGTGTTCAATTCTAGTCTTATCCTACAATTAATGTAATTTTGCTTTATTTTCTCAAGTACATTGTAAGTTTTTTGAATACAAAAACTAAGACCCAGTGTGTCAGTGGATAGAGTATTAGATTCAAAGTCAGAAAGATCTGGTTTCAAATCCTGCTTCACATATTTATTGACTGTGTAATGATCCACAGCCTTGTTTTGCTCTTCTGTAAAATAAGGATATCAAGTTCAGATTAGATTACTTATATCAAGTGTAAAACATTTGGATGATTTTAAAGTGCTATATGAATGTTTATTATTATAATTATTTTGTGTTTCTTCGTTTTACCTATAGAGCCAACCATTGTGCACTATACATAATAGATCTGCATAATAAAGAAGCAAGGTAGTATGGGGGAAAGAATGTTGGATTTAGACTCAGGAAAGTTTTGGGTTCAAATATCACCTGACACTTAACAAGCGATCAGATCAGTCAATTTGCTTAACTTCCTCTGAATCTGTTCCTTTATCTGTAAAATAACAAGGTTTGTTTAGGAGAGTTTTAAGTTTCCTTCCTAATGTTCTTGCCTCTATGCTTATCTCTGTGTTGTTTTATATCTTTTAAAAGTTATGCCATATAAACACAACTATTCCTTCTGTTCGTGATGACAGGCATATCACATCATCCAGAAGCAAGATTTTTCTGTGGAAGAAAAAATAGACTCGGCACTCTCAGTTGCCCATGCTGCCGTTGCCTCTTCAAGAGCTGAGCATAATGGTAAGAGAAGTCATTAAAGATGTAAAGGGCATAGGCATGTTGCCCATACACCCTTCACATATCTCTATCTAGGAAGCCATTTCCCAAGTTGATTTTTAAATGGATTGGACAGAAAGCAAAACTTAGCTTCAGTGCAGCTGAACAGGGCAGATTTCTGTGAGTCTTCTTATTGGTTGGGTGAGTTGGTATTTCTGGCAATGACATTCTTTTCTTTATCTGGGCACACTGGAGGCCCTTGATTTATAGTCCAATGTATTCTCCCTCTATCTGATTCTTTTCCTTTTAAGTAGGAGTTAATCTTCTAGGAGAATGAGAGAGACAGCTCTTAATGCTTCCCAGAAACTGTGCGCTCAGTGTTGAACTTAAGAGGAATTTTCTTTACTTGCTAAAGGGATCTATTTTTAGAGATCATTGTATTGCAATTGACCCAGCAAATAGACTCCTTTGCTGAAGTCTTGGCCTCAAAATTCCCCTCCAAAACTGAGCTTTTAGTCATGATGCAGCATTACAGTTTCAAGATATCAAAGGGTGAGAAAAGTTCTCTGTAATACATCTTGCTTGCCTGGCTTTTGCCCAGTCTCATGTGTGGTGGTGAGGGTGTTATACTTTTGGAATTTTGGAATTTGACTGTAGGAAAGAGATATGCCCTCAGAGGGTTATATCCATAATTATAGTAATGATGAATTCCAATGGCACATTTATTTTTTTGAAATTAACAAGCAGAAATATGAAAACACTGAGTATATACAAAAATTTAAATATAAAAGGGGATAGGATAAAAAAAAAAAGCCAGGGACAGCTTGGGAACTCAGGGGATTGAGAGCTAGGCAAGTCTGGAGATGGGAGGTCTTGGGTTCAAATCTGGCCTCAGACACTTCCAGCTCTGGGACCCTGGGCAAGTCACTTAACCCCTATTGCCTAACCCTTACTACACTACTGCTCTTCTGCCTTGGAACCAAGACACAGTATTGTTTCTAAGACAGAAGGTTTGGAATATTTTTTAAATCCCAAACAAACTATGTCCATATGTGTATATGTATGTCTATAAAATACAATCTTATGCAAATAATAAATTGTTGTTAATTGGTTGATCACTTGAATCAGAAAACCCAAATAAGTACCTGGAGATCTTGGCACAGAGAAAAGGGCAGGGCAAGGGTTACAGGAGAGATCTGTATCAAAATTAGACCCCAGGTTCTAGAACTAGATACAAATGGCCATAGATGAAGAAACTAATGTAGGCAGAAGTTAAATGACTTGCTCAGGATCACAAAGCTATTAATAATGGCTGAGGCAGGATCCAGACTTAGGTTTTTTTGACTCCAAGTATAGCCCTTTTATCCATAACTACACCCAACTGCCAAAACAAAACTGGATTTACCACTTTTGCAGGATTTAGATGAAGCATTCTGATGCAGAAAAAGCCCTGTGTCTTGTGTCAAGTTTTTCTGTCTCACAAACTCTAGATTTATACCATTAGCTTGAACTAGCCTTCCTCAAAGAGCTGGAGCCACTGGGGTGTAGGGTTAGGATGTCAAGAGCCCAGATCAGTTTACCTCTGGGCCAGTCATGTGAGTTTAACATAACATCTAGGTCACTGACATCAAAAGATATGCTCTTCTTGTTTTCTGATGCCTGAATTTTCCTGGCAAGTAAAAATGAACAAACAAAACACAATAGAACAAAAGGACTTTTATTAAACAATTAGATATATTTCAGTGGATCCATAATGTTGGTATTTTCCCTCCCATGGTGAAAACAGAAATCTATGTATGCCTTCTTGTTACTTTATGTGATTCTTGTTCTTAAGATCATAGATAGAGAGCTGGAAGGGACCTTAATCTAATACATTCATATTATAGGTAAAGCAACAGATACCGAGTCATAAGCATAGAACAACCAGAGTTCAGACCCCAATCCTCCAACACAGGACCTATGACTTTTTCTGCAACATAATACTTCACATAAATCTTGCAAGTGATAAATACAGTTTTGTTTTAGCAGCTGAGTGGAGTGGTGAATAAAGGGCTATACTTGGAGTCAAGAAAACCTAAGTTTGAATCCTGCCTCAGCCATTATTAGCTTTGTGATCCTGGGCAAGTCATTTAAACTCCATCTTCATTAGTTTCCTCATCGGTAAAACTGGGATAATAGTAATAGAACCTACCTCCCAAGGTTGTCGTGGTGATCAAGGGGGATAATATTCATAAACCAACTTATAATCCATAAAGCACTAGATGAATGTTAGCCATTAGAGGCCCAAGTTTTTAGTAGTCTCAGATCCCTCCATTGCTATCCCCTTCCTCTGAGATCACTTCCCATTCATATTATATATATATATATCTTCTTTGTAAAATAGTTATTTACATGTTATCTCACCTATTGGAATGTAAGCTTTTTGAGGCCAGAAGCTATGTTTTTATTTTCTTTGTATTTTCCTTGCTTAGTCTTAGTACAATGACATAGTAAGAATTTAATAAGTGCTTATTTATTGATTAATTAATTATTAGATTCATGGTTACCAGTGAAACACTTAGTTGTCTATCTAGTATCACTCACTCTCATTAAACTAATAGATTAGCTCTTTTTCTAGTGTAAGGATAATTTAGGGTTGTGACCTAATCTAAGTTTGATTTTTGGTCGCCAGGGGATATCCCAAATAAAATACCCAAGTCAGTTTGCAAATATATGGTGGTTTAATCAATATATAGGGAAGAAATCAAGAAGAAGAGAAAGGGAAAGATATAGGATTTCTCCTGCCCGGCCTGTGCCAGGTGAGTTCAAAGTCCTCCGCCATGAGGTCTTTGAAGATTAGAGACTTTCTCTAAGAGGATAGTGTTTGGAAGCTAAAGGAGAGAAAAATCAGTCTAAACTCCAAGAGATCTCAGAGAAGAGCCTCACCTGAACTATGTTACTAGGCTTCCTCCAGTATGGTATAAAGGAAAACTCATCGCTAAACCTGAACAATAGCAGCCACCACCCCAAGATCTAAGAAGAAAAAAAGGCTGGAGAGAGAAAGTGACGCGAAATATATAGATGGTTTTACATCACTTTCCTGTGTCTCACATGTACCAATGATATCTTAGGCTTGACTTAAGACAGTTCAGGAGTCTGTCAGTTGTTTCTGATTTGTCATTTGCTAGCACATGTCTGTCATAGGCCATGCTCCTAAATACTTAATCCTTAAATATGGATGTAGACATTCCTGATTTTGTTAGACTAAGTAGGGTGGAGTAATCTAAAGTTCACACTTTCCTGATTTTTGTTAGACTAAGTAGGGTGGAGTAATCTAAAGTTCACACTAGCCTTATATGTCATTGGTCCATATCTTTCATGTCACTTCCTACATATAGAACATCACCGGTAATGGCCTGTAGCCTATTTTCTCCTATTGTGTAGGTTTCTGTGGCATCATTGTGCAGCATAGCAAGTATTCTGGGTCTTTAATTAGAGGGTTTGGGCTTGAATCTTGACCCTGACACTATATGCTTGTATAAACCAATAAACCTTTATGGCTTTTAGTGTTTTTCTTTGAAAAATGAATGTGAACAAAGTGACCTCTGAGATCCTTCCAGCTCAAAATCTTTGAACCTATCATATTCAGTTCCTCTGAAAGATGTATGAAGGGGAACTTTTTAAATTAGCATAAGCCTTAAAGAAATAAGGCCTTTTGGGCAACTAAAAATGTAATTGAAAAAACGGAGAAGATACAAAGTCTAAGAACTGTTACTGTAGGATATATAATTGCACTGATTAAAGATGTGGAAAGAACTATTGAAAATGTGATATACTGGTAAAGATTTTTCAGGCCTAGATTTCATAAGATTGATCTATAAAGCAGCTGGTGGCACAGCAGAGAGAATACTGGTCCAGGAGTTAGAAAGATTTGAGTTCAAATATGACCATAGATATCTACTACCTGTGTAATCCTGGGCAAGTCATTTGACCTCTGCCTCGGCTGCAAAAAGAGTATACTAATAGCATCGACCCCAAAGGGCTGTAAAGTTCAAATAAGATAAGATTTACAAAAAAAACACATACTACATTTGGAACACAGTAGGTGCAATATAAATGTTTATTCTTTTCCCTTCCCCTTCTCCCTACAAGAATATGTCAGGTGAACTATGTTCAGGTGAAATGAATATAATCCAGTTAGATACAAATAAGTTCCTTCCTATACATGTTGTTCTAAGAACTCTATATTGGTCAAAAAAAGTCAATATTATCCTTAGCTACATTAAGACACATAATTTGAGGTATGCAGCCTTGGCCAAATTGACAGTTTGGTGGCAGTTCCATTACATCTGCTCTAATCAGACCACATCAGGACCACTGTGTTCATTTCTTTCCTTATAGCTTCCTATATGTTGTAGCAGAGAAAATGGAATTTGTTGAGTTTAGAATATTTTTTTTTACTGTCCAGAAATTAAAATGATTCATTTTTAACATATTGGTATAGAAAACTTCCTATGAGAAATCTAATCTCTACCAATATAGATCAACAACTGTTCTGCAAGTTAATTATCTTGGGGAGTTGCCTTAAGGTTAAAGTGATTTGTCTGGGTCACACAGCTTATATGTCTCAGAAGCAGGATTTGAACCAAGATCATCATGACTCTGAGAACAGTCCCTTATCCACTACATTAAGCTGTTTCTCTAAGGCTAATCCATAAAGGAGGAAAATAGCCTAAACAGCCAAATCTGCTATAGCTTTTAAAAAATCTCTCTTTAAGGTATTTTAGCTTTGTGATTCTTGTAATCTTAGGTGGTACAGTGGATACTGTGCCTGGCCTGAAGTTAGGAAGACTCATCTTCCGGAGTTCAAGTCCAGGCTCACACTTACTAACCTTGTTTTCATCAGTTTACTTATCTATAAAATGGGCTATAGAAGGAAATGGCAAACTTCTCCAATATTTAGACCCTTACCTTTTGTCTTAGTGTAAATTCTAAAAGAGAAGAATAGCAAGGTTAATACCCATGCTGGAGAACCTAGAGCATGTGTGCCAGAGGGGGCTGCTACCTCTGCCCCCTCCACACATGCCTGAGGACAATTCTCAAATGACCCTTCCCTCTTCCCAGCAACCCAATGGGAGGGCTCCTCCCTCCCCTGTCTTGGGTAAGGGGGAAGCTCACATGTGGTGTGAGGGATGCTGTTTGGGCACTTGGTCTCTCAAAGGGTTTGCCATCACTGGACTAGGCAATCAGAGAAATGACTTACCCAACATACACAGCCAGGAAGTGCCATGAGCCAGATTTGAATCCTGGTCCTCCCAACTCTAGGCCTATCACTTCCATCCACTGTCCTACCTAGTACCTAGCTACCCCCACTCTAGTAGTTTTGCCAGGAAAACCCCAAATTTGGTCATGAAGACTTGGGCATGGCTGAAAAATGACTCAACATTTTTGTGGGTTTGATCTAAAAGACCTCCTGCCAGTCTTCCCTTCAGTAAAACACTATTCTTCTGAGACCTAAGAAAATGTACATTGACCTATTACCTCAGTTTTCTCCTTTGCCAATCTAATTTCTTTTGATTTGTCTTCTCAAGGAAAATCATGTGCTGCCAAGGCTCTAAATTGTTTAAAGGAAATTTTTAATGAGATAACTTCTCATTTTAGATTTTCTATGACTTCACCCCCCTCCCACTAAATAAATGTCTTTTGAAAGTACCAAGCCTGCCACATACCCCAGAGTACCAGTGTTTAAGGCTTTGAGCTCAGTACAATTCCTGTTTTACTCTTAGTTTTATTCTGCATTCCTTTTGCGGGCAAAACTGCTGTAGTATTTTGATTGTATAAGGATTTAGTACAGGCCTAATGCTGACTTTCAGCATGATACTAACCTGAAGCTGGCTGGCTTCCCAGAGCAACCCTTGTCAAACTTTGTATTAACATATCTCACCAGCACTGCCAAGGATTCAAGACATTTGCCTCATGTTTATAACTTTTCTAACAAAGGATATTAAAATGAAATTTGAGGCCAAGTTCATTTCAGTATAAACCTTCTGAGGACCAAATAACACTACTCACAGTCAGCCTTGTTTGGAAGTGTTTCCTCCTTCTGCAAGCCACATTCTTTCCAGCCTAGGAGTTTTAGAGCACTTCATAATATGTTGCTACCCAGCATGGCAGGCCCTCAGCCTTCTGTGCAAACTCTTTACAAAGGCCAGGTTTTTTGGTAGCCATTGCACATTTGTAACTTGTACTGAGTTCAAAATAGATTAAAAACCCAAGATTTTCTTCTTCTTCTGTCAAACTAGTTTTCCCCATGCTGTTTTATGATGTTTATCCTTATTAAGTATACTTTTGTTTACTTAATTTTGATTTTGTATTGTCCATGCATAGCACATTATAAATGCTTGTTGAATTGAATTGAATTGAATTTCTGCCTATTTTTCCAGCCTATTAAAATGATAAAATATTTTCCTTGTAGAGATTGAAGAGATCTTGGATATCAACTGGTCCAACAACCTCATTTTACAAATGAGAAAATTATATACACCTGGTTATTGTAATTTCTGTTACCCACCAGCTAGACAGTCACAGGATCCTAGATCACATTTAAGAACTGGAGAATTCCAGAAATTAGCTAGACCACCTCCCCTCATTTTACAGACCAGGAAACTGAGGATCAGAGACGTTAGGTGACTTGCCCAATATCACACAGCTAAAAGAGCTTGGATTTAAACTTGGATCCTCTGGCTCCAAATCCAGTGTTCTTTTTACTACACCACATAGTCTCTCCATTGCATTAATTATTCATTTTAGCTCTGTGTCATCTGAGAATTAGATAAATCAAGCTGCTGTGTATCATTGATAGAAATGTTGAACAGAACAAATCTAAAATCAGAGCTAAGTATAATATCTTCTTCCATATTAACATTAATCCTTGCTTAGAAAGTTGATTTAAAGTCACTTCAAGGTAATAAAAACAGGTGGTGCAGTGACTAGATCATTGGGCCTAGAGTCAGAAAGGCCTGTGTTCAAATGTGGCTTTAGACACGTACTAGCTGATATGACCCTGAATAAGTCACATAACCTGTTTGCCTCAATTTTCTCATCTGTAAAATGGGGTTAACAACAGTATTTACCACCTAAGGTTGTTGCTAGGATCAGATGAGACAATAATTGTAAAGCATTTAGCAAATGTCTGGAACATAATAAGCGCTATATAAATGTTAACTTAATATTATTGCTATTGTTGTTAGTTTAAAAGCTCATTGCTACTCTGACATATTTGAGCACCTTACCTGTAAAGTAAATTCTGCCTTCATTTTAGAGAAAAAGTTATAACTACCACTAATACTACCCTTACCGTTCCTGGATGTAAATACATTTTCATCCTTGTTTCATTTCATATTTAAAAATGATCCCTTGAACTTAGAAAGCTTATAGTATAGCTGGGCATTCAAAACATAATGTAAGAAATGAGAATAGCTACAAAGCAGTCTATCGAGACATAAGAAACAACTTAGTGTTAGTTGAAGAAATGAATAAAAGAGAAGGCTTATAGAGTAAAAAGGAGTCAAAGTGGAGTGGCATTAACTTAAGAAAGTTCTCTAGGGGAACAAAGTTCTGATTAAAATTGTAAAGAACTGATCAACATAGATCGATGAAAAGGAGGCAAAAAGGCATTTAGTTCTATTTCTTATATTGGAAGTACTATAAAAATTGATCAACATCTTTAGAGACTTATTTCCACCCCAAAAGAGTGGTAATTTTGTTTGCTTGTTTTTTCCTGTTCTGATCAATTGGAGCAAACTTCACTAAACCTGTCTAAGCTTTTATTCTATGGGAGACTGTTGTGTTAAGGCAGTGGGGAAATGACAAAAGTGAAATGAGATCCAGTGCTTACTTTCATGGAATCTTTAGTTGTTTCCAGCTGTATAGTTCAGTAACTTTATATTTATAAAGAGGGAGCATTTTTGCCCTTTCCCAAGACTGATTTTACCAGCTCTATCTGAGGTACTACTACTGAAGGCATCTGAGAATCTCCCTTAGAAAGGACCACAGAGGCCAGGATACATAATACCTAAGCAAAAAAAAAAAAACAATCACCCAGGCCCTCCAGGGATGAGAACCTCACTATTGCCCAAAGTAAACAATTGGACTTCTGGACATTTTTAATTATTAAAAGATTTCCCTTATATTCAGTTGAAATCTACTTCTCTACAACTATCATAGTAGCCTTTTGTGAGGGACTTTTATTTAATATTTAAATGAAGTACAATTTGTCAGTTTTCTTGTTGCCTGATGATTGAGTGCTCTTGGGTTAACGCCATGCTACGATATGATTTTTCTCTCTCTTAAATCCCCAAGTGCTCTTAATACTTTTTCATTTAGCAGAGTGTAGAGATTGCTTTCATGACAGTTACAAAAGATAATTGTCAAATTTTACATGAAGGGTTCTCTTTTAATTAAAACTATCCCCATTGTTCCAATTTTTCCTGCCTTAGATTGCCTTAGGACAACCCCAGGAAAATGAGCATTCTGTTACTGGGATTTATTTTAATTAAATGCCACCTGACCATAGATCTGCCAAATTGTAATCATGCCTAAATACCTTCTGAATGAAGCATTCCTTTATTTTGTCTATATTTGTCCATGGATAGCAAAGTCCATTAAACTCCCTGAAGGGATTAAGTAGGTCTGAATTCTCAAATGAAACCAGCCACAGGGATACTTTGAAATGGCATGGCATTGCTGCCACCCTGCAAAAACTGAGCCTCACAAATTATAGCTGCTGAAGTGATACTAATTTTTTTCTTTAATCATGGAATCTCAGAGTTGGAAGAGGCCTTAGAGGTCCCCTAACCCAACCTACATCTGTGCAGTAATTTCTTCTACAACATCCCCACCTCACAAAGTAGTCATCCAAACTTTATGTGAAGAATCCAAGTAATAAGGGGCTAACGGTCTTTTACAGAAACCCTGTTCTTTAAAACCACTCTTTTAGGAAGATTTTTCTTACATTGTGTTGAAATGAGTACCTTTAAAATTTCTGCTTTTTATTTCCACTTCTGCTCTCCAGAACCAAACAAAACAAGTCTAGTTCTTCCATATGACAGCTCTTCAAATACTTAAAGACTTCTACCCCCTAAGTTTTATTCTCTCCAGGTGAGAGATGAAAAAATTCCCAATCCTTTAACCATTTCTTTTGTAGCATAGTTTTTAATTCCATCATCACATTGGTTTCCTTCTTAGTGTTGAGCTCTGTTCTATCAATAGCCTTTATAAAATGTGCCACTATACATAGTAATCCAAAGTTAGTCTAATAAGGACAGAGCATAAGAAGAATATAAATTTAATTGTCCTTACACACAATATTTCTGCTAATATTACATGTATTTTGGGGGTGACCACATGATACTGCTAGTTTATATTGAGCCATGTAGTGAGATAACAAGTTTTCTTTCACTTGAGCCATTGTCTGGATCTTCTCTTCTCAAGCCTATACCTAGTATCTTGAATGTTTTAACCAAATTATAGGATTTTACACTTATACCTATTAAATTTAACCTCATGAGCTTTAAATAGTCAATCATCTGAGCTTATCAAGATGTTTTTAGATCCAGATTCAGAAAGTTATCTGCCAGTTTTATAAGGTATTACCAATTTCAATCTAATATATTTGACAGTTGTCTAATTAGCCATTTCAGTTGCCAGTTTCATTTATGGCATTGACAGAAATGTTTAATAGAAGCACAAAGGACCAGTTCCTAGACCTTCCATTAGATCCCCTCCCTCTTGGAGAAAATCCATCTATTAATCACCACTCAATAAGTTCTGCCACTTATCCAGTTTTTTTACTTTACAACCACATTTCTTCATCTCAGCCAAAATGGTACATGAAATGCCTGATCACTTATATGCCCTCCTGAAAACCAGGTACACCATGGCTAAGGTATTTCCTTTTTCTATTAGCCTAATAACCCTATTAGAAAATTAAATTTTCTAGTGTGACTTTTTCTTCATGAACTTGATGAACAGCTAAGTTAGTAAGCAGTTATTAAGTGCCAGGCAGGTACTGTGCTAAGTGCTAACAAAGATGGACAAAAGACAGTCCCTGCCTTCAAAGAGCTCACAGTCTAATGAAGAAGACAAAATACAAAGTATATGCAGGACAAATAAGAAATATTCAACAGGGGAAATCACTAAAATTGAGAGGGATTGGGAAAGATTTTCTATAGAAGATGAGATTTTAGCTGGGATTTACAGGAAGCCAGGGACACAAGGAGGTAGAAGTGAGAAGGAAATTTCTAGACATGGAGGACAGCCAATGAAAATATGTGGAGTTGGGAGATGGAATGTCTTGTGTGAAGAAGAGCAACAAAATCAGGGTTACTGAATCACAGAATACATGGTACAGGGAGTAAGGTGGAAAAAGGCTGGAAAGGTGTTGTGGGGATGAGGCATGTTATGTGTAAAAAATAGACTCGAATACAGGACTACAATCCCCATGAGCCTTTGCTCCACTTCCCGAGAATGCCTTGTAATCTCACCTGGGCCGAGATCGAGAAGGTATTTAAGTAGAGTCAAAGGCTTTTGAGGGGCTCTTGGCCCTTTTGGACTTCCGTTTGGAGCAGAGGCGTCTCTTCCATGATGTGAGGTTATTGTGTCTAGGCCTCTGGCCTAGGCACATGTTTCTTACTTGTATATTCTTAATCTTTAACCTTTAATAAACCTCTAAAAAATATAGTACTCCTTGCAGAGAGAAACTAATTTCTACCTGCCTCAGTCTCCCCATCTCCCCTAAATTTTAATCTTTACAGTTTGGCTAACCACTACGGGAAAAAGAACTTTCAGTCTTCTGATTTCTTTTCTGATCTTAAATTCAGTTTTAATAGCTAGTACCTAGAAAGCGGCCCCGCCGCTTCCTGCCTGCAGCCTGCAGCCCTGATCATCCTCACCTGGTACCTGGTCCCGGCCTTGACCACCCCCGCAGCCGCTCCTGCTCCTGGCCTCTCACCGGCCCGCTGCCTGCTTATTTCTGTGCCCCAGACCCAGGAGCCCGACCCAGCCGGCTCATCACCCAGATCCTTGGAGCAGATCGCTCAGGACTCATTGCGACCAGCTGGTAACAGTATTGGCCACGTGGGCGGAGGGGAGAGACCAGAGGGAAAGGAGATTTTCCCTTAGGCTAAGCCTCCACGTGGCTGGGGGTATTGGCCACTGCGGGATCAGAGAGGGGAAAGAGAGAAAAGACTAGAGAGAAGAAACAGACTTTTCAAACAGAAACCTAAAAAGCAATGGGCTGTTTAAAAGGATTTTTGACTCTTCTGGCAGTTTCATTGATTTTACCTGCCTGTCTGGGAGCAGACTCAGCCCAAAGATTCAACTTTAACTTTGGGGAGGAAAATGGGTGGCCCAGCGAACTGGAAGCCAGGCCCAGAGACGGGAGGTCTCTAGTTAAAATCTGGCCTCCAATGCTTCCCAGCTATGGGGCCCTGGACGGATCCCTTGAACCCCTTAGCCTAGCCTTTACTACTCTACCTTCGGACAATAGACATTTAAATGGATAACTAAAAACAAACAAACAAACAAACAAAAAAACCCCAAGGAACTTTGAAGAGACTAAAGGCTGTATTCTAAGGCATTTCAGACTCCAATGGTTTATAAAAAAATCTCTGTATTCTATTGCATTGTTTTGTTTAAGGTTTAACTTTGTGATTTTAAGTTCATATATTACTGGATTGAATATTCTGTGAACTGAAGGTTGATTGAATTTATTTTGAATGTACTGAGTTTTGAAATTCTGTTGTTTTTCCCCTATAACTGTGTTGAAAAAATATTATTGTGAATAAGCCCATATATGAAAAAACAGCTTTTTTTTATTTTGCTGAGGATAGATGGACTTCAGAACTGGTTATAATTGTATTAACAACCTTTGAAAATTTTAATGTGCTAAATACCTCAAATGATTTGATTTTAAGGGTTTTTTAAATATGATTTTGAAATTTTTTTAACAGTCTGGTTATTTTTGCCTGCCCCTACCACGAGGTAAGGCCCATTCTAGTAGCTGAAGTGAAATGTATTTTATAACCCCCAACCTTCCCACATGTGAATGGAAGTTGGGCAGTTAATTTCAGGGCATTTGTACCCTTGGGAAAAGCCTCCAAGAACAAGGAGCACCCCTTTATTTATGCTCTTCAGCTCACTATTTTACTTCTACCAGGATGATATATAGATTTCTTGATTATGTTTTCATGATCCTTTGGAAAAAAATTAATTTTTTGCAAACGATCAAAGGGGGGAATGTAAAAAATAGACTCGAATACAGGACTACAATCCCCATGAGCCTTTGCTCCACTTCCCGAGAATGCCTTGTAATCTCACCTGGGCCGAGATCGAGAAGGTATTTAAGTAGAGTCAAAGGCTTTTGAGGGGCTCTTGGCCCTTTTGGACTTCCGTTTGGAGCAGAGGCGTCTCTTCCATGATGTGAGGTTATTGTGTCTAGGCCTCTGGCCTAGGCACATGTTTCTTACTTGTATATTCTTAATCTTTAACCTTTAATAAACCTCTAAAAAATATAGTACTCCTTGCAGAGAGAAACTAATTTCTACCTGCCTCAGTCTCCCCATCTCCCCTAAATTTTAATCTTTACATATGTTAATAAAAGGCATTGACTGACAAACCAAGGATTATGTATTTGATCTTGGAGGTAATAAAATGCTGCTGGAGTTTTTTGAATAGTTTACATAGTTAATCCTATGTTTAATGAAAATCACTTTGGTAGCTAAATGGAGAATGGATTGGAGTGGAGAGAAATTTGAGGAAGGCAGGTTCACCAGCAGGCCATTATAATAGTCCAAGGATGAGATGATGAGACCCTACACCAGAGGGGCACAATGACAAAGGGTAGAAGGAAGCATATTCAAGAAATATTACAATGGTGAAATTGCCAGGCATTGGCAACAGATTGGATATGAGAGATAGTGAAGAACAGAGGATGGCAAATACATTGCAAACCTGGGGGACAAAGAGGATAGTAGTGCACTCTGTAGTAATTGGAAAATCTGGAAGGGGGCTAGAGGAAGGGTTCCTCCTCATTGGGAGGAAAGATAATGAGTTCAATTTTGAACATGGTTAGTTTTTTTATTTAAAATTTTTTAACTTTTTTTAAATTTTGAGTTCCAAATTTTCTCCTTTTCTCCCTTCTTCATGTCTCTTATACTTCCACCCCAAGAGGGAAAGCAATGTAAAATAGATTTTACATGTGAAATTATGTATATCATTTCCCCATATTGGTCTTTATGTGGAAGAGATCTCAAACAAAAAAAAGGAGAAAGAAAGTAAAAGCATGGTTTGGTCTGCATTCAGACTTGCAACAGAACTCTTAACTGGCTCTGCAAAACTGTAATAAAGGGATTTCAGAGGATTGAAGGGGTACTGAGGATATGTAAGGTTTTCTAACAGGGAATGGAGGAGTTGAAGGGATAGAGGGAATATGGCTGCTGGTGAGGTAAAAGGAGAGAGATGCCTCCTGCATCTTTGAAGGCTATCTTTGAAAAATGGCATTCCCAGAAATGGGCCAACTATGATAGCTTGAGGGGAGGTATTCTGTGTTGATTGATGTTGAAGATACCCCAGAGAAGATAAGCATGAACCCCCCTGAGGAATAAGCCTTCCCCCAGACCAAGGTCGCTCAGTAAAGATCCAATAAGGACCGTTTATGGTCCAATGGCTGTCCTTAGGTTCAGCTGCCTCTATGTTCCCCTGAAATGAGAGTTCTCTTATCTGACTGCAGGTTATTTAACTCAAGATGAATTTAATAACAAGTTTGGATTGGGGAGGTATCAGGGAAGAGAGAATCGGGATTTTCCTAGATTGGGTGTGAGTCTCTCAATTTTTAAGCTGAGGCCAGACCTCACAGGCTGGTGGAGGGTTTCTTTTATTCCTGTCTATGATTATCTGTGTTAGTTTTCTTAAGTTCAAAGTCTTTAGCAGTAGACAGCAAGAGGAAGAAAAAGTTCTGACCTTCAGAGCTGGTTGGGCCTGTCTCTTTGAGCTGACACCCCTAAAGACTGGCCTTATAGTTCAAACTGCTCCCCTTAAATCCTTCTGTTCAATGACAAGATCACAGGAATCCAGGTAGAGCACACAGATGGGAAATATCCAGGAATAGAGGCACTTCTACCCCGAGACTTGGAGAGAGCACTCCTTCCAGTCCGAGGATCAGGAAAGAGAGTCTTCAAGACCAAATGTCACTCTTCAACTCACCTTTCCCCCTCACCAACTGTCATTGCTGTCCATCAATTTCTCTAACCTTCCAACTGCTGTTTGCTCCAACTCACTGACAGAAAGTCCAGAGTTTGATTCCGTTTTCCTTTCCACAGACTCCATCAGTTCTTTCTGTGGAGGCTGATGCATTTTCATCATGAATAACTGGGATTGTCTTAAATCACTGTATTGCTGAGAATAACTAGGCCATTCACAGTTGTTCATCAAAAAATATTGCTGATACTATTTACTATATTCTTCAGATTCTGTTCACTTTGTATCAGTTCACATAAATCTTTCCAGGTTTTTCTGAAATCATCCTGCTTGTCATTTCTTATAGCATGATAGTTTTCCATTACAATCATATGTCACAACTTGTTCAGCCATTCCCCAATTGATGGACAACCCTTCAATTTCCAAACCTTTGCTTCCACAAAATAGCTGTAGTAAATATTGGTATGCAAATAGGTCCTTTTCCCTTTTTTTTTTATCTCTAGTAGACTGAGTAAAGATATTGCTTGATCAAAGTATAGGCACAATTTTAGAGCCTTTTGGACATAATTTGGAAATGGTTCAATTAAAATGACTTAAGGACATCCAGTTCAAGATGCCAGATAGGCCAATGGAGATGGGAGACTAGAGAGGTCAGTGGGGAGATTACGGAAGATCTGAGAATCATCAGTATAGCAATGATAATTAAGTCAATGGGAACTGATGAGATCATTAAGTGAAATAGTATAGAAGAAGAAAAGAAGAGGGTCCAGGTTAGAGCCCTATGGGACATCTACTAAAAGGGATGACTTGGATGAGGATCCAGCAAAGAAGACTGAGAAGGAGCAGTTTAAGAGGAAGGAGGAGAACTGGGAGAAAGTAGTGTCCTGAAAAACTGGAGAAGAGTATCAAGAAGAGAACAAGTAACAACATCAAAAGCTACAGGGAAGTTGAGAAGGATAAAGACTGAGAAAAAAAGACATTGGATTTGGCAATTAAGAAATCATTGATAACTGGAGAGAAAGTTTTGCTGGAATAATGAGGTCAGAAGCTAGATTGTAAAAAGTTGTAAAGAGAGTGAGAGGAGAAGAAGAGAAGGCCCCTCTTGTAGACAGCGTTCTCAAAAAGTTTTACCAGAAATATCAGAAAAAATATGGGATGATAATTAGCATGGCTGCGAGGATCAAGTGAGTATTTTTTGAGGATGAAGGAGACATGAGCATAATATCACTTGTTTGGGGCACATTTTTTTAAATGTTGTTCATTTATTTCAGTCCTGTAGGACTCTTAGTGATCTCACCTGGAGTTTTCTTGGCAAAGATACTGGAATGGTTTACTATTTTTTCCTCTGGCTAATTTACAGATGAGGAAACTGAAGCAAGTAGTGTTAAATATCTTGCCCTGGGACTCACAGCTAGTCTGAGGTTGGATTTGAACTCAGATCCCCCTGACTTCATGTCTGGGGCTCTATCTACTGTACAACCCAGCTGCCAGTTCAGAGCATATATTATTCCCTAGTTCATGCCTTCTCATTCTGTGCACTTCCTCTCTGTTGTTTTTTCATAAATTCTATATAGAGAATCTTTTCACTGTATACTGGAATCTCTCTGTTTTTAAAATATATTATAGCTATAAATAAGTGCAGCTTTGGGACTCTCTCTTATCCTTTATTTCTATTGCATGGTCAATTTCATTAGTGGCTTTTTTTGTTTTGTCCTTTCCTGCATCGAGATTATTTTTCTTAATAAAGAAAACAGAAGAAAAAGAGGAGTTGAGTAGTTTTGCTTGTTTCCTTCATTTAATTTCATCATTTTATCTATTCTTTCTTTGATCTTCCTCTGACTCCCAACAAAACTGGTACAAAAGTGCAGATTTTAGTTCACTTTACTTGAAAAAACTACATAAAAAAGAAAGAACTACTCAGACTTTCCATACAGTTACTTTTCCTCAATACCTAATAATTACAAATGTAGTTGGAATGAAAACATGGAAAGACTGATGACACTGGGAGGCAAGTCAAGCACCTGTGCCTCTGTGGGTGCTAATTTCAGATTTACAGACTGATTCATTATCATATATTTTAGAAAATGATCTAACCTTCTGCAGAGGTCCTATATCAAGTTGCTGATGATTCAGTTTTTGAAGTTGAGAATATCCTATCTTAGATAACATGTATTAGAAGTTAAAAAAATGTTTTGGTTATTCATGACCTATAATGTACTTAGTAGTGGAACAAATTATTAACCAAAGGGAAAACTCTTATAAGTAAACCATACCTACTTTACCAATAGATTACTGTTACTAAACATCCAAAATAGCATACATAAAAGTATGGAAGTATGGGTAATAATTTTCTGTGGTTTAAGGATTATAGATGTCAGTGTTGTAAACAAATGATGATGATGGTAATTCATAATTTAGTTCTAGTAGGCAAGCAATGTAAGACTCACAATAGATGAAGAAATTGAAAGTGAAACAGGTTATATAATTTACCCATAATCATATGGCTAGATGATGGCAGAACAAAGACTCCAATATAGGTCTTCTCATTCTAAGTCCAATGTCCTTCCTGCTCTATCACACAATTGAGAAATGATAGCTATTAACCACTTCTATTGGACAGTTTGTATTTTATGACAGAGAAGACAACTTGATTGTATTCTATTTTCTAGATATAAGACTGGTTTTGTTTTAATATCTATGCAGGTAGTCTAAGACATACAAATGCTCTACTTATCAGTAACCCCTACATAAAAATAATTATCATAAGCCTCATTCCTCTTTCCTCTCCCAATGATGGAAATATCATGTTTGCTGTCACTACTACAAGTGTGGAGATTCTGGAAAATTTTTTTAGTTTTGAAAAAAAAATAGTTTTGAAAGAGAAAACGATCTGTGAAAGCAGGAAATTTTGAGGACCTTTCCCATAGGCAGCTTTGTCCAACTTACATTAATGTCCCTTCTATCACTCTTCTCAAAAAGAGATATAAAAGAGAATGAGAAAGAAAAAAATAAAGAGGAGAGAATTGTCATTCACTGACACATTAGTTTAAAGTAATTCAATTAAAAGGAATAACTTTCCTAAAAACCTAGATAATATCACCTGCATTATAAACCTTAAAGCACTGTGAAAATGTGTTATTATTGTAAAAATAATAATACATTTATGAATATATAGCCCTACAATTTACAAAACACTTTGTAAATATTAGCTTATTTCATTTTCTCAGCTATCCTATGAAATATGCCATTTTTTCTGATAAGAAAATGAAGGTTCAAAGAGGTCAACATTATTACAGGGAAGAATTTAAGTGTGGAGCATGGATCACTTTCATACAGTGAACCTTTCTGAGATGCTAAACTATAATAAAAATCATTTTGATGAAAATCAATATGGTGACATGTCCTGAGGGCTTATTGAGATGTTTACCCCTATACCATATAGTTCCTCCATAGGGCTTTTTGAGTTCTTGTATCTGTTTTATAGTTCTTCTGTCTTATCTCTCTATCATCAGTCACTTCTTGCTGCTATCATCAATCAGTGTGTTTGCCTCTAGCTGTCTTCATTACCAATTCTAAATAACTACTTCTAATCAGTTGTAGAGTAAGGAAAACCTTGTTATCTATCACTGTATCTAAAAAAAAAAATAGGCAATGAACTCCAAGTACTTTTTTCTATAAACAGATTTATTGATCTTTAGTGTTTGGACCTAATATAGGCATTTTGGCTCTCTAGTGGCCTTGTTGGCCATTCTTGGTTATGGATAAGATAGGTCATCAGAAGTAATGATTAATAAGCCATTCCCCAATTGATAAATGGGCAAGGAACATGAATAGGCAATTTTCAGATAAAGACATCAAAACCATTAATAAGCACATGAAAAAGTGTTCTAAATCTCTTATAATCAGAGAGATGTAAATCAAAACAACTCTGAGGTATCACCTCACACCTAGCAGATTGGCTAACATAACAGCAAAGGAAAATAATGAATGCTGGAGGGGATGCGGCAAAGTTGGGGCATTAATGCTTTGCTGGTGGAGTTGTGAATTGATCCAACCATTCTGGATGGCAATTTGGAACTATGCCCAAAGGGTAATAAAAGACTGTCTGTCCTTTGATCCAGCCAAAGCACTGCTCGGTTTGTACCCCAAAGAGATCATAAGGAAAAAAACTTGTACAAAAATATTCATAGCTGCGCTCTTTTTGGTGGCAAAAAATTGGAAAATGAGGGGATGCCCTTCAATTGGGGAATGGCTGAACAAATTGTGGTATATGTTGGTGATGGAATACTATTGTGCTCAAAGGAATAATAAGCTGGAAGAATTCCATGTGAACTGGAACGACCTCCAGGAACTGATGCAGAGTGAGAGGAGCAGAACCAGGAGAACATTGTACACAGAGACTGATACACTGTGGTACAATTGAATGTAATGGACTTCTCCATTAGTGGCAATGCAATGATCAAGAACTATTTGGAGGGACTTGTGAGAAAGAACACTATCCAAATTCAGAGGAAAAACTTTGGGAGTTTTGGGGAGAAACACAGAAGAAAAACAACTGCTTGAATACATGGGTCGATGGGGATAGGATTGGGGATGTAGACAAAATGATTACCCTAGTGCAAATATTAATACTATGGAAATAGGTCTTGATCAGTGACTCATGTAAAAGCCAGTGGAATTGTGTGTCAGCTCCAAGAGGGGGTGGGGGGGGGAAGGGGAGGGAAAGAGCATGCATCTTGTAACCATGGAAAAATATTCTAAAATCAACTAATTAAATACATTTTTCAATAAAAATAAAAAGAATAAAAATACAAAAAGGTAATCCCCCCCCCAAAAAAAAAGAAGTAATGATTAATAACATTTTGAGGGCAATTAGGTAGTACAGTGGATAAAACCAGGCCTGGAGTGGGGAAAACCCCGGGTTCAGATCTGGCCTCAGATGAGTCCTAGCTGTAGGACCCTGGGCAAATCACCTCAGTTGCCTAGCCCAACTGCTCTTTTGCCTTAAAATAGATACTTTATGTTTATTCTAAGACAGAAAATGAGGGGTTTTAAAAAACATTATGTAGTCAAACAAGTTAGGGCTCATTAAGAATAAGCAGTCTTTTGGGTGGCTGACATCAGTTAGGCACTATATTGTATGGTAAGATCCTTATAACTATCCATTATTCTAAAAGATGCACATTGATTTTTGGTCTAGAAGATTTTTGTTTCTCTTATCCAGATTGCCATCTCAGTGGGAAACTTAGGATGTGTGATGGGTAAAGAAAGTCAAATTTACATACCAGCTTTGTGATCATGAGATAATTCACTTAACTTGGGAAAGGCAAGCCACTCTCTAAGACTATTAAGTTACACTTCAGGTGCTGATATTCATAGATGGAAAGAAACAAAAACTTTGCATGACTTCGGAGTCTGAGTTCTGTCTTTTCTGGTGAATTAGACAGGCTGGGCAAACGACAGCTTCATCCTGGAAATACGGCATAATAGAAGGAATGTCACAATAAAAATCAGAACATCTACCCCTGCCCATGGACTAGAGATACAGTCCTGGACAAATAACTTTATCTTTCTCATATGCAGCTTCTTTATGTGTTCAAGTAGAAATAATAAATATATGCTCTGCCTACTTCATATGGTTATTATAAAGATCAAGTGAGACAATGTATAAGAAAGTACACTGAAAACTTGGAAAATACGACTAAAATATGATTATAATTCTAAAGTGCTTTTCAATCCATAAAGTTATTATGTTATTATCTACTATTATGTCTTTCTGCTTATTCATTTCTTTGGTAGGCTTATTTTCTTCTCTTCGGGTCATCATTACAGAAAACATGTTTCTCTATTGTTTTTCTTCCAAATCTGGGGCCACTCATCATTTTTTTTAATGATCTGTCTTTTGTAGATGTGGCAGAGCAATATTTCCAAATGAGTATGACTATCCTTAAGGAAGCCAGAGGAATAACCAATGACAAATTTTTTGCAATTCAAGATGAATTTTGCCATTTTCTTCGCAGTACTGGTAACCAGAAGGTAAGAGGTCTTACAAATTCCCCTCCAAAGACTTTAAATCCTGATATTTACAGTGAGAAATAACTTGATTCAAAGGACTATCTCAAAATGCTTAGAAGTATTCATAAGAACACCAATCTGAAACTATGTTTTTGATGGGTAAACTAATAATAGTATCTCCTGTCTTTTGTAGCTCAAGTTATAGCCATAGTTGGTATGTGCCAATTATTTTCCATACATTATTGACTAGTGAAGTAAAACTTCTGCCTCCAAACTAATTCCAAAATGAAATATAAATTAATTTTAGGTAGTCTCCTCTTTTGAATTATCTGTGCCACTAGTCTTCTTCATCACATAAAGAGTTGAAAGTCCTGCCACGGTGGTCAGGTTTAGGAGTCCACACTGTTTCGTTATCAAGGTACATTATATGCCATTTTGACCAATCTTTAAAATGGAACTTCTGATTGCCAGTGGCTCTTCTATGGGATGCTAGCAGACTGATAATTTATCCTTTTTAATAGTTTGAGAACTAAAATTTTGCTACATATACTAAAGAATATTAAAGATAATCCTATAGATAAATCTTTTGAAATATTTTATCTCACACATTTCAGAATTATTTTGTATGTAAAAAATGTTTAAAATATTTCATTTGTATGTAAAACTATAAAGGATAATTTTAGTGTTTTGACTTGAAATCTGTTTAAATTAATTTGGTCACCAGGGAAAATCCCAAAATAATAAAATACCCAAGTCAGCTGGAAATTATGGTTATTTAATTAATATAGAGAGAAGGAATAAAGGGGGAGAGAGAGAGAGAGAGAGAGAGAGAGAGAGAGAGAGAGAGAGAGAGAGAGAGGGAGAGAGGGAGAGGGAGAGAGAGAGAGAGAGAGAGAGAGAGAGAGAGAGAGAGAGAGAGAGAGAGAGAGAGAGAGAGAGAGAGAGAGAGAGAGAGAGAGAGAGAGAGAGAGAGAGAGAGAGAGTTTAAACTGCTCCGGCTCAGGCTGAGCCAGGAAGTAGTTAAAGGCCTTGGCCAAAGTGGCCTTCCTGAGCCCACGGGAATGGGAGTCAGTCTTTTATTATCACTCACCAGACCATATGCTGTCTGAGGGAGATCCTCCAGGCTGAGTTTCAGTCCTCAACTGAATTCAAAGTTGAATTCCAAAATGAAAATGCCTCAACTGACCTTTCTAGCCTCCTTTTAAAGAAATTTTCTCTTATGTCACCTCCCCTAAATTTTCACGTCTACCAATCACAGTAGATGCTTTTCTCCAGGACTGCCCATTCTTTAGTTCTCACCTTCTCTAGTTAGATTATATCTTCTGAGGTACTTTACACTTCTTTGTTAAGCTTACCTTTTTTGAGTTACTTGACCTTTTTGTGATTAATTTAACCTTTATAAGTACTTAACATCTTTTTGTATTAAATCTAAAAATAGACTTAGCTTAAAGTTCTAGCTTCACTATAAGGTATGAGTTAAATGCCTTCATTGTTCAATCAGGAGTTTACAACTTTATCTTCCCCTAAAGTATATCTAATTAGGGTGGAGTAATTTTAAAATTCACAATACTCTTATAAAACTGAATTTTTAATTTTATTTTGCCATTCTCCTGCTCTTTGACTGGCACTCTGCTGATTATAGGATAAAACCAGTTCCCTTAGCTTTACCTTCAAGGCCTTCTACAATCTATCCCCAACTTACTTTTCCAGATTTTCCACCCACAACTTCTACACATGAGCCCTTTCTTTCACTCAAACTGCTTTAGTCAATGGTCTTTCCCATCTAGAATTTCTTGCCCACTTTCATCTGTCTAGATTTTTAAAGACCCAGTTCAATCTCATCTTTTTTGTGAAAAGCTTGATCATTCCAGAAAATTTTTCCTTCCTCTAAAGCCATGTACTAGTGACAAATTTAACTGAGTATTAAAAGGTGGGAAGGATGAGTGAGAAAAGACCCTAAAAACTTAGAAGAAGTATGTAGGAGTAGGGGACTTTCATGCCATGCCCTGTTCTGGGGTATTACAAGCCAGAGAAATAGGTTTACCTAAAGAGAGGCTGTGAGGGTTGGCATAAAGCATCCCCTAACTTACTATTTTTTAACTAATTATTCCAGCTAACTACGTACTAAACTCATGTTTTTTTTCTCATTTGAAGAAAGAGTGAAAGTGCTGTTAGCTCTTTCTATACCAACAAACCCCACCCTAATTATGATTCTAGTTTCCTCCAAACTCCTGAACTGTTTGTTGGCTGTGAAATTCAGTGGCAACTAATCATGACTTAAGATATACGGTTATTCTCTTGTGAATTACTAAAAATATTTTAGTCATTTAACTTTTCCTTTTTTATCTACCCAATGTGATCATAAGCCCTTTAAGCATATGCTATTTTATGCTTCTTTGTATTCATGACTAAATGCAAGGCCCTAATCAAGTCATTCTTCTCTAAGCACCTTGCATCACTTAGGCAATTCTTAACAGTTTTAACTAATTTCCTTTTTTTTTTTAGCATGTATGATTCAGAAGCTAGGTATGGCAGCTATTTGAAAATATGACTCCTATATTCTCTTCCTTTCATTGGCCATATAGAGCCAGTTAGTCATTTCTTTTGGAAACACTGGAAGACTCCACTCATCCCTGAAATTCCATTCATTTCCAACAAATGTGTGATACAGTATCAGGCAAGCAGAATTGCTGATAAATCTAAGAACAAATTAAAAACAAACAAACCTAATTTCTTTATCTTAAAGGGTTAAGAAATCTTCCTTATCAACACTCTCCTTTTTGTTTCATAGAAATTTATGATACTGGTAGAGTATTAAATGATTTCTTTTATTATTTTGTATATATTAGCAGGCCTTTGAAACTCTGAAGTATGGCCCCCTTAAGTAGTGTCTATGTTTTACACGCACACATGCACACACACATAGCACAGTGTTCCATGGTGGATAGAGAACCAAGTCAGGAAGGCCAGATTTCAAGTCTCATCTTTGGAAAAGTCCTGTCATTTCTCAGTGCCCACAGTCAGCTGTTTCAAATATTAAGGTACAGCAGAAGGGTTAATCTCCCTTGGAAGAGGAAATTCCTTGTCTGAAGCTTTAAACAAATATAATCATACATACAGTCCAAGAAAAAAAGTCTACCTATATTTCTGGACCCATGTAATTTATCTGAAATCTGTGTATGTGTGTGTTGTGATAGAGACTTGGCACTAAAGAAGAAGTGCCAGACTGAAGAGTATATGAAATTGATCAGCCTCTATCACTGTGTGTGTGTGTGTGTGTGTGTGTGTGTGTGTGTGTGTTTGAGAGAGAGAGAGAAAATGGAAAATGTATACTTATATATAAGGCTAGACTTGTAGTTTCATTGGAAAAGATAGTTCCCTCTACCAATGTAGATGCTCTACAATTTAGAGTCTTAGAGAGTAGCTTGAAGCATTGAGAAGTTAATTTCAAAGCTAGTATATGTCAGAGATGGGGCTTTAATCTCAAACCTTTCTGACTCTGCGATTAGGTCTCCATATGGTCTCTCATTTATACTAAATGTAACTATATACACAGGAGTATATGTGCCCACCTATATGTGTAACATGAAAATGTCATATTTGGATAAATATTCCATAGGCAATTTATATAATTTACAGCTAATCTTAAATCTAACAGATTTTAAATAGAGTTTCAGTATTTCATGTAGAGATCCAAATGTTTTAGACAGAATTTTTTTCCCCAGCATTTTTGTGTGAACGACAAGATTAGCTGGGGGATATGATTTCATTTTTTTCCTACAAACCCTATTTTTTTTTAATCCATAGCTAGGATTTAAATATTCTAATAAATTAGACCAAACAAAATGTCATGTCAGGTTTAGGTGTTTATTTTCAACATCTGAAAGTATTTGTGATGAAAAACTCTGGAATATATCCTAGATTTTAGGAAAGCATCTACAGTAGAAAGATAGCTTGGGTTTGGTTTGATTTTTTTCCCCCTAGGTGAGTGGAAGAAGATCCTTCAACTAAAAATGTTAAATTATTTCACTGCTTAACAAAAATAAACAAATGAGATACGAAAATGGGCTTTCCTTCTTGTTGTGCAGCTTCATTCTGTTTTCAAGTTATGCCATCTGAAAGGCCTACGTCACATACTCACTTTTTTTTTTTAAGTAGCTGTATGTTCCTGTTGCTTTAACTGAAGATTATAAGGCACTTGTACAAAACTTCCTTCTTCCAAAGAGTGAAAATAAGCCTCAATTACATAATATTAACAGTCAGTGCTCCTCATCAGCTCCTGAACGTTTCCAACCAAATACCTTTTTTATTCTTTTTTATAGAGAGCAACTCAGATACTAAAGGAATCACTAGGTGCCAAAGTAGCAACATTTGGGAATATCAGCCCCGAAGTAGCAGGGACTTACTGTCTCCTTGGAGAAGCAGACCTGGCACAAGGAGACCAGAACATGGCATACAGGAAATTTAAGAAGGTAAACCTAATAATAAGTCAAGACTAATGCCTACACCCTCCTTCCTCAACATTTGGGTGGAGCTTAGGCCAGTGGAAAGCTTAGCTGGGTAAGCTGAAACTGCCTTTGATCTGAAGAAACATAAACATGATATCTACTTCTCAGGTGAAGAAATGGTATTCTTCTGCAAATTTCATTTTTAACTGAATCTTATTCTCAGAAAACTTTCTAATCAGTTATGAAAAAATATAAACCATGGAGCCCAAGAAGGAAATGCTTCCTAATTCTTAACAAGAGTGAAAGAGCTAACTAGCACTGGGGGGAAATGTTGAAGGGGTGGACATAGGGGGAACATTGGGAGGGAGCCATTGTGCAGTTTGATATATAGTTCTACCTCTCCTGCTGCCCAAAAGAGAGCAGGAGACTGTCCCTGTCTCTTAGCGTCAAAGGCACAGCCTGTTCTGCCTAATCTCAGAAGCAAGTCTCTGCTGTCTACCACATGGGTGCCTCTATCTTAGATGCACCTAGGTCTGAGCACATGCAAAAGCTGGGTTACAATTATAAGGAATTACAGGCTGTATAGGAATACAAGAAAGAATATATTAAAAATTGAAGCTGATATAAAATTAAAATAGTTCAAAAATAATTTAAATGAAATGTGACACCCCCATGACCCATGTTAGCAAACTTATGGCACATATATAGGGGGACACTCCTCCCCCCTCCCAATGCACATAAAAGGACATTTCTCACTTCCCCTACCTCTCTGTCCAGCAGCCCAATGGGAGTGCTTTCTTTCTCCCCTGTCTGGGGTAAGGCTGGGGGCTTACAGTATGAGGCTGAATGTCTGGGCACTCAGTCTCTAAAAGGTTCACCATCAATGCCCTTAGACCTAAACACAATATTACAGCGTTTGTAGTGAGGTTGGCTGGTTGGTCATCTTATGATTTCTAGAGACTGTTGCTAACTTTCAAGGAGAGAACTATTGTAACCCACAAATCTAGGAGTACAAGGAAAGTGAAGGGCTACAGTTCTCTGCTCACAAGCCACTGGCCCTTAGCCATTGTTTCCTGTTTCTGAGGGTACCAGTTTTCTATCACCTAACCTCTGCCTTGCAAATAAATCTGGCATCATGTATCAGGAGTAAAGTAACAGAGGGTCAATGGAGTAAGTAACAGCTATCCTTATGTCAGAAAGGACTCAGGGATAAATATATTGCTTAATTTTAGAGACTTCATAGTCTCTCATATATCATAATCTCTTATCATAGATAAGACCTTAGAGGCTTGTGGTCTGATACCCACACACATACTTTTTTAGATGAGGAAATTGGAGGCCAGGTGAAGTTAAATGACTTACCCAAAATCATACAACATCAACAATGGGATTTGAATTTCCACTGTACCATCTTTGCTGCCTCCATGTGAGATCTAGTCTTAAAGGACAGAAAGAAGCCAAGAGGAAGTTTCATATAGATTCACATTCATTACTGGTTTCTAGGAGCTAAAGATCAATTTGGTTGTAAATAATTCCTGGATTTAATAAGTTCTGGCATAAATGAAAGTTAGCAACTCTTTATTTCTTCAGTTTAAAATTCTATTAATTATAAATTTCAGATACAATGGCCTCAACATTGGGAAAGTAAGAAAATATAGGTTAATAGTTCACCAGAATTAAAGAGATACTGAAATTTGTCTTGTGTGTATGTACATATGCACGCACAAACACACAATATACATATGCATATATATGTATGTATGTATGTGTGTATGTATATATGTAATCATTCTACTTAATCTAAGGCCAGTGGCTGGTTCATCAGTGAACCCAGAGGATAAGTGATTACTGAAAGCAGGCTCTGTTACATCTGCTGCTAAATGGGAACTTTTTCAAATGCCACATTTAGCATTTGGGTTGTGTAAAGCCGGCAGCTCTTAAAGTTACCAGCTAAGCGTGTATTTTCTGCTATTTGTATCACAATAGCAGCTGCAGTTCCTAAGTTTCCAGCTTAGTAGCCTGGAATCCACTTAATTGTAGCTTTTCCAGATGTATCCTTATGCTGAATGGTCCAAAGCATGGTTATTAAGGGTATGAAAAACAGACCAAGGAAGCAAAGCAGAAGGTGGGATTAAATTACTAAATAGTATACTGGATCATTTATCTGCCTGTAATGAAAATACAGGGATTCTGTTGGCCTCCAAAGAGAATTTCAATACTCAAAGTCAAAACATTTTTCCATCATAAAACCCAGTTAAAAAGAGAATAACTGCCAACATTTCGAGGTAGGTGACAATATTCAAAAAGAATTCATGAGCAGTCTTAAATTGGCCACTAAAAATGTGTTAAACACAGAGACTTCTGTTTATAATGTAAACTGATGTAGTAAAGCAACATTAATTGTGAATTAACATTAATTGTGAAATTTTTATTGTTGTTCAGTCGTGTCCAACTCTTCATGACTCCACTATCTCCCAAAGCCTTCTGTGAAATTAATTGTTCTTCATTCTCCATTGTTCTAAGTTTAGTAGGATTTAGCTCACTGTCTGATTAAAGCAAGCCCAAATAGTGAAAAATTCGCCAAAGAATAAGATTATTATTTTAGTCTCCTTTAGTAAACCCAAAGCCTACTTTGCTGCAGTCCTATAAAACAAAGCAGGGATAAATTATTTATTTATATAGTAAGCTCTTATGTGAGCACACGTTCCATGTCTAAAAGCCAGAATTTGTATCTCTCAACCCATTTTATTAGTAGTGCTGCCACATTTTAGATATTTCTGTCTTAGCATATTTCTTCAAGTCTTATACACTCATGTGAGTAAAACTTACCCAAAGTTGCTAATAGTCTAAATCTATCTAATGTTAAACTCTTCAAATACATAGAAAAAGAAACTGAATTGTCAAACCCTGATGATCCAAGAGTTCTGGGTTGTCCTTTTTTCACTCATTGGCACAGAAAAATAGAATCTCTATGTATCTATAGCAAGGAATAAATGATACCTTTGACCCAAATATAACCTATGACCAAATACTTAACCCAAATTTTACAATAAGGTACTGTAAATACCTCATAAAAGAAAAAGGGAAAAAATTCCTACTTCTTCTCTGGTAAAAAGAATTTTATACAGCTTTTTCAGATCACAGGGACACTACACCCCTAATCCCAGAGATGTGGAAGGGTTACCTACCTGTATTCCCTTCACCAACGTGAAAAACTGAAAACCATTTTTCTATAAGTTCCTTCTCCACAACTAAACATCATCCTCTATGATCTCCTCCTTTACTTCAGTCTCTTTTGAAGAGGTAACTCTTCTCACTAAGGCTAGCCTCTTTACATGTAGCCTTGATTCATTTGCTTCCTTTCTTCTCCAGCAGATTGCTCCACTATTATCCCTTTTCTTCTAATCCTCAGTCTTTCCCTGCTGTCTACAAAAACACACAAGTCTCTCCTATCTTTAAAGACCCTACCATCATTTTTCTATCTATCATCCTTTCTCTTCTTATTCTCCTATAAATCCAACTATACCACCAAATTGAAAATATTCTTTCCCAACTTACCAACTGTCTCTCTTTTTTTCAACCCTTTGTCTTAAAATCAAAACTAAGTATTGGTTCTGAAGTAGTAGAGTGGTACGGTCTAGGCAATTGTTACTAAGTGACTTGCCCACAGTCACACAGCTAGGAAGTATCTTAGGTCAGATTTGAACCCAGAACCTCCCATCACCATGTCTAGCTCTCTATCCCCTGAGCCATCTAGTTCCCCCTCCAGTTGTCTCTTAATTGCCAAATCTAATCATCTTTTCTCAGGCCTCATCTTTCTTTACTTCTCTGCAGCATTGGATACTGTTGACCATTTCTTCCTCCTGGATACTTTCTCTTCCCTATATTTTCATAACACTGCTTTTTCCTAGTTCTCTTCTTTGTCTCCCTTCTCAGACTCCTTTATTGGATGATCATTTTTATGCAGAAGATTCTCTGTATCCATCCTTAGTCTTCTAAAATCTGAGTCAGCATCACAAACTGCCTCCTACACATTTGGAACTGGAAGCCCCAAGGGCAGCTCAAACTCAACACATGCAAAACAAGAGTTGCCCTTCTCCAGACATCCCTGGTACCACCATCCTTTTAAATCATCCGGGCGAACAAACTCCGTGCCCTCTGTCCTTAGCTCTTTATTCTCTTCCTTCACATATTATCTCCCACATGTTACCTCCCCTCTACTCGTGTAACTACCACCCTAGTAGAGGCCCTTATCGCCCCTGTTAGGGTAGGCTCCTAACTGATCTTACTGCCTGTGTTTCTACCTCAGTCCATCCTCCACAGTCACCAAAGTAATTTTCCTTAAAGATCTGATCGTGTCATTTACCATCACCCCCATAACACACATTCAATAAATTCCAGTGGCTCCCTATTACTTCTACAATTAAATATAAAACGCTCATTTAAAGTCTTCACAACCTGGCTTCATCAGGGCTTTCCAGCCTTATTACATATGACCATCCTCCATACATTCTAGAGTCTTGCTATGCTGGTCTACTTGTTTTTACGTAAAGCACTCCATTTTCTGTCTCTGCTACTGTCCCATGCCTGGAATCCTCTCCCCCATTGCTGCTCTTTTGAATTCTTGGTTTCCTTTAGAGACTTGGTAAAAGTACCTTTTTTGGGAAGGCCCAATATTATAGTTCTGTTGTCTTCTCAGATTAATCTGATTGCCCAAATTAAAGACCCATTGTTATAATTTTTTAAAAAGTTCCTTTTTTCTAGCTGAGACTTATTTTGGACACCCTCCCAACTTCTAGTGATTACCTTCCCTCCCCACTACCAATAATCTTGTTTTGAATGTGTTTTGTATATACCTATCTAAGTATGCGTTGTCTGTCCCATTAGAATATAAGCTCCTTAAGGGTAGGGACAATTTCACTCTTGTCTTTGTGTCCTCAGCACATACCACATGTTAGTCTTAATACTTGTTGACTAATTTTTAAATGCTTGATTTTTATGGCATAGAATATAAACATAAGTGACTTGACACATTTATTTCACAGCAGATAAATAAAAAAAAAACCTTAGAAACATTTTTATTCCATCTGGATTCTTTTCATTCCAATTCTATGTTGACTTCAGACCAAAGTGAGAAATTCACTTGTGTTACTGAATTCAAAGAAGGGTTGCCATTTAAATTCTTGGTAAGAAGGATTTGGAGAACAGAGAATACAAGCTATTAGAATTGTTAGAGCATCCAAACATCAAGATTTTTGGTGGCCTGTTCATGTTGTCTGTGTTTTTAAAGTAAAATGGAAATATTTATTAGAACACAGGAGAAATGAAATTTTGGCACTACAACATTTTATAATTCACTTTGCATTTCTTGCCTAACATCACTATAGGCATTTAAAACATTCCCAAGTCAGAACACTGATGAAATGTTTGGTGTGAAAAGCAACTACTGTCTACATTTATTCATTCTTTCATTCAGCAGCCATTTATTAAGGTGCCTACTGTGCCCCAGTTATGAGGCTAAGCATTTGAAAAACAAACAAAGCAATTCCTACCCTTAGCTAACTTACATTCTCTTAGATTAACAGAAGGATCATCTACCTTGTCTTCTTCTTTATTAAGACATTCTTGACCACAGTGATCATAACTTGAGCATTAGTTATGTGTTATAAATCTGTTTCAGTTTCTGATCTGACATCCCTTTAAAACCATTTGTTTCTTTGAGCTAGATTTTAGTCAAAAGATCCAGAATGATAATTGGGAGCATCATTTCTCTCTCTGAGGCAGAGATCTTGAGAACAGAGATGTTGCTTGTGCATTGTTTTTCAGTGCTTCATAGATTTGTAGAATTGTAACTATAACCTGTTCTCATCCTTCTGGCCTTTTGGTTTTGAGGCAATAGAGCCACTAAGGAAACTATCACCATCTTTAGCCACCAAGAAGATCAAAGAATTAAGAAGTAGCCTGATGACGATTTTAATAAATTGTTAAATCTTTGTCATTTTTCATGGAAGTATTTGAGTAAACACTGAAATTATTAGAGACTACTCAGGTGCTTTTTTATTAGATTTTTTGGAGATCTTAAGTAAAATAGAACACATACATTGTACAGATTGTCAGTCATTCATCAAACATTTATTAGACATCTACTATGTGGCCAAATACAGAGACAAAAATAAAATTGCCCCTCCACTAGAGGAGCTTATATATAAATATGCATTTGTGTATGTACATATACATGTATATACATACACATTTGAAAATCGACACATACACATATAAATCTGTAATAAGCAATCAAGATACCTGGATGGGGGGGTGATTCTTAGCTGGTGGGCTCAGAAAAAGCCTCAACAAGCGACATGATCTGAGCGTTGGAGATTGGCTAAGAGAATCTATACAATGTCAGTAAAATTTTAATGCTGTGAATGAATGAACACCAAATCATGCTAACATCAGCCCCTCTCAAAATGAACTGTATCAGTGGCTCTCATAAATATGTAGATACATTAGACTGTGTGTTTTTAATATTAAATCTGGTTTTTTAAAGTTGAGTGGAGGTATTTGTTGACTTGTAAGAGAAAGGAATGATGTCTATTTTGGTAGGAAGTGTCAGCTGCCAAAAAAGAAGCCTTTAATGGACTTTTTAGATATTTAAAAAATGGAGTTTTCAACTGTTATCCGAAAACAATAAATAATTTTTTGAAGTTTCTGTTTCCAAGGCTATAATGTTCTATTCAGTTATTAACCTGCTGCCAAAAGAAGGCATAGGCCTTCAGACTAGGAATGAATATCCTGCAGTTAGTAGAGGTTAAGAGCAGCCAGGCACAAACAAAAAAGGACATTTCCAGATGAAAGCCATTCTTGATCTATAAATTTTCAAAGGCCAAGTCTTTTTTGCAAAGATAATAGGAATTCAAAAACTTGAGTTTCTTTTTTTTTTAAATCATTTTACAGGATTTTTTTTCCTTTCCAAAGCATGAACTTTAAAACAAAACAGCTGAATTCTTAGAGTTTTGTTGAGATTGAACAAAACTTCCTAAGCCTTGAACCCATAAAGACACAACATTTTGGTAGCTTCCTATGTGCGTATGAAAATGGCTGTCATAGAATAAACAAGATCTACAGATAATCTCCAAATATTGCTTTAGCTGTTAATTTTAAACCTATTATTTCCACTTTTTTTAAAAACTCAAGTAAAGCTGCCAAAATATTAGCAGCCTGATGTAACTTTCCCTCCCTCTTTGTGTGTCCATATTCTGGTAAGAATGCTAAGATAACAGAGAAATGACCAAGACAGGAAATAGGAAGGAGAAAGTAAGGGCCAGGTAATCTACAAATGAATGATTCACCCCTTGAGTGCTAAAAATTACAGTTGTGAATATGAACAAATAATTATGTCTTTAGGAAAGCCATTTCAGGTTCTAGGCCTCAGCTTCTTCATCTGCAAAATAAGGGAGTTAGACTTTATAATTTTTTACATTTCTCATGTTCCAGATAATAGCATTTATATGACACTTTAAGGTTTGCAAAGTGCTTTACATATATTACCTCATTTGATCCTCACAACAGCCCTATGAAATAGATGCTATTATTTCCCTTTTTAAAATATCTAATATCCTTTTATTATAGAATATAAATAATGCATGTTATAAAATTATTCTTGACAGTTAAAAAGAGGAAAAAGTTTCATATTCAATTTCTGCTAAAAGGCTTTGTGGGTGTTCATTTTAAACTGAAATGAGATAAGTGCTAGGTAGCACTGTACAGTTTTATTTAGACTACTGTGGTCAATGACAAGGCTCTGTCTGTTGCTGTTAATTTTTTTAAACCCATAAAAATATCTGAAAATAATTATTCATTTCCACATTAAAGGTGAGGTATATGTTAAATGAAAAAGGTGTAAAGCACTTTACAAGCCTTAAAATGCTATACAAATGCTACCTATTATAAATGAAATAATGTTAACAGAAAAAAACACAAGATCATGCCAGCACACCAATTACAAGTATGAAAAAATATACATTAGCAAGAATGGCAAGAGAATATAGAATGTTCATTAATTTTTATTTGATGCTTTTTAAGATAGTCTTTTTATGTGTTTTAACAAATGCTTAACTTTAAGGAAAAGAATGTCATTCTGATAAAGAGGACTATAGATTTAGCCAGCAGAGACTATAAACCCTCTAATTTTTACAGATGAGGAAACTAAGACCTCAAAAAATTTTATTTCTCCATGGAAGTATTCTGTAGCATGAAAGTAATCATATAATGGCTATGTGGAAGAAATGCTGTCATTCAAGAGAAATGTTAGTGCCTATAGTTTTATTTTGGTGATATTTCCATATTTAAGTAATAACTTGATGATTTATTTTGCAGTGTCTTCAGATTCAGACTTCCTTATATGGATCTCAAGATAAAAGGACAACAGCCACTCAGCAGACTCTTGATTCATTAACAAAGTGAGTTTGAATTGTCGTCTACACCGCTTCTATGTCTATTAGGTTAGCTATTTGAGAATTTCGGATAAGCTTGGTTATTAAAAAAAAATCCTGTGGAAATGAGCAGGTTTCTGTTTTGGAAGGATCTTTGATCTTATGTCACTTCCCCACAAGTTATGCAGGATCAGATCTTTTGAAATCCCTGGAACAAAGTATCAGCTTTGCCCATATTTTATCTGAAGGATTTAGTTCTTTGTTTAAGTGACATCATAAAAACACTTCAGTCTTTCTCTTTCTTCAGATCATTAACATAAATTAACATACCCATAAAGCAAGGAGTTCAATGAAGAACATTCTTGAATGTCCTGAGTTTCTTTTTAGATCTTAAGATTATTCTGCATGGAGAGCTCTGGAGAGTCTTTAACAGCCCATCCCGTAGTCCCAATCTACTCTCTGACTTCACTCCAAATCTTTTCTTTTCTTACATATTGAGTGAAGGAGCAGATCCTATCTGTGAATCAGCAATTCATTAACTTCACCCAAACTTCACTTGGAGTGATAAATTAGAATAAAAAATCCATAATACGTGCAAAAGAAACACATGAGACAAAGGAGTCAAGACAACGTTACAGTAAATGCAGTCTAGGGAAGGCCTCAGAGATATTACTGAAACTCTTAAACAATCTTTGTCAGTTCCTTTGTTCAAGAGCCCACCATCTAAAGCCTGATCAATAACTATATTTCAGATCATGAAAACATACAACATGAAAGATAAGAAAATGAGGAGAAAGATGTCTGTGTTTTGCACCAGTTTGCCATATTCTTGGCTTATTTACATTCTTCCTGTATCACCTTACGTAAATATAGCTTTGGCAGCTGCTAGAAAAGCAGTGACAGTAATTAAAGATTATATTAAATGAATCTTGTAAATAGTATAGGCTGTATTCTGAGAAGAATCTTACTTACCCAGGCTCTCTTCTCTTTTGCAGGATTACAGAGGTTACAGCAAAACAGAAACCAACTAATAAAGCAAGACCACCGTTTTGTGCTGTTATTCCACAACGCTCCATGTTAGGAAGAACTAAAACAAATATATGTCACTGATCGTTCTGACCTTTCACTAGTGTAATTTGGTAATTTGATACAACTGAGTATGTTTCATTTAGGTGCCATGTGTGCACTCTCCGAGAGAGAGTAAAGAGTACAATAGAATACAATACCCATTTATTAAGTGCCTACTGTGTGCATAGCACAGTGCAGCAAGAGTAGTTTAAGAATGGCTTCATTGCCATAATATATCCTGACAGGATTTGCCCAGGGGTCATGTTTTTACAATTGAGTCTCTTAGCTTGGTGTTTTTATAAAAGGCTCGGAACCACTTCAGTGTATATTTCTTGCTCATGGAAATTCTTTCTGTCCAATCCTTTGAACATTCAAAACTGCCTAAGTAATAAAAACAACTGTTTTGAGCTTTATGCTACAGCCATTTATGTACTTCATCTGATTGAACACATTAGCTTCTTGTGCAGGTTTGGAGTTGGGTTTGGAGCAATAAAATCCAGTAAAAAGCTTTTTTACAAGAAGGCAATCGTGACTGAGAATGGAATGCTAATAAAAAGGGAATTTGAAACTACCACTGTAGGAATGTGCATGTGTGTATTTTTTCCTTTTAATCCAAATGCCTGACTTTAAGCTTATATCATGTTCGATTTAGGGACCTGGAAAGGCTTTCATACCAGTGGAAAAGACTCAACTTTCAGGTGATGCATTGGAATTTCTATTTGTCTTTCATGTGGTCCCAGAATGCATGAGTTCCCCTGCCTTATCAAGTTGGTATGCAGTGGTATACCTCTCACTGTGCTCCTTGCCAGCCAGGAAGCATTAAAGATAATGGTACAGAAATACTCTATGTCCTTTCCTGCCTTCATGCCTGCTTAAGGACTTTAGCACACAGTAACTTTTGGGGAGATATCCAGTAAGCATTTCATATGCTTCTTAAAGCCCCAAGATACCTCGAGAAATCCTTACCTTTACTCCCAGAAATTAGACACCCAGAAGGGGCGACTTTAAGGTGGCTGCAAAAACTCAGTTTTAACTTGAAAATCTTCTTTCTTGTCGACAGCAAGAGTAGTGCCGAAACATTAATTTTTCAGGTTGCAAACATCAGAGAGAAATGAAGAAACATCAATGAGTGGGTGACTTTTCCCCCCTAAATCCTATGGGGATGAAGAAACCCAATGCTAGAATGGAGTTGTTGGTTCTAAAGAGAAGATTCTGTAGAATTCTTGGCTCCAGCATCTAGAGATAGGAAAAAACTAAGCTAGGAACTTCCTCTTTTCCTAGAAGAAGTAAGTACAGGTAGAAGAGAGACAGTAAAAGCAGAAGGCCCACTCATTTGTCAAGAACTTCTGACATTAACTTCACATGATCGCTCCCTCTCAGTAAACAACTTTTGACTCATCACTTTGAGGGGCGTGAGCAATAGGTTGGGCAGGAGAGAGGTAAAATAGCTCAGACAAACCTAAAAGCCCTCAAGAAAGGCTCCTGAAGCCTGCTTTGTGAGTCCGGAATGTCGATGAAAGTTATAGCTCAATCATTCTTGGTTCAGAACACCATAGGGAGATTGAGTCAGTGTTGGTGGGTATGAGATTTTGAGATCTAGTCCTACCTAGCCTAGACTTGAATTAGACCTGGGCCAAGTCCAGAGCTTCCTGGTTCTATTTCAAAGTAGTTCTGAATCTCTATAGTCATTCCTTTTGTGGGATGAAATTCAGGGAGGCTGCACCAAAGGCAGCAAATTCATACTTTTCCTTAAAATTCCTTTTTGCATAATCATAGTAATGGCTTTTTTCCCTCTAAATCTTTTTCTGTGGTTCAATACTGGATACACAAAAATGTGAACTTTTAAAAAAATGTATTCCCGAACACTAATTCCTTCCTTTTCCATTCTATAGTATCAGAATTCTAAATGGAAACAGGCCTGAGTTCATCTCCATCAACCTTAATCTCCATCAACCTTAATCTCATGAACTCCTATTTCATTCTACTTGTTACCTACTCTACTTAGTTAGTTACCTACTACTCTACTTAAACCCTTCCAATGATAGTTACCATTATCTTACAAAATAGCCCATTCATCCTCCCCTTAATTTTTCTCTTCCCTCCCATTATCTTATATCCTTTCCAGGTTAGCACCTTTCTCCTCTTCTTTCCTAGCCTTTCTGCTCTTCTCTTTTGTTCAGATTTTCCTTCTTCCTTTCCTATGAAAAAAAAAAATTCCTTACACAGCACTTCATAAAGACATTTCCCTAACCCAAGAGAATCCCTATGAAGCTTTTTTTTACCTACCCTTCACCTCTTACAAAGAAGGTGAATGGATTAGTCCATCAACCTTCTGGGTATTTCTCAACCCTCTCCCACTAGGCAGATTCTACTGGTACTTTTCCCTTCTTTGCACCAGAAGTCACAGCTGTGTTGGAAATTAGTCTTTTTGGATATTGCTCCAGACAACAAGTAAAATTCAACAACTAAAATTTCCCCCTTTGGTTTCATATACAGTATAATACTGAGAAAAATAAAACATACAAATTTGTTTTCTTTTTTTAATAATGGGAATGGAAGGAAGACTGTGGGGGAAAAAAGTAAGATGTATGTCCCATTATAAAGTAACACAAATGCAACTTGCATGCTATCTTGAATTAGACAAACTATTATTTAATATTAAAAAGGAAAAAAAAAGGCTCCAGTAGCAAGCCTCTATGATGCTGTAGTTACTCTTTTAAGAACTAATTTTTACCAGATCATCATTCATAGTTGCTAATCCAGAGCTGTTTCAGAGTAAAGTTGCTAATGCAGACCTAAGCTCAGAAACCAAAGATTTTGTGCAAGAAAATTAATTTATTTTTAACTTTTAAACTCTGTGTATTTTAACTAAATCTGAGGTGCATATTTATTTGGAGAATATTTCATATTCTATATTAGCTCTGCTACTAAAGTAGACATACCACATAACCAATCTTGTTTTCATTCATTCAACATACATTTGAGTGACATACATTGACATACATTGAGTGTGCAAGGTTGGGAATTCCTATGTAAAAAGTTAAGAATTTTAAATAAGCTGTTAAATATCACATATATTAGTATGTAAAGAAAAAAATTCTGAAATTGATGTGTATTTTTAGAGGAAAATGTAACCATGAAATGACATTAACTGAAAACTTCATAATTAGTATATTTGACATTGACTATTGATACCCAAGTACAGTTCTTAATAGAAAAGACTTTCAAAGCTCACATTTTTATAGACTTTATGATTGTCATTGCTGTCATCAGTTGAGATGACCTAGTTTCTCATGGTAGTCTGGACAATGAACTAAATTAGTTGAAATATGGTGATGTTTACAACTTTGCAATTATTACTCTATCAATTCTAATGATAGGGAGAGAAGAAAGGTATCTTCTCTTAGAATTCCAAATGAACTACCAGGGAAGACCTACTTAAATCCTTTATTCATTCTGGCAGACACATATATCAACTGATAAATCCAAGCTGAAAATTAAAGTAATTATTCAGACCAAAGAAAGTTCTTTTGTTGTAATTCTTTAGACACATAAGGGAAAAACAAATTCTACTTTAACTAGGCAGATAATTGGCTGCATTTTCCCATTTATGTGTGACTGCAGAAAAGAATTATGTTGGGACTAGAAGAGGACCTGTATATCTCCAATTATGGACAATTCATTAAACAAGTCTTGCAGACATTCACAGCAGGTTCCAAGTATATTCTTCTCTTTGTACAGTTGCAACATCCTAACCAATCTTAAGTAGCATTAAAAAAAAGTAACAAAAACCTTTTATAACTTAGAACTGGACAATCAAATAGATTCTATTTGCATGCAACTAGAGCCATAGTTTAAGCTCTTAAAGGGTATGGAACATAAATCCCAACAATTGTTTTAAAAATCATTTGTTTGAGATTAAATATGTTGCATGTCTATAGGCAATATGAAAATCTGTGTTGGGTTTGGATAAAAAAATGTGAAATCTATTGTCATTATCAGAACTCCTTCTTTGGTCCTCATAGAAGAAAATATTCTGGAGTAAACATCCTATAATGTCACCTCCTAAAAGAATACTTACCTTCTTTATAGTGATCATAGTTGTTTTTGTGCAAAAAAGAAAGTTTGTTTATTATCAGTGCCCATCATTCCCTAAATTCTACACCTCCATTCTCTTCTGTTGTAAGTGAAGAATCTGAATCCTATTTCGTTTTCTGTCAATAATGATAAAAAAGTATGTAATACAAGGGTTACAGATAATAAAAAAAATTGTAAGACCAGATTTATTGGGACATATTGGGAACTCCCAGTGAGCAAACTCTTTCTGTACATACAGATCAGCACCTTCTCAGTTCGTAAAAAATTTTCTGAAGGCATAGAAAGATTAAACAACTTCACCCAACACCACCATTACTACCCCCAGCTCACACAGCAAGTAAGTGTCTGAGGCAATACTTGAACTCAGATATCCTAACTCCAATGTTGGCTTTCTAACTATGATGTTTCATCTTCCCAAGCCCTGTCTTTATGGAATGGCTATAAGACATTTTTTCACAGTGGTTCTTGGTTTAAAAAACATTCCATCTGCATTCTCTTCTGGAAGGTATACAAATTGTTAACTCTCATTTTGAAGTTTCTTCATGTTACGTTTCCAAATTTATCCCATTCGGCAGCCTCTAAAGAAGTTCTGAGTAACTAATAAACAAGTTCTGGCTCAAAAAACTCATATTTTATATTTATTGTTTATACACTATCTATTTTGAGTAGGTTTGAGACATTGGAAATCACTCTAAGTACTGTTCACCCCAAGGTGTGACTTTATGCTGCAATAAGAACATTTACATGACCACGTGCACTTAGTAAATTACTTTAATTAAAGTTTAAGTAGCAATAAGAACAAAAAATCTTTGAAAAGCTTTCTCTTTGATATCAACATGAATGACCTCTTATTCTAATTTGGGACCTGGTGGGTTCTGTTTGCCATTAGATCCCTGAATCCAGGTTCTTCTGATAATGAAAGAGATAAAGAGGGCTCAAAACATTGCTAATCTGCAAAACAGTTTCTAAACATGCTCTTCAGAGATTTTTTTTTTAATGTTACACTTCAAATAGACATAGGTTATATCTGCACAGTGTCAGAAAAAATCAGTTGAAAAGTGAAAAGTTCAACAAGTCAATGTGTTTTGCCCAAATATTGCAAAATTGTGGCTTTGACTTGTGTGTATTTAATGAAATCAGCTGTTCTTCTGAATGAACTGTCTAGGTGTTTTCGTGTCGGCTACACTAAGCTTTTGTGCTATAAAGTCATACATTTAAAATAGGCATGAAGTGTTCCTGCATAATAAGGCAAAGTAATAGTAACATTTTGCATTTTGCCCTAAATTGCCAATCCCTACCACTGTTTGAAGGATATTTTCACTTCTTTGAAGAATGTATTTCAACTTTAAGAAGAAAGTTAACATTTTTAGAATAACTAAATGTGTTCACTTAATCTTTAAAATAAGAAAACATCTTGAAGATGGTCAACTAAGAGAGTTGTGTAAGTAAAAAAGCTTAAAACAGAAATGATCTCTCCCAGAAAAAAAGACTGTTATAATGGGTATTTTATGAAGAATTCTGACCAACATTTTTATTACATAAATAGTATAAACTGCAACTAAAATTCTCATGTACTTTTAAAATAAAACTTTGAAACAATGGATTCTAGAGTAAGGAGCTGTATTGTCATGTAATTACTGATCACTGGAGAGATAGTATGGCAAAATGGAAAGTGCCCTGGATCTAGGTTTAGGGGATCTGGTTTCTGATCCAAATTCCAGTTCCACTACTTTACCACCTGGGTGACATCTGGCAAGTCATTTGACCTTCCTAAGTTTTCTCATCTACAAAATGATGGGGTTTAACTTGAGGGCCTCTAAGGTCCTTGCTAGCTCTAAATCCTATGATCTTATGCCAAAGAAAGAGAATGCAAAAACAAAGAAAATAAAACACTACAATTTAAATACTTCACCCTTCTTTTTCTACTTCCATTTACACAAAAAAAGGCTATTAAAAAAGAGACCACCTTAAACAAAAGCTGGACTCCATTTAACATGCATCTCCTGATGATATGTAAGTCAGGATAAGTCACTTCTTATAAATCTTATCTGTTTCAACTTCCAAAAAAAGAAATATTTCTAAAAGATCACCTTAAAGAGTGATTAAAAGTATGATTTCTAGGAACATAGGTACATTTTAAATTTGAGGATTCTAAGTCAAATTTGAAATCCATCCGCAATAAAAAATCGAGATAACTTGGCACTGAGATTGAAATTATCCTTAGCACTTTATTCCTAATGTCTTACTCCAATCCTATACACAGTTACGTGGCACCATTGCAAAAGAGACAGGAAAGATGAGGAAAAAAAGGCCTGTCTTCTTGGCTGAAATATTGTTTTTCTTGATATGTTCCAACTTGTGTTCCTAGAGATATTATTTTATGAGATACCTTTGAACCTTTAAAGATAGCAGCTTCTAAATTATATCATTAGAACATATGATAAAAGTTGATTCAATAAAAATTCAGTGATTAACATATCTTTAACTCCACTATATATTATCTATACATATATGTCTCCTAAACCTGTAGCAGGGAGCCTTTTAAATCCTATTGTTTCAATACCCAGTTAGTTTATCCTGTATTGTGTTCTAGGAACTGCTGCCAATTCCTTCCTCCCACCTCTCCATCCCCAAAAAAACTTTTTCTATTTTTAACATGTTATTTACTTTCCTAAACAAAATTCATAATTATTATTTGTTCCTTCCCAAAGTGCAAATTCTCAACCAAGAATTTCTACTGTATTCATCTGAGTTTGGAAAGAAAAAGACCTGTGTAATAGTGCTGAAATAGGTTTACCATTTGACTTTCATTTCTTTAAGGTACAATAGTTTACTTTTTACAATCATACTGCAGATCTTCTATCTAATTTGGTTTCCACATTAATATAATTTATATGATACTATAGATTATTATATTATATTATATCATTATTTATATTATGTTATATTATATTATATTATATTATAATATTATAGATTGAAATATTATACTAATGTTATCTGGTTGCATCCCAAACTCTATAGTAAACTTCTCTTTCCTCTACAAAAATAATAGAAATAACTCACATTTACATAGCATATTCTTTTTCAAAGTATTTTCCTCACAAAAATCCTTTTAGGTAGTACATGTAATCTCCATTTGATGGATGATAAAACTGAAATTTACAGAGGTCATATCACTTGCCAAAGGTCGCTCAGCTAATAACTAGCAGAATGGAGATTTGCCTCCAGCCCACCCAATTCAGCATCTAGTGCTTTTTATGCTGTACCATGCAACTGTTTAAACTGTTACTGTTATAGACATTTATACTCTCTAATTACATTAGCGTTATCTGTGAACCTTTTTTCTGCCTTCTGTGTTTGATGAATTGAACTGTATTATATTGAGTAACTAGATTATAAATTCCTTGAGGGCAGAGACCAAGATTTTATTCATTTGCCTTCTCTGACCTTTCATAAAGTAGATGCTTAGTAAATGTTTGTTAGTATTGAATATGAGGAATTCAGAAGCCATGAACTTCATAAAAGTAAAGAGAAGTTTAGGCATAATATGACTTGAACTGAGCATTGGCTAGGTCAGGGTAATGATGGAATTGGCAACACAAAGCTACAAAATAAATATCTTGACTGTCTTTATACAACTTGAAATAAGACTGATTATATAACCTATGCACATTGCTATCTTATATTTCCTTAAAGTTTTATAATATGGAATAGGCATACTGACTAAAAATATTCTAATAGGATATTTAGTTGGTCATTCTATAAATAAATATGATATTTTTAAAGTAAGGAAGATTGAAATCTGTTGGTTCACAACCTAGAACAGAATTTCCTTTTATGGCAAATTAAATGCTTTCCTGAAAAAACTGAACTCAAATCCTACTGAAGGCAAATCCTACTTATGGTTCTTTTTCTGTAAAACTGTCTGTGCTAAGCCTTAAAGTGCAATGTTGTCTCTTGCAAAGAGACTCAAGCTAATTGTTTATTTTTCCCTAAAAAGTTAGCTTATATGATACTAGCACATGCAAATGGAATTTACTTTTATGTGTTATTTTAACTAGTTACTCTTAAGCATCTTAACTTACAGAGAAGACCTTTTCATTTAAATAGAAACCTGCCATTTCTGTGGCCAAAGACAAATCCAATAAACTGTCTTGGGTAATGAACAGAAAACTCATTAAAAAACTTAAAGATTGGAGAAATAAAGTTATTTTTCAAATCTCTCAAAATTTCAAAATATGCTAAATAATAATGTGATTCCTCCATGAAGAGGTCCATAAAATAAATTTAAAATGCTTGGAGCTTGCTTTTTTTTTATTAATTTACACCAAAAAAAAAAAAAAAGATTTGGGATTGGTAATTCTCAACTGGTGAGTCTCTTTCTAAAAAACAAGATAATTTAAATGACCAATGTGTTGGTTAGGGTACTATTGTGTAAGATGCTATTAAAACTCAATCTGTTTTCAGATTCAAATTTTCAAAACCAATGTCCATCATTCTCTTCCTCCTCTTCCTCCTTGTCTAGATAGAGGAGGGCAATTTTCTTTTCATCAGAAATCACTGACCTTTGATCTACCATTCTCTGCAGCTGTACTGTTTTATCAAACATAGCCTTCTCAGTGACTTGTTCTCCGTGAACCTGGTATTCTTGAGCAGCAGAAGCCTGAAAACCCATACTTGCTTCTTTGTCCTTTCTTCTTTCATTGTCTTTCCATTCACCGTCATCAGAAACAATGTGAATTTTTGCTTCCTTTCTTGGGGAAAAGAAGATGGTAGTTTCTTGTGTACTTCTAGAAGTGCTGGGGCTCTCTTCTCTATTAGACACATCCATCTGAAAAGTAAATGAATTTTTTTTGGACCCCAATTTAATATATTTTGTAGACTGGCTACTTTCTATTAACCCTTCTGCCTCTGACAAGTCATTTGAGCCAGTCAATGTACAAGTTTTAGAAATGGGCCAAATGGAGGACAATTTGTTCAGAAGTTTGAATTTCTTTGGGGCCTAATTGAATGTGCCTGAAAGATCTGCTAACACCCAATGTAACTTCTGCCTCTGCTATATCTCCTGATATACTTTCCTTTGGAGATTCAAAGACAAACTCTTGGAAGGTATTTTTCTCAGACACAAGAACCTCTTTCTGATTTAATTTCTAATTTCTTATGGATCTCTTTGTGTCTGAGGAACCATCTGTGTGAAAAATGCCTCCAAATTCACTAAACTCCATATGGTGAGTAATTGGTCCATGGTAAATTACCTATTCAGTTGTCTGAAACTCTTGGGGGCTAATTCTAATGTGCCTGACTGGTGTATCACACTATCTGATAAATCATCCATGTGAGAAGCATCTCCTGTGGGGCTGAATTCCCTTTTGTCAGAGAGAGGGGCACTGAAACCAATCTGTTCTGTATATTCTTCTTTGGGGTCTAATTTAAAGAGCTCAGAAGAACTTTGGGTACCTACTGACCCTTCTGTCTGGGAATGATCTCCAAATTTACCCACTTCAGAAATGGACCCATGGAAAACAACTTCTTGATGAGTATGAAATTGTTTGGAACCTAGTAAAAAGTTAGCATCTTTAGAAAATTCTTCCTAAGACATTCAGTGTCACCCACTTCTTGAGGTGTAGAAAGAAGCCCTCTAGAAATCATTTCTTCAGCCAATTGATTATCTTTAAGAGCCAATTTAGAATGCCTCACAGAATTACTGGTACTTTTGGAACCCTCTAACTAATTAAGTTGTCCTTCTCATACTTACCTCTACCACTTGTGAAGTGGGTCCTTCATAAAAGATTTGCTCTGTCCTCCGAATTTCAGTGGGGCCTATTTTAATATGCTGTACAGACTGGTTTATGTCCTCTAAGATGTGTGATTGAGCAAAACCTCTTGGGCTGCTAACTTCCACAGTTGCAGAAACCGGACCTTGTTGAAAAACATGCTCAGCAGTATAATGTCCTCCACCACCACCATCTCTCTCAGATGAACTGTATATTTCTGTACTGGTCCAACGCTTGGATTTAATACTGGGACCAGAAACTTCTAGACCATGTTTACTATCTGGGCTTTCAGGTTCCTGGACATAGTGTTTTTGAGAACTAGCCAGAACTGCCGACTGCAAAGTTTTCTCTACTTTGCTAGAACCTTCTTTACTTAGTTGTTCCAGATCTAACTGATTCGCATCAAGGGTTTCCGAAAGATTGACTTCAGCAACGATTGTGACTGATCCACCATCAGTGGTTTTCTCAAATTTTTTAACTGAAATATTGCCACTGTCCTTCTGACTCTCCTTAGCTAAGACAGACAGATCCTCTCTCACACTTTCAGGAAGGCTCCCTTCCAGCTGCCCAATTGCCTCTACCAGCTGATGCTTGGGATCTTTGGAGAAGAGTCCTTTAATCGAGGTCTGGAATTCATGGGGTATTTTAATTTCTTTTTCAGTGACAGTGGATTCAGCATGCACTTCATCACCTTTTAGGTGTACCTTCAGGGGGGAGGAGTCTACATCCTCTTCTGGGGAGAAGACTTCTGATGGACTTGAAAATTCATCTCCGGGCAAGTTGTTTCTCTTTCTCCTCTTCTCTGTGCTCTGTGAAACTTCATCTTGCCAAGAATACTTGATAGTTGATTCTTCCTCAACATGAATTTGCCCATATACAGAATCTTCCTCTTTGTCATATCCTCCTGGGTATTCATCTGGAGTAGACACAAAATATCTCTGCTCTCCTTCAGAGTCACTTGCCTCTGTTACTTCTTCAAAGTGAGTTAGGTTCTCACGGGGCTGCTTTGTCTTTGTAAGCTGATTACGTGAGAAGGTGATACTTGTCTCTTCATCGCCTTCCTCATCACTGAAATGTCTCTGAAAGCCTGGAGAGATATCATCTACTTCCTCTACCTCAAATGGTGTTGAAAAGTCAGCCTTTTCATCACTTACATATCCTAGTGGTTCTTCAACAATCTCAACATTAACTACTTTCGCTCTCCCTTCTCTTCCTTTCAAGCCAAGATTTATTATATCTCCTATCATGCTTTCTGCTGATTTCCCTTTAATCTCTACTTCCTTCGCACCCTTGCTTAAGAGATGCTTCAGGCTGTCTTCATCTGAAACATCTATCTCTTCAAGCAATTTAGACTCCACAACAATCTCAGTCTTTGCCTTCCCAACACCAGGAAGTTCTTTCCTTTCTACATAAGTGACTTTTGTATCCAGAGGAGGACCAGCAGATGTTTCTAGGTCAGAAGGCTGCACAAACTGCTGTAGGATACTGGAAACTATATTTTCTGCTATGGTTTTTCTTGTGGAGTCATCTTTTGTGGAGTCAGCAGCATCACTGGCATCTACTTTGAACTTTAGCCCTCTCTCTTCTGTCCACTTAGTCTTACTTTCACTGACACCCTTTTTTTGAACTGTTTGTATATCTTTTACTACTAATTCTACTTTGTTATCTTGAGATGCTTTTCCATGTCCATGTCCCTCAAAACTAACAGGTATCTGTATTTCTCTCTTTTCTCCAAATATCGTAGTTCTCTCCTTGACTGATTCATTTCCTTTGCCTTTTCCCTTCAACTGCAGACTCTCCCTTTCTCTTGCTTCCTTATCTAGTTTAGTCATTTCTTCCCATCTTAAATTTCTTTCTTCAGAAGCCTTTTCTTTAGAGTCAAACATTTTCTCCTCTTGTCTTGCTTTAGTTGGTTCTAGTTTATATTTTCTCTCCTCTGTTTTCTTTCCCTGAAGAACACTCCTTTCTTGTGATTGAGTGCTTACAGACGTACTCATCCTTATATCTTTGTGTTGTGGGCTCTGTCTCTGAGCACTTGTCGATTCTTTGGTTAAATATGTGGTGATTCTACTTGTACTTTCTGTTTTCTGCCTGTCAGGAATCACTTTCACCTGAGATTCTCCGCTTCTCAAAAGGCCACATGTTGTAGGAGGTGTCCCGAGTCTACTATGATCTCTTGCAGTCCTTTCATATGAGGTTTCTTGTCTTCGAGTGGAAGAGGAAGAATAGCTTGGACCCAGGAAATCACTTCTAGTCACTAGAGTAGACTGAGGTCCAAAGAATGTTGATCGGTTTGAGTATGGTGCTGAGATGTTTTTATCAGATGAGGTTATTTTCTCTCTGGAGTATATATTCCGTTTGTTTTCTCTTTGTAAAATTGAATTGGCATGCTGGTATGATGTATTCCTGACTTCTGCAGAAATTAAGCAGAAAATGCACCAAAATTATTATAGTCATAACACTGTTCATCTTAAACACAATACCCAAAAAAGTCAATATAATGCTATGTAAATCAGGTTTGAGATTTCAAGGACAGAGAAAAATCCTTATACCATGTTGATGAAATTACAAGGTTTATTGAATAATATACAAACCATGTGAATATATTCACTTATACCAGGAGAAGATGAGAAGATGTGCACATTGTTTGGTCTGACTAATTGAAACCTTTGGGATGATCACCTTCATCTAGCTTGGGAAAACAAAGCTACTTACCTAATTGTCCCAATAAAGTTGACACTGTCTAGACAATAATAACCCAATCACAAAATGTCCCAAGATGGCCTGTGAGATTTTATATTGAATTTGACAAAGGGAACTGAAGTTTCTTACAAATGTACAAATTTTGAGAGGGTTAAATAAGGCTAAATACAGGCCTCAGTAGAATTCCTTTGGTTAGCAGCTATTCTTTTAGATATTCAATAGTCACTTTATCTACTTTTCTCTATTTGTACATACCCCATTCTAAGGGGGGAGAGGAGGAGAAATCTAACCACGCACGCATCAACTACAAACATTTCCAAGTCATAGCTAATACCTCATAATAACTATACAACATTATTATAATTAAAGATTACAAATAATTCAGTATGAAAAAATGCCTTTCCTCAATCTTGTTCTTCTAGCATTCACTTACTGTAACAATAAAAAATGAAACAATTACTTGTGGGGCATAAAATCGGCATTAAGAAAAGCAGAATGACATATTAATTGTAATAATAGATACATCAAGTCAAAGTCATTGTTAATAAGGAAAATAAGAATCTAGGATGGTTAATAAAATAAAATAAAATGTTTTAAATGAAAATACTAATTCTATTAGGAAATAAGTATTAAAAAACCAAAAATATATTTGCAGTACTTTCTCCACATGACTGAAAATGACTGCCCTTTTAATTTTAATATCAAAAGGCATGGTTAATCTGAATGAATTCGTGTAAAAGAATGTTTCTTTTGAATGTCTACTATATTCATTAATTCAGCAAATATTTATTAAGAACTTACTATATGCAAATGCAAAAAAGGATACCAGTAGATGAGATAGGTTTTATAATTACATCAGCTTTTCCTTATTGGGTACATTTTGTTTACATTTAGTTTTAATGGGGGGAAAAAGCTTTTCTAATGATAAGGGGGTACAATTAGATACCAATAATTAAATGGTATTACACATTTTCATATTTCTAAAAGAACCTAAGGCAATTTTGATAAATTGTGATAAACAAATTAATTAATAAAATTACAAATATGCAGATGGAAATCAGTTTGACAAGATCAGATCCTATCTGCTGCTGCTGAGAGATTCTCGATCTTTTTCTACCAGGTAATGATAATTTAAAAAAAAGAATATATCACTCTGGTGAAGTTTAACTTCTTGAGGGGATATTTTGAGAAAGAGAGCATATAGTAACAAAAGCATTTTGCAAATCCAACACAGAAAAAAAAATCTGAAATTTTAAGCCAAATTAGTTTCTAAAATTGCTCCTCTGCTCATGAATAAAAACAAACTTTTTATCTAACTTTAGGTCACATATGCACACACACACAATAGTATTTTTATTCACATGTGCCTGGGGAGAACAATTCCTATCAGTGATATCATCACTAAATAAGAAAAAGCATTTTTAGTTTCGAGTTCCTTTGGCTGCTATCCTTGCAATATTCCCAATACCTTAATAGCTAAGAAGTAACAGTGATTGAATTGAAATACTAGTCAAATCTCTATTGTCTTTGGTTTTAATTTTATTTTTATTTCATTTTATTCAGAGGTTATTCACAGCAACAAAAAATAAAGCCTCATTCTAAGGTGTAAAATAATATTGTTCCCTCTGTCTATAACCTTTCCCACATTCATCACATTCAAAGGTTTTTACATGCTCTCTGGTATAATTTTTTTATCTTTTTCATAGAATTGGACCATTGTTGGTTCAAGTAAACATGTTATATATATTAACATTCATAAAAACCAACAAATATAGACATAGAGGCACATCATCCATAATTCAGGTGACTCTGAAAACATTATGAATGAAATGAAAATCTCTTTTTAATGGAAAATCCCTTTTAATTTTTAGAATGGGTGTCTTCATTCATTCTCTTCTTGTTTCCAAACTCAGAAAGTGAAGTTGCCCTTCTCCTAATCAAACCTGATGCATAATTCTAGATGAACCCTTGATCCCATTCATTTTTTCTAGATCCAATCAGCACTTTCTTTCACTTTCAGTTTCTTCCTCTTGCACTGTCTCTTTTCCTTTTGCCTACAAACATATCCAGATCACACCTGTGCTTTAAAAATAATATTTTCCTATACTCCTCAAGGTATATGATATATCTCTCCCATGGTTCACCCCAGAAATTCTAGAAAAGCATAATCAATACTCTATTTCTGTCTCCTCACTCTCTACTCCTCAATTCCCAGAAATCTAGCTTCTATTCCCACCACTCTTGTTGAAAAATACTTTCTCTGATACCTCATTACCTTCTTAATTGTCAGACCCTATGGACTTTTCTCAGACCTCATCCTCCTTGAAAATCTACCGCATTTAAAACTAGAAATTCTCCTCTTCTTGAAACTTTCTTCTTTCACCTTCTACAATCCCAATCTTTCTCTGTTGTCCTGATACCTGACAGGATTTTTTGCTCTATCATCTTTATCTTCCTGTATACTAACTAAGGATGTCCCCAGAAAGTTTTGTCTTTAGCCTTTTCTTTCCTCTCTAAACTCTCACTTAAAGATGATCCCATCCATTTAAATTGCTTCAATTATCTGATCTATGAACACAATATGGTTTTGCAGGGTTAATTCCTGAAAAGATGACTCCATACAAAGAGCTGTTATTTTAGAAACCCTGAGTACTATCCTCCATAGAAGTATCTTGAAAGAAGGAAAAAAGACAATTGAAGCTATTTGAAAATGAGTATATTTGACTGAGTTGCAAATAAAGTGATCAAGCAATGACTACAACCATCTTTCCCTTTATTTTCCAGCATGCTAACTGAAGGGAGAGATGACTCATATAATGTAAATCATAACATGTTGAAATAGAAAAAGATTTTAGCACTTCAAATTGAATATGGTTAAATGATCTGGAAAGTTCAATTCTTAACATTTTCTTAAAGTACTTTATCTAGATCTCACCTTTGCCTTTACGAAAATGTACCTTTATCATATTTATTTACATACATGTCTTCAAACTCACACCTCATATTCTCTATTAGATTATAAACTCATTGAAGTCAGGGACTCTGTCAATTTTCTTTCAGTTTTGTATGGCCACCCACTAGAACTATATTGGTGAACCTATGGCACAGGTGTTGGAGTGTGCTGGAAGGGGCTGCTCCCTTCCCTCTCTCCACATGTGCCTGAGGACTTTCCTCACCTCACCCACCCCTCTTCCCAGCAAGCCAATGGGAGCACTTCCTCCCTCCCCTGTCTAGGGTAAGGGGGGAGGGGTGACACTCACATGCAGTACAAGGATTGCAGTTTGGGCACTAAGTCTCTAAGGTCTCTAAAAGGTTTTCCATCACTGCCCTAGAACAATGACACACACATTTTTTGGGAGGAGTGAGGGAAGACTGGATCTGAAATAAAGGACTTTTTATAAGGAACCTCTCTCTAGTGATGCAAATAGCTACCTACTCTATTATATATTGAGAGCATTGCTTACAATGTTGTGGAATTAAGTGATTTGCCTAGGAGCACAGAATACATATGTAACAGAGAGGACCTAAACCTAAGTCTTACTGACTCCAAAGTTAGAATTTTATTCACATTATCATGCAATAAACACTTAATACATGTTAATTGAATTGAGTATTTATGCATTTCAGTAGTATTCCAAATTATTACTGATTTAATTACAAAAAAATGTGTAATAGAATATTCTATTAAAAAGACAAACTGAAATTTTTGTTTTATACCTCGTGGAACATTCTGTATGTGTTCAGTCCATACTAGTATCTCTGGATTTCTTTCTCCTTCCAGTAAGGCTCTGTGAGAGGAAAAATTCAATTCATTACCATATGAACGAGACATGTACTGTTGATTAATTCATTATTGAAGATTTGACCAACTGTCACATTCAGTCATGGTTTTGCAGGTTAACTCCTGAAAAGATGACTCCTTACAAAGAGCTGTTATTTGGGGGATCCTTACCAGTGTCCTTGAGCTGTCAGTGCTCTCTTTTCTTTAGCCTATTTTTAATTGATCCCTTTATGTTGTATCCCTCTAGAGAATGTAGACTCCAGTGGGGGGGGGGGGGAGGAGGGAGAAGAATATGAGGAAGAAGAAGAAAAGAAAGGAGGGAAAGCAAGCAAGGAAGGAAGGAAGGAAGGAAGGAAGGAAGGAAGGAAAAAAAGATGATGATGAAAACCTTGAATATATATCATACCAGAACTTGAAATATAGTAGAATATATATCAAGTTTAAGAGCACTTTGGCCAGAGAATAAATTTAAATAAATTCATTTAATTCAGGTTATACTTATATTTCTGTTGGCAATTTATTCTAACACCATTTTTAAAGTAGATACATTCAAAGCACCATACTAGGTTTTGGTGAGGTACAAAGATAGAATCCTCATCCCAATACATCTTACAATTTAGTAGTAAATTATGATACATGCAAAAATAAACTCCTATATAACAATATAAGTCCATAGGACAAATACAAATTGAGTGCAATTTGAGATCTGAGGGAGGAAGCCAAGTAATTGACTAGAGGGACAAAAATATTTTGTTGATATAGCATTTTAATTAAGATGTAAAGGATATATTTAATTTTTTAATTTTAAAATGGTTTCTTAAATTTATTTTTTTCAAAACATAATGTGAAGATGCTGTTAAAACTGATATAATAGCCCCAAAGAATATGTATTCCAGATTTGGGGAGAGCTGAACTGGGATCTCTTTGGTTTATTAAAGTTATTCCTCCATATTAGCAAGAGATGATGTTGGTGAATTTTACAAATACATATGAGTTACATATCTTTCATTTCCCATGGAGACTCAACCAGGCTCTGTCAATATTTTTAATATCTTTAGTAACTGTTCAAAGGATTACACTTGACAACAAAACAAGATAATCACCTAATAAAACTACTAAAGCTGTACTTATTTACAAAAGGGATGTGTTTGTGTATATGTGTGTCTCTGAGTGAAAGTAAGGGAGTTCTGGGCCTGTGATTTTACATTCTGAAGTCTTTCTCTGCTCATGTGGATAAGAAATTTATCTGTAATTTGTATCAGAGATTTGCCTGGTACACTAAGAGATTATTGCTCATGGATAGAGAGCTTACATGTATCAGAGGCAGGATTTGAATCTAGTTTTCTTGACTCCAAAGCTAACCCTCTATTTGCTTTACTACAATTCCATTTCTAAAATATTACCCTAGATTTATATTTAGCTTAATTATATGAAATGTTTTTTTTAAATGAAAGCCTGGTCCCACTCTGAAAAACACTAGTATTTTTGTCTTGCTCTATTTTCCAATCTGGGTCAGTTTGTTTCTGTACATCAATAAATCCTCAAGACTTTTTAAACTTTCATCAAGACATTGGAAAGGAATTGTTATAAAACATAAACCAATCACATCTCACAATTATAAACCAATCAATCAAGTTTGCAATCTTAACGGAAAAAATAACATATAAAATGTAGCATCCCAAGCATATTCACATCTATGAAATATAAATGACTGTATGGCTACTGTGTCTCCAAGCATAAGGTTATACCAATGAGGTTTGTGAATGTAACCTTGAACTGGCCATGCGGCCCTTGGCTAAGACAAACTCATTAACATGCTGGGACTCAATTCCTGGGAAAGCAGGTTTGCAATCTACACGCCCAAAGGTGTTCCCTCTACCTTGCCACCCAATCTTAATTGTCTATACTTTGTGATGTGGTTACTACTTGCTTGGGAGTACCGCCCAAGCAGGACAGGAATAAATTCAGAGGCAAACCCATGAACTTCCTCTTGGCTTTTCTCTCCCCTTCCATGGAGCTCCACTGGGCTCCTTAGTGACTCTGTCTCTCTCTCCTCTTAACCTTCTCCTTCCCCGAGGCTGTGACCATCTGGGCCTGCATTCCCTATCTTAATCTCCTCATCCACCTCCTGTTCCTTTGTACTCATACTTTCCTATCAAAGGGAGTATCATAGGGATTGCCTGCCCTATTCAAACACTGACTTGTCCATGTCTTTCATTTCCACCCTGGTTCTCGGTTCCTACCTCTCCTCAAGTCCCATCACAAAGGTGAGCCCCTTCCCTTGTGGGACCCTGCTGGTCAGGGAAGTCCATTAAGGAAAACCCCACATAAACTAGTATCTACAAAGCAAACTATCAATAGGATAAATATTGGATAATTAAAAGAGGGTGAGCATGAGAATGAAGAGGAGTTGGGAAAGAAGGTGGTTGTAGTTGGGTCTTAAAGGAAGGAAGGGAAGTCAGTAGCTAGGAGAGCTTTCCAGGCAGAGCAAACAACCACAGAAAATGCTCTTGAGCAGAGAGGAGTATCTTGTTTGTGAAATAGCCAGGAGGCCAGTGTCTGTGGATTGAAAGGTTTATATCAGAGATTAAGATGTCAGAGGACAGGAAGGGCTATGTTATGAAGGGCTTTGAATGCCTGACAAAGCATTCTGTATTTGATACTGGAAGCAATAAAAAGTCACTAGAGTTTATTAAGGGGAATGGAGATGGCACCATTGGACTTGCATTTTAGGAAAATCACTTAATTGATTGTATGGAAGATTGAATGAAGTGGGGAGAGACTTAAGGCAAGCAAACTGACCAGCAAACTATTACAATCAAGGTATGAGGTGATGAGGGTCTGCACTAAAGTGATGGTACTGCACTGTCAGAGGAGAGAAGGGGGCATATTTGAAAGAGGTTGCAAAAGTGAAATTGGCAGGTCTTGTGAACAGTGTGGATATGGGGGTATGAGGCATGGCAAGAGATAGTGAGAAATCGAAGATGATTCCTACATTGAGAGTCTGGAGGCCTGGGAGGATGTTGTCACTCTCCCTAGAAAAGGGAAAGTTGGAAATGGGGAAGAGATTAGGAGAAAAGATAATGGGTTCTATTTTGGACATATTGAATTTGAGATGTCTGAATGGCATTTGGAGACGTGAAATTGGAAGTCAGCAGAAAAACTAGGGCAGGAAACGTAGATTTGAGAATCACTAGCACAGAGTTTATAATGAAATCCATGGGAGTTGATGAATAGAGAGGAAGAAGAGAAAATTCAATGTTAGAAGTCTGATCTTGTGGAAGAGCCAGCAAAGGTGAGAGAAAAGGAATCATCAGGTAAGAGGAAAACCAGGAGAAAAGTATATCCCAAGCCATACTGAGAAGAGAGTATGAAGTAGAGATCAATTCATATTTTTCCAATTGTTCACTTTATCTGATCTTTATCTTTATCTAATCACTGACTTTATTTGTGTAAAACGTGTTTTATAATTGTGTTCCTAGAGTACATGGATTTATCTTGGCAGGTAGAATCCCAAGTATTTTCTGTGATCTACAGTTATTTTAAGTGAAATTTCTCTTTCTGTCTCTTCCTGCTGGACATGGTTGAAAATATATAGAAATGCTGATGATTTATGTAGGTTTGTTTTATATCCTGCAACTTTGCTGAGGTTGTTAATTATTTCAACTAGTTTTTCAGTTGAGTCTTTAGGGTTCTCTAAATATATTATTATAGCATCTGAAAAGAGTGATAATTTTGTTTCCTCCTTGTCTATTCTATTTCTTTTCAATTTTTTTCTTTTCATTTCTTACCTTTTCTTATTGTCTTATTGCTATCCTTATTTTCTTTTCTTATTAATATTCTATTCTTATCTTATCAATTTCTTATTCTTATTTTCTATTCTTATTACTAGCTAGCATTTCTAGTACAATACTGAATAATAGTGGTGAAAATTTGCCACGGGCAAAGGCCATCCTTGCTCGTGACTCCAGGGTTTCCAGACAGGTGACGATTGATCAGTCAACAAAAATAACAAATGGGAGACAGCTTCATCATTGCAGTCATGGGATTGCTTTGCATCTGATAGCTGCTCCGCCATTCCCATGCCTGGTTTTCTTAGAATTTTCTCATTGATGGCTTGTTCAATTTCTTTTTCTAAGATGGGGCTATGAAAGTGTTATATTTCTTCTTCTCTTAATCTGGGCAATTTATATTTTTGTAAATATTCATCCATTCATCATTCATTTCAATTGTCAGATTTATTGGCATATAATTGGGCAAAATAATTCCTAATAGTTGCTTTTGTTCATTGATAGTGAACTCTTTTCATTTTTGATACTCAGAATTTTATATTTTAAAAAAGAAGAAAACCAGGGGTATCCATAGGATACATGAAAATATACTCAAGATGATGTCTCTTCTGCTAGTTTCCAGGGATATAGCATACAAAACTCTCCTAGGTTTATTCCTAGGTCACTTAGGCTTATTCAATGAACTATGAATACTTTACCTGGGGGCCCAAAAACTTAGGGGCTCTATCACTTTCACTGTCTGAGATCATGATTACTATCCCTGCTTGTTTTTATTTCAGCTGAAGCACAAAAGGTTCTCTCCCAGCCTTTTACCGTTACTTTATATATCTTTCTGATTCAACTGTGTTCCTCATAAACAACATGTAAGAGACTGGGTTTTCATATACTCTATCAGTTTTATGAGTGAGGTCATCTGATTCATATTCAGAATTATGATTATTAATTGTGCATTTCCCTCCATCCTATTTTTAATCAGTTTTCTTTCTTTTGCTCCCTTCCTTCCTCTCTCTCTTCCTCACTCTCCTTTCACCCAGATCCTCTTCAAATGTATTTTGCTTCTGACCATCACCTCCCCCAAATTTCTCTCCCTTCTACTAGCACCCTCCCCTCCCCTCCTACTTCCCTACATGGTAAGGCAGATTCCTATACCTAACTACATATGTCATTCCCTCTTTCAGTCAATTCCAATGATAGTAAAATTCAAATGTTTCCTCCCCCATCTTTTCCTCCATTGTTACAGCTCTTTTATGCCATTTTTATGTGAGATCATTTACCCCACTCTACCTTTCCCCAATTCTCTCAGTGCACCCCTCTTTCTCACTCATTAATATTTTTAGATATTTAAATGTTTTATTTAAAATTAAAATTTCAACTATTTATTTTTTTTAGACATCATCCCATCATAGTCAACTCATACTTTTGTCCTCTGCCTATGTATTTTCCTTTTAACTGCCCTAATAATGATAAAATTCTTTGGAGTTACCATCTTCTTGTGTAGGAATATAAATAGTTGAACTGCATCAAATTCTTTATGGTTTCTTTTTGTTTACCTTTTGGTGCTTCTCTCCAGTCTTATATTTAAAAATAAAATATTTTGTTTATCTCTGGTCTTTTCATTAGGAATGCTCAAAAATTCCCCTGCTTCATTAACTATCCATTTTTCCCTTCAAAGAAGTATACTAAGTTACATAGGGTAGGTGATTCTTGGTTACAGTCCTAGCTTTATGTAGAAGCTGCTAAATCCTTTGTAATCCTGCCCATGGCTCCATCATATTCGAAATGTTTCTTTCTGGCTCTTTGCAGTATTTTTCTCCTTGGCCTGGAGCTCAGGAATTTGGCTATAATGTTTCTGGAAGTTTTCATTTAAAGATCCCTTTCAGGAAATGATTTGTAGATTCTTCCAATTTCTATTTTGCCCTTTGATGATAGGGTATCAAGGCAGTTTTCCTTAATGGTTTCTTGAAAAATGATGTATAGGATTTTTTTAAAAATCATGGCTTTCAGGCAGTTCAAAAATTCTTAAATTGTCTCTCTTTATCTGTTTTCTAGGGCAGTTGTTTTTCCAATGAAATAGTTCAAATTTTCTTTTATTTTTTTATTCTTTTGATTTGTTTTTAATATTTCTTGCTTTCTCATGAGTCATTAACTTTCACTTGTCCAATTCTAAATTTTAAGAAATTATTTTCTTAAATGAGCTTTTTAACTTCCTTTTCAGTTGTACTTTTTAAAGAGTTGTTTTCTTCAATGGGCATTGGATCATATTTTTATGGTTTTGAGCTTCCTTTACCAAGCTGCTGACCTTTTTAATGATTCTATTCATCACTTTCATTTCTTAACCCAATTTTTCTCTACTTCTATTTGATTTTTAGAACCTTTTTGAGCTCTTCCAGGAATTTTTTTTGGGTTTGACACCAATTCACATTTTTCTTTGAGGCCCTGCATGTCATAATTTTGACACTGTTATCTTCTGAGTTTGTGTTTTGATTTTCCTTATCACCACAGTAATTTTATATGATCAGATTCTTTTTTGTTGTTATTGTTAGCTCATTTTGTCAGCTTATTTCTTGACTCCTAAATTTATGTTAAAGTTCAGCTTGGCTCCCGGGGTGTAGAGGTCATTGTCCTACACTTCAGGTTCTTCATGATGCTTTTTCAAAGCTGATTCTGGGCATCTGTAAATTTTCACTTCTTCCAAGGTCGTATAATATAAGATGATGTGTAGTTACTGCTCTCCTGACCTATGCTTTGGTCTGAGTGACAACAGGCAGTCTTTTCTGCCCTGGAACTGTGACCAGAGTGCTTGCTCCCCTGCAGCTACAAGCTCTAGTGTGCTAGTCCTCCTCCTCACCCTGGGGCTGTTAACCAGTACTGTGTATGGACAATTCCACAAAGCTCTGTACCCAGTGTCAGAAAAGGGTCTTCTGTATCTGGATCCCTTACTATCTTGAGTTAAGAGTTCTGGAAGTCACCACTGCTGGATTCAGTGGCCTTCAAGACGTGTTCAAACTTGCTAAAGCACTGGCTGCACTGGACTGTGCTCTATTCTAACTCCACTAAGACAGACCTTTCCTATCAGCTTTCTAAGTTGCCTTTGGATAGAAAATTGTTTCATCCCATGCTATTGTTGGTTCCACCATTCCAGAATTTGTTTTGAGATATTATTTTAAAGTTGTTTGGAAGGGAATTTGAAAGAGCTCAGGCAAGTCCTTGCCTTTATTCCAATATCTTTTCTCTATTCCAAACTCTGCAACTATGTATTGTCACAAGAAGAATACTAATGTTAAAAAGATATCCTTTGCTTTATGGAGAAACATGAGGTCTCCTTTTTTATAAAGCTTTTCTTGATACTTCTATTTAGAAAGCCAAATAAATTTCCTATGGTATGCATCTTATAAGAATCTTGTATCACTCTGATGTATTTGTGTATGAAGCATTTTGTTATAGTCCTTAATACTGCATTTTGTTCTACCAAAAATAAGGTACCATCATAGTCAATAAACCACAAACACAATGGAGTATTTATTATATTCTTTGTGCATTTCTTTTAACATGTGATAGGATGTCATTTATGGAAAATTCATACTATTTTTGACAGTTTTATTTTAGTAGTAACAATATTTGTGATGATTTAGTATTTTCTCCTCTTTAAGATGTTTTGATAATGATTCATTAATTTCAAAGTTGTATCATTTACACCTTGGACCTCCTCCATACACATTTGGCTTAGTCTAACAGTTTTTCCGATTTTTGTTTTCTTTAGTCATAACTAGTTTGTTTAACTTGTCTGCTGAGATGGTTTTACTTGAGTGTGACTGCTAAACATATTACAACTTCTTTGAGATACAGGTGAGAGTTGGGTGAATGGTGGACACCAAAGGTGGCTAGGCAGTCCTGAAAAGGCCTCAGCAAACCCTCATGCCAGAGATGCTAGTGCTCCTTGAACATCCCAACAATAACAATCTATTTCTTTATGAAGGTTTTTGGGGACTATGAGGCTAGATCACAGGTGTAGAAGACAGCATAATAAAGATTTATATATTATAGTAATCTTTGCATATATTTTCAAATTTTTTTATCTCTTTAGTATCACCCTTACAGTTTTATCCTTAAATGATTTCAGGACAATCTAATTTAATTGGATTTCACATAAAGTTTTCTGTAAACTTCTTTCTTTTTCAACCACATATCTGTTTTATGAGTAATAGTGTTCAAAATCCTCTATCATCCTCCTCTGAAAGATTTCATGAGTGAGTTTATATTCTAAATCAATAATATTCTTAGTTGCTACAGCTCTCTGCTTGACAATGAGATCAAATGTTTGCTGATTAAGGCAGTGTGACCTTGGGAAAGTCACAACCATTCAATACACCAGGCAAATTTTAGACACTTTAAGTTTCAGAGAAAGTATTAATCTGCACTTGTGGATAGTGTTTCCTCATTTGGAAGTTCCCAATATTGATGAAATCATAGGTCTAGTTCCTATCTCTACAGTCAGCAGTAATGAAATATGCCAGGGACCATTGCTAAGAATTAGAGATCTTAAAGAAAGAAAAAACATAGTTCCTGCCTTCAAGGACCTTATCTTCTGATGGAGATTACCACATTCAAATAAATTAAAAAAAAATATATATATATATAAATATATACATACACACATAAGTATATACATATTTACATACACAAAACTAATACATATATGTAGTACAAATGGAAGGTTATTCTTATACTGTGCAACAAGATTCTATAGTAATTTTGTACTTAAATAAGTTTTCACTTTAATCTCTTAATTTCTGTGGTCTCAATGTCCCCATCTTCATAATGTAAGTAGTTGTACTCCCCATACTGTTTTGAGGAAAATATTTTGTTACCTTAAAGTATTATATAAATGTAAGTTTCTAATATTATTATTATTTGCAAGCTAGAATAGTAAGAAAAGACGATTCAAAAATGAACACTTGGTTAATTTTAATAGTTATTTTTCCCTTACTGCTACATAGTCTTCTTCACTAAAATATGACCTTTTATATTTTAGGGTTTCTCCCTTCTGTTATTTTAAAAGAAGCATTCAATTCTGACAAGGCAATACAATTCTGACCTTAATCTTTCATCACTGAAAAATATACTATAAATTATATTTATAATAGTATTATTTATATCTATAGATTATTTTATTCTTTTATAATATTTATGTTATATTTTATATTGTCTATATATTGAATATTATTTATATATTATTTTATTATGTTTATTCTATATATTTCTATAGAAAATTTTATTTTAAGTTATTCTATAGAATAAATGAAAACTTATGCTTTTTCCACAATTCCTTCCCCTCAGAAAAGAAATAAAGCATTAAAATTTTGAATTAGATCATATATATACATACACACACAAACACACTCTATTTGATATAAATTATTACCTTCTCCTATTTCTACTAATCCCTAAAATGGCAAGCATTTAGAAGACTTTCTTAGTAACCATATTTTTGGCTCTACTGTAAAGATCAATTTTGTTTTAGAGTACAAAAACATTCTGGGAATAGCCAATGGATTTATTTCTGGGCATATACCATTTAAATTTAATTATAGCAAATGGATCCATGATCACTAATATGATAAAGTATCCCAAAAGTTTTAGGGTGGTTTTAAGCTTTTAAGGCTTAAAGTCCATTCAATACTTCTCAAGATAACTGAATGACTTGGTTTCTGATAATATTATTAGCACCAACTAAGCCAAGATGGATATTTAGACTGTGATCATATTGTGCCCATGAAACTAGTTAAAAGGGGGAAAAAACTATACCAGATTCTGAGCACTGGATTTGTTTTGTTTTGTTTTGCTTTTTAACCTACATGATCCCAATTAAAGTTTTTTGTTCTTTTTTCAGTGAATTAAATGAAGTAGGGATAAATTCACTATATCATCCAATACTTCTAATATCATAAAGGAAATACCTCTGGCTATGTTCACAAGCCCTTTTTGCTCACATGATGCAAAGTAATCTGTGTGAATTATTTCTTACTTTCCACATGGGTTTTAGAGATCAAGTCTCCAAGTGCTTAAGTTCTTGGGGCAACTTGGTCATGGATAGATTGCTGGGTCTTGAGTCAGAAAAACCCAAGTCAAATCCAGCCTCATATGCTTACTAGCTATGTGAACCTGGGCAAGTCACCAAACATGTGTTTGCCCCAGTTTCTTCATCTGTAAAATAGACATAATAGTTAATATATACCTCCCTAGGTTAATGAAATAATGTTTGTAAAGCACTCAGCACAATGCCTGGTGCACAGTATTATATAAAAGCTAGCTGTTATTATTGTTGTTATTCTCTGAGCCCCGCTGCTATACTACTAGACTGTCATAAATGACAGCCATCTACTAGAATGATCCTCCTTTTATATTCTGGTATATAACTGAATGCAAAACTATAATTTTAAAATCTAGCCCCTCCTCTCCAAGAAATATGATTTTATTAAAGCAAAGGAAGTATATAGAAGAGCAAAATGGAAAGTATTATCTTTCACTCTTTTCCCTAACCCTTCTTCCTGCCTCTCCCTTCCCAGCCCACCCTGCCTTCCTTTACCATCACCATTTTCTCTCTCTCTCTCTCTCTCTCTCTCTCTCTCTCTTACACTCACACACACACATAGACACAGACACACACACAGACACAATCTTCTCTTAGGTTCTTTAATGTCTGATTCAGGACCCTGATAAAACTAAGGGAAGGGTGATTTTTTATCACTTAATAGAGGGATGTAAATCAAGAAAATGGATAATTTGACTGAGGATGTTTGATTGCTATGATGACAACAGTTGTTCAGTTGCTAGAGCAATGTATGAAGTCACTAAAAATAAGTTCCAAGAAATACACTGAATATGGCAAAGGGCACCAGGGACCACAGCCAACTTAGAGCTGACAATATGACTACTGAAAATGAGCTGTGCTAAAAAACAGAGATCCCTAAAAGCCTAGATTGGAAGAGTGACTCAGTGTTGTGTGAGATATCACACAATTTATTTCCATTCATTTAAATGGGATTTCACCTTACAAATAACAGAAACCATTTTAGCAGTTTCAAATAAGATAATGAGCACCAGGAGATGAAAAAAAAAGCAAAAAAATGGAAAAAGAAACTTGAAGGAAATATATGTTATTTGTGTTTTTTGTGGAATAAGTGTCTGGAAAAATACAGATATAGAAGATAATTCTACAGAGAAGATAGTGGAAAAGAAGAAGTGGAAAAACAAGAGGATTATATATACATATTCTTAACTGCCTCATTACAGGAAGACAGACTTAACAGAATGGATTTATGCTTCTGGATTTTCACATTACATAAAACCACTAAGTACTGTTGATATTTGATGTCTTATGTATACATCTAGATAGTGCTACATTCAAGTTTCCAGATAGACATAATTTTACTCACTGGGAAAATAACAACATCAGCCTTATAGGACATGCTTTCAAGTTATAGATTTTCATCAGAGAGGATATGCTGTTTTATAACATACTATATCAGCAAAATGAGTGGTGCCCTAAATAGTACACAGAGGCCTGACGCAGGGATTTACTGATATTTGCCAAGTTCTATTTCAGACTTATTTTCTCAGTCAACTTGGGTCAGGAAGAGTTAGGAATATGCCAGAGTAAGGGTAAGAAGTACTTTTTGTGGCTCAGTTTTGATCTTTCTAACTGGTTATGGCTGGTTTAGAAGAGCTACAGAAATCCTGCCTATACACTGCAAATACTAGCTTTCTGGAAAGTCCCTAATCTGGGAAATAGAGAAGAGTAAGAACAGGAAAGAGATTCCTGTTAGAAAGTAGACACTAGGGGGCAGCTGGATGGGTTAGTGGATTGAGAGCCAGGCCCAGAGACAGGAGGTCCTGTTTCAAACCTGGCCTCAGACACTCCCTGGCTGTGTGTTTCTGGGCAAGTCATTTGACCCCCATTGCCTAGCTCTTACTGCTCTTCTGCCTTGGAAACAATACACAATATTGATTCTAAGGTGGAAGGTAAGGGTTTTTTTTAAAAAGTACTTACTATATCTACAAATAAATATTTGTCTATCATTCTATAAGATAAATGTAAACTGTGTAGAAAGTTCCAAGTATGAAAAATTATTAAGTAAAATAGTTTTTTTAAAGGACTTTTAAACCCTAGTACAGAGCTAATGGCAGATTTTAATTAATACAGGACAATTACACAAATGTTCTTCTTTTAAAAGTCTTTTTTTAAACTTAGGAACTTAAAAAGACATTCCTAGCAGACAAAATGACACACCCTAAATTAGTGCTATCAACATGTCCTCCCTAATTCTTAATTCTTGGGTAGAATGCCATGAATGCCAAGGACCTCAGACCTCGATGAGGGATTCCAGCATTGAGTATGAGTTTTATTAGATGACCTTGCAAGGTCCCTTTTAACTCTAAGATCCCCCAACTCTTGACACATGCATACCATAGAGAATAAGGACTAGATTAGAAGATATCAAGTCTGAATTGCTATTGACTTTTGTTTAAACCCTTACCTTCCATCTTAGAATCAATCCTGTGTATTGGTTCCAAGACAGAAAAGCAGTAAGGGTTAGGCAATAGGGGTTAAGTGACTGACCCAGGTTCACACAGCTAGGAAACGTCTGAGGCCAATTTTGAACCCAAGACCTCCTGTCTCTAGGTCTGGTTCTCAATTCACTGAGCCACCCTGCTGCCCCCTCCTATTGACCTTTTAACAAAGTCATTTTTTAAAAATATTGCTTCTGTGTTCTTTATAAGCAAAACCTTGGGCAGCCCATAGTATAGCCTTTCACACAAAACTTCCCTAATGTCAACTCAGTAGGGAGAATAATTCACTATGGACCAAGTTATGGGTAGAACCTCACGCAGTACAGGAGAGCCTCCCAGGGGATGCTACCATTCAGGGCAAAGGAAGACAGGGGTTAAGCAGCCTGAATTTTCCAGTCAGGTAGCTAGAATTGCCCATCTAAAACCAGTTTCTAGAATGTAGCCCTACTTCTTCTCTGCTTGTGGAAATTCTTTTTATTCACAGCCTAGATCAGGTGCCACTTCCTCCAGAAAGCTTGCCTTGATGCCCACTCTCCCAATTGAAAATGACCTTAACTTTGACTTCCTCATATTTCCTGACATTTTGTCTAGATCCCTCAGTTGCTCTCATGACCAAGTGGTTCTTATGATACTTATCCTCTATATGAGATCATGAGTGGCTTGAAAACAGGTCCTCTGGTTTTTGTTGTTACTGTATCATCAATGCCTTAAATACCATAGACTCAATAAACTTTGTTTAATTAAATTGTTTTTACATTAGTAATACTGGGTATCTTTGTGGTATTTTAAGCTTTGCAAAGTTACATGCTATCCTATTTGATCCTCCCAAAAATCCTTTGAGGGAGCTGATGTTATAGTCCCTAATGGATGATAAAACTGACTATGACAGAAGTTCAGGAATTTGCTAAGGATCATAGCTTCAATGAGTGTTTGAGGCAAGATTCAAGCTCAGGTCTTCCTGACTCCAGCTCCAACACTACCTCCTGCACATAGTGCCTCTAATCAGATTTGTTTAAGTTTTAAAACTAAAGTCAAAGCTCTGGTTGTGATATACATAGTATCTATAGAAAATGAGGTGGGGTTTTTTCCCTCAAAAGATCTTAAAGCCAGGTATATAAGAACATCAGCACCTTCTCTTCTTTCCTCCTTTGCAATCTCCATTAAACATCATCATTGTTAAGCATCCTGTTGGCCATCTCTCAATTGCCAGAACCTCGGCAAATGGAGACTGTGAGCCACACCAGCCCACTGAATCACCAATTAATTACGACCATTTCATGAAACACCAACCAAGGCTGATAGACTCTCTAGCAGGAAAATTAACATTTTTGCAGCAAAACAAATTCTCTTGACTCACTACTAAGGGCTGTGTATTTTTATACAAATCGAAGGTACAGAAGCCAAACAGCAATAAGAGCACTGGCAGAGATTCCAGGCTTTAACAGATTTACAGCTCACAAATAACAATAATAATAACAAGCATTTATATAACATGTGCTATGTGCCAAGCATTGTACTAAATACTTTAAAATTTTTATCTCATTTGCTCCTAACAACAACCCTGGGAGGTAGGTCCTATGTTAATGCCCATGTTAATATGAGGCAAACAGAGGTTAAATGACTTTTCCAGAATCACACAATTAGTAAATGTCTGAGGCCAGAATTTAACTCTGCCTTCAGGTCTAATGCTCTATTCACTGCTCCACCTACATCAGCGATTACCATAGGAAATTATTAGGAAAACAACTCCTCTTGCCTCACCCTAGAGGTCAAGACCATATTCATTCCTATTCACAAGAAGAACTAGGGTACTGCAATCAGACAATGTTTCCTAAAGTGGAGTCTGATAGCCCAAAAATCAGTCAGAGACATGTGGTTTGTATTGAATTTTGTAGCTAAAAGCACCAGGCAGTATGGAAGTATAAATGAGAAAGTAATAGTATCAGAGAGTCGCATAAATGGAACAGATGCTTAGAGGCCAAGCCCAACTAAATCCTTCATTTCATTGCTGAGGGAACCCAATGCAATTAAGTGACTTGTCTAAGATCAACTACTTAAAATGGCAAAGTCTGAATGAAAATTCTTGACTCCTGGCTCCTGGCCAAGATTCTTTCCATGACCCCATAGAGTTCAATAGGGACTACAAGAATAAAAGGAGAAACAAAATCAGAAAATCTCAGCATTGGAAGGACCCTAAGAGCCAAATGTAGTCACATTCGTTCCATGGAACAAAAAAAAAAAAAGAGAGGTGACCCTATATATAAGTCACAATTTCTCTGATTCTCATTTTTCTGATCTGTAAAATGAGGATAATGATGCCTATAGTACCACCACATAGGTTGTTGTGAGGTTTTAAAGCAAATGTGCATAAAGCACTTTCTGTACTTTAAAGCATTCTATAAATGTTAGCCATCATTACTAAACTAGATGAGAACAAGATGCCCCTTTACGACCTGCCTGACTAGTGGTCAGTTATCCAGTTCTTGCTTGAAGACCTCTAGAGATGGGGAACATACTATACTTCTCAAGCCAATCCATTCCATTTTTTTTACTGACTCAAATATTGTTAATAAGTTTTTCTGAACTTCAGGCCTGATTTCAGACTGATTTTGTCTTTGTAAATCCCACCCATTATTCATGGTTCTATCCTCTGAATCCATAGAGAACATGTCTAATTCCTCTTGTACGTGACAGACTAAATACTGAACACAGCTATTATGGTTGTCATAAGTCTTCTCTTCTCTGTTCAAAGCATACCTTTTCCAGTTCTCTACACCCAATTTCTTCAGTACTTCAATAACCTGTGTGATTTCATCAGCATGAAAACTCCAGTCCATTGAAGGACACTGATCACAAGTTTTTGCCTAAGAAGGTCTTCAAGACTTCCTGTGGCTGAAGAATTCACTAATCTGTGGCAAATATTTAGAGATTTCCTTTAGATATACTATTAAGAAACTATGATCAGGAAAGGTTGGAAGCTGGCTTTGTAAGTAAAGTAAAAAGAGAACTCCACTGATGGTGGCCATGAAATTTAAAAAGACTTATGAAAAAGGCTTTTAGCATTTTGAATGGATCCCCTGTGCTGAACAAGAAGAGAACATGGGCAAGAATTACACAAGATAAGAATTATACAAAAAGCATGACTAAATGGGGACATACACTTACAAAGGGAATATCCACATCAAAGAGATCATAGCTACTTTGAAGTACTGAACTAATAATTCTAACTACTAATTCTAAGAGCATATTTATGTTTGTTACTCATGAGGTAATGGTGCTGTCTTCTCTATTTTCTCTAGAGTGCTGTATTAAATAACTTCCAAAACCAAACATGGTAAATATTAAAGCCTAAAAAAGTAAATATTAGGGAAGAGAAACCAAAAGATCCAAATAAATTATCTTCTTGGTAGAACTATAAAGTAGCATATAAACATGCACATACACAGTCAAAAATTACAGCATAATGCATTGATTAATTGGTATAGTTGGTGAATGGGTTACTCTAGGTAACTATTGTAATAAGCTAGAGGTTAGTTAGGCCATTTATGTCCAGGACAAGACTATCAAATCCTACATCTGAGACTCTGTTTTTAGAAGTTTAAAGTTGTATTTCTTGATCTTTCAATTACATATATTTAGAAATATAATACTTTACTCACTACACATTTACTATCTGGTAGATACCATCATTCTCAGGCTCAAGATAGTTTGAAAAAGACCTCTTTAAAATATGAAATTTAGGATGTCTTTTGTGGGTTTACCTAAATGTAATAGAATCAAGGGAGGAAATAGCATCTTTCCTCCGATTTTATCCAGGTGAGAAATAAAAGTTGAAAAATTAAAAGTTTAAATTAAAATTGTAAGAAATTAGAGGAAGTCCTAAAAGACAATGAGGTAGAACAGTTAGGTATCACAGTGGATAGAGCATCAGACCTTGAGTCAGGAGGATTTGGATTCAAATCTGGCCTCAGATACTTCCTAGCTATATGACCTGGGCAAGTCACCTAACCCCAAATACTTTAGCTCTTGTCACTCTTCTGTCTTAGACTTGATACTAAGACAGAAGGTAAGAGTTTAAAAACAACAAAAAGTCAATGAGAAGGCTGAAAAGAAATGATAAAAATGTAAATAAACAGCAATTTGTCTCTAGTCATCTCTGATTTAGAAAAATGAATCTAAACTAGACATTGAATCAATTTTTCCCCTCTAATCAAAACTATGTTCTCCATAGTTCAAAAGCAGGGGCAGAAAGATTTAGAAATTTTCAGGAAACTAAAAAAATGATCAATAAATGGTTTGTAACCTAATCTGCAAGCCAGAAATGATATAGATTTTCATGTATCATCTACAACTCTAAGAACCTTACTTTATGACCCTTGGTGTCTATAAATAATACATGAATGTACTTCAAAGTGAATCCTGAAGGTTTTTTGTGTACAAGCCCTCAAATCTTTTTAGGCTGCATTAGTCTTTTTGATTTAGGATCATAGATTTAGAGTTGGAAGGGATCTTAAAAGTCATCAAATCTAACCTTTCATTTTATAGATAAAAAAAACATGACCCAGAGAGGTTAAGTGAATTACCTAGAAACTACCCAGGTAGTAAATGGCAAAGCTGGGATTCAAATTGAGCTTCTGTGACTCTAACTGTGCCATGACTGTTACTTTTTCAAGTTAGTCAAGCTGCCAGTTACTCCTTGAGTCCAATGGACCAGTGAACCAGAATTGCTACTGTATTCCCTTTTCAAAAACACTTCATTATCAACAATTACTAAATTTTCTTAATTAATGGTATATTAAAGATGAGCTCAACATACTATTGGCTGTTGGTGCAGTTTGAAATCAGATTAAAATATAATTGATAAATATTTAACAAATTTAACAAAGCTACATTAGGAAATGATTAGTCTTAATATGTGGTCAACATACACCTCACAGAAATCCTTATGTAACGTTTAGTGGCCACACAGTTAGATACTATTGATCTGCTTGCTAGATGCAGGGGATTTACTGTGCTAGGGATTCTATTAACTATTCTGGGGCTCCCACATCACAAGAGAGAGTTGTTATTTTCCTATGTAATTTAAACTGCTTCAGTTTGCTCTTCTGTAACCTAAGAGGAAATATAAGTTATATCAGCTAATTAAAAAAAACTTATTTAAATCTTTAATTGTTAATTTTTCTTGTCTCTTTAACAAGCTCCTTTAAGGCTAAGACTCCATCTCAAACTTGTCTGTATAAACTACAGTGAATACAGTATACTACTCTAACTATATATATATATATATATGTATACAGAGCTTATTCCAGTGTCTTGTACATAATTGGAACCAAATGTCTGTTGATTTTACTTGACTTTTAGTATATCCTTTATTCACTAAGTTTATCTGTAATATGTCTTATGATCCATATGTCATTATCTGCTAATGAACAGATAAATAAATGACCACATCTATAGCCAGGATTAAAAATACTTAAGAGAGGGCAGCCAGGTAGCTCAGTGGATTGACAGCCAAGCCTAGAGATGGGAGGTCTTGGGTTCAAATTTGACCTCAGTTATTTCCCTAGCTGTGTGACCCTGGGCAAGTCACTTAACCCCCATTGTCTGTCTAGCCCTTACCACTCTTCTGCCTCTGAACCAATACACAGGATTGATTATAAGGTGGAAGGTAAGGGTTTAAAAACAAAAAGAATACTTAGGACCATTATTAAAACCCCACAGACTATAAGTTTTGACAAGCTAGGAAAAATAAACAAATTGTAATATTTTTTGTCTAGCTTTCAAACAAATAAATGTTCTCAAAGCCACACATATATTCTGACAGATCCAATGTTCTAGTTAATATACTATCATACATTAGCATGAACAATATTTGCATTTCTAGAAGTCCTTTTTAAGCTGTTTAATTATTTTTAGTACTTAGTTCCCTAATATCATGTCTTACATTTCCTCCATTCTTCAAAAGTCTCTCCCTGAATTCCTTCCTTTGATATAAGATTCTTTTTTTTAATGGCTATCACTATTGGTTACCTTATAGGGAAGCATAATGGGAAAAGTTACTGAGCTGGGAGCAAAAAGACCTGTAAGTAGGTAAAATTCTAGTCTTGACTCTGCTGCTAATTGTATAGCCTTGGGTAAATTGTTTAGTCTCTCTGGGCCTCAGTTTCTTCACCAGGAAAATGAGATTGAACTAGAATATGAAGCTGCTTCTAGCTCTAATTTTCTCTTATTCTGTGCACTTCAGGGTCTTTCTATGACTCACCAAACCTAAGCAGGGTCCCACTGACCGTTTAAATATAGGTATACCTATGTAGAAATGAGTGAATTTTCACCTGTGAGTGTTAATGTTTCTTGCCTTTTAATTTTTCCTCATCTTACCTGTCTCCATACCTCTTAACCTCATGTCCAGATAACCATTTGATTTATTCTTAAGGTTTACTTGGATATTCTTTCTTTCTGCCCTTAATTAGCTGGTAATCTTGAGCAAGTCATATCACTTCCTTTGATCCTTATTTCCTAATCTATAAAATAGGAGAAGTTGGTCTAGATGATCTTTAAGGTCTCTTTCACTTTGATATAAAACCAGTTCAGTATTAGTATCTTCTGCTTAATTAGCTATCTTATAATGCCTATATTCAGATGAATAGTGTAATAAAATGTTACCCAAACTTAAAGAACATAGCTTACTATTCAAAAGGAGGGAGAAGAAATGTTTCTGTCATTTTATATTCCACCAGGTAATGCTGTTATCAAAAAACAGTACCAAAAATACTCCAGATTATCACTTTGCTCAAATGATAATATCTACAGGGAAGAGAAATAAAATATTTAGGTCCTAATGGAAGCTAGGGAGGAGCAGATTTAGATTGTTTATCAGGAAAAGTTTTTAATGTCCACATGATAACTGGAATTTGGCAGCGTCTACTAAACCAAGCAATGAATTCATCACTAACAAATTCCAAAGGAAATCAGAGCAGATAAAAGTAAAAATACATCTCAGAAGAACAGGACAAGATAAACAAAAATGCCAAAAGCATACTAATATCCTCAACTATTTTTAAGAGTACTTGCAAAACTCTTCTCTAGTTCAAATATTTAACAGAATATACATGAAGCCAGGACCAACATTATCAAATGTAAGAGCTTAAATTGTCTTTAGAAATCATCATGCCCAAACACTCTCATTTTACAGATAAGGAAACAGAAGAATGGGCTTATCTAAGATCACCTAACTAGTAAGTAGAACTGGGAATTGAACTCTGGTCTTCCTACTCCAAATACTATGTCCTTGCACTCTATCACACTAGAACTTGATATAAAACTGTCCCCTAGATAAATGAAATTTTATTGTATATATTTTTATATATGGCCCTAAAAAGAAGATACACATATTCTAAATCACAATTCACAAGTAGATGTGAATTTGAATTTAGAAACACAAGTATATCTTTGGATTAACAACAAATAAATCTCCCCCAATCTTGATATTCATAGAACACAGTTCATCCTAATTCCTTAGGCCTGGAGATCCATAAATGAACAATTTTCTGTCTTTTCTCTTTGTTCCTCAACTTGTCCCCCCTGCTCCAAAATATAGTAAGAATACCTCTGGCAGTAGTAGTCTGAAGGGTCAGCCTTTTGCCAAGATCTGCTATAAGATCCAGAATTTAGAGTTTATACCACAGTCTGAAATGTACCACTTTAGTAAAAGATTTCTATAGCTGATATCTGCCACACAAATTTTAAGCAAGATAAGTACTTTCAACTTGGCATTTTAAGTAAAGTTGTCACAATGAGAAAAATTTGAAGCAAATTACAATGAAATCATGAAAGAAAAAAGGATTGTAGTCCCATTATCAGTAACCGTCAAGAATTTTATAGAGTTCGGCTCCTGGGAATAGCAAGACTGTCAGAACTCACTGCACTGTGACTTCCATGGGAATCTTCCCTATCAGCCCTGCTCTTTGTAAAGTAGAGCTGCAGAAAACCAGAAACATCACATTTTAGACACATTTAGGGGGATTATAATTCAAGATTTCTGAAGAACAAATACCCCCTTGAAAAATGGGGTTGGGTGGGGTCAGAAATGGACTAAATGGACTTTGGCACAAACCTGAATGTTCATCTAGTCTTATGAAGTTTTAGCAGACTCACAGGTAAGAAAGTTGGTTGTGGCTCTGAAACATAAGATGTAGAGCAGAAATGACTTTTGAAATCCTGAAATCTGAATTCTCCAGAAAAGGAGGAGGTAATTACACAAAGTTAAAATGAGATTTAATGGCAGAATCAGAATAAGCATCCCCTCCTAGTCTGATGTTATTTTCTATTTCACCATTCTGTCTCCCAGAAATTAGCACAAAATGAAGAGAAAAAAAGGTATGTCAAAATCAGGTAATCACAGGAGAAAACAGGGATTTATCATTAGCACATAAATCATTAAAAATGCCGTTAGTCCTTTACTTGTGTAAAATAGCTACCCATTATTATTTAATTTATGTTCATTTTTCTGCATGCCATTACCCTGTTCTGTATCAGTGTTCTTTATCTCAAGTTTTAAGTACTGAACATTTCATGCAGGCCAATATTCCTAATGAGAGGAAGGCATATAGATAAATAGGTTTATGTTTGTACCAGGCTCTTAAGTATGGAAATTAGATCTCTCTTTTTAAAACCATGTGGGAAAAAGGAAGAATATATAACCAATTATATCAATCATCCATTTCCCTGAAAATACTGATGGCTACCTGATTTATTTATGCAAGAACCAAGTCAGAATGATAATTGAGTTATGAAAAGTCATCAATAGCAAGAAGAAATAAACTGCATTCTGAACCAGCCTGCTTGTTGTTTTAGCAATCGTGGTTGATGATAAATGCCTTCAAAAATAGCCAGGCTGATGGCCTCCAGTCTCCCTAGATCTCACAGACATTGCCTATGTATTCTCCATCTTCTCCGAAGAAAGAAAGAAATGGCCCAAAGCCATTATACATATTACATAGTACATTGTTCTCCTAATGCCATCTCAGTGATCTATCCTTACAAATGGTAAAATTCAAATTCTTTTGTAGTGAAATATATCAGTAAAATAACCTACTATACCCAATGAATAATATGTCAAATACAAAGTCCTTATCAAATATTGAAAATATAAATATAAGCTGACCTTTGGGAATTATACTAATTAATCTGTTGACTCACTTTAAAACAAACAATTTGGTTTATAATTACTGAACCTCAAGGAGTTTACAAAGAAATGACTGGTGTCCCACTTGGGGATGAAGGAAAAAGAAAATCTTCTACTTCTGATTCTCTCTCACACAGTATGACTCACCTCCATATCCAATCACTACCAGGGCTGTCTGCTCCAAAAGGGGCATGGGTTATTTTAAAGCCCCTGTAGAGTGTGCTGAGACTTTTCCCTCACTCCCTCTCTTTTATATTTGAATACAAGGATAAGAAAGTAGGTTTGCCCTAAGATTTCCATGGCAAAGGATGGGACTGGTAACTAAGAGAGATTGGGAGATTGGGAGAGAGACAGAGACAGAGAAAGAAACAGAGGCAGTGAGACACAGAGACAGAGACAGAGACAAAAACAGAGAGACAGAGAACAGGGATGGAAGAACCAAAAGAGAACAGAAACATGTGAGGAAGAACTCTGGAGGGTTTTGTCCTCACCTTATACAGGGAAAGGACATAGAAAGATGGAAGAATACACAAAACAATCATTGTGCTGGCCTAATCAACTGGTGAGACAGGTAGCCATGACCTAGAAACACTAAGGAATGCTAGGAAGTTAGAGAGAAGGAAAAATAGCAATCCCCTACTCTAAATCAATAGCAAAATGACATTTTCCACTTTATTTCCTTCATGAGATTTTTATTTTATCTGTGATATATCTTCTATTTTGATATGAGCAATATGGAAATGTGTATTACATGAAAGTACTAGTATAACCTAAGACTTTTTACAGCTTCAGGGAGGAGTTGAAGGGAATGAGGGAGAAAATATGAAGCTCAAAATGTCAGAAAACAATTGTCAAAAATTGTTTCTACATGTAACTTTAAAAATACATAAACATTTTGTAAAAATCAGCAGCAAAGAGTGGACCAAGAAAGAACCCAAGGAAAACTCTATGCTAGAGAGAAGCCCTTAGATTGGGACTCTAAATCATTTAGGAAATTTATACATATATTTGAGAGCAAGATTCAAAGATTTTGGTTTATTTTTTCTCCTGTTAATAAATTTCCATTCATCTTTGGTTACTCTAAATTTAAGGCATCTGCTTAGGACTCCAAAATAAATTGCCCCAGGTGCACTCTGAAGATGAGTATGAAACCAAATCTTCAGAATTGAAACGAAGCAGAGGAATGAGTTAAAACTATCTAGAGTATCTAAGAATTAAGAGAAGAAATCTGTATTAATGAAGGAGGGGGGGAAAAAACCAAAGCAAACCTATTTTATAATATGAATGGCAATGAGGCAAGTGGAAAACTTACTTAGCATTGTTTTCATTTTGACTATTCATCTCTGGCCTTGAAATTCAAGTTTCAAAATGTGGCAGTGATAATAACAATGATGGGTCCTTAGGAAGATAAATGTCTAGGTGAATTTCATATTTCTGTCTTCAAAGAAGAAAAGATAAAACTATTCATCCTTACCGGTAAGTTGCAACTTCAAGATTTAGGCCCGTTTTCACTTGTAATAGTTCCTGATAGTCCTTTAGTCTATCTGTGATGGTCATGGTCAAATTCTGCTTTTCATCTTCCAGGAAGTCAATTACTCTCTAAATAGAAAGAAGAGTTTTTACACTGGGGGAAAACCATTTTGTTAGATCAAAAACTTATTCTGACAAAAAAATTGGAAAATGAGGGGATGCCCTCCGATTGGGATTGGCTGAACAAATTGTGGTATATGCTGGTGATGGAATACTATTGTGCTCAAAGTAATAATGAACTGGAGGAATTCCATGTGAACTGTAATGGCCTTCAGGAATTGATGCAGAGTGAAAGGAGCAGAACCAAGAGAACAAGAGACTGATATACTGTGGTACAATCTAATGTAATGGACTTCTCTACTAGCAGCAATGCAATGATCCAGAACTATTTGGAGGGACTTATGAGAAATAACCCTATCTACCTCCAGAGGAAGAACCAAGCGAATAGAAACACAGAAGAAAAACAACTGCTTGATCACATGGGTAGATGGGGATATGATTGGGGATATAGACGACTCTAAATGATCACCCTAATGCAAATACTAATAATATGAAAATAGGTCTTGATCAATGACATATTTTGTAAAACCCAATGGAATTGCACCCCTGCTATGGGAGGGGGGGTGGAGGGAGGGGAGGGAAAGAACATTAATCTTGTATCCATGGAAAAATATTCTAAATCAACTATTTTTTAAACCCTTACCTTCCGTGTATTGACTCCAAGGCAGAAGAGTGGTAAGGGCTAGGCAATGTGGGTCAAGTGACTTGTCCAGGGTCACAGTCTAAATCAACTAATTAAATAAAATTTTTAAAAAACTCATGCTGACAAATTTCAGGCACGATAAAAATCTAAAACAAAGTATATTTCAATTGGCTTAAATGTTCCATATTCCTGAGTAAAAAGTGGGGGGTGGGGGGGACAGGAGGGACCTATATGTACAAAAATATTTATAGTAGCTCTTTTTGTGGTAGCAAAGAATTGGAAATTAAGGGGATGTCCACCAAGTGGAGAATGACTGAACAAATTATGGTACATTTTTGCGACAGAGTATTATTGTGCTATAAGAAATGACAAGCAGGATGATTTCAGAAAAACCTGGATTTATGTGAATTGATACAAAGTGAAGTGAGCAGAAATAGAAGAACATTGTACACAGTAAAAGCAATATTGTTTGATGAATAAGTCTGAATGATCTAGTTATTTTCAGCAATATAGTTATCCAAGCCAATCTCAAAGACTCAATGAAAAATGCTATTTGCCTTAACAATAATGAAGTAATGAGATCTGAATGCAGACCAAAACATTCTATATTTTACTTTTTCTTTATTTGAGATCTTTCACAAAAAGACTAATATAGGAAAATGTTTTATATGATTGAACATGTAAAATCCATATCAAACTACTTACCATCTCAGGGAAGGGAGAAATGGAAAGAGAATGAGAATTTGGAATTCAAAATTTTTTTAATACTAAAAATTGTTTTTACATGTAAGTGGAGAAAATATTAGTAAGAAAACAAAGTGACAATTTACTATCACAAATCCAAGAATCAGTCCCCATAATGATAATTAGATTAATTCTATTATGTAAATCACTTTAAAAGAGATAAACATAATTTATAAATATGATGAGTTTATAATATCACAGTCTTAGGTCTGTCATCTAATTGAGCTAATTTATTTTACAGATGAGGAAACTGAGGCCCACCCGAAGAAGTTAAATAACTTGCCCAAAGTCATACAACTAATAGAAATGAGATCTGAATCCAGTTCCCCTGATTCTGCATCCTGCTCTCACTGCAATTGATGTGTTATCACCAAATGAATGCAGGATCATTAATTAACAGGTCAGGCAGTCCATAAATAAACAAAGGTAGGAATCTCAGTTTCCTCATCTTTAAAAGGACAGCTTTGGATTAGAGTTCACTAAAATCCCTTCCTACTGAATTTTTGAAAAAAATTCAAAATATCCCATCAAATTGGAATTGCATTTTTTCAGTTTATTGAATTATATAATTTCCATTCATGGAAGTAAAGAAACCACACTCTGTGGGAATTTTGCATGTTTGCTCATCCCCTCAATATTCCTCCCTCTTGTTGTTTTTTTTTTTAGGGAAATTTAAAGGCCAGGCCAGAAAATGCAAAATCTTGGATGTGTAGTATAGAGATTGTTATGTTAATCCCCAAAGATTTAACTCCCTTTTAATAGTACTGATTGATTCAGCATTCTACTGTTGATGAGCACTGCAAAAATGCTAAGGGCACACAAATGAGATATTTAGGTTCATATTCTCTAATGCACATACATAATGCACATAATCCATTCAGGAAAATTGACCAGAAAGATTTTCTAGAGATATTTCAACACCCTTTAATCAAAGAACTTAGTCAATGCAACTAAATGGATTAATACATTTTGGAAAGATTTTCTATTTTACAAATAATGGATTTTCTGGTTAACAGTGACAACTAGAAAATCCAACTGGTCAGCATTCCTATTAATCAAGGTTTTGCCATATCAGCTTTATGACAAAGGCTGTTTCACTAACTCAGGGGTCTTAGGCAAGAGGGGATTTGTTTTAGAGGCAGTATTACAGCCAGATTCATAACTGTTGTTTAATTCATTATTTCAAAAGTTTGGGGGTTGGTGTACTCAATGATTACAAAGTGGATACCATGTATGCCCCAGGGAACATATCACATATAGCATTGGGTACATGAAAGATGCTCAATAAATTTTTGCTAATTGGCTGACACCAGTATAGAGATATTACATAAGGTTTGTTGTCATTTAAGCAAAAGACTACTTGGCTTACAAAACTCATAATGCTAAAATGTTTTAAGGGAGGCTAATCTTAGTAATAAAACAATAATTATGATAAAATAGATATTATACTTATATTTGAGGTATTGAGGTATATATTTGAGGTATTACTAATTTATAAGAATTCTGTGACATTTGTAAAGAATGTATTGCTCTCCCCAATCTAGAAACAGTTACTGAGACATAGAGAAGTTTGTTGCTTTGCCCAAAATGAAGAAACTAGTTTCAAGCTAATGTTTCAGGAATGAATCTCAGGTGTCCTGCCTCCACAAAATTTTCAAAGTTTCATTTTTGTCTTTACCTAAAAAGGCCACACAATTGAAACAGCACGTAGCCCTTTGCTGCAAAGTGATCTTGTTACATAATATTTAAATTATCACCTCAGAGAACCACTGCCAAGACAAATTGGAATTATTTCCAAGAGGATCTGGTAGAAACTGAAGGAAGGCTGTACCAATTGTGCTGCCTATGTTTAATATAGGAATTTCAAGAGTTATTTACTTTTAAGAAAGTATGACTATTGCTGTTCCTACAATAGTAACTTTATATTCATCCAATGCCATACTTAGTCGTTACTTTTCATTATTCCTTGGATTTGAGAAGTAAAATCTGGCTTAAATGTGTAATATTATTCAATATTATCTCTGATTAGGCTGTTTATCACAAATTACTGTAGGCATTTCCCAGGACAAAGAAAGTTCTCCTCCATATATAGCCAAAGTGATGGACTAAATGTTTTTTCTCACAAATTAGGACGGGGACACAACCCCCACTGCCTAGCCCTTAACACTCTTTTGCCTTAGAACCAAGACATAGTACTGATTCGAAGGTTCAAGGTAAGGGCTTTAAAAAAAATACGTTGGGGAGATACATATCCTATCTGAAAGCCTCAAGGCTACCAAAAGCCAACCCTGGCTAGACCTGGAGAGCCCCACCCCCACTTGCCAGATGGAAATTCTTGGGCCATTGCCCAGAGCAGTTTCTCATTCGTTCCTCCTTTCTCCACCTCCAAACACAGACATGCGTGCAAGGGCGCGTGAGAGAACTTCCCTGCCTTTGCCCCTTTGCCCCTAATTTGGTTTCCTCTGGGATCGTCCCTGCTTACCTCTTTGGTCAATGAAAGAATATCATTCAATAAGAGACACAGGGTTCAGTAAACATTTCCTTCTAAAGAACTCATTTCCCAAAGGGAAGCTTCACTCTCTGAACCATTAGTGCATCGACCCCGCCCCAGAGCGGCCGGAAAAGTCGCCGACTCATGAAAGGCTTGGCTTTCCGCGTAGGGATGGGGATGCAGAAGAACCACAAAAAGGCAAAATGTGATCCGGAAACTGTCCGGAGGAAACATAATTGAGGCTGTATGGGACAGTGGAAAGGGCTAGCTAGATATGTGTCAAGGGACCTGAATTCCAGTTCTCACAATGACATTTTATAACTGTGGAATCATAGGGCAAATCATTTCACCTTTCTGCGCCTCTCTTTACTCATCTGTAAAATGAGGGTAACCCCACTTACACAGCCTCTTTACAGTGTGTTGATGGGGAAAGCGCTTTGTAAGCCTTGAAGCTAGGTATCACTGTAAGTTTTATTACACACCTGATTCTCTTCCATCTCCAGGTCGTACTTCTCTCTCATTCTTAGGAGCTCTTCCTCAAGCCTCTGGCGCAGCTGGTCCAACTCTTGGGCCTCCCGGTGCAGGGATTCTACTTCGAGCTGAAAGCGTCGTTTCTCCTCCTCCGCTTCCTGCCGACTCTCGTGCCCCAGCCTCACCTTCTCCTCTAGCTCGCGCACCTTGTCCTGGTACAGCTGGAAAGTTTCCTGCCATGATTCAGACACCAGAAGAGCGTAGCTGTCCTGCACCTCCTGCAGACTGAGCTGGGACTCCCGGGGAGGCTGGCGAGCGCGGAATTGCATAGAGAAGGTAGACACCTGCTCTCTCAGCTCCCGCACGTCCCGGGCGTGCCCCTCCAGCAGGCGCTGGTGCTCGTCCTGCAGACTGCCAAGCAGCGCTTCCAGAGCCGCCCGAGCGCCCAGGGCCTCCTTCAGTTGACTCCGCTGCGCACCTAGCTCGGCGTCCAGCTGGCCTCGGATGGCGCACGCCTCCTCGCTCAGCAGTCGTAGGTCCTGCAGCTCGCGCCACAGGCTGACCCGCTCCCCCTCTGCCAGGGACTTGTCCCAGCTAAGCTCCTCCAGCTGCCGCCTCAGGCTGCTTACCTCCGCCTGGTATCGTCCCTGCCATGCCGCCCACCAGTCCTCCTCTCCTCTCCGATTATGTAGCTCGTCCAGGAGATGCTGGTTCTCCTGCTCCAGCTGCCGCACCCGGGACACATACTCGTAGAGGCGGGCGTTGAGCTCCTGAAGCTGAGCTTTCTCATCTCCCCCCAACAGCCTCCAGTGTAGCATCGTGGCTTCGTTTTGGAGCGGTGGAATTCGGGATGAGAGCTGTCCCCCTCCTGTCCAAAACTTGACCCCTCCCCCCACTTCTCCCCTTGCAGCAGAGGTGAAGATCCAGCAGCTCCAGAGTCCCGCCGCCTCTGGGACTAAGGCTGGGAAAGCAGCATGACAAAACAGAGGGTGGGGTTGGATTCGGTGAAGGGGCCTGCAGGGAGCTGTCTCCTTGGCCAGGGTCTCCATCCAATCGCAGCTCCGGACGAACCCTGACCACTATAGCCAAACAGCGCCCTCTGCGGGAATGGCCCACCACCTAGACTACCTCAATTCAGAACTTTTATTTCTAACATCTGTAAGCAATGGCTTTAGCCAAAAACAGAACCCCCACTAAATGTGTGTGTGTGTGTGTGTGTGTGGGGAGAGAGAGAGAGAGAGAGAGAGAGAGAGAGAGAGAGAGAGAGAGAGAGAGAGAGAGAGAGAGAGAGAGAGAGAGAGAGAGAGAGAGAGAGAGAGAGAGAGAGAGAGAGAGAGAGAGAGAGAGAGAGAGAGAGAGAGAGAGAGAGAGAGAGAGAGAGAGAGAGAGAGAGAGTTTGGAGATGCAAAGAAACTGTCCAGTTGGCCACACAGAAGTTTATTGCAGCCTTAGTAATATTGGTATCTAAGTTACGCCAGACTTGGTATTGTGAATCTAGTTGTGGGTCTCTGGATCTGGAAGACCTAGATAGCAAGTAGCACAACCAAGATTCAAAACAAACTTTTGGATACAGATTTAGTGCTCTTCCACCTATATCAGCGGAAGCAGTAAGGAATGGAAAGCTTTTCTTTCCTCATTAACTCTGCATTCTAGCTTCTGATTTCATCATTCCTTCAAAGCATTCCCTCTTTTGTTGACAAATCTAATGGATTTTTCTCCGTCTTTATCCTTCTTGACCTCTCTGCAGTCTTTGACACTCTCTTCTAGATCACTCTCTTCTTGATATTCTTTTCTCTCTAGGTTTCCTCTCCTAGCTTTCCCCCTAGCTGTCTCACCTCTTCTCAGTCTTTTTTGCCAGATCTTCATCCTCAGCAGGCTCTATCCTCAAGGCTCTATCCAAGCCCTCTTCTCCCTTTATCATATTGTACTTAGGATCACATCGGCTCCCACAATTTAATTTATGATTTCTATGCTGATCATGACTTTTATACATTCTCCAATCAGAGGTCCCATAGACATCTTAAACTCAGCATGTCCAAAACTGAACTCATTATCTTTTCCCCAAATCCTCTTTTCTTCTTAAATCTCTTATTATGTGCTAATTTGGCACAGTTTCCCAAGTCACATAGGCTTGCAACATGGATATCATCCTTGATTCTTCAATCCCTATATCCAATCAGTGGTCAAGTCCTGTTATTCCTACCATTATATTCCTCCTTTATGCCCCCTACTCTTCTTTGACAGTGCCACCACCTTGGTGCAAGACTTCATTACCACATGCCTGGAGTTTTACAATAGCCTGCTGGTTATGTGTCTTCCTCAAGCTTCCCCCTACTCCAAAACATCCTCCATTCATTTGTCAAATTCATCTTCCTAAAACATATTTAATAATATTGTTCCCCTACTCAATAAGCTCCGGTGTCTTTCTATTATGTCCAAAGTAAAATGCAAAAATCTTCTGTTTGACTTCTAAAACCTTTCATAACCTTACCTCTTTTTACCTTTCTTTTTACCTTTTTTACTCTGTGACCCAGTGATGCTGTTCTCTTTGCTGTTCTTCAAATAACATGCTCCATCACTCAACTCTGAGTATTTTTACTAATTGTCCCCTATGCCTTGAAGGTTTGCCCCCCCCCCATTTCCATCACCTAGTTTATCTGGTTTCCTTGAAGATTCAGATAAAGTCTTACCTTTTGCAAGAAGCATTTTCAGTTCTCCTTAATCTTAATGCCTTCCCTCTGAAATTATCCCCAATTTACCCTGTATCTATACCTTGATTGTAGATAGTTGTTTGTATGTTATCTCTAATGTTAATTAGACTGTGAGTTACTTGATAGCAAAAACTGATTTTTACCTTTGTTTGTATTCCCACTATTTAATATAATGCCTGGTATATAAGTAGTAGGTGCTAGTTAATAATATATAACATAATAATAAAAGAGAACTATAGTTAATAAATTCTAATTGGTTAATTGACTCAGCCAGGAAGATCTGAGTTCAAATTTCTCCTGATATAGGTTGTATAACGCTGGACTAATCACTTGACTTGTCAGTGTTCTTGGTGATTCTTTAAGAATATGTCACATTTTAAATCACTCTTGATTAGAGAAATACAAATTAAAATGAAGCTGAAATACCACCTCACATCTATCAGACTGGTCAATATGACAGAAAAGGAAAATAATAAATGTTGGAGGGAATGTGACAAAATTAGAACACTACTGCATTGTTAGTGGAGTCATGAACTAATCCAACCATTCTGGTGGGCAATTTTGAACTATGCCCAAAGGGCTATAAGATTATGCATAACTTTTGATCCTGTAGTATCACTACTGGCTCTGTATCCCGAAGAGGCAATTAAAAAAAATAAAACCCTTACCTTCCATCTTAGAATTGATACTCTGTATTAGTTCCAAGGCAGAAGAGCAGTAAGGGCTAGTCAATGGGGATTAAATGACTTGCCAGGGAACCTTTGGCATCTGGGAAGTGTCTGAGGCCAGATTTGAACTTAGGACCTCTCATCTCTAGGCCTGGTTCTTAATCCACTGAGTCACCCAGCTGCCCCTGGTAATTTTTTTTTAAAAAGGGGAAAGGATTTAATTATACAAAAATATTTAGAGCAGCTCTTTTTGTAGTGGCAAAAAATTGGAAATTGAGGGGATGGCTATCAACTTAGGAAATGCTAAACAAATTGAGTTACATGTTGGTAATGGACTACTATTGGGCTTTAAGGAATGATAAGCAAGATGATTTCAGAAAAAAAAACTATAAAGATCACCCTGAAATGATGAATAACAAAATAAGCAGAACCAGGAGAGCATTGTACATAGTAACAGCAATATTGTGCAATGAACAACTGTGGAAACATGACTACTCTAAGCAATGCAATGATCTAGGACAATCCTGAAAGTCTTATAATGGGGAATGTTACCCACATTCAGAGAAAGAATCATTGGTATGAAATGATGTAGATCAAAGCATACTATTTTTCACATCAGTGTATTTACAGTTTTATTTTAGGATTTCAGTTTTGTATAAGTGTGCTTTTACAACAATGACCAGTATAGAAGTGTGTTTTGTGTGATGTTAAAAACAAATTTTAAAAAAAGAATACAGTGCTCCCTCATCTATTGCAGGAGTTATGTTCCAGAGACCCCCTGTAGGAATTAAAAATTAATGGTTTGACTAAGACATATGAAAATTATAAGTAATAATATTGTTGCCAATTCAAAGTATTATTGCTCAAAGTCAAAATGACTTTAATAGCTTTTATTTACAAAAGAGGTAGAAAGAGTGAAAGCAGAGAAATACAAAAGCGTAGAGAAGACATTAGTCTATCTAACTAAATATTGCTCTGGTGCTCTACTCAGTCAGGACTTGTTAACCTTCAACTGGAATTAACCTCTCTCCAGAAGACAGGAAGGGAAAGCCAGCTATCCACTCACCAAAGTTCCCTCCGATGAGCCAGATCAAGACAATGACTTGGGCTGAAGGTGACTCCTGAGGCTGACTTTCCTTCTTGAGCCAGCTTTTTTCTTGAAGCTGATTTCCTTCTTGGAGTAGACTTCCACTAGCCCCAGAAATTCAGGGTCTTTTATATTGGCTTCTTGTCCCTTCCCCTTTTCACAGGGGCCAATCACAGTTTCCAAATTGCCCAGCACTGCCCAAGGGGCAGTGTTTGTGGGAACCACTTCTCACCTTCTAGAGAGCTGAATACTCATTAAAAGAGTTCAAAGATTCCTGGTTGGTTAAGGTGCAAATTCTCATTTCCTGGCTGATTGTGTTGAAAAGGTAGAGAGCTCCTCCACCTAGTGCTAAGTAGGGTGTTCAAAATTTTGTCAATTCAATTCAAAAGTAGACAAAGGAGAGTTAATCTTGTCTTCACAATGTGGTGAGGTACTAAGTAGAGATACTAAAGTTATTGTTAACCTGTATAAATGGAGATTTTGAGTCTTTGGACTTCATCTCCCGGAAGTCCCAGGGTTCCATTTTCCTGCATCCCCATGTTTTGTGGGATTGTAGTTAAGTGGCTGTAAACCCTCCCTCGCTCTCTTTTGAACCTGCAACTGGGCTGAAGTCAGGTAGTTCTTTTGTTTTAGTTATTATTAATACAACTTTATAAAATATAATAGTTATTTTTTTCTTTCTTTTTTTAAATATATTTTATTTGATCATTTCCAAGCATTATTCGTTTAAGACATAGATCATTTTCTTTTCCTCCCCCCCCCCACCCCCCATAGCCAACGCGTAAGTCCACTGGGCATTAGATGTTTTCTTGATTTGAACCCATTGCTTTGTTGATAGTATTTGCATTAGAGTGTTCATTTAGAGTCTATCCTCTGTCATGTCCCCTCAACCTCTGTATTCAGGCAGTTGCTTTTTCTCGGTGTTTCCACTCCCATAGTTTATCCTTTGCTTATGAATGGTGTTTTTTTCTCCTGGATCCCTGCAAGTTGTTCAGGGACATTACACCGCCACTAATGGAGAAGTCCATTACGTTCGATTATACCACAGTGTATTAGTCTCTGTGTACAATGTTCTCCTGGTTCTGCTCCTCTCACTCTGCATCACTTCCTGGAGGTTGTTCCAGTCTCCATGGAACTCCTCCACTTTATTATTCCTTTTAGCACAATAGTATTCCATCACCAACATATACCACAGTTTGTTCAGCCATTCCCCAATTGATGGGCATCCCCTCGTTTTCCAGTTTTGGGCCACCACAAAGAGCGCAGCTATGAATATTTTTGTACAAGTCTTTGTGTCCATTATCTCTTTGGGGTACAGACCCAGCAGTGCTATGGCTGGGTCAAAGGGTAGATATTCTTTTGTTGCCCTTTGGGCATAGTTCCAAATTGCCCTCCAGAATGGTTGGATCAGTTCACAGCTCCACCAGCAATGAATTAATGTCCCTACTTTGCCACATCCCCTCCAGCATTCATTACTTTCCTTTGCTGTTATGTTAGCCAATCTGCTAGGTGTGCGGTGATAACTCAGAGTTGTTTTGATTTGCATCTCTCTGATTATAAGAGATTTAGAACACTTCTTCATGTGCTTGTTAATAGTTTTGATTTCTTTATCTGAGAACTGCCTATCCATGTCCCTTGTAAAATATAATAGTTATTATTAATTTAAAAACCCACATTTTGGCTTACCACAAAGCGATTATGAATTCTCAAAAATTTTTGAGCAGATAGCCTTACAGTAAAGATAGTAAGTTTGCTGGGTCCCTGCCCACCACGAGGTCCAGTGTGTGTCTGAGTTCCAGGCCCACCCTGCCGCCTGCCACTGCCTGCTGTTTCTCTTGTCCATCTGCTTGGCCAGCATTCCTCACTGCTCTCTACTCAGCGTGGAACCTCCTCTTGCTGGGACCAGACCTGCGACAAGAGCCTGCCAATCCCAGCCATTATTTTTCCACAGAGGGTGACGTATAAAAATCTTTCCACCCCAATCCCTTTCCACACTCCGTGTGTGTGTTTCTAGCCTGCCCTAGCCATTTTTCAGTGTGGAATAAAGAACCCCATTAAGCATCTTTCAGGGGAAAATGCTATTGCAAAGCATGCTTGAAACTCTGAAACAACAGTTTGGATTGGTAGAGCAAAAAAGTGCAGTTTGGATCTGCTTAATTCCTATCCTGGGATGCCCCACTTTATTTCCTTCTCCTCAAGAATATGCCACAAGCTAGGCTGCTTATGCTACAAGCCAACCTGAAATATTTTGATAAGGTTCTAAAGGTCCTAACTGCTCTCAACATGCAGAGTGGAGATTCTACCTTGTGCTTCTATGAGGAAATTCAGACCTCTGACAAACAAAATCTAAATGGATAGTAAATACTAGGGGAGGGCAAGGAAACTTTAAAAGAGATCTGGAAGCTTATTGCTAACTATTTTGAGTTTACTCTCCTCCTATAATAGCAAACAAGTCTATTGGGATTGGTGACAAGGATTTTGACTGCACAGCATGTCTACACCTCCTCATTGGTTTATATTATTGTATTTACTGATTGCTTTAAGGTTTAAGTTTTTTTAAGTTTATATGTTTTAATTTAATCAATATTTTTCTTTTATACTGAATCATTTTAAGCTACTATGTTTTGCCTATATTACTTGTTCATTTGTGCCTTTTCCTCTGCTGAAGAACAAAATATCGCTGTATAAGCCCATGAACATCTTGCCTAAAACCCTTGTCACTAGATCCATTGAAGATCATGTATTGCCTTTGTTAATTTTCACATAAATGATGATGGATGGATTTCAACAAAACTGGTTAAAAATTATATACAACCTTTAGAGAATTTAATAAGCTAAGAATTTAATTATAATTTAAGGGGTCTTCAGAAATAATTTTATATAACTAGTGGTTTCTGAATGGATGATATTATATAGATATATATATATGTATATATAATAAAGAATGTTATATTAAAGGTAGAGAAACAAAGAAATGTTCCTACCAAGGTGTTTATATGTAATCAGTAAGTCAGAAAAAGAGCTCCTGTGAAACTCTTCATTTTAATTTACTTCCAGAAGAATAATCTAGATTTCTTGATGATTTTCTAGACCCAAATAAGTTTTACTTTGTTTAAAAATCATATTTACCAAAGTTGAAAGATTTGCTACATCTGAAAAAATTGTGACAAATATCCATCAGTTCATAGGTTTTTTATGTCATACAGCGACTTATGTGAAATATGATAGTGGGATTGTTTGCTATTGTAATTAACTGGGCTATTGTGAATTTTGGGGTCTTTGGTACATGGCTAACACAGTGTGTCACTGATTTAAACTATATATTTTTGATTTTTAAAATTTGTTTTAAAATAACCTTTGATTTTTTAATGCACGGGCAATATAATATCTGAGTTTTATTTTTTCTCTCCTTTTTGTATTTGAAGGACATGTCACCAGTATTGAGAAGATTTTTCTTTAATTTTTTTATTTTTGCAGTAATATAAGTTTAAAATACATTTGCTATAATTTCAATGCATATCCCAAAAGCTTTAAACTATAAAAATGATGCCATTGATTGTTTAAAAAATATTTATGGGACTTTGCTTAATGATTCTGTCTGATTCCAGGACAAGAGAATATAAAAAGAACTATTGCATAATGCCAAAGAAGCACAAAACTAAACTGCATAGTTCCAACTGAGCACAAGATCAAAGAGACCAACCAATCCTGGTGGGATTGATGTAATTTTGAGCCAAGACAAGAGGACTTGATTATGTTTGGGGTTCGAGGTTGCAGCTGTTTAACCTGTGTTAAAGGTAGGTCTTCCTTGTCCCACATTCTACCAAGTATCTCAAATTTGGCTCCTACCTGGCTCCTATAATCTAGTCCTTTTTCTGTCTTCCATAAAGTGGCAAACTTTCTGTAGTCCTTGCTACTGATTGGGTAAATGCATAATTGCTTAAATGATTTTAATTGGCCCCTGACTCAAGGACCTGTTATAGATTTGTTGTTCCTTAGATTTTTTTTTTAGACATAAGACTTTTACATTTTGTATTTCATCCACAAGCTATTTTTCTCTTTTATTTGGATTTTTTCATGTTTTTTTAATTTTCTTTTGCAAATTGATTCATATACCTCATAACACAGCCATGCATCCCTGAGTGATCCCTGTGTTTGTTATTCTTCACCTCAGGGGGACCAAGTTATTGTTGTGAACTTTTATTTAAATTTGAGCAATTTTAGGATAAGAAACTTGCTACCTCCCAGAATCCAGAATGCCCCGTGAAGATAGATGCCTGCAGAGACCACATGCTGTACCAGAAGATCCAGAGTGAACTTGGGGATGTGAATTGAACTATGGGGGGATTGAAATGCCTTTGTTTTGAATGTATACTCTGATGCCAAAGGGGACTGCCTCCATATTGGCTTTTTTTCAATCTAGTAATCATTGGTTTTGTTCTATTTTCCTCTTATTCACAAATTATTGCAATTTTTAACTTATGTTTCCATGATCCTTTTGGGGAAACTGGTTTCCAAAATAGGATCACAGGGGGAATATGTATAAATGGAAATTATGAGCCTTTGGTCTTCATCTCCCAGAAGTCCCTTAGTTTTTTCCAGGGTTCCATTTTCTTGCATTCCCACATTTTGCATGATTGTATTTAAGTGGCTGTAACCCCTCCCTCACTCTCTTTTGAACCTGCAACCGGGCTGAAGTCAGGCAGTTCTTTTGTTTTAGTTATTATTCATACAACTTCATAAAATATATTATTTAGTTATTGATTATTAATTTTAAAACTCACAAACCAAAGTGTTAACTCAAAATAGACAAAGGGAATAGGATTCCCTTTCACAAGTGTAAACTCAGAGAGAACAAAGAATTCCCTTTTATACCCTGCCATAGGTAAAAATCTGCAAAGTAGCAGGGTTACATTTATTTTATTATTTATATATATATATTTCAAGGCTTTATAAACCCTTCCCACTCTCCTATAAACCTTTCCCACACTCTTATAAACATTGAACCAATCAGTACCCAGGATACAGAACACAGTACTGTGGCTGGTCATCTTTCATTCCATCAGCCAATAGGGTTTCATGTACAATCTCACATTGGCAAACTTGTGCAAGCAGTAGTGACCTATGTACTGCATTTCCATTGTGTACAGTATGGTATTCATCCACATAATCCTGCAATATATCAAAGACTCCATGATGCAGAATCAGATATATTTTTCCTAGAAACCCACGATACAGTGAAGCTGTGATAAGTTTGATATAGTGAGGGATGACTGTATGTCACAATGAAATCAATGAAATATTATTGTTCTATAAGAAATTATGACAGTAATGGTTTCAGAACAATATGGAAAGATATGTATTAACCATTAAAAAGTAAAGGGAGATGAACCAGAAGAATAATTCATACAATAAAATAATGGAGACTGAAACAGTTTCTTTCCTATCTTTTTTTCTTTTCTTTTGTACTTCTTTCCTCCCTTTTGCTATCCTTTCTTTCTCATTTTGGTGGAGCATAGTTAATGAAGGAATTTGTTTTGCACTGCTATACATTTTGTAATGGATTTTGTTTTTCTTGCTTTCTCAGTGGATGGGGGATATTAGAGGACTGGAGAGAATTTGGAACTAAAAATAAAATAAAATTTATTTTACAGAGAAGGTACCAACCTGAATTCAAAGAGGTAATTTACTCATCTAGAGTTCCAAATGAAATAAAAAATCCATACCTCATGCCTATCCCTACCATTGCACCATTATGCTTCAGTGGAATTAAAGATTCTTCCACTTATCCTATTTGCTGTCAACAAAATCACATAATTAAAGTTCCTTAACCCCCTGAACAGGTACTTCTGAAGAGACAATTGTCCTAAGGTATACTGCTAGAGATGCAACTTTCACTAAACTTGTAGTATAGATTCATGATAGATTCTCAAGGCATAGACACTAAGGCACTTCTAACAGCATAGTCACAGCATATAAAACTTACTTCACCAGGGGACCCTGAGGGACTATGCTCTGCTGATTTCCCTACTAAAGCATAGTAACTGAAAGATTCCAGAAAAATTCTCCTAGAGCCTAGACCAGTGATGGAGAACCTTTTTAGAGATGGAGTGCTGGGCTCTGCCTCCACCCTATCCCCGAGACTGAATGTCGAACCCCTCCCCCAACTGAGTGCCAAGGCAGCTCCATCCCACCCTTACCCCATACAGGAGTGAGAGAAAGAGCTCCCACTGGGCTGCTGGATGGAGGATGGTGAAGTGAGGAATGTCCTCAGCAAGTGTAGAAAGGAGGAGGGGAGTGGCCTGAGTGGTCTAAGGGCTTTGCTCCCCTCCAATTCTGCCACCTGCGAGCCACCCACCTTACCTCCTGATCACTCCCAGGGGGTTGTTGGGCAGAGGGTTGGGGATGTGAAAAAAATGTTATCAGGCACAGTGAAGAAGGGGAAGGGAGCAGCTGCACCTGAGTCCCTCCACCTTTCTAGTAAGGAAGTCGGGGTGGGCAGGGGGGTGGCCACATGCCCACAGAGAGCTCTCTGCATGCCATCTTTGGCACTTGCGCCATAGGTTTGCTATCACAGGACTAGACTATAACCTTACTACTTCTCTTTCTTGCAAGGGCCCACTTAATTCCTTTCCTTTAGCCTCTGTGTCTATGTCTAAAGTGCTACAAAGCTTCAGCTTCACATATATTTATAAGGGCTTGATTGTCTTTTATTCTAGACAGCTGCTTATATTTGGATAAAAATATCAATAAAAACTACAAGTATGAATGACCATTCCTGGTCCCAACGTGTCTCTGCCTTCTTCATTATTCTAGAACATTGACTTTATCCTAGACTTAGTTTTTTGGCTCTTCCAATAAAAGAAGATGGCATCTGAAATACATTTAACCATTTCCTCACAAATTTCCTTCTTTTCTTATCCAATTATCTGAGCTTCCTTTCCTCTTTCCCTCCTACTTATGATTAATCCCCAAAATACAATATGTCATAATAAAAAGATCTATAGGCTTGGCCTCAAAAAAAATTGGATTTGAGTCCTTCTCAAATTGGCCATATACTGACTAGGTTTCCTTTGTCAATTCATTTAACTTCTTTGAATCTTAGTTCCTTTACCTATAAAATATGAACATTAATATTTATACTAACCTTCTTACAAGGGCTTTATGAGGATCCAGTGAGTATTTAGAGTGTTAGAGAATATTTGTTAATATTATTTGTACAGCCTGACATAAGATCATATTAACATTTGTCATCAGGGTCCTACAGTCCCTGTCATGCCCAATAGAATACAAAAAAAAGCATAGAAGGTATTATTAAATGCCCACTTGTTGCTAATCTTGGATCCAGAGTCATTATTATCCTGTCCTTTGGCATACTCTGTTTCTAATATTTCAGGTAATTTTCAACATTATCAGTCACCCACATTTTTCCAGGGATATATACAGCAGAAGATAAACCTCCCAGGTAACATGTGTCCCCAGAGCATCACCACTCTTCCATGAAAAGTTCTCACCTACCTCTTTTTGCCTTCTTTCAACAAAGCAGTTTCTAGAACTTCAGTATAAAAGCCATTTTATAAGATCTTATGATTTAAATTTAAATGAACCATAAGGGTTATATAGTATGCAATGAGGTGGTAAAGTGGTTAAAACACTAGACCTGGAATCAGGAAGATCTGAGTTCAAATCTGGCCTCAGACACTTATTAGTGGTTTGACCCTGAGCAAGTCACTAAATCTCTATCTGCTTGGTTTCCTCAGCTAATAATTGCATCATAATAATAGCATCTACTTCCAAGGTTATTGTAAGGATAAAATGAAATAATTTTTGTGAAGTGTCATGCAAAGCTTAAAGCTCTATATAAATGCTTTCATCATCATATACCTTTTATTATTACTTTCATTATTATTAGATCATGGTTTTAGAGTTAGCTACAACCTTAGAAGTCATCTAGTTCACCCTCCTCATTTTGTAAATGAGGAAACTGAGGTCCATTGGAATAAAGCAATTTGTTCAAAGTTCAAAGCAGCTTCCCAAGGGAATAAACATCTTTATAAGAACACCAGCCCAGAAGTCCAGCTTTGCCAGATTTTACATGCATCCTATAGGCAATCTCAGAGTGGTAGAAAGACTAATGCCTTTGTTATACCTATTGGTAACAGCTGCTGCCAGCTTGTGCTCAAAGCTCTACTTCCATGCCTCTAGCTTTATGGTAACTGATTCTTGTTCCTGCTGAACCCCTTTCTGATCTAGGAACTCCTGGAATGTAGAATGGAATAGTAATATATTGTTGCAGTCCATCCCAAGTTGGTCCAAAGCACCTCTTAGAAACATTGGGGCATCTTAGTACTTAAGATATTCCCTTTTGTTTCCAAACACACTGCTATGAAACACGAATAGCCCCAGCCTAGGGAAGAAAACATTTTCTTAGTTATTCCCCCCTACATCCTCCTAATAAAGGAAAAGTCCTAGTTATCCGTAAAGGGGGAGAGGCATTAAATATTGGGAAGATATTCAATGTCTCCTCTCTGCATATGAAAACACAGATATGGAGAAAGTACTGTAAAAACAAAATTGCCATTTTAACCTCCTTTTTTCTCCTCCCACCACACCCTTCTTCTCATTCTTATCTCCATAAAGCTATTTTTAGGGGAAATACCTCTGCTTGTTTTTTTAAGCCTGTGTTTGGCCTTATTTTCAACATTTTGACCAACTAGAGAGGTGTTATAATGTAGTATCATTTACAATTCAACTGACCTAAGTCATCTCCCTTCCCTCTCTTTCTTTACTGTGAAGTAATGAACCTTTGACCAAGCTTCCTCAACTTTCACCCATTGGAAATAAGAGGCATCCCCACACATACTCCATCGAATACAACCTCTTCCATAGTAAAATGAATTGGGAGAATGCAGTAGCTTCATCTATCTTCATTCTACACAATAATAACTTACATTTGTAAAGCACTTCATAATTCACAAAGTGCCCTTTGTAAACTCTCCTTTTTGTTATCTCATTTGATTCTCACAATAATCCTGTGAGTAGGACAGGTGTTTTATTTATTTTACAGGTGAGAAAATGAGGCTCAGATAAGTTGATATCTTTCTCAAAGTCATCCAGGTAATAATTGGCAGAATTGGGGCTGGAATCCACTTTTCTGATTCCTGCATTGGTATTATTTCCATTTTTCTGATACCTCTCATGAGATGTCTATTTTTTTTTAATTTGGAAAACTTCACTTCAGAGAAGTCCTTTATCTTTAGGATAATTAGGCAGCCATCCCTTTTCTGACAATCCCAAATTTAGAAGTAGCCAAACTATCATTTTCACTCAGTTACAATTTACTGTCTTTATGTACTAGTAAATGTAAGGTGTCCTAATATGACCTGGTTCAAGTCCTACATCTGACATGTAGTGGCCACTTGGTCCTGGGCATATCAACTAGTCTCTCAGTACTTTCTACAACTCACAATGACTATAGCTGCCAAGAAATCACCAACTTTTATTGGAAGAGGAAATTCCTTCCCTCCATAGTTCCTTATGCCAGTGAAAACTCAAATCCATACCTATTCTTTTTTATAAGTATTATCACTCTCAGTCAATCAACAGTCATTTATTGCATCCATATGACATATATATTTAATAATATATAAAGAGATTGTTAATTATATTTTTGCTCATAAAGGTTTTGTAAGGATGTGAAAGGTGGCATATAGGTTGTTATTGATGTTCACACAATGGCCTTTTATAGCTAGTAATATCGTCTATGATTCCATTTCTTCAGTATCATTTTCTCCCTAAGATACAGTTATGTTGTAAAAAGATCACTTAATCCTTTCAAGATTGTGTAGCCTCCAGCAGATTTCCTCTGTGTGTACTCCATCTAGTCCAGTCATTCTTTCTGCCTTGAACTTCTAAAATGAAATTTCTATTTACTCACATAGCACACCAGGAAAAAAAGGTGTTAGATGGTAGCCAAGAATAATTGCTATAAGAGTGAGGCTGGGTTCAGGAAGCCAATATACTTCTTGGAAGGAAGCCAGATGAATGGTTATACTTAAATGTTGCCTTTTTAAAAAAAATAAATCACTTAACTCATCTCTTACTTCTAGCACTTTACTCATTAGTGGAGTCAGTTTTGCAAGGGCTATGCCTGAATCCTGGATAAGGAAAGGAACTAAGTTTACCACTATATCTAGTACTTGGCTAAAGGGGCATGAATTCTTTCAGTGCTATTTCCTACTTTTTAGTAAACCAGCTCTGCATTAGTGCTTTGGGAGTTTTATGCTGGCAGGGTATTGGGGAAAAATGCTGGAAAAAACAGATTATTCAAAGGGAAGATTTTTGGATTGGGGAAATGATCCATGGAGATTATTGTTAGAAAGAAGTTCCCAAGACTGAAACTGGCCCAAGTATCCCATTGACTCTCGGATGATAGATGAAAAATATCTTTTGTCTAGATTATGATATGCACACAGTTGAATAGCTTATATACATATATATTTGTATAATTATATGCATATTATGTACAATGCAGATTATAATTTTAAGTGCTTATAGACTGTGACATTTCATGATTGATAAACACATTGCTTTATCAAATTTCAATGATATTAATTAAGTAGATTTTTATTTCAGAGGCAGCTTAGAATTCTTATAGCACTGGATGTTTCCCAGATGCAATTCAGTCCCATTGATGAACAAATGAAATAGTTATAATGCACTAATGGATAGATAGATCTAAATTTATATTTATAAATCTATATACACAAATTATACTACTTAAGTTTAAAACTTAAGATTCTAAGACTTTTATACTATGTATAATATACAAATATATTCTACAATATGTGACAGGCACTACAGACAATGATCTGAGCCCAGAATTGGATTGAAAGATGAAGGTGGATTGAATTGCATCTGATAAATTACAGTGCTTTTAGACCCCAAACTCCATTTTGCCAACCATTGTACTTTGATTACAAATCATGGGAAAATGCCACTATCTTCAAAGAATTGAAGTTGCAATCTGCATTATTGGAGAGATTACCAACAATCGAGGAACTATGATGAGTTCACAGATGTGTCAAAGTATTAAAGTATCCCTAAATTATCTGCTAAATTAATTTCTACTAAGTGTAACATTTGGTGTAAACTGTACATGCACCGGATGATATTTAAGTTCTATGGTCGCAATAGCAGTCCACAGCTGGCTCATTTCCTGAAGGCTTGCTTACAGGCAGATGGGATTTCACCATATCACTAACAAGTAAGGTAGTGTAATTTATAGTTTTGTCCACCAGGTGGCATGCAGCTCCATCCACTAGCCTGGTATTTTTGTCAGTTTTATCACATGAACAAAATCTTCCCTGTAGGCACATGCACAAGCAGTCCAACCCTGACAAGCCTTGCTGCTTCAAAGACTTGTGCAAAGAGAATTCTTATTTACCCAGGTCCTTAATGAATTGAGGGTATGATATAAAATATGGTTGGAGATTATTAAAATATGTAAATTTCTACAGCACTAGCTCCAACATAACATCTGGGAAATTTCCTGCTATCAGTTTTATGTATTGATGATTCACAGGTTCAAAGCTTCTCTTTGGGTCCCGGGTTTATTAAGCATGATAAAATGAAACTCCCCCAAAGCTATAAAGCCTGTCATAAATTTCCCTTTAACCACTTGTTTCTCTGGGGTTCCTGGAAAGAGTCTCACAGCACATGCTCTTACAGGTCCTGGAAGGAGTTAAGAAAAGGAGTTTCCTGTTTGGGACCCCTTGTTTTATCAGGTACTACAAGCACTTGAAGGCAGGGGACGTACAGAGAGGAGAGCTGGTAAAAGCTACCACTTGGAATCTTCTTCAAACTTCCAGGGGCTCCAGGAAACCACAGTGGGGACAGGGAAGGGGTTACTCTAGCCCTAAGTAAGGTTAAATTGACCTCATAACCATTCTTTATGGATCGATTCCACCTAGACTCATAAGACCTAGTGCAGGAGTGATGGTAAAAATTAAAAATGTGGACTACAATGTTCTCCTGAACACTGAATCTCAAGTTAATAAAATTTTCCAGTTGATATATGTCAAGTATTTGGGCAAAATACCTTTAAAGTCTATGTTAGGACTTGGACTTGGTATTTTGCATGATAAAGAGATTATTTAACTCTAGGATATATATACCTTGGTGGAACTTGAAATTTCCCCAAGAAAGTTATTAGTATCTACAGAAAAGTAGATACTCTAACTTTGGTATGTTCAAATCTTCTAATTCTCACTGGAGTATCAGCGCTGATTGGAACTAATTCTAATCTTTTCAAAATTCTAGTAGGAAACTGTAACTGATAGACTAGACCCCAATACCTGTATACCTTGACTACCCATGCAGACTATGCAGAGACTTACAAGAGGATAGAGAAAAGAGAGTCCAGGGCACAACACAGGATCCCCAAATGCTCAACCTCTGCACTGTATTGTGAGGTGTTCAACTTGGGGGTCTCCTTGATACCATATGACAGTGATGGTGAACCTATGGCACATGTGCAAAAAAAGGACACACAGAGTCCTCTCTTTGGGCACACCTGCAATTTCTCACTATAGTTCATTACTAGAAATTCAGAGGAACTCAAGGGGGAGTTGTTCCCCACCCCCTTTCCATGCACCTGAGGACATTTCTCATTTCACCCACCCCTCTGCTCAGTAGCCCAATGGGAGCATTTCTTCTCTCTCCTGTCTGAGGTAAGACACTAGGAGGGCTCACATGCTGTATGAGGGTGCATCCCAGATGGCAGCCTGAATCTGTGGTGAAGGTAATTCCCATGGTGGGGTTGGAGAGGAGCTAGGTTTGAGGGGAGCTTAGTTCACATCATGGCATATAGCTGGAGGGGAGCAGAGCTGGTGGGGAATGGATTGTTGGGCCCACTCTCCTCCTCCCCTTCTCCATGCATGCCTCTCATCACCTGCTCCTCTGCCCAGCAGCCCAGTGGGAATGCTTCCTCCTCCTCTGTCTGGAGTAAGGAGGTCGGGGGTATGGAGAGGGGTGAAGTGGTGGGGTATGGCACTTGGTATCTGGGGGGGCAGGCATGGCCCTCAGTCAGAGGGGTGGGGGTCTGACACTCCATCTCTAAAAGTTTTGCCATCACAGTCATATGAATAGAAAGAGGGGTCAAGGCTAAAACTCAGTAAAAGGGCAAACAAATAGGGGCAATCCACAGAATCCAGCTAATTGATTCCCTACTATTCAGAGAAAGATCTAGGAAGATTCCTCTGTGATACAATATCTCAGAAACCATTTCAAAGAAATGCTAGTTAATGGCATCCTTGGAGAATCTAGAAATCCTTATACAACACCCATAGTGGTGGTACCTAAAAAAAGTAGAAAGATGTGAATGCATTTTGATGGTCAAACTTTGAGCAAAATGACTAAAGTGCCATGGGTGCAAGATGCCCTGGACTGCTAAGTAGCCAGCGATTGTCATTCTTGGATTTGCATAGTGGATCTGATTCCTATGTCTGAGGAAAGTAAGGAAAAGACTATTTTCATCTGTCCAGTTGGATTGGCCACCTTGAGGGCATGCCCCCAAGGCATCTCATGAGCACCAGACCTCTCCAAAGGCTAATGAAGAAAATTACTGGGGACACAAATTATCTAAAAGTATTGGTGCACCTTGATGGCATCATTGTTGCCCAGCATTTGTACCAGTTACTGCTTTCAAAAACTCTGGCTCTTCACTAGGTCTAGTCTCTGCTCTTTATATTGGTTCTTGATAATCAGCTCTAGTTCCCAGACAAATCCATCTTTTCTGCAGATAAGAATGTAAGTTCCAGCAGCTGCTCAGGGAAAGAGCTGCTCCTGGCCAACCTACTGTGGCTTTACTTATCTCTGCTCTCAGTGACTGCTAGAAAGCCTATCCTAGACTATATCTAGAGAGGATTCCACAGTCCAATTGCCTCAATTCCTAACGTCTGTTGCCATTAGGCTATCTGGCAGTCTATTGCCTGGTTTCACTTGACTTTTTTTACATAGCAAAGAAGGGAATCTGAAATTCAAAGTCAAACAGGAGGAAGAAGAGAACATCCAACCTGGACTGTTCATGCACTACTTACTCACAGTTCCATCCTGTTGAGCATCTATACTCCTCTCTCTCACAATGATGTGCTCCATGCTTTCCAGGGAGGGAAAGAGGGAAGTGGTAAGAAATATCTCCCCCCATCTTTTTTTTTTCTTTGAGACTGGATCTCTCTATCTCAGCAATACTGGAAATGAACTCAGTGGTCACTCATTGGCCTAATACAACTGCTGTTTGGTACAATAATTTTTACCTGCTTCTTTCCTGACCTGAGCAGATTCATTCCTCCTTAAGCATCCTGGTAGCTCCATTCCACCTCCATATAGGTTCTGAGTGCTGACATTCAGTCAGCTTCATCCATATTCAACTCAGAACTCTCAGTCTTAAGGCCTGCAGCTAGATGGCTCAGTTCTGGACCTGGAGTCAGGAAGATTCTTCTTCCTGAGTTCAAATCTGGCCTCAAAAACTTACTCTGTGACCCTGGACCAGTCACTTAGATCCACTTGTCTCACTTTCCTCATTTGTAAAATGAGCTGGAGAAGAAAATGCTAGTAGTACCTTTGCCAAGAAAACATCAAATGGGTTTTCAGTTGAACATGACTGAAGATGACTAAACAACTACCACTGTCACCTGACATAGAAGCCCAATTCTTTTTATTTTTATTTTTTAATTTGGTCATTTTAAAACATTATTCCTTGATTACAAAAATCATATTATATTCCTCCCTCCCCACCCCCTGCCCTTCCCATTGCTGACACAATTCCACTGGGTATTATTATGTGTCCTTGATCAGAACCTATTTCCATGCTGTTGATGTTTACACTAGGATGTTCCTTTAGGGTCTATATCCCCAATCATATTCCCCTCAACCCATGTAATCAAGCAGTTGTTTTTCTTCAGTGTTTTTACTCCCACAGTTTTCCCTTTGAATGTGGATAGTGTCCTTTCTCATAGATCCCTCTGGGTTATTCATGATCACTGCATTGCCACTAATGGAAAAGTCCATTACATTTGATTGTACTACAATTGATGATACCACAGTGTATCAGTTTCTGTGTACAATGTTCTCCTGGTTGTGCTCCTTTCACTTTGCATCACTTCCTGGAGGTTGTTCCAGTCTCCATGGAATTCCTCCACTTTCTTATTCTTTTGAGCACAATAGTATTCCATCACCAACATATACCAAAATTTGTTCAGCCATTCTCCAATTGAAGGGCATCCTCTCATTTTCCAATTTTTGCCACCACAAAAAGCACAGCTATGAATATTCTTGTACATGTATTTTTCCTTATTATCTCTTTGGGGTACAAACCCAGCAGTGCTATGGCTGGATCACAGGACTTTTAGCTCCCTTTGGGCATAGTTCCAAATTTTTGGATCAATTCACAACTCTACCAGCAATGAATTAATGTCCCGACTTTGCCACATCCCCTCCAGCATTCATTACTTTCCTTTGTTGTCATGTTAGCCAATCTGCTAGGTGTGAGGTGATACCTCAGAGTTGTTTTGATTTGCCTCTCTCTGATTATAAGAGATTTATAACACTTTTTCATGTGCTTATTAATAGTTATGATTTCTTTAAGTGAAAATTGCCTATTCATGTCCCTTGCCCATTTATCAATTGTAGAATGGTTTGATTTTTTGTACAATTAATTTAACTCTTTATAAATTTGAGTAATTAGACCTTTGTCAGAGGTTTTTCTTATGAAGATTGTTCCCCAATTTGTTACTTCCCTTCTAATTTTGGTTACTTTGGTTTTATTTGTACAATAACTTTTTAATTTGATGTAATCAATATTATTTATTTTACATTTTGTCACTTTTTCTGTCTTGCTTGCTTTTAAAATCTTTCCTTTCCCAAAGGTCTGACATGTATACTATTCTGTGTTCACATAATTTACTTATAGTTGCCTTCTTCATGTTCAAGACATTCACTTATTCTGGGTTTATCTTGGTGTAGGGTGTGAGGTGTTGATCCAAACCTAATCTCTCCCACACTGTCTTCCAATTTTCCCAGCAGTTTTTATCAAATAGTGGATTTTTGTCCCCAAATCTGACAACTTTGGGCTTGTCATAGATTGTCTTGCTGAGGTCACATACCACAAGTCTATTCCACTGGTCCTCCTCTCTTTCTCTTAGCCATTACCAAATTGTTTTGATAACCACTGCTTTATAGTATAGTTTGAGATCTGGTACTGTGAGTCCACCTTCCTTTGCATTTTTTTTTCATGATTTCCCTGGATATCCTTGATCTTTTGCTCTTCCAAATGAATTTTGTTATTTTTTTTCTAATTCAGTAAAAATTTTTTGGTAGTTCAATGAGTATGGCACTAAATAAGTAAATAAGTTTGGGTAGAATGGTCATTTTTATTATGTTAGCTCGTCCTACCCATGAGCAGTTAATGTTTTTCCAATTGTTTAGATCTAGTTTTTATTGTGTGGAAAGTGTTTTGTAGTTGTTTTCATATAGTTCCTGTGTTTGTCTCAGCAGATAGATTCATCAGTATTTTATATTGTCTATAGTATAGAGGTAGTCTCTTGGTGACCGAGAATGACAATTGTCTTTGTGCATTATCATCTATTGATGTACCCTCATGTGGCTTTGAAGTCCAAAGGCTGAGGTGCAGAGTTTGTGGCGCATGGAGCATGGAACTCCAGTTGTTATGGGAGGTGCGGTTGTGGCCTGGTGTTGGCGTTCACGCGCAGCGGCAAGACGTCGACGTTGCTCATCTTCAAAGGTGGTGGCAGCATGGTTAATGTGGGTTCACCAGCTGCTTCTGTTTCTGTTATATTGTCTAGGGTGATTTTAAATGGAATTTCTCTTTCTAATTCTTGCTGCTGAGCTGTGTTGGAGATATATAGAAAAGCTGATGACTTATGTGGGTTTATTTTGTATCTTGCAACTTTGCTAAAGTTGTTGATTATTTCCACTAGCTTTTAGTTAATTCTCTAGGATTCTTTAAGTAAATCATCATGTTATCTGCAAAGAGTGATAACTTGGTCATTTCATTGCCAATTTTAATACATTCAGTTTCTTTTTTCTTCTCTAATTAATACTGCTAGTGCTTCTAGTACAAAGTTAAATAATAGCAGTGATAATGGGCATCCTTGTTTCACTCCTGATCTTATTGGGAATGCATCTAGTTTATCCCCATTGCAGATGATGTTTGCTAATGGTTTTAGATATATACTGTTTATTATTTTTTAGAAAAGACCCTTCTATTCCTATACTTTCTAATGTTTTCAATAGGAATGGGTGTTGTATTTTGTCAAAGGCTTTTTCTGCGTCTATTGAGATAATCATGTGATTTTGGTTGGTTTGCTTATTGATATGGTCAATTATGTGGATGGTTTTCATAATATTCAACCATCCTTGCATTCCTGGTATAAATCCCACCTGATCATAGTGAATAACACTCGTGATGATTTGTTAGAATCCTTTTGATAGTATCCTATTTAAGATTTTTGCATCTATATTCATTAAGGAGATTGGTCTATAGTTTTCTTTCTCCATTTTTAACCTGCCTGGCTTTGGAATCAGTACCATATTTGTGTCATAAAAGGAATTTGGTAGAACTCCCTCTTTGCTTATTCTGTCAAATAGTTTGTATAGTATTGGGATTAGCTGTTCTTTGAATGTTTGATAGAATTCAATTGTGAATCCCACCAGGTCCTGGGGATTTTTCCTAGAGAATTCTTTGATGGCTTATTTGATTTCTTTTTCTGATAGAGGATTATTTAAGACTTCTATTTCTTCTGTTAATCTAGGTAATTTATATTTTTGTAAATTTTCATCCATATCACCTAGATTGCCATATTTGTTGCCATATAATTGGGCAAAATTGTTTTTAATGATTGCATTAATTTCCTCTTCATTGGAGGTAAGGTCTCTCTTTTCATCTATGATACTGTTAATTTGGTTTTCTTCTTTCCTTTTTTTAAATTAGATTGACCAGTACTTTGTCTATTTTGTTTTTTTTTTTTTCAAAATACCAGCTTCTAGTCTTATTTATTAGTTCAATAGCTCTTTCACTTTTGATTTTATCAATTTCTCCCTTAAATTTTAGGATCTCTAATTTGGTTTTCTTCTGAGGGTTTTTAATTTGTTCACTTTGAAGTTTTTTGACTTGTATGTCCAATTCATTGACCTCAGCCCTCCCTAATTTTTTAATATATGAACTCAAGGATATAAAATTTCCCCTAATAACTACTTTGGCTGCATTCCATAGATTTTGAAAGAATGTCTCATCACTGTAATTTTCTTCCAGGAAATATTAATTGTTTCTATGATTTGTTCTCTAAATAACTGATTTTGGAGAATCATATTATTTAATTTCCAATTAATTTTTGATTTGGCTCTCCATGTACCTTTTTTGATCATTATTTTTATTGTGTTATGATCTGAAAAGTTTATATTTATTATTTCTGCTTTTCTGCATTTGTTTGCCATGTTTTTATGACCTAGTACATGGTCAATCTTTGTGAATGTACCATGTGATGCTGAAAAGAAAATGTATTCCTTTTTGTCCCTATATATTTTTCTCCGTATATGTATTAACTCTAATTTTTCTAAGATTTCATTCACATCTTTTACCTCTTTCTCATTTATTTTTTATTTGATTTATTTAAATTTGATAGTGGTAGGTTCAGTTCTCCCACTAGTATAGTTTTACTATCTATTTCCTCCTTCAATTCCACTAGTTTCTCCTTTAGAAATTTGGATGCTATACCATTTGGTGCATACATGTTGATTACTGATATTTCCTCATTGTCTATACTCACTTTTATCAGGATGTATTTACCTTACCTATCCCTTTTAATCAGACCTATTTTTACTTTGACTTTGTCAGATATCATGATTGTGACTCCTGCCTTCTTTCTGTCAGTTGGGGCCCAAAAGCTTTTGCTCCAAACTTTAATTCTAACCTTGTGAGTATCTACCCACCTCAGGTGTGTTTCTTGTAGACAACATATGGTAGGACTTTGGATTCTGATCCACTCTCCTATTTGTTTTTGTTTTATGGGTGAGTTCATCCCATTCACATTCAAAGTTATGATTGTCACTTGTGTATTCCCCAGCATTTTGATATCTTCTCCTAGTTCTGTCCTTTCTTCTTTTGCTATATCCTTTTAAACCAGTGGTTTGCTTTTAATGAATCCCCATAATCCCCTCCCTTAATATACTTCCCTTTCTTGTCCCTCCCTTTTTGTTCCCCTAGTGTTTTTTAGGGTCTGTTAAGTTCCCTCCTCCCTCTCTTTCCCTCCCTTTTTGCATTCCCTCCCCTCTATCCCCCTTAGTTTTCCCTTCTCCCTTTCCCTGTAGGATAAGATAGAATTCAAGACCCCCATGGATCTAGATGCTCTTCCCTCTCAGAATTGATTTCACTGAGAGTAAGGTTTATGTATTACCTATTAGAACTCTCTTCCTCTCCTCCTTATAAGAGTATTCTTCCCCTCCCCTTCCCATGTGTATCTTTGTGTAATAAAGATTATCCTATTTATTTTATTTCTTCAAGTATCTCTTGGTTCTATCATTGATTCCCCCCTTCCTTTTTCTTTTTTTTTTGCATATCATCTTATAGCACTTAATACCCCAATCTCTTCCTGTGAATGATTCTTCTAATTATTATAATAGTGAATATAATTTCTGAGAGTTACAGAAGCCCATTCTTAATGAGAGTGCCTTTAAGTCACCATCATCTTTTTGCTCTGGATAAAAATAATAAAAATTCAAAATTATTAGACAATTGTGGCATAGCATATAAAGTACTAGACTTGTTGTGAGGATGTCCCAAGTTTAGATCCCAACTGAGACACTTACTAACTTGTATAACCCTGGAAAAGTCACTTAATTTCTTTAGACTCAGTTTCCTCATTTGTAAAATGGGGAAACAAGAGCTCCTATCTTGGAGTGTTATTGTGAAGCTCAAATGAGTAAAGTACTTTGTAAATTGTAAAACACTAAATAAATGCTAGTTGTTATTTAAAATGATTATTATATAACTGAGAGGATATGTGAGCACCAGTTTCATTCAAAATAGCATTAGATTGTTATCACCTCCTTTTATCTGAATTTCAATGAGTTATCCCTTGAAGACAAGGGAATTTTCAACATTCAAAGAAATTAATTGAAATTAGTGCATTTTTTTGTACCTGTGAGGGCCTGGGAACTAACTCCCTGACCAAATTCCCATCACTGAAATGTTCCTGTGTATATGTGTCAATGGGCTAGCTGTGGATGGGGAGGGGCTGGTAAACAGAAGATCTTTTTATGCTGTTTACTTTTTGGTCCCCAATGTAAGAAGTCCCTTTAGTGTAATTCTTCCTCCTTTTCCCCTAGTGTGTAAATATGAAACACAAATCTCAGACAGGAGATTTGTGTACCAATAGACAAGTCCTTCTCATGTAACTGTCCATTACAATCTTCACTGTAACATGCAACTGACATCACAAAAGCAAGTTATCTGACATGTACAGTAGATTTTTCAACCATTAAAATATATTTATACAAATTAATATTATAGTGAAAAATGCCCCTTACAGGCCTCCAAAATATTGTATCCTAGATGGCTGCCTATCTTGACCACTTCTAGACCAAGTTCTACTTAAAGAAAGAGAAGGAGAATCAGAAGCAATAGGAAAGGCAAGGAAAAGAAGATCAGAGAGGGAGAAAACAATCACTTTATAATGGACACATTTAGAAAAGGTTTTTAAGGATATCCTTTTACTTGTTCCTCAAAAAACTCCCTATTTGGGAGTAGTTTTGTTCCCTTTTATTCCCATTTGGTGGGTAAAGATATTGAGAATCAGGGAGGTAAAACTACTTGCTTCAGGTCAAATAGCCAGTAGAATATTTTGCTATGACTCAAGCCCAGTCTTCTGTCTCCAAGCCCAGGATTCTTTCTATTGCACCAGTGGTTTCCAATCTTTTCAGAGACATCTGGTCAGATAAGGTCCCTTCCTTCAGAGAGAAGAGGAAAGATACATGGATGACAACCTGAGTATGAGAGGGTACACTTATCCTATACAGTATTCCCAAAGTTGCAAAGGAATCTTGCTCTCTTTGTTTCCTTCTGAGCACAAAACAGATTGTCTATGTTTAAAAATCACTCAGGTGCACTTCTAGGAGAGCTGATCAACTCCTAATTGGAGTTTATGTGTGCTGTGCCATTTCTCAAATCAGGACAAAGGACTTCTGAGTGTCTACATCACGAACTAGCACACACCCTCACTCTATTCTTTTTTTAAAAGCATCAGTAAATAAGAGCTATGTAAATTCCCTGTTTCAAATCAAGTCAAGTCAACAAGCATTAATTAAATGCTTACTATGTGCCAGATACTGTGTTAGGTTCTGGGGAGACAAAGAAAGACAAAAACACCCCTGCCCTCAAGGAGCTCACATTCTAATGGGGAGGCAACATGGAAAAAACTATGTGCACACAAAATATATGGAGAATGTATTGGAGGTAGTCTCAGAAGAAAGGAGCAAATGTTGGACGGATGGATCAGGAAAGGCTACTTGTAAGAAGTGGGATTTGAATTGTGACTTGAAGCAAGCCATGGAAACCAGAAGGAAGAAATGAGGGGGAGAGAATTCTAGGCATAGAGGACAGTAAGTGAAAAAGTACAACAAAGTCAGGTATGAAATGTCTGATGTGAGGAACAGTTTGACAATAAACATTTATTAAATTCATGCCCAGCATTCTAATAAACTCTGGAGATACAAAGAAAGGGGAAAGACAGCACATGCTCTCAAGGGGCTCTCAGTCTAATAGAAGAGATGACATGAAAATAACCAAATGCAAACAAGCTATATACACTATAAAATGTAAAAAATGAAAAAGGGGGAAAACAATATATTTAAGAGGAATTGAGAAAGTTTTTCCATGCAAGGAATTTTAACTAGGACTTGCAGAGAGCTACTGAAGCCAGGAGGTGGCGATGAGGATGAGAAACTAGAGCAGTGATGGCAAACCTATGGCACAGGTGCCAAAGATGACATGCAGAGCACTCTCTGTGGGCATGAGGCTACCCTCCCCCAACCCCAGAGTTCATTACTTGAAAGGCAGAGGAACTTGGGTGAAGCTGCTCCATTCCTGCTCTCCACTCTGCCCACTTTTTCACATTCCTCCATCCCTCTGCCCAGGAATCCAATGGGAGCACATATGGGGTAAGGTGGGTGGCTCACAAGTGGAAAATCTGGAGAGGAGCAGAACACTGGGCTACCACCCCTCCTTTCTACATTTGTTAAGGACATTCCTCACTTCACCCACCCCTCCACCCAACAGCCCAATGGGAGCTCTTTCTCTCTCCCCTGTATGGGGTAAGAGGGAGATGGAGCACACCCAGTACTCAGTGTACTCAGTCTCTGGTCAGGGAGCAAGCAGTGAACTTGGTCTTGGGAGTGGGTGGGGGCAGGGTTTGGCACTCTGTCTCCAAAAGGTTCACCATCACTGAACTAGAGCATTCTATGCATGGGGGACAGCCAGTGAATAAATGACTGCCATAGTCAAGAAATGGTGTATCTTGTTTGAAGTATAATAAAGAGGTCAGTGTCACTGGATCACTGAGTATGTGGTAGGGGAGATTAAGATGTAAGGAGACTGGAAGAGGAGGGGAATGTTATGAAGACCTTTGAATGCCAAAAGATTTTATACTTTGATCATAGAGATAATAGAAGCTACTGGAGTTTTTTTGAGTGGAAAAAAGAGGGAGGAGAGTGATATGGTTAGACTTGTTCTTTAGGAAAATAAGTTTGAGAAGATAAGGGGAGTGTAGAATGGACTGAAAAGACTTGTAGGAATAGACAAGAAGGCTATCATAGTAGTCCATGTTCAAAGTGATGAGGACCTGCACCAGGACAGTAGCTGTTTCAGAGAAGAGGAGAGGACATAAAAAGAGGAAAGATATTGCTATGGTAAAATGGATGGTAAGAAATTGGATACAAGGTGTGAATAAGGTTGAATTTTTCCTTTTTCTTAAATATTGAATCAGCCTGAAATAGGAACTCCTTTTTAGACCCCCATAAAGGTTGAGGACCTTCACATCAAACTGATTGTACTATTAGGATTCATTGATTGAGAAAATACATAATGATAACTAGGTACTGTGAATTTGAGATTCTAAATGAATTTGTATTCAATTTTCTTAATCACAACTGTATTTACATGTCTTTGAAAATATTAACATTGGATTTTTGAGACATAATTATGTATTAACTCTACAGGAAGTAAGTTTGATTATTAATAGATTCAAAGACTCCTTGCAGTAACTCCCAGCCCCAATCCTGCCGAGGGCTGGCAGTCCATAGTTGGGAATCACTCCACACCACCATTAGTAGTAGGGAATGTGAATTGGGGTGTTAGAAAGGTTTAATCTCTGGTTAAATTGCAATTTCTCCTGGGATGGGGAGCACTTAAAATCTTATTAGTTATTTACACTTTAATGTGGGTCCATTTATCTGCTCCTTTCTAGAGAAGAGAATTTAATTGGAATGAAGAGAACATGAAGATATTATGTACTTGAATGTCTGTGTATGGGGGAGGTTGTTAGGGTGCACAAAGGGGGAGGAAGAAGCTGTGGAGACAGAACATCTTAGAAAAAGAAACAGAGAAGTAAATTTTAACTGTTCCATAATTTTGCTTTCCCACAAAAGGATAAAAAAATAGAGGGAAGTGATATGATGTCAGGCAAAGTTTTATGCACAATATGCCCCCTCTTAAATAGCCTCAAATGATAGTAATTCCATGCTCTCATTCTCCCCATTTCTGTGGAATATTTCTGCTCAACATATTCCCAAACATATGAAGGAAATCCATGGGGTCTTATCAAGCTACAATAACACTTTTCAAGAGGAAGAGGTTTGGGATCAGGTCAAAGATATTGCAGAGGAGTTCCACTGTGAGACATAATTATCTGTCCTCTTCCTAGACAGAAAGCCTGAGATATATGGGGGTGGAGGGGAGAGGAGAATGACAGTCCTATAAAGCTCCATTCTGAATTCTCTGTTCTTCTCTGTTTACACCAATTCCCTAAGGGAGCTGATTTGCTCACTGGGCTTTAAATAAATATGGATGGCAACCAGATCTACATATCTACTCTATGAATCAGTCAACAACATTTGTAAAATTGAGAAAGTGCATGCAGAGGTCTTCTTACCCTCTTTTTCTTTCTCTAGCTTCTTTTCCCATTATAATAAACTTTTAGACTTGTCAAGACATATGGATATGGAAAGTTTTATGGAGAACAGACACATACCCAGACCAGCTGTAGGAGGAATGGGAAAGAAAAAAGCATTTACTAAGTGCCTATCTGCTAAGGATTTATCTGATACAACTGCATGGTCCATGAAAAATAAAGTTGTACACCATGCTACTACATGCTATCTTGGCAGGGATATAACTAGGGGAGGGCATTCAAGATTTTGTCACACAATGCAAAATTAGGAGGCTGTTGAAAAAAACTTGTGGTAGCAGGTGTCTCAGTGTTTCCTCAGGAAATAGAAACAAGAAAATGAAGAGCCACCATGTTTGTTAATCCCAAAGTGTAAAGGATGGACAAAGTCTTGGAGTCTCAGGATATGGAATATTCCAAGGTCATATGTTGCTAACTCAAGGAGAGCTGGTGTTGCAATTAAATCTAACACCCATTCTCACCCACCCAATATTTCCTTTTACCTGGCCACCACTCTCCATGTATTCTTCATAGGATCCTGTGCACCTTCATACTTGAAGATGATATACACAGCTTGGGCAATTCACAACTTGGAAACTATAGGTCTTCAATAACCTTTCTTCTTTCAAGATATTCTTTCAATGTCTCTTACTAATTGTAGGATCTCAATATCTTTTATCCTTTCAAGAAGTTCTCTGAGTCACTATACTGTTCATTTGGACTGGTGGGCTGGCTCTTTGCAGGAGTCATTGTAGTTGGGGTATCTCTGCTGGTCTGATGTCTTAGCAGATCTTATTCCCTCTCAAGGCAGCTAAATGGCAAAGTAAATACAGCTGGAGTCAGGAAGACCTGAATTCAAATCCATCATACTAGTTGTATGACTGTGGACAAGTCACTTTAATCTGTCTGCTTTCATTTTGACTATAAAGTACGAAGAATAGCACCTACCTCCCAGAGTTGTGAGGATCAAATGAGATAATATTTGTAAAGCACTTAGTACAGTACTTAGCTAATAGTAGGCTCTTAATAAATGCTTCTTCCTGAGCACAGTGGCTGGCACATAGTAAACATTTAATAAATGTTTGTTCACTGACTGACTCCTACTGTATAGTGCCTCAGCCGAATAGGCCAATCTGCTGCTAAGGTAGATCAAGAAAGTTTCTTAAGGATTGTGTTGACTCATCTCCAGGCTCCAATGCTGCTAGACCACACTGGGGCAGTGGCTAGACAGTTTGCTCAACTCATAGACTCTTCCTAGGACATAATGTCTTGGCTAGATGGGTTGATCTGCTAGTCTCTAGGGCTTATTCTTCCATTGGTAGTTAATAGTCTTTTTTCTTCTTTGAACTGCTGAATAGGCAGAGGGGGTACTAAGTTCACTTCAGATGGACTATTGTAGTACATTTGGTGATGTACTGGACTAAATTCCTGAGGCTGAGTCAGAAAAACCTGAATTCAAAACTGTGTGACCCTGGGTAAGTCACTTAACCCTGCTTACCTCAATTTCCTCATCCGTCAAATGACCTAGAGAAGCAAATGGCAAACCATTGCAGTATCTTTGCCAAGAAAACCCCAAATGGAGTTACAAAGAGTTGGACACAACTAACCAATAACAAAAAAGCCTCTCTTCAGCTAGAGTGCTGTGAAGATCATTCAGCTAAGACATCAACCTTTAGTTTAGGAATGACAGACATCATATACAGCTACAGAAATATTATTTGAAGAATAATTGTGACTGTCTACCATCAGAGAAAGAACTGATAAAGAGAAACATGCATGGAGAGAGAGGGGGCAGGGAGAGAGAGAGAGGGAGAGAGAGAGAGAGAGAGAGAGAGAGAGAGAGAGAGAGAGAGAGAGAGAGAGAGAGAGAGAGAGAGAGAGAGAGAGAGAGAAAGAGAGAGAGAGAGAGAGAGAGAGAAAGAGAGAGAGAGAGAGAGAGAGAGAGAGAGAGAGAGAGAGAGAGAGAGAGAGAGAGAGAGAGAGAGAGAGAGAGAGAGAATCAAGTGATGTCTTCTCTATTGTGTAGTGGGCAGAAAGGGAACTTTAATGTAATAAACAAATTAATTAATTTAATTTTTTTTCAAAAGGGAGTGAAAGAGGCTCCCTTTGACTTTCTGAGACCCTCAATTCTGTAACCTCCAGACCTCAGTCTTATCATCTCCAGGGTGGAGAGGAGGGAAGAATTGCCTAAATGTTTGACAACCTTGCTCTAAAGTTCATTCTCCATAAGTTCCTCCATGTTGCTTTAGGGTGATCTGTTTCAGTTTGGTAATTTCATTTCCCATACTCCTTTGGAAATCTCATGTAGATAAATGACCCCTACATTAAACTGTGAGTTCCTTGAGAACTAGGGACTTCCCTTCACCTTTCTTTGTATCCTCAAAACTTAGTATGGTGCTAAGCACATAGTTAAAATTTAATGAATTCTAGTTTTGATTGGTTGATTGACAGGGCAGCCTAGGTAAGGAGATAAAATGGTTGTCCTACCACCTCTCCTCTGAACCAGAGTCACAAACATTTTTCTACCTCCTAGCTCTAGCTCAAAAGACCACTGGAAAGAGAGAGAGAGAGAGCTTTTCTCTATCTATTTTCAAGTCTTTTCTTTGCAAAAATACAGTACTTACTTCTGGCTCAGGAGCCAGAGGGAATTTTATTACCAAGAAATTAGAAAATATTTTCTTGAGCTTTGAATTAGGAAAGGGAAAAGGCTTCTCTATCACAATTTCTTTTTTTAACCCTTACCATCTATCTTAGAATCAATGCTAAGTATTGGTTCCAAGACAGAGGAGCAGTAAGGACTAGGCAATGGAAAGGAGTGAGGGGGAGGGCAGGGGGGAGCCCAGGGTCACCCAGCTGGAGAGTGTCAGGCCAAATTTGAACCCAAGTCCTCTCATTTTCTGGCCTAACACTTTCTCCACTGAGCCCCCACCTGCCCCTCATTATAATTTTTTCAAAAGCCTCACCATGCCTTCCAAGGTTCAAAAGCAGGCAACTCGTGTAGATACTCTCAGAACCTTTTTTGAGCACCTTCTTGGCTAATTCCTCTTCCCATTCCCCATTGCACTTATACAGATGTCATTGATATAAAATTTGCAGATGACAGAGTAATGAAACACAAAGATCCCCAAAGGCTGGAAAGACTAATGAACTCTACTAAAATGAAAAGTTAAGAGGGAAAATACAGCACTCCTAAGTGCAGAATGGGGTTTAGGGGTACAGTTAGATACTATTTCCTGTGGAAAATGTCTAAGTATTTCCCTGGAACTAGGTAGAAGAGTAAGATTTGATCTAATCATATGGCTTTTTCCATGTTGTCATTTTACCCAGGATGTGGGAGGAAGAAGCCTCCTGCAGTTTGAATAGTGCCACCCCAGAGACTTCCTAAAGTCAGGACCAGGGGTACATTAGGGCCACCTCAAACTGGCTCAAGACAGTTAATGGTTAAGTTTTCATTGTGAGCATTTATACGTTGGAAAAAGCAGGGGCTACAAATCAGGGCTTGATTTATTATTTTGTTGATTATCTAGACATAAGTGATGAAGGAAATGTTAATAATGCAAATTAAACTTTAAAATATGCCATGCTTGTATTTTTTCAGAGCTTTGGTTAAAGAGATGAAATGTTTTTTTTCTTTTGAGCTGGGTTTGTTTGAGTTGGTTGCTAAATATTTATGAAAATAGTCATGGCCAGGACACTAATTGGTCAAGCCAGCGTGTGTGTGTGTGTGTGTGTGTGTGTGTGTGTGTGTGTGTTGGGGGTAGGATCTGAGATGTTTTTCTCTAATTTCTAGACTTTCTGGAAGTATGGGTGTAGGCAGGAACATACTACCAATATGCCAAGAAAAAGAGGACGTTAGACTGTGATGAAGACTACCTTGGATGAGAAGGAAAGTATATGTTCCTGGTCTGTACATAATCTTTTTTATTATTTAAGTCTGTGAATTTTGAACTTGCAAAGGAAATTTACCTTGTATCTCCATCTGTATCTATGTTGTACCCTCAGTAGAATTCAATAAAAAAAGATCAACACTGCTATAGTCACAAAACTTACAAATTTCTGAATTTTATCAGTCTACAAAGTTCATTAGAAGAGCACTGGACACAGAAGAACTGGGTTCTTACTGTGACAGGCTTTTTAAATACAAAGTACTTCTCTAAGTTCCATTTCTCACCTATAAACTAAAGGATTTGACTATACAATCTACAAATGCTCTACCTGTTGTAACATTCTAATGTTCTATGTCTTCTGAAATCAGCCAGAAATGGGCAGTTGATAGCATAGCTGGGACAAAATATTTGTTGCTAAACGTCAAAGCTTTGAAATATTACTATAACAAAATAAATACAATATCTTATTATCAATAGTGGGGCAACTAGACGGCCAACGGATAGAGTCAAAGTCCTGGAATCAGGAGGGCTTTTCTTCCTGGGTTCAAATCTGGACACAGTGAAGAAGAACTGGTTTTTACATACATACTGAAGAACCGGTTTTTTAATTGGCCTCAGTTTCCTCATCTGTAAAATGAGTTGGAAAAAGAAATGGCAAACCACTCTAGTATCTTTGCCAAGAAAACTCCAAATGGTATCGCAAAGAATCAGACATGACTAAACAGCAAGAAATTATCAGTACTGGAATTTTATGGCATTAACTTTTTTTTTAACCAATCATGTTATTTTATTGGTAAAGCAAACTCTAAATTAGGAAACTTTTTTATTAATTATAGATCTAATCCTTTTTCTGAAACTTATAATCTTATATTTGAAGTATCAAATAGCTAAAGTCTATCAAAGATAAAGGGGGTCATTTGGTATAGTGAATTAATCAGATTCAGGAAGACCTAGGATCAAGTCCCACCTCTGGTATTCACATAATTAAAATTTTTAAACTGTATTTTAAAATGTTCCTCATCATCCCCTGCTCCCTACGAGGTGCATCCTAGTCAGAGATGGGTTAGAACCAGTTCATTCTGAGCATTTGTACCTCAGAAATCAGCAAACTGTAAATCGGGTCTAGATTTATTGATCAGTTGATTTCCAGACTTATGAGTGATGAATAAAGTGTTAATAATGCAGATTTAATTTTAAAGTGTTTCAAACATACTTTTATTTTTCCCAGGGGACTAACCGGCTTTTAAACATTTACTAGAACATTCTTGGTCTTAGGTTGATTTGGATTTCTCAACAGTTTAACTGATGAGAAAATGAGAGGCTATCCATCCACTGGGTCCATATCTTTTCTTTGCGGTCACTTAGCTTTTAATAGTGATCATAGCCTTGTTTTTAGGATAGTCCCATGGTACACAACCTAGGCTTATATGGCCTTGAAACATAATTTGATCTTATATAGATGTAGATATGTTAGAAATTGTGGTAAACTAAGAGGACCTGGGTTCAAATCTGGCCTCATACACTTCCTAGCCTTGTGACCCTGGGCAAGTCACTTAATCCTAATTGCCTAGCCCTTATTGCTTCTGCCTTGGAACCAATATCATAGTATTGATTTTAAGACAGAAGGCAAGGGTTTAACATTTTTTTAAAGGAAGAAATAGTGGTGAGCAAACAAGTTATCCAAACATATAGACATATTTCTTTTGTTGGGTGTGTGGGGGACCATGAAAAATGGGGATTTTACCTTTGTGATTATATCAGGCACATCAAAGCTTTTTAAAATTGCTAGGTAAATTGAGTGCTTACTAACAAGTATTTAGGAATCTGAAGAGGAGTTTTAGAACAAGGGTGGTCACCTGTACTTCTAGGTAAGCGATTCAAACCATTCATGATTCAGGGCTGAACAGCTGCTGCCTTTGGGGTCTAAATTAGTTATTCCTACATCTCAAGTCACTGTTATGAAAGGAAATTCAGCTATAATTTTAAATTAAACTGCCATTTTTAATAAGAAGTTCAAATAGTCATTTAATCATTGCTGCATTCTCAGTTTCAAAAATGAAAATGTAGGATGCCAAAGAAATTAGGTGACTTGAATAGTCAAAAGCTTATTTCATTTTCACCCATATATTACTTTAGTAGTGAATAAAAATGAGAAGCAGCCTTTTTTTCTCTCAAGCTGCAGCATGAGGAAAATGAGCCTCATGAAATAATACTTTGAGTATGCCTTGCCAGGAAGCCCATCAGCAGAGGGAAATCCCAGCACAGCCCAATACAGTGCAATAAAAGAAATAGAGAGGGCAACTTGCTTAGTCACCTTAAGAGAAATACTAGAACATCCTAAAGAAGAGGCCAGATTGGCTGACCCAGTGAGCCTGGATTAAAGGAGACATTTGACAGGACAAGACATGATTTTCTGTTTTAGAAGATATAAGTATATGGGGTCACCACCCAGGTTTATGAGATATATGAGAATGCCATGGACTAAGAAGGTTAGTATTCCAATAATGAATTGATAGGTTGGAAAAGAAGTAAAGGTCATAAGAGCATTTGGAAAAGCTGCCCATGGAATCTTTGCTGAATGCACAAGCAATAAATTTTAATATGGAAATGTAACAACCTACTGAATCCAGAGAGCCTGAGGATACTGAGGATGCTCTCTTTCTCTGGACTGTGCTCAGCCTTGGTGGAACTTGACTACTGAATAGTGCACTAGTCTCTTCTCTCTAACTCTCTAGACCTTTAAATCTCTATCCCAAAGCCCTGGGGAGAATCACTGGAGACTTCAGTTTGGCTGATGTCTAGATTCTTCCCCAAAAGGAAGCACAAAAGGAGCCAATGGACATTGTAGATCGTCTAGAGTATGCCCATATATTTGCTTCACACAAAAGAAATGCTTAAAATACAAACAATTCACATGGGTGTGTTAACAAAGAATCAGACGTGACTGAGCAACTTCAGGCAGCTAGATACTAATACCTAAAACATCAATATATGAACTGATTTTGTGGAATTTCTGAATCAGCATTTCACCTTCTCCCTTGGCTCTACACCTTCTGGTCTGGACTGTTCCTTCAAGGTAAATGTTTTCTGGCAAACTGGGCCAGGGATTGGGTGCTTTCTCCTGTCTGTGATCACCTTTTCCAAAGTGCCTTGTGGTAGACCCTTTTCCGAAGTATATGCAAAATTATCAGTAATAGGGAAATAGGTCTTGATCAATGATACATGTAAAACCCAGTGGAATTGCATGTCGGCTGGGTGGGGGGGAGGAGGGAAGGGAAAGAACATGAATCATGTAATCATGGAAAATATTCCTAAGGAATTAATTAATTAAAGTTTTTCAATTAAAAAAAAAAGTACGTGTAAAGCCGACTGAGAAAGCCAAGTACTTCTGAATTTCTGAGACATGCATTCTCCCAAAATCCTTCTCTCAGGATCAATACACAGGTACCTATTCTCAGGGAAACAGAAAATAGAGGAGGCAACTAGAGGCTTATGATCCCAACACATTTATTCCAAGCTGCCATGACTTCCAAGGATGGGAAAAGGAGTCCCTCTCATCCTTCACAGAAAGTTCCACAAAGAGTTAAATGCCAAAAATTCTAGAGAGCTGAAAAGAAAGCCTTTTAGAATAACTATGATTTCTAAGAGAATGTCTCAGCTAATGGAGGCAATAAGAGGAATCTAATTATAATTGGCATTCACTTTAAAGTTTGTCATGCCCTTTTGCATGATCTTGTGAGTTTCACAATAACACTGCAAGATAAGTCCCCTAGGTATTATTATTTTCCTTTTTCAGATGAAGAAACTGAGGCTCAGAGATAATAAGTTACTTGAGTGTCAGGTAAGAACAATGCAAAAAGAGATTGGGTTGGCATCCCTTGGCTTCATGTTTATCAGGTAAGACTTCTGGCCATCAGGGGGCATATGAATGACGTTTCACTTGTGTATAAATAAAATAACTGCTTTGCATTTAGAATCTTTCAATGCCTAGCTCCAAACTATCTTTCCAGTTTTATGGTGCATTATTCAATTTCCCACTTCTATAACTTTGCACAATTATCTCCCACTCTTAGAATGAGTCCCCTCCTCTCTTTTGACTCTTAAAGCTCCAAATTTACTTCAGTGCTCAGAGGAGAGATTTCCTCCTACATGAGGTAATCAATAGTTAATAGTACTATCACCATTTAACTTGTATATATTTATCTATTTATATGCTGTATCCACCTAGCATAGTACCTGGTGTCTAGTAGGACTTAATGAATGTCTATTGATTCATCTACTCTTCAATCTAGTTACACTGGCCTCCTGGCTGTTCCACAAATAAGACACTCCATCTCTCAGCTCTGGGCATTTTCTCTGGCTGTCTCCCATGCCTGGAATGCTCTACCTCTTCCACTCTGACTACTGACCTCCTCTAACTCTCAACTAAAAAAATCCCCTTTTCTAGGTGAAGTTTTCCTCTGTCCCACTTAATTTCCGTGCCTTCTTTCTTTTAATTATTTTTTAGTGATCCCCTATATATTTGTTCAAATGTTGTTTCCTTTATTAAACTGTATCTTGAGGGTCAAGACTGTCTTTTTTCCCTTTTTATATTCCCAGGGTTTAACCCAGTGCCTGACACATAGTAGGTGCTTAATAAAGTTTTTACTGGTTGTTTGAAGTGTAAATTCTCTGAAGATAGAGACTGTTTTTTTTTGTTACTGTTGTTGTTTTTTCTTTGGGTCCCTAGTTCTTAATACAATAGCTTGGGCATAGAAGACATTTGGTAAATGCTTATTGGATTGGATTGAATAAAGTAATGATAATTAAAATGCCTTGAGTTCTGCAGAAGAAAAGTGATACTCTGTATAAATACATAGTGGTGGTAACATGACATTTTATTTATCCTTCCAACATAAATGTCGGGAAGGAAGGAAGCAAATGTCATCCACATGATACAGGCAGGAAAACTGAACCACTTAGAGGTTGAACAACTTGCTCAATGTAACAGAATGAGTCAGAATGAGTCAGGGTGTAATGGAAGTACAAATGAGATCTCTTGAATCCTAAGTAATGAGCTTTTCCCACTAGGATCCACATTACTGTTCACAATAAAAATCATAGCTATAAAGAAGTAGATTTATTTCTAGCTCTCTTATTTTGCTAAAAACGGCAATATAATTATACCTAAATTCATACGCATTCCAACACATTGTTAAAAATGGAGGCTACAGTCAACTCTAGGTGAAGAAAGCTTATGAAAGAGAACACCAATAAAGATAGCCAACAAGCATTTATTAAGTGCCTACTGTGTGCTAGGCTCTGTACTAAGCATCGGGGATAGAAGGAAAAGAAAAAAAAAGACCATTTCTCCCCTCAGGGAGCTTTTAGTCATCAAAATGGAGGAGACAGCATGTAAATAAGCATGTACTGACAAGCTATATATGGTTTAAAATTGGAGACAGACATTTTCATATGGTGTCCATTCTCCCGAAATCCTTCTCTCAGGATAATACACAGGGAGGGAAAGGAAGGAAGGAAAAAGTTTGGATCTCATTTTGGAAAATATAAAATTATCCTTACATGTAATTGAGAAAATAAATTATATTTCAATTAAAAATTAAAATTTTAAAATAAAAATTTACATTTTAAAAATTAAAAAATGGGAGATAAGTAATATGTCAATATGTCATCCTATATAGATTTTTATTTATAGAATTTCAGAATTCAAAAAGGCTTCCTTCAAACTAGAAGACTATAGGATCCAATATGTGTAAAAATGTATTCCTTCTATTAGTTTTTTCAACAAGTGATCATCCAACCTTTACCTGAAGTCCTCCAATGAAGAATCTAACATCTCCCAAAGCAGCCCATTTACTTTTTGGCTAGCGCTAATTGCTAACAATTCTTTCCTTACATTAAAAGCAAGTCATTATGATATTTAGTTCTGAAATTCCTCATTTTGTAACATTTGCATTGATCACTGTTTTTTATTTGCTTGTATTAAAATTATCTTGTACTCCCAGAGAAGGCAGCAACTGCCCAGAAGAGAGAAAAGGGTCATAGAAAGGAAGACTGAAAGAAAGGAAAACAGAACACTTCCAGAGAGAATCCAAAAAATGAATATCCTGAGGACAGCTAGGTAAAGCAGGGGAAGAGTGCCAGGGCTAGAGTCAGGAACTCATTTTCCTGAGTTCAAATCTGGCCTCAAACGCTAGCTATGTGACTCTGGGCACATCACTTAGCCCTGTTGGCCTTAGTTTCCTCATCTGTAAAATGATTAAAATGGAGAAGGAAATGGAACCACTCCAGCATCTTTGCCAAGAAAACCTCCAAATGGGGTCATGAAGTGTCAGACAGGAATTAAAAAACAAATAAACAAGATGGTGGAGGTTTGACTATGGCAGGAAATACTTTAAATTGTGATCTAATAACAATCTTCTCTCCTGGAATTAGTGGAAACTATAAACTGCCATATAAAACAATAAGATAAAAATTATTTTCCATATAAGATTGCTACTGTTACATACTTGTTTTTTCTTTTGATTATAATAATTGAAAATTTACAATGTATACCTTGTATTCCAATTGTGAGGGACAAAATGTCTCTTTAGCTACAATATCAAGATTTTCCTATAGCTTACTGCTATAAATTCTCTAAAATCTTAAAATACCATAACTTCAGTCTTTCTTTTCAGTGCTGTAGTTATGGAAGAGCAATGAAGCAGTTAAATGAGAAATGAAACAGGAAGGTAGTGCCATGCAATTAAATGTGGAGAAAGAAATTATGGGAACTATGCTATGAAAGAATAGAGTCTATAATTACAATAACAAACTAAATTTGCAAATACTAGTGTAACTATTACAAGGCCAATGGCAAATTGCAGGTTTAAAAACCCACCAAATAAACAGAAAAAAGCAGAAGATAACAATAACTACAGTTTACATTTGTATAGTGCTTTGCAAGCATTATCTTGGTTCATTCTCTTAACAGTGGTGTGAAGGAAATTATAGAAAAATTATTGCTCCCATTTTCTGGATGAGAAAACTGAGGCAAAGAGAAATAGAACAACTTGCCCAAAGAAAGGCCCACAAAAATAGTAAGTGGCATAGCCACTTTTCCCACTATCCCACAACGACTGAAGGAATGACAGATAAGTTAGGAATCTGATCAAAGTTACCTCTTTTAGGTATCAGAAGGCCTTGTGTTACATTTCTCTACATTAATCCAGAATTAATCCAAAAAACATGTCATTTTACTAATTTAAATAGATTTGCCACCAACTTTACAAAATAAAAATGGAGAACGAAATACATGCATGGTAAGACCATGATTCATTAATCACCCAATTATGCCCAGCATATTGCCTTGCTTACTAAAAAAATTCTTGTTGCCAACAAAGCTATTTAATTGAGCTTTCAAAGAAATGTATAACATTAATTTCTTAAATGATCATAACAACAAATTCTGATATGTCATTAATGAACAAGACAAATTCTCTTGTTTAAATTAAAGGCAATCATTGTTGTGGTTCAGGCATTCTATCCACTGTGCCACCTACAGCCCCAAAGGCAATCTTATTGAATGCAGAAAATTATTTAATACATTTACTTTTAAAAATTAACAATCACTTTTATGGTTTCCCTTGCACCAAACTGAAGGAATTTCTTTTTCATTTTTCAATTTCTTTTTTCATCCCATTTTTGAAGGGTAGTAGAGCAAGACCTTGAGTCAGGAAAACCTGATTCAAATCCAGCCTCAGATACTTACTAGCTGTGTGACCCTGGACAAGTCATTTAATCCTGTTGGTCTCAGTTTCCTTATCTGTAAAATGAGTTGAAATGGAAAAACTGCTCCAGTATGAATCAGTAAGAACCCCCAGAGGGTCATGAAGAATCAGACCCCACTGAAATGATTGAACAACAATGAAGTTGTAGAAATAGTCCTCTATTTGAATCAAGAGATACCTGGGTGATTTTGACCCCACCTCTGCGAGTAAGGACAAATTGCTTTATCCTTCTACACTCCAGTTTTCTCCTTCATAAAATGGGGATAATAACAGCATCTACCTTTGTGAGTTGGTGTGAGAATCAGATAAGGGAATGGATGTAAATTGCTTTGCAAATCTGCCATGTAATTGTCAGCTCTTGCTATTGTTGATGCTATTGTATAATAGATTGTTTTGGTTATGTGAATTCAGCCTCAACTCTCCAGAACGGCTTTGAAAAAAATGCTTGTGGGGTGGCGGGGATGGATGGGAAGGGATTGGGGCAGGACGCGGAGAAGACAGAGGGAGGGAGGAAAGTGTTTGAAGGAGATATTTTTGCAATTGCTCTGCCGGCCTCTAGATGGAGGGTTTCACACACACACGATGCCTCCCTCAATCTTTACATAACTCTTTTTGGCAGCTGGACCACAGAGGCATGCAGAAAATCCTGCAAAATTGAACGGAACAGATCTGAGCACAGAGCTATTGTTTGGTTCCCACTCGACACAGTCTGTAGTTTGCAGACATGATCAATTTTAGGGATAAATTCTTGTCTTTTTTTTTTTTAACTCGAGTTTGCAGAAGGCAAACCCACGGGAACACACACAAGTCAACCCACTGTTAGTTCTTTCCTATGTTTGCTTCTTTTCTTAGATTCAAATTGCATCAAGTTAAATCTGTGGAAATGCCCCACCCTCAGCTGTATCACCTATAAGGGGAAAATGGAAATAGCCTCTTTGGAAATCTCCTCTTAATTAACAGTCCAACTGTCTGGGGCTGCTCTAGTAAATAATCCTGGGTACAATATTTATACACTTACTATTTATAAACTCCGGTTGTTTTTCTTTTAATAGTAGATGGTAACTAGAGAGATGATGAGAAAAATGGTTAGATTACAAAAGGGTGGGGAGGGGGCTTTCTTCTCTTCCCCCCCCCCCTTCAGAAGTGTGTGATTCTTCCAGAAAAACAAGGACCTCTGTGCTATTTTTTTTTCTCTTCGGAACTCAAAATAAAGGACAACCCCCACACTCCTGGTCATGCCATGTTGATTCATTGATTCATTAAAGAACTGTATGCGGATTTCCTGTAATCACTTAAAGACCTCTTAAAGACCTATTTATATTTCAAAGAACAAAGAACTCCAACCCCACTGAGAAATGGGCAGACTCCTTAAGACTCTTTCTTTAAGACCGTCCATTTCTTAGAGCAGAGAATTGTAAGTGAGGAAATTGAAGTTTCCTTTGCCACAAAACAGCATTTCTTAAGGCTGTTTTCAATGTGTGGACCACCTACCCTGCTTGATCGTCTTGACATGGCAAAACACACTTCACCTGAATTAATTAGGGAAAGCAGTACTTGCTTTTGACTGGTTGAAATTCAATTTAAATCAACAAACATTTAATAAACTAAATGCATTATCAAGCGCTGAGCTAAGGGCTGGAGCTATAGAAACAGGCAAAAACAGTCTCTGTCCTCAAGGAGCTACATTCTGTTGGGAGAAGCAAATAAGCAGTATCCTGATAAGTAAAAGCAAAAGAGGAAGCAGGAGAGTATTCTCTGAAGTCTTCTAACTTCAAAGATCTGTTCTGAAATAGTATTTCAAGAACCTGTAACTTTATAACCGTGAGTACTCCTTCTGCCAAAAAACAGATTGCATGGCAACAAGAAACAGTTTTATGACTTGTGGCCAAAAAAAAGGAAAGAAATTTATCACTTGATGGCAAGTCCTGTGGTGATGCATCTCTGGATTTTGCTGGACTGGCCCTTGAATTCTGTTGTCAGATGTCACTTGAAGCCTTTTTAGATTGGTTGGACCTACCAGGGCTCTGTGATTATATCTCTCAAGATCCTAGGTCTGTTTACCTCCATGCCAAGATGATATGTCCTAGCAGAACTTTTGAGTAAATTTAAAAGATATTAATTGGAATAGCATAACATTTTATTTATTCATGCCAGAAACATAAAAAGAAGATACAGACGTGGCCATATTACATATTACTATCCTAGGAGGTCAGCCTGATAACCACCTCAAATAGGGCTCTACAAAGTCTCATTTGGTTTTAGGAAGCAACTCAGAAGTTTAGGAGATAGATACAAATACCAGATTTCAAAGAGATCCAAATAACCATACCTCCTCTTGCCCTCAAAGAAGAAGAGACAAGAGAGGGAAAGGAGAAAATCAACATTGATTTCCAGCATCATTTATCTCTAATTAAGGGTCACCCTAATTATATACTCTGGCATGTACAATAGATATGGTTCCAGACTGTATTTTCTTGAGTTCAAATCTGGCCTCAGACACTTGCTTTGCTATGTGACTCTGGGCAAATCTCTTAACCTTGTTTGCCTCAGAAATGAACTAGAGGGGGAAATGCAAACTGATCCAGGATCTTTGCCAAGAAAACCCCAAAAGGGTCATGAAGAGTAGGATACAACTGAAATGACTGAACAACAACAGGCAAAGTCTGAAAGAACACAACCTGATTGGAGCAGGTCCAGTGGAGATGGAATCTCCACTTGCTAGTTGACTGCTCTCCAAGTTACAGTGATAGTAAAATCCAAGGAATCATCTCTAAGTGTACTCTGTCACATGGGCCAGGGTTACCTCAAAAGTCAGGTGCCAGGATGAAATCACCACCTGTTCTTGGGGATTTGTCCCATTCTGACTCAGAGAAACTTTCTAGAGAACCTGGCTGGATTTTAGGAAGACAGAGGTAATTCTGGGACAGAAGGCAGGTAGGTACTTCAGGGTTATCACACAGCAGCTGCTGGACCTATCTGTTTTCCTCTTCAGTTTCCTCTTATCAATAGTTAGTCAACAACATTTATTGATCTTACATTGTGTGCAGAGTCCCTTATCATTTCCTCCATTATCACTTTTCAGCTTGACCTGCCCTAGTAACACTTCTTTCTGGAGCTAAACCAAGAAAAGGTACCCTAAGGTGTTAGCAGGCTGTCCTGTGGTATGCATGCCGTTTAACTGTCCCCCTTTATTCTCCATGCCCCCCCCCACCTCTGCCCTGGTGAGGGACAGGGGATACTGCAGAAATCTGTAGGAGGAAGAGAGACAGATCAGTTGGAAAAGTGGAATTTGGAAATCTCCTGCCATGTACTTATGAGGCGACATGAGGCAAATCCCTTTTTGTGCTTTAGACTCTATCTCTATCTGGTATAATAATAGCTTCTTCACGTGTTACTTAAATCATTAGCATTTCCAAAGTTCTTTGAGCTACTCAAGATGAAAGGCAGTATACACTTGCACTAGCCTATATTATCATATACTTGAATATCTCAATTTTCTGGGAACAACTGAATGGGGAAGATGAGTTTCAGAAAAAAGTGACTCAGAACAGTTCACAATATGACACACTACTGTCATAGGTTCTCCACCTAAGTAGATTCCGGACTGCAATTGATCTTTTCTTGTGGCTATATCAGATGAATATGAGTTTACTGCTTGATTTCTCAATTCCAGTTATTGTAAAAAATGTAATTTTCTTGTATAGTGCCCAGCACAGTGTGATGTATAAATCAACACAGGAAAAATATGCTTTTTGATGATAAAGAGAGGGCAGAAGAAGAGGAGGATAATGATAACCCCCAAATCTAAAGAACAAAGGACTTTTCAAAAGACATTCTTTAATTATTTATTATTATTAATTATTTATCATAATTAGAGTCAGTGTGGTATTATGGAACATGAACTAGATTTAGTCAGAAGACCTGGTTTCCAACCTCAGCTCTATTGTTTACTGTATGACCCTGGGCAAGTCATGTTGTCTGAATCTAGGTCCTTCATCTGTAAAACTGGGGGAAGATGCATTTGGTGATTTTTAAGGTCTTTTCCAGCACTTTTCCAGCACTAAATCTTATGAACAATATAGAATTTACTATCACTTTATAAGATACATTATTTAATAATATGCCCTCAATCAGAATCCTAAATGTGATTTTTTTCTATAAAATGCAGGATTGGATTAGAAGATCCTGGAACCATGGTGACAAACCTCTGGTACATGTGCCAGAGAGGGCACACATGCCATTGCCCACAAGAGTTCATTTTTATAAAGGCAGAGAGAGACTTGGGCCAAGCTGCTCCCTCCCCAGTCTCCACCATGCCTGAAGCTATTTCTCACATCACCTGCTCCTCTGCCCAGAACCTCAATGGGACCACTTCCTCCCTCCCCTGTCTGTGGTAAGGTAGCTGGGGTGCAGTGTGGGGTACTGTGCACTCAGTTTTGGGGGGTGGCATGAGGTCTCTAACTGGTTAACCATCACCCACCTAGAAGGTCCTTGGGCTAGATCTAAATCTATGATCTTATGTGTTGCTTAGCTTAATTAAAGTATGGATATCTTGAGGAGATGTCTCACCTTTTTATTTGCATTTCAGTGTTAAGCACAGTGATTGCCACATAGTAAACATTTAATAAATACTATTTCATTTATTCATTCATTCAGTAGATCAGGAGCTTAAGGATCAGAAGATAGTATAAAATGTATGATGCTGGCCCAGTCTCAGCCTCACTGGAAGGCAGGCAGTTTTCCTTGTTGGTAAAATAGGGATAATAGCATCCATGCTACCAATCTCATCAGGTTATTGTGAAAAACAAATTAGATAGTGTATGCCAAATACTTTGTAACTATATAAACTAGATGGAATTGAGTTATTATCCTAGTGTTCACAAAGAACCAGGAGAATGATCTTGTTTTTATAATCATATAATTATTTGAGGAAGGGAAATTTTAGCATAGAGGATAAATAGCAAGTGACAAGCATTTTGCTCATCTCTCCTTAGTAGAGAAAATAAAAGTTTAAACTATGGTCTGAGATTTTTGAAAATATATATGTATGGCATATACATATATTTTTATATATAAACATATTCATAAATAGATGCACATAAATATATGCACATATATGCATTATATATATTCATGCACCTCTTCTTACTTGTGATACATAGTAGCTATGTGCCAGGAACAGGTCACTTAATATTTCAATGACTCAGTTGTCTCTGTTGTACTAGATATTACCAGTAACTTGCTGATCTGAGTCAGTAGAACCAAATTTTATACTGGGAGTTCCCTATTATGATGAAGTTACATATAGAAACACACATTTTACAAAGGATATTCTATAGTGTGTCCATCTTTATCATCACACAATTGACCAAAAAAGGTAGAAAATGCAAGATCCCATTATACTTGATTATATATACTTAACTGTAACAGCAACAACAAGCATTTAATTTAGCAAAGCAAAACATTAGCTTAAAGGTTCTATTCTACCAAGTAGTCCCCCATCCATACATCAAAATTGCTCATCAAAATTGCTTTTAAATATGTAGCAACAGAAATAACCTTGTCTAATTCTCACAATTAGCAGAGCAAGTATAAAAGAGAGGAAAGTAGGCTTTCCAATGGTGCTTGCCAACATAGAGGAGACCCAGAGCAATGGCCGCATTGAAAAGGGAATCCATTTATACTCCAGATACTCCTGTTTGCAGATAAGATTTTGTAGAATTAATCAAGCCCCAGAATGCTGCAGAGTGTCTTGGAAGAAATCTGTAACCTCTCAAAAGAATTTGGCCTAACCATCCACACAGGAAAAATAAAGTGCATGAAGGATTGTCCAGATTAAGCCAAGCAGTTAGATAGACAAACAACAAGGGGTGTCCTGCAAGTCTTGGGGATCTGGATTGCCTTGGGGAGGTTATACAAGGCTCATTTAATGATCTCCAAGTTTTGCCAGAAACAAAAATCTAAGCTTTTTTTTTTTAACCCCTACCTTCTGTCTTAGAATCAATACTATATATTGGTTCTAAGACAGAAGAATGATAAGGATTAGGCAATGGGGGTTAAGTGATTTGTCTAGGGTCACATAGCTATGGAGTATCCACCTTGCTGCCCTCAAAAGCCTATCACTTTAATATCAGTGTTTTATTAGTAATGCAGAATGGCTGAAAGTCATGGAATAATCCAGTCTCCAAAGCACTAAACTTGGATGTCATAGAGAAGACAATGGAGGAACTGGTAGGTATGAGCAGGTTACAACATGAATCAGGAAGACTCATTTTCCTGAGTTCAAATCTGACCTCAGATTCTACTAATTGTGTAACCCTGGGCAAGTAATTTAACCCCATTTGTCTCAGTTTTCTCATCTGTAAAATGAGCTGGGAAAGGATATGACAAAACCACTCCAACATTTTTGCCTAGAAAACCCTCAATGGGGTCATGAACAGTCAAGGACAACTGAAAAATGACCAAACAACAAGAAGTGGACTAAAGGATGTTATCAAAAAGATGCCTGCTCTATAAAGAAGGGTTGATCGGGAAGGTGAAAGGGATAGGTAACCTTTTGGACAGTTAGTATCCTCTACCATTATCCTTTCTGATATCAGGAGAATACAAAGAATGCTTCCAGTAGGTTATATGGACCTCCCATGTTAAATCTAGATAAGGAAATGGAGAAGAATCATATAGGCTGGGCAGACATGGATGGGTTCTGACACATTAATGAAATCACAGCTCTATTGGAGTATTTCAGTATACACACATATGAATAGATTTATACACATTTCCCCTGAAGTGTGTTATTTTGACTGAGCCTGTCTTTTTATTGATATTGGGAACTCCCTTTATGAGCACATGACTATCCTACAACTAGGCAGTTGCCTAGACACCAAGAGGGTGAGTTGCCCAGGACTGACATATGTTGAAATGCAGCATAGCATGGTAGAGATAGATAGATAGACAGATAGATAGATAGATAGATAGATAGATAGATAGATAGATGGATGGATGGATGGATGGATGGATGGATGGATGACAGGGGCTGCCCTTTATATACAAATATTATGAACTTACCAGCAGCAGGGTACAATCTATTAAAAATCTTTTGCCCCACAGTGATAAAGGACACTCATTAATATGCCCCTGATGATATCTTTGGTCCAGTTCTTCTCAGAAGTTCATTATTTGCTATATGTTGCAGATTGGTCACATCTCTCAGCTGTCATGGGTGAAGGATGCAGTCAGTGACTATGATAGAATAAGAATAGATGACCCATAACTTTTGCTTCACTAGTCTTTTGCTCAAACCCTTTCAATAAACCAATAAAGCTAACTGGATGCTTGCATTACTGCTCAAAGTGCTACCAAGAAAAATAATCTCTTTTGATTTCACTATAGTTCACTTAGTTCTGATTGTACTGGCAGGCAAGGTAAGCAAGCTTCCAGACTAAATGACTGTTGCCCTAGCTTTTAATTATGACAGCTTTCCCTTTAAGGGTCTGCTGCCAGCAGCATGAGTAAAAACAGAAGTCTAGATGCACCTGCAGCTGAAGTCACACTACAAGGTTCCTGCTGGCTCAATGGCAGCTTGGATGAAAAGGAGCTAGGGTCAACTTGTACTACTTGGCTTGCTGGCAAGTGGTATTGGCCCCTTATCTCCCAGGAAGTGGAAAGATTAAGTCCCGGAGCTTGCAGAAGGGGATTGTGTAAAGGACTGGGGGTGGAAGTAGCTCTGGGCAAATCCTGCTGCTGCTCCTGGCAGGCAGTGCTGGCGTGGGCTGGAGCCTGGATATTGTGAATGGAACTTGGACTACAGCTCTGGACTCCTACAGGATGGAGGGGCGTGGCAGAAGGGAGGAGCATAGTAAGGAATGAGAGGGAGGGTGAACCTATTATTTCTCCTGGAAACAAAACACTGACTACCTAGACTTCTATTTGTTGCCTGGCCAATGGTTTGCTCTTTGACTATGGCCCCTTCCATTTTCCTCCTATTGATTACATGCGATTATACTTTTAAATCTTTGAGCACATTGACATGCCCAATATAAAAGGTAAAATCAACTATAAAACTTTAATGATATTATGAGTTACTGCAACAATAACAACAGAATGGAAAATGTATGGCAGTATTCTTCCTAAGGGAAAGGAAAGAGCCAGAGCTCATGGTGTGAAGTTACAAAAAAAAAAAAAAAGAGGAACGGGACAGTATTGATAGTGGGTAAGTAAATATTGCCTTCTGTATACCTAAGCAGTGTGTCAGCTCTTCTGCAAATAAGAATCAGCTGCTGGGGGCCCAAGAGGAACTTGTTCAGCCAAATAAAGAAGTCAGTAAAGTCACAAGGATGCTAATGAAACTGTGCTCAGAACTATTTTCTTTCTTCTCCCAGCTCTTTCTGATCCCATCACCCCATTTCCCACCTCCTCATCCTTCCCATTCCTTGAGCACACACACCTTGACCCTAGACCCTTCTTAATAATGGCCTGTTCTTTTGAGGTTCAGTTTCTAAATCATTCTATCCTCAGTCCCTCATTTTACTGGGGCCACCCTTATCTACTGGAACCCTGACTCTTAATGGAGGTAGGTGGGATGAGGAAACAATCAATAGGCAACACACTCACATAGTCTCACTGATGATAGTCTCCATGAATACATCGCTAGGACATCTTAAACCTACAAGCTATGATTAAATACAAACTCATTGTTTTTTCCAACATTTGATGGAGAGCAAGCTTTTCTTTCCTTTTCAATAAGTCAAGGAATGTTTATGGAGTGCTAACTATGGGAATATACATATAAACAAAAAGAAACAGTGTCTGTCCTTCTAAGGGAAGAAGATAATACATAAAAGAAGAAATGAGGGCATGATAGAGAAGCTCTGACAGTTAAAGGATAGTGAGGGATTCGGTAAATGTTTCTTTCATGGTGAAGACTTTTTGACACTTAGCTATAAGGTTTTGGTAAATGAATCATTTTGGAATGAATGGATTAGATTTAGTGGCATTATTTGGAAAACAAGAAAAACAATGTACTTGGTAAACTACAAGATCATAGAGTCATACATTTAAAGTCAGAAAGGACCTTAAAGATACCCTTGTCCAACTTCCTCCTTTTACAGATGAAGAAACTGAGGCACAGAAGAATTCAGTAACTTAATCTTAAGGTTGGATAGGTCATATAGATCTTGATTCATCCCATGTGTCCAGTCAATAATCTTACTGCTTTTAAACAGCCCTCTTTGTTTTCTTATGGATTTGAGCAGGACTGATGACCACTGTGTAGAATGAGCTAGTTCAGGAGGGAATGGGTTCCCCCTCGGCAGAGATTCAAAGGTTTATAGATTTAGAACTAAGGGTTCTTAGAGACCATAAAGTCCAATTCTATCATTTTATAGGTACAGAAACTGAGGCCCAGAGAAATGAAATGTCTTATCCAGGATCATACAACTAATGAGGCAGTATCTGAATTCAGCTCTCCCTGATCCCAATGTCTGTGACCTATCTATTATATTATGCTGCCTTTCAAGCAAATGATAGACAACTAATTATTGGGTATCATCCTAGAGAGGATTCCTCTAAAGGTGGCATTTGGTGGCATCTGGAGGTCCCTTCCAAATTTAAGATTCAGAGTGACATTTAAAAAGGGCTTGGATTAGGGGTCTTACCCCAGGTTTGTTACTAAGTGTAGGCTAATATATTTTTCTCTAGAAAGGTCCCTGTTGAATGCAAAGAAATTACCTGGAGAAGTAAGGAATTATTAGGTAATGAGCAAGTACCAATACCTTATTGTTTCTTTGATCATTTAGCAGAGTGCTGAACCCTGAAGGAAAGGGAGATGGAGTAGCTATATTTGAGTGGAGGCACTGAGTGGATGTAAGTTCCTTGAAGGCAGGGGTTGTATTGCTTTGTGTTTGAATTCCAAGTGACTAGCACAGTGCCAGGCACATGCTTATTAACTGACTGACTGAACTATGCAAAGCAAGAGGAGGCTTAGTACAACTCTTATTTTACAAAAGGGGAAATTAAGACCCAGAAAAGTTCATAGTTTCAGAGCAGAACCAGGGCAGGCATTGGTGGAACTGATCAATCAAAAAATCCACAAATATTCAGTGCAAAATCTGGCCTAAAGAGATGCAAAAGAATATAACACAGGGTTCTCATTCTTTAGGAAAGTGGTATTTGAATATTTTTTATCACAAATCCTCACCATTAAAAAAAATTTTAAGCACATGGCCTCAATATATACTATTTATATTTATGTCTAAATTATTAAATGTACCAATATATTATTATAATACAAATAAAAATTTAGGATAATAACTAATATATAAAAGCTAGGCTTTATTTGTATAGTACTTTAGGGTTTTCCATATGAATTATAGATATATTATTTCATTTGATCTTCACAATAAATATATGATATCAGGATGATTATTATTATTAATCCCATTTTGCCTATAGAGAAATTAAGGTTGAAAGATTGTGACTACTCAGGTGTCACAGCTAGTCAAATCAACAAGAATGTATTATTATTATTATTATTTTTAAATCTTTACTTTCTATCTTAGTAACTATTGTAAGACAGAAAGGCAAATGGGACCCAGAGTCACACACCTAGGAAGTGTTTGAGGCCAGATTTGAACAATAAGAAAATGGCAGATAGGATGAGGTTCAATGTTAATAATAGCAAAAGTCAATTGAAATTAAAATGATCTTGATGGTTTTGAATTTTGGGGGCGACATCTTTGTTTTAAACCTGATGATGTGGTGGGGATCTTATATTATATTGGAGTAAATGAGTCAATTCTGTCATTTTTTTATTGTTCATTTTGTGCTCACATAATTAATATTACCTTCAATCAATGATTTCTTTGTAGGAATTTTTTTGAACCATTTTTCCATTTCATGAGGTTTGATTTCATTTTCATACAATTCATACATCTACTTTACTGGGCATAAGCAAATTGAAATAGATTGCAAAGGCCTGAAAGTAAGCAAGAAGATGAGGATGCTACTGCCAGACTTTCAGCCATACAGAATTCCCACTTTTTCTTAAGCATACCTTATGCCATAGATGGGGTGCATAGATGACACTAGTAGCTTGGAATCAAGAAGACTCATCTTCATGAGTTCAAATCTTGTCTTTAGACACTTACTAGCTGTGTGACCTTGGGCAAGTCATTTAATTCTGCCTCAGTTTCTCATTTGTAAAAATTGAGCCAGAGAAGGAAATGCAAACCACTCCAGTATCTTTGCCAAGAAAACTCCAAAAGGGGTAACAAAGAGTTTGATAAGACTGAAACAACTCAATAGCAACATATTATATGTGACAAATAGTTGTTAAAATAAAAATAACTAAACAAATGGGCCAAAGTGAATATGTATATGTGCATATGTGTATATGTACATCTACATGAATAAATCTCAATATAGTTCTCATATTTTTAGATTTTAATAATAGTTGTAGACATTCTATTTTCTTCCTTCATTCCAGTGGAGGTTCTTCTGCAACCTACTTTAGAGGCTTCTGCTCTAGAAGTTTACATGATAGCCTAATTCGTGATAATAATAGCAGCTTGCATTTAGATAGCACTTTAAAGTTTGAAGAGCCCTGTGTAAATGTCTTATTTGATCCTCATAATAACAACCTTGGGAGTCAATTGCTATTATAATCCCCTTTTAAAAGATGAGAAACCTGAGGCAAAGAGAGCCCAGATGACTTGTCCAGAGTCACGCAGCCAGGAAGTATCTGATTATGGATTTGAATTCAGGTTTTCCAGACTCCAGGTCCAACAATTTCTTCACTGTCCCACCTAGGTACCTAAGATAGGGTCTCTATAGCAGTAACAACAGTATTGTATAACATATGATAACTGTGAAATAATTCATATAGGCAATGCATTTCAAAAGAGTCCAGAGGAGAAATGGATCTTTCTGGCTGTGGTGACCTGGAAAAGATTCTTGATGAAGGGGGAAAAAAGCCAATCAAATAATTTGGAAGAGGTAGGCTCTTGGAAGAGCTCAGTCTTGGCGCTTACATAGACTTTCAATAAGCTAAAAAGAGGCTGGGGGAAGATTTTTTGCTGTAGGGTTTCCTGTGCCTCCCGGAGAAAGCTGAAAGAGGAGATGGGGGGGTTCTGGACACCAGTTTCTCTGTTTCATATTGTTCATCAGTTGTGTGAGCCCTGAACATGTATTTATACACACATTTCCTAAGCTCTATCCTTTCCACTCCTCTTGGCCAAACCCCCAGAGGCCCAGCAGAAGAGAGAGAGGGGAGAGCCCCCTTATTTGGTATTGGAAAGAAAGGGGAAGGAAAGGTTATCCTCAAATGCCTGCGGCATTTAGTCATCACAGCAGTACAATTGTTTGCTCAGAAACACCAAGTCAGTGATTCGGCTTCAAACCAGTAGGTGGCGATGCCTATTAACTTAGTCTCAGCAAAATGGCACCTGTTCATCTAGCCAGAATGGGTAAACAAATGATTCCAGTTGGATTATTGAGTTTGGGGAGGTTTATTGGGCTGAGAAAGCAAGGACAAGAAACAACCTGGTTTATTATTTTGATAATAAAATTATTTTAGGAAAAATGTTCCTATGACTTTTTATATATTGATTTAATGTGAATGTTAGAAACTGTGAGGCAAGAAGGAAGTGTGAGTTTTGAGTTAATTCTAACTAATTCTAGGGTTGTTTTTTTTTTCAGAATGTGAAGGCTAAGGATCAATGTAAAGGTAAAGAATAAGGGTTTTGGGGGGAGTTAGGGGTGACACTGAAGTAACCTGATAAACCTTGTGATCTAGGGTGATATATACCTCTTTGCATATCCACTGACTATGGTGAAGATAGCAACTATCCCTCTCCTCCTCCTCACATGTGATATTTATCCATGTGGTCCCACAAAGTCTCTATAACATATCTATCCAGTGTGTCAGAGGGCTTCCCTTTGGTGTCCTGTGAGCATCAGTGCCATACGCAGGATGACTAGCTGTTATGCCTCTCTCTCACAATGTGAATAGCCCATCTCATTGGTCAGGAGTTCCAAAGAATTAGTGTAGGAAAGTGAGTGGGAATTCTCCAACAAGTGGAAGCCAAAAACCCTAAATAGAGCTCCAGAATCTATTGGTTTAACCTGCTTCCAGGAACCATTTTTAAGGCATATAACACTATGCTAGATTAGAAGCCAGAAAACTAGGGTTCTAATTGAGGCTTGCTAATTACTACCTCTGTCTTCTTAAGTCATTTAATCTCTCTGGGTCTCAGTTTCCTCAACTGTAAAATGTTGGAGTCTGACTTGATGGTTTTATACCTAATGTCCAATCACTAAAAGAAAATGATCGAGGGAGAGTGATATATTATATTGGCCAAGTCTCAAATCTGGTACTAGAGTCAGCATCCCTCAAGGGCAACACTCAATGGTCCAGAATAAAGGACATTTGCTTTTTTTTTTAGTTTATTGAATTGAAAATTTTTATTTAATTATTTTAGAATATTTTCCCATGGTTACATGATTCATGTTCTTTCCTTCTTCTCCTCCCTTCCCCGACTCCTACCCTATAGCCAACATGCAATTCCACTGGGTTTCACATGTGTCATTGATCAAGACTTATTTCCATATTAATGATATTTGCACTAAGATGATCGTTTAGAATCTATATTCCCAATCATATTCCCATTGAACCATGTGATCAAGCAATTGGTTTTCTTCTGTGTTTCTACTCTCACAGTTCTTTCTCTGGATGTGGATATCGTTCTTTCTCATAAGTCCCTCAGAATTGTCCTGTGTATTCTGTCCTGTCCATTGCTGCTAGTAGAGAACTCCATTACATTAGATTGTACCAAGGTGTATCAGTCTCTGTGTACAATGTTCTCCTGATTCTGTTCCTTTCACTCTGCATCAATTCCTGGAGGTTGTTCCAGTTCACATGGAATTCCTCCAGTTCATTATTTCTTTGAGCACAATAGTGTTCCATCACCAACATATACCACAATTTGTTCAGCCATTCCCCAATTGAAGGGCATCCCCTCATTTTCCAATTTTTGCCACCACAAAGAGCACAGCTATGAAAATTTTTGTACATGTCTTTTTTCCTTATAATCTCTTTGGGTTATAAACCCAGCAGTGGGACATTTGCTTTTCAATGCAGATACTTATTGCAAAAGAAAATTCTGTGGCATATATTTATTTTATGACTCGCTATTGTAAACTAGGCAGCAAGGTGGCACAGTGGATAGAGTGCCAAGCCTTGAGTCAGGAAGAAATAAGTTCAAATACAGCTTCAGATATTTATTAGTTGTGGGGCCCTGGATAAGTCATTTAATCCTGTTTACCTATTTCCTCATCTGTGAAATGAGCTGGAGAAGGAAATGGCAAACCACTCTAGAATCTTTGCTAAGAAAACCACAAAAAAGAGGTCATGTAGAGTTGGGCATGTCTAAAAAAGTGACTAAATGACAAAATCATGGATATATCTAAGTAACTAAGATGTGGTAGCACTACTTTTTTAATTCAGTTACTCCCCAAAGAGGAAAAATAGTGTTCATTCTTTCACTGAAGGTGAGGGTGAGAGGATAGTTGCTAAGTCTTGCATATAAGCACTTTGTCCTGGCTAAGTCCAAGATATATCTTGGATGTACTCGAGAGGTATCTGCAAAGACTTTCCTTTTTTCTAGCATTTTATGAAGGTACCTGTTGCACTGTAGAATGTTCCAAAAGAATGTCTTCCCAGGCAGAATGCTATGGTAAACTTTTATTTTCTATTTTCAGTATGTTTAAGGCAGCCTTTTTGTTCAACTGTGCAACCCACATACCGATACGACATCCTCTTCCACCCCCTCTCATTGTTCCATCTGTTCTCTGAGAGTGTACCAATAATTTTCACACAGAAGACATGTTTCAAGTTTCTTCATCTGGAAAGAAACTCATTTTCCAAGCCACACAATTATTGCCAACTTTTAAAAAAGGAGTTACAGATTCATGCTTACCTTAGACTTAGTGGTGTTAATTTCACTTTTCCCAAAAAATAAGGAGATTGTATGAAAAAAATTAAATCTGAGAAATAAAAAAAATATTCTCCCAAGAAAAATTTTGGAAGGAAAAAAATAAAATCTATTTTTCTTCTACAAGTTTTTAGGGATTGGTTTATCTTGTGGAATATTTATTTATCTTGTTATATAATATAATTAATTGAGGATATATAAGAATACATTCTAGATTATTATTATTTTCTGGTTGTTATTGTATTAGCTATAATAAGCTCCACAACATGAATAATTTGATAGGCCATAATTGATAAAGCAAGCTCATACAAGGCTTATGATCCACTTGATGCCTGGTGGTTATCTTGTGCCATGTTTGCTATTAGATTTGCTCAGTACAATGCAAAAATGAAGGACACCTGCCTTCCAGAATTGGTTTGAAGATCAAATGAAATAATATTTGCAAAGTACTTAGCACAGTGCCTGGGACATAGTAGGTGTTTAATAAATATATCCACCTGAGTTCAAATTAGAGCTCTATTATGTCAAAATACCAGCTCCTCCTCCATCACTGATATCTCATTCCCTCAATCACTTACTCATCTACCTGGCCTTAAAAAAAAACCCTTAAATTCCCTTAAAAACAAGGGAATAGGCATTATTGAACAGTTACCAAACTGAATGATAACCACAATTCAAGCAGTCAGCTGAATGATATAACATATCATTTGAATAAAATAGCTGCCTCAGGCTTGCACTTTGTATAAGTGAATTCTAGATTTTAAAAAAATTAATGATGTGCTTGCCATTTAAAATCTCTGAGTCAGAAGATGTGACTATAGTTTAGGAAGCAAGTCTAACAAAGCTGATGAGCAAGTGTTGATAGGGGTCATGTATGAGCCATTACTCACTTTTTTTTTTTTTACCTGTAGGTTACCTGTAACCAAGGATTTCAGCTTTCCATCTACAGTCCAGTCATTTAGGGCTCTCCCTGGGCAAAGTTGTGAAGACATTAAAACCAAACTTTGGTTTTTCCAATTCTGAACCCATTCTTTAGGTCCATGACTCTCCATTTCAGCTGCCTCAATTGAGGATATTCTGCTATTTGTCTATCAAACTCTTCTCTTTGCCTATGAGACTTTTCACTAAATATACCAAAAATTTTTAAACAATACATAATTTCATTGGTATAGGGAACTCCCAGATGAGGAAACTCTCTTCACCAATGGAAGTCAGCACCTTTTTTGGCAACTTTATAGTGTAATTGAATTGCCTAGAATTCTGAAGTTGTGACTTGCTCAGGATCACCTACTATAAAAACTTGGGCTTGTGTCTCACCTAATATATTAGGTGAGACACAAGCCCAAGTTTTCCTGACTCCAAGGACATCTTTTATCTCTATGCCACATAAAGTGGCATAAGTACATGCTTTATCTTTACTGACACACTACTTTTCACTAAATGAATATGGTTATAATAATAAGTTTATCATGAAAGTTACTTGTTACAATTTTAGAAGTCGGCTTTCTCATAATAGTTTGGTTATCTTATTCTAAAGTAAATAGATTCCTCCTCCCTACACCTCACACCTTCTCAACTACACCTCACACCTTCTCAACCTTATGGTTTGGGTTAGATTTCACCAATCCATAATATAGTATTCCATTTTCTTCTCTTTTCCATCATTTGATAGTCCATACTCAGTTTCTTTTCTAAAGTACATTTTTGACACCCTTTTTGATTCCATTCCATGGTGGGTTTCCAGGATTGCTGAGAAAGGTGTCAGCCACCATCTGTTAAATGGCTTTTCAACTTGGGAATCCAAGAAGTTAACTTGACATGGAAGCTACAGCATGGTGGTGAATCAGTCATAGAGAAGTATTTTCAAATAACCCCAATGATTGATTATCCCTTTCTAGAATAGTCATAGTTTCATCCATTCAACAAATGTTTACTGAACATAGAATTCTGTACTATGCCTTCATCTAGGTCTAAGAGAAGCAACAAAATTCCTAGGGCAAGTTTAGTGTCATTCCTTAATTGGATCCACTGTGCCCAGATCTCTTTATATGGGAATCATACACTGTGCAGAGATCTTTGATCATACCTAAACACCAGTGGACAATTCCTACTAGACTAGAACTTTAGTCCTAACTGCTTTTGTTCTCATGACAAACCCATGTCCTAAGTTCTCAGCCAAAAAATAAGAAACCTCATGGTAGAATTGTGCACTTGTTTCTAACATGTTTATCACTGTGCTTATGATCACCAGTTGACAGAGCATCTGAAGAGAAACTGAGCCTGCAAAGGTGAGTATTTGCATCCTACATAAACAATGGTGGGAAGTCTAATGTCTTGCAAAATGAACAGGAACAGAACAGAACCATTAAAATTTTACTAAAGCTTTTTGAACTGGATGTCACCCCTTCCATGACTTAGAAGACTCAGACATTAGGCTAACCAGCCTAATGAGTTCTTACTAATTTAAGATAGACATGCTATTTAATGCCTCCTCATAGCAATCCCACACCCACCTTTTGGTTTTCAAAGATTCCTGTCTCCAGTAAAATTTATGGCCCCAGCACCTCCTCTACAACTTATTAGGCTATTGAACCTATCCACAGAGTTATTAAACAGGTTTGTACTTGCCTAGCTCAATGGTACTTATTGAGCAATATGTAGCTTTGGACTGTGGAAATCGTGAAATAATTCCATTTGTTACCTCTCAACACTATGTACTTAGATGATGGCTTTCTTACAGAATCCCAAAAAGGAGAGTAGTCCAAACTGCCCTAAATATCATCACAAGCCTAGAAAAGAAAGTCACTTTCCAGTATTCTAGCCAACAATGTGATCTTTTACCCCGATGTAGTTTCAACTGTCAACATGTAATTTATTTATCAGTTATTATGTGAGGAGGTAAAATGATGTCTGATGTTTTGTCTTTTTTTGTTTTTGTATCCCTAGAACCTAGCATAGTACCTGGCATACAGTGATGCTTAATTATCCTTGTTAATTGATAGATTAAGATAATGAATTTGACAAATCTTCTCCATCTTGGACACTTTCATATTTTATCATACATGCACTGTCCATAAAAAGAATAAGAAGGTTCTTTTTATCCAGTTAACCATAATAGCAAAATATTCACCTTAAAATCTATATCATTGGATCCAGAGCCAAGAAGACTTAGTTCAATAAACCTCTGGCATATACTGGCTGGTTGATCCTGGACAAGTCACTTCTCAGTGTTCAAAGCAACTCACTAATACTAGCAGAACCAAGACAACATTATATTCAGAAGCAGAAAATGTTTGAAGAATGACTTGTGCTATATCCAACTCTACAGTTTTATATATACATATATTTTTTGTCAAATTATGCCTTCTATAATTGGGGGAGAAAAGAGAAGAAATTGACCAGGTGTAACAAACAAAATTTTTAAAAATTGGGGGGTGGGGGTGGAGAGAATGTGTTAACTTGCATTGATAGAATTTCTCCATCTGGGAGTTCTATATCAATGAAATCATAGGTCCAGTCCCTATCCCTGTGTCCCCTGTACCTAACTAACTTCTTGGTATCATTTTTTCTTTTTCTAATCTTCTTTCCCACTATCTTTGCCCATTTAGATATGTCTTCTTTTTGGCTCTCACCCATTTTCCCCAACTCCTTCCAATCATCAATATTTGGGCTTTTTGCTCTACTGACACACCACTCCATGGGTTCAGGTGAATTGAATTCTCAGAGGCTATGCCAGAAGAAGGAAAACTGATAGGTCCTACAAAGCCAGAAAAAAAAATACCAGAAGGAAAACTCTGATGGGTCCTACCAAGCTAGAACAGCTTTAATTAATTGTCACAGAAGTAGATCTTTCATCTGAGGTCTAGTTTACCTAATTTTGAACATGCCCACCATGAGAAGATTGCCCCCCAGGTAATGGAATTGGTGGTGGTGGTTGGTGAGGCAGCATCTTATTAGGAATGCCTGACTAAGGTATGGATCTTTGTCAGTAAAGGAAGTACTTATGATGATGAATGACAATGGGTAGTATTGGGAAAAGCACTAGATTTGGAGGCTGAGCATCATGGTTCAACTCCTGTCTCTGCTACTTGCTGAGATCTTGGCAGAATCCCTGCAACTCATTGAACTATTTCCTCCAAGGGCTTTAGCATATTGCCAGACACATAATAACTACTGTACTTACTAAGTGGACTCTCTGTCTCTCCATCTGTCTGTCTGTCTGTCTCTCTTTCCCTACCTCACTCTCCTCTTGACTCCCTCTCCTCCCTCACCCACTCTCTCTTTTCTGTTCCCTCCCTTTGTCTCTTTGCCCCTCTTTTCCCTCCATTCTCTCTATCTTCCTTTGTCCCTCTTTTCTCTCTCTCCTTCTCTCTATCTCTGTCTCTTCCTCTTTTCCTCTCTGTTTCTTTCTCTCTCTCTCTTCCTCTTTCTGTATCTTCCTCCCTCCCTCTCTCTCTCCTCTTCCCTCCCTCTGTCCTTCTCCTTCCTCTCTTTCCCTTCTCTTTTCTCTCTCTCTCTTTCTCTCTTTGTCTTTCTATATATCTGTAAAGTGAACAAAATTATTTTCAAGGTTCAGCTCAAGAACCTATGAAGTCATGAAACTTTGGAAATTTTAAATACAAACCTTTTCATTATCTAGAGGAAAATCTTTAATCATTATCTTGGCTTTTTAAATACATTGTTAAAAGACCATTTTTCTTAATTATATTTTCTTGATGCAATTTTAGTATATGGGTCTATAATCTAATGATGATTATATATTTTTGTTAATAATATATAGCATGCATTATACATTATTGATATAACCACATAATTATACAATTAATTATATATTCTAGTGATGTATATAGAAATTAATATATAATATGTTATATGTTGATAAATTATAGATTTTATATACATTATGTTACTACATAAAAATATATACTTACATATATGTAGAAATATTTTGAAACTGTAAAACATTCTCCTATGAACACAAGGTACCATTATGAAAGAATTACAGATTTTGTGTTGAAAGGAACCCTATAGAGCATCTAGTTCCTATTCTGTTATTTTGCAGAGGAAAAAACTGAGGCACACAGAGAAGTGGTTTGCTGGAGGCCATGTTGTTATAACCATAATCTCCTGACTCATAAACCAGTGTACTTCACATTATAGTATACTGGACTACTTCCCTTTTTTTTTCCTTTTCCCTTTTCTCTTTCTCTTCCCCCTTCTTTAAACTACAATGACAAGGGGCTGCCTTTTAATTCTAAGAACAGCTTTGGGATACAATAGATCCAACTTCAATATTCTCCATCTTTGTTATAATTCACAAATCAAAAGAACCCAGCAAGGTAGAGTTTTAAAAGAGCTAAATGTGAATCAGGATACCTGGGTTCACATATTAGCGTTGCCATTTCTTTTCTTGTAACCCTGAACAAGTCATTAGGGCCTTAGTTTCCTCATTTGTCAAAGGAAAAGATTGGGCTAGTTGTCCTCTTAAGTTCCTTTTACTCCTAAATCTATGATTCTAACTAATAATTAAGGGGGGAGATGTTTTTCTTACTCATTCATTCACTTTATAAGAACCGACACATACTGGTCAGTGAGGTTAAGTTCCTCGGGACATTCATCAATGTTTCCTGTTGGGGTTTTTTTCCTCTTGTTCCCAGTATAATTTTGGTTACCACATCAGTCAAGAGTAACAAGGATTTTTTGTACTGAGGACACACAATCAAGGGAAAAAGAGAATATTGACTGGACCAACTTTGACATGTGACATCAATGCTGAAACTTTCCAATATAAATGCATTCTCTCTGTTTTTCCCTGTCAGTCAGTTCTACAGTGCACCAATTACTTGTCATTGTGGTAAAAACAAATAAGGCTTCATTAACATGGCCATTCTGATGGTGGTAAACAAGTTTATTTACACATGAACACTGCTGAAGAATAAGTCATAGAGGAAAGTTCGTGGTAGGTGGCCCTGCCTTTTTCATTAAGGCCAGCTTTTACAAAATCACCGGGAACTCAGTTAGACAAGCGGCTATTCAAGTAAGCCCAGGGTTAATGAAAGTATGGTGTTTGTGCTTGTTGCACAAGGGACAGCAACACTTGTAATCATGGATGGGCACATTTTCATTTAATGATATATGCCTTTGCTCCTGCTAGCCTTCTTTCTTAACCCCTTGTGACTTTGCTCTCTTTGCAATGTCCACATGCAATGGATGGCTTGGATTTATGGGAGGAGAGAACGTCTTCTCCACATCTACTGTTCATAACCAACTGAAAACAAGGTGCCCAGCCTCAGCTTGATTACAGGATGGTTCTCGCTATTGTCAAGACTACTTAGAGCCATAGATTTAGAACTGGAAGGACCTTGGGAGTCTTCTAGCCTATCCTCTTCATTTTAAAGATGAGACACTCATCCAGATCTTGACCAAAGTCACATAGAGCTGAGCTAGAATTTGACCTTAGTAATAATGGCCATAATTCAAGTGTTCTTTTTTGCTCCACTATTCTCTATGAGAAAGTACATTTCAAATGCTCATCTGGTTTTGAGGGGAGATATAGTGTTTATATGGGAAAGTAGAAAATAAAAATCAATCAATAAATAAGCATTATTATCTACTATGTGCCAGGCACTGGGCTAAGCCCTGGGTATAAAAGGAGAGGAAAAAATACAATTCCCTGCCCTCAAGGATTTTATAATCTTACACCAAATCTCAGAACTTGTTTCTCTCTTTGATATTAGAAAACATTGGTCCTGGAGAATAGATAATGAAACATGCCTCCTTCCTCTAAGCAGAGGCAAGGGGAGAGGGAGAGCTACAGGGGTAGAATGTTACATACACTGTCAGATGAAATAAGTATGTCCTTTTTTGTTTAATTACTTTTATTTGTTAAAAGGGAGGGTTCTAGTCCAGTAGCATGGAACTTAGCCAGAAATAACTCATGTGAAAACATGGCATCAATAAAACTTATTTTTTAAAAGAATAATAGAGTGGGAAACTAAGAAAGAAAAATGAAAGATTTTGTTGACCAATAAGCAAAGACTTTCATTTAAATACTGTATTAAAATAAACAACAAAAGAGAGTGGAAAAGGCCAAGTCACTACCATGAAGTTTAGTATCTATAGCCAAGAAATAAGAAGAAATACCTTTTAAACAAAAGTAAATATGAATGAAGTCTTCTATTACTAGCATTCTTCAAAGTATTCTTTTAAATGCAGTTCAAAAATACTGAACCTATAACCTAGCTATTTTTCTACAACTGACAAGATCCTTTATCCTAATGCAAATGTAAAATAATATTGAATCCAAAAGATTCAATGAGTTTCCCTGAATAAAAGTTTAGTCTTATAATTGGGACTTATAGATTTAGAACTTAAAGAGACTTCAGAAGTCATCATTCCAACCCAATCATTTTTGCAAATGAGGAACCCAAGACCCAGAGACACCAAATTACTCGTCCAAGATGATACAGGCTATGACAGTGATAGGATTTGAACCCAGATCTTATGACCATAAGCACGTTTTCCATGGTACCATTCTCTATGTCTCTCTCTGCCTCCATCTCCATCCCTCTCTCCCCCAACTCCACCAGCATCTTCAATAGTATACAACAATATGCTAGGAGTCAGTCAAAACCCTTAGCCCTTCAAGGTATTACTGTAATAATCCATCTGGGCTTATGATTTTGTTTTGGAGGGTCTGCTCACTGGACCTAATGGTAGAGTCAGCAGTACTCCTGCCTGATTGGAAAATCTGGACGATTCATCTTCCCCAGATCAGTTTCAGAAGTCTTCCCATGAGCCTAACATGGCAACAGTAACTCAGCTTTAATGATTTGAGGAAAGATGCTATAAGGTACCAAGATGAGATCCAAGATCCAGAAAGAGGAGATCGGGGTCTCTCTTAACCTGAGACTTCTGGGAGGGTACTCTAAGCAGTTTAGTAAAACCAGCTAGCACATCATTCCTATCTGATGGTGCAAGCATAAATATATACCCCAAATCCCTCACTTTGGTGGTGAAGGTGGGAAGGGGCATGTATTTATTATTCAAAGACTAACTTCACAATCTTGGCTGGGGCCCCCATGATTCTAATGGCCATCATTGTTTCCTAACATGTTCCAGCATTTTAGGGCAGTCAGAAGCATTAAGTAACTGTTGGACCTGATTTTAAGCATTAGTCAATCAACAAGAGTTTATGAAGTGCTTTCTAGAGCAAGACATTGAGTTAAGGACAACAAACAAAAAGAAAGCCAAAACATACAACCTGTGTCCTTGATGAGCATATATTCTAATGGGAGAATAACTATAATATAAAATGAAAAATAATAGAAATAACTAGGTACACACACAATGTATACAGAGAAGGTAGAAAGTAATCTGAAAGTGGAAGACATTAACAGCTGGGGGAGACCAGGAAAAGCCTGCTATAGAAAGCAGCCTTTAAGCAGAGCCTTGAAGAAAGCCAAGAAAAGTTAGAGGTACAAGTGAAGGGTCAGGGTGTTCCAGGCGTGGGGGGAAAAGCCATTGAGATGAGAGACAATGTCCTGTTGGAGGAAATGCAAGTGGGTCATCATTAATGAATTGTAGAGTTCAGTTCATAGAAGGACTAAGATAGAAGAAGATAATGCAAAGATGTACTCTTTTTTTCCTTTTCAATGTAATATAACAGTAAATGATTGCCTAGGGGTTATGTCTACATGGCCAAACCATGTCTGTGCTATACTTTGAGCCAAGGAATGATGTAGCCAGACCTGCATTCTAGAAATATCAATTTAGTGACTATGTGGAGGATAGATTATAGAGGGGAGAGACTGAATGTAAAAAACAACTAATTACAGGAGTATCTCATCTTGTGTGATTCTTGTCTAGGCAGAAGCAAGTAGGTGAATGGATAGAATGCTTGGAGCCAGGAAGACCTGAGTTCAAATCCAGTCTTAGATACTTATTAGTCCTATGACCCTGGGCAAGTCACTTGATATCCACCTCAATTTCTCTAACTGTAAAATGGGGATAATAATAGCAGCTACATCCCAAGGTTGATGTGAGGATCAGATGAAGTAATACTTGTAAAGCATTTAACACAGTGCCTGGCACATTGTAAATGCTTAATAAATTGCATATTCCCTTCTCTTCTATGCCCTCCTATATGCCTCCATAAATGGGGCATATGGAGTCTTCAGGGAGGCTAGCATCTCTGATGTGAGGACCTGCTCAGCCCTTTTCAGGGCTGCTCATCCATCTTTGGTGTCCATCTTTGACTTGACTCTCACCTGTGGCTCCAAGAAGCTATAGCACATGGGGTTGCCATACTCTGGTCAAACTCTCTGGGCAACAGGACAGGCTGAGGGTAACCAACAGTCCTTAAAGCCAGGGGTGAGTTAAGGGGATGTCTACCCCAAGCATGCAGAGACTTTCCCGGGCCAGAATGAGCAGATGAGAGCAATTTGTTCTAATAGTCATATGGAAGCTGAAACAGACTGAAGCGTGGTCAGACATGGACGATGCAAGGGTGAACCACTGCATCCTGGGACATCACCAGCTGTCTTAGCTTTGTCTTGCTACTGGGCTTTGATGACTTTGGAAGAGAGAGTGAGGCTGACAACTTTGTGCAGCTCTGCCTCGCTTAAATCCAATTCCCAGGTAAGTCAAGACATCCATCCTTTTCAAAACAAAGAATGAACAACAAACAACATATGTCTCCATAATACATTAGAGTCCTTCCTCTAGGTCTTTTTAAAAAAATCATGGATGTCCTGACAGAGAGGTAATAGATCCGGGTACAGAAAGGGTCATCTATTTTTCAGACATGGCTGATATGGGAATTTATTTGTTACAAGAATTTTTTCTTCTTCTCCCTCCCTCCCCCCAATGAATTAAAGGAGATAGGAGAGAAAGTAAAAAATTGTTTAAAAAAAATATTAGGGGCAGTTAGGTAGCACAGTGGATAGAGCACCAGGCCTAGAGTTGGGAGGAAATAGATTCAAATCTGGCCTCATACTTCCTTTCTATGTGACCTTGGGCAAGTCACTTAACCCCAATTGACTAGTCCTTATTGCTCTTCTACCTTAGAATGGATATTTAGTATTGATTCTAAGACAAATGGAAAGGGTTTTTAAAAAATTAGTTTAAAAACAGATTAGGAAAGACAATTTAAGAAGCTGCTAGAATTAATGGAAAACAGCCAAAATTTGACAAGTCCAGAGAAGGACAATATAAATGCCTTAGCAAAAATGGGACAACAGAGGAGAATAGAGTGACTTGCTTTGCAAGGGGAAAGATATAAGAGGATGGAGAATAGAGAAAGAGTGGGTAAAAATGAGTTTAAGGTAGCAAAATCACACAGTATTGCACATGAGCATCTGAGTTTTTAACCTAAGGCAGAAACAAAGGAAAGAGTTTGGCAAGACTTAAAAATGACACAAACCAGGGTGTTACTTCAGACAGGCACTCCAAATCTAGGATTCTTCACTTGGTTGAACTTGCCCTCCAGTTGGAAGTACTGAATCCCCTTCATCTTGGCAGCAATATTGGAGCTGCTGAATATGGATCAAGAATCCTAAATTGGTATATTTGGGTATGTTTGGTGGTCAGTTGAAGCAATCTTGTATCCCTCCTTCTGACTTCACTTCTTCCTCCTTATACAATTTATATTTTCCAGGTGATAGCTTTATGATAATTCTTCTGCAGAAGACATCATTGGTGATATGCTTCAGGCAATTTCTGTCAGAGAATAAAAATAGGAATTTCAGATACAACAAGATAAGGGAAAAGATCTAAGGGGCATAAAGATTATTTGATGCTTCTTCAATTATACCATTTGAAGAGCTTTCTCTTCCATCTATAGTTAAATCTCCCCTGATGGCAATGATACCCTTCCTCTAGCCTGTTATTTCTACCAGTGTCCAAAAGTAGATGCCCACTATCTAATGGTTTGTGCTTGTGTCTGTGAGTCCACAGGAAATCCAGCCTAGCTACAAGAATTATATTTATTTCTATTTATTCTCCTTTTGTTTATTTTAAATAGGTATTCTAAATGTTTGAGTACAATTTGATACTATTAAAGCTTTTGGGAGATTCTGCATACATCCCTATTTTCTCCCTTGTTCAAAGGTAAACTTCTTGGCAAGAGAGGTTGTATTCATTATTGTATTTGAATCTTAAGAATCTGACCCATACAACACACTGAACGAACATCTGTTGATTGACTGAACAATTTATTAAACACTAGCAGGGTATACCAGGTAGGCTGGTATTAGGAGTTTGGGAAATGAGAATTAAGAAGGGGGAGATAGGAAGGGAAGGAAGATAGGACAAAGAGGATGAAGCCATGATAACCAACAAGTAATCTATACAATGTAAAAATGAATAAAATTCCCAAATGTAGAGGAGTGAATTAAACTACAGGTTTAATTAGTGTCTTGAGTCAAGCTGGGGAAAGCTTTTTTGGAGTAGAGCTTTGAGCCATGATTTAGAAAAGGGCATGGCTTCTCTAGCCCTCCCAGTGATTTCATATTCATGATTCTGGGAATTGGGAGTATGAAGAAACCAAATGATTTCCCCCACTCCTTTTATCTTTCTTGGGTCAGGAATACTCCCACTTGTAGGGAGAGTTAGAGTTCTCCAGACTTAATGTCTGCTCAGTGCAGGCAACTCAGAGGATAAAAAATTGTAGCAGTTGCCTCTGTGGAATAAAATGTTCATCACATACCCAGACGTGGCTGTTCCTGGATGTAAGGCTCATTCAATCCCAGGCTGTTAACTCCAGGGGTCCTTTCCAAGCCCTTCTGTGGCTATATCAAAGGGATTGGGAGATTTTAAGGACTGGATCTGGATATTTGAACAATACCCATGACCATAATCAAGTTTCAGGGTCATGTTGCCACAGACAAATGCTTTCAGCATTGTCTGGATTTTTTAAAGCCAGGTGGAAGCCATGGTTGGAGTTTTGTTGAATCCATATGTACCCTATTTTATGCAATAGGTGTGCTTGTTTCTGAAAAGCTGTGCCCTGAATTTTTATTGAAAGAATTATACACTCTCTACAGTAGGAGAGCTCACTATTTAAAGGGAAGATACAGCATTTTGGAAAGAGAACTAGACTTGTAGTTAGGAAGTCCTTGAGTTGAAATCTTGTTTATGATACTCACCAGCTGCTATGTGAATATAGTTAAGTTATTTTACTTCTCTTGGAGCTTCAGTTTTCTTTTCTGTAAAATGGGGATAATAATACAAGGTGGTACTATCCTCTAAGGACTGTGGAAAGGATGAAGTGGGAAATAATGTTTGCAAACATTAAATTTAGTGTCATCAGCATCAGCTATTATTGATTGTAATGTAAGTAATCACCTCGAAAGTTCCTGTTGTGGTTAGTTTTGATAACATCCTTGGCACAGGCTACAGTTTATCTCAGCCTGTTTTTATCAGACTTTTGCAGTTTCTTTATCCCCAGCATCTTTTTTTTAGTATTCATTCTTATCTTTATGTTCAATTTAGGGAAATCATAAAGACTAGTGGTGATTATCTGTTGTTGCTGGCTTTTCCTTTTGTTTTAAGGAATACTTTCATTACACACTCTTCACCTCCTAATTGTGCTCCCTGAACTCTAGTCTCTCCCCTCTACAATCTATTATCTAAATGGCTGCTAAATCAATATCCCTAAAGCACAGGTCACTCCTGAGCTCAAGAAGTGCCAGTGACTCCCTATTTCCTCTAGAATAAAATATAGATTCCCCAGTTTGGCCTTTAAAGTATTTTTAGCTTCAACCTATATCTTTTCACACTTACTTTCCTTTAATTCCTGGGCATGCTCCATGTTCCATTTAAGCTGACTTACTTGCCACTTCCCATGTACCTTCCATCCCTCCCCTATGTTATTTAGCATTGGCTGCTTCCAGGATTGTAATGTTAATCCTTCTCACCCATATATCTTGGAATCTTTTGCTACCTTCATTGTTCAGATCAAGTTCCACTTCCTACATGAGGAGTTTTCCAAATCCCCCAATAATCAATACTACCTCCAATGTGTCATTCACCAATCAGAAAATAATTCTTTGTCGGACCATGTCTCCTGATTTGGGGTTCATGAAATATGATAACCCTGCCTAATTCTCCCAAATATTATTCTTATTTGTAATCAGGCCAAAAGTCACCAATATTTAGAAGTATTTCATTTTATCCCTATAATTTTATAGCATTAGTAACAGATACTTTAAAAGGCATTTCAAATGATTTTTACAATAAGAATTTTGCCAGAGTTTTAGTTAAAGTGAAGAGATCTATCAAACTGCTGAGTAAAGGCACAAATTATCAATGTTAGAAGGGTCATGGGAAGGTAAACAACTAATACAATATGGATGGAACTGTGACTTAGTATAAGCCATTCTGTAAAACAATTAGGTATACTCTAAGAAAAGCATACCTTCTCTTTAATCTAATTAGTCCACTGTTGATATTGTTTAGTTGTTTGGGGAATTTCTTTGGCAAAGTGATTTTGGAGTGATTTGCCACTTCTTCAACTTATTTTATAAATGAGGAAACTGAGGCCAATAGGGCTAAGTGACTTGCCTAGGGTCACGAAGCCAATATGTGTCTGAGGCTGCATTTGAACTCAGATCTTCCTGACTTCAAGCCCAGTGCTCTATCTACTGTGCCACTTCACTGCCAGCTATTCCTCTACTGGGAACAGGGCCTTAGAGAGTTGCTTCCACATCTCTCACTTCTCCCCCTTTCTCTCTGCTCATACCTTCTTTAGATATTCATCATTGGGTCAGTTGCAGTTGCCTCCTAATTAGCCTTCCTCCCTCAGATCCCTCTCTTCTCTGCTCTATCCTTCACACAACCACGAGAGTGAAATTCTTAAAGTAGGGGTTCTTAACCTTTTTTAATGCCGTGGACTCTTTTGGCAATCTGGTGAAGCGAGACCCCTTCTTGGAATAATGTTTTTACAAAATGAATCAGAGGATTTAAAAAAGAAACAGTTATGTTGAAATACAATGATCACACTAAAAATAAATTCACATACGTCAGCTTAAGAACCTCTACCATAAAGCAAAAGTCTAAGCATGTTATTCCCCTGCTCCAGAAGTTCCAAAGGCTATTGCTTCTTGGATAAAATAGGAACTCCGTTGTCAGACTTTTAAAGCCTTTTACAATCTGGCTCCAGCCTGCCTTTCCACATTATTCTCCTTCACACTCTCCATGGCCCAGCCAAATTATACTACATGCTTTTTCCCCAGCTTTTGCACAGGCTGTCCACCATGTTTGGAATGCTCCTCACCTCTTAGCCTCCTCCAATGGCTCAACTCTAGAATCACAACTTACATAAAGCCCTTCCTAATCTCTACAGCTGCTACCTGCTGCTTCTTTTTGTCACCCAAATGACTTTGTATTTATTTTAATATCTGTTTTATTTACTTACATATGTTTGTGTTATTTCCCCTGATAAAAATAAATTATTAAAAAAAGAAAATAAATTTTTGGCAAAACTCACAACATAATTATAAAGCAAAAAAGTTACATAAAATTTTTCATGAAATCCTTGAGGTCAGGGACAAGAGCAATTTTTTCTTTACATCTCCATTTCTTAGCACAGTGCCTAGAATGCAGTAGATGTTTAAAGAAACAAAGATTGTTTAAGGAAAAAATGCTTTTTGATTGATTAATTGGAAGTATCCAAAAACAGAAAAGTCTCATTAATGCTAAAATATTAAAAGCCATAATTTTGTGGTCAATAGTTGAGATGAGGAAATAAATTTTTGTTCTCTGTGTAGAGAAGTACGGGAAATAGAGGTGCAGACACATATATTTATTTTCTTTTAAGAACAAATTTTTTATTTATTCATTTTTAACATTCATTTAAAAATTATTTTTGTTCCAAAATATCTCTTTCTCTCCTTCACCCACTCATCGAGAAGGCAAGAAATGTGATAACAATTATACATCTGATTCCTAGCTATGTGATCCTGGGCAAGTCACTTAAATTGCATTGCCCAGCCCTTATCATTATTCTTCCTTGGAACTTATACACGGTATTGATTCTAGGACAGAAGATAAGGATTTTTTAAAAATTATACATATTAAATAATGGAAAACAAATTTATATATTAGCCATGTTGTAAAAAAGGCAAGAAAAATTAAGAAAGTGCAAAAATGGTCTGCACTTAGAATTCATGACAGTTCTCTTTCAGGAGATGGATAGCATTTTTCATCCTGAGTTCTTCAGAATTCTCTAAGATGATTGTATGAATCAGGATGGCGAAGTCATACGCAATTGATCATTGTACAATTCTGCTTTTATAGTGTCCAATATTCTCCTGATTCTGCTCACTTCACTTTGCATCAGTTCATGTAAGTCTTCCCAGGTTTTCTGAAACCATTCTGTTCATCATTTCTTATAGTACAATAATATTCCATTACTGCCATAATTTGTTCAGCCATTTTCCAGCTGATGGGCATACCTTCTATTTCTAACTCTTTGCCACCACAAAAATTGCTGCTATAAATATTTTTGTATTTCTAAATCCTTTTATCTTTTATTTGACCTCTTTGGGATACAGGTTTAGTAATGGATTGCTGAGCCACAGGGTGCGCAGTTTTATAGCCCTTTGGTCCTGGTTTCAAATAGTTCTTCCAAAACAGATGGACTAGTTCACAACTCCACCAATGGTGTATGTGTTTGAAATAAAATTTACTGCATTTTTACTGGGGCAACTAGGTGGAACTGGATAGAATGCTGGGCTTGGAGTCAGGAAGACCTGAGTTCAAATTCAGCCTCATGTATTTACTAGCTATGGAAGCCTGGATAAGTCACTTAACCCTATTTGCCTCAGTTTGCTCATCTGTGAAATGAGATGGAGAAGGAAATGGCAAACCACTCTTTGCTAAGAAAATCCCAACTGGCTCACAAAGAGTTGGACATGACTGAAAACAACTAAATGACAAAAACATTTTTCCTTAAATTTCTTCTTCTTCCCCCCAAAGCTCTAGCTTTCATATGGCTCCAGATTACCTGTCTAATCTTATTTTACATTGTTCCTCTTTATAAATTCTATATTTTAGCCCAACTGGCCTACTTTGTTGTTGTTGTTTATTGTTCAGTTGTTTTTCAGACATGCTTTATTCTTCTTGACTCCATTTGGGGTTTCCTTGGCAAAGGTTCTAAAATAATTTGCCATTTCCTTCTCTGGCTAATTTTACAAATGAGGAAACTGAGGCCAACAGGGTTAAGGCACTTGCCCAGGGTCATGCAACTAGTAAGTGTCTAAAGCCAGATTTGAACTTGGGAAGATGAGTCTTCCTGTTGCTAAACCTGGCATTTTATTCACTGTACCACCTAGCTGCCCAATGGGGCTACTTGTTGTTACCCAAATTTAGCATTATATCTCCTGTCTCCTACTCACAGGCTGCCTCCCCATATCTGGCATGTACCATCTTCCCACTCTCATTTCTTGGGATCTCTAGTTTCCTTTAAGCCTCAATTTCTATTTCACATTCATTGAGATGACTTTTCTCATACCACAGTTACTAGTTTTCTTCTCTGCCTCTAATCATCATGTCAGTAAATATTTTGTATTCTCACCTCTCCCCACCTCAGCAGAATGTGAACTAGTTGAGAGCAGAAATTATTTTTGGTTCCATTTTTGTTTCCCCAGAATGCAGCTAAATACCTTATACATAGTAGGTGCTTAAAAGGAGCTTCCATTTAGAGCTAGAATGAATCTTTAATGCCATCAGGTCAAATCCTTTCATCTCTTAGATGAGAAAAATGAAACAAAGATATATTGAATGATTTTGCCCAGTCATAGAGTGGGTAGGTGTTTGAAGAGGGATTTCTGTCCACCACACCATGGCCCTTCCCATTGATGTTTACAGGATTAGATCGACGTCCTACAGGCAGTTTAAAATGTGGGGCTGAAGCTCTGGGGAAAGATATGAATGGATATATAGATTTGGGATTTGGATAGAGATAACAGTAGAAATCATGGGAACAGATAAGCTTGCCAAGAGACATAATTCATAGAAAAAAGGGAAGACAGTCAAGGGTAGTCTTAAGAATGCAGAGCATGCTTAGGGAATGGAAGGAAGAAGGAAATTGAGGAGGAATAGTCAGAAAAGGTAAAAGAAAAACCAGGAGAGTGCTGTTAAGAGATCAAGGGAGAAGAAGACTGAAAATAAGTCATTGGAGTTGGCATTTAGGAAGCTGTGGGTGCCCTTTCTTCAATGAGGAAGCCAGATTAGTTTGGTGTCTTGAAAAGGTTCAAGGTAGATGGCATATTATGGGGGATAAGGAGTACTTGGGTGGGCGAAATCAAGCAGATCCTAAAGTAATATTCTCAGCCACTTTGTCAATACAGTGCCACAGAGGTTAATGGGTTAATACATTTTCTTTTTGTATTTGAGAAAAATAGAAAATGTTCCTCGTGCTCTACTTTGCTTCACAAAGGTAGATACTACTTTTGTCTCTGGATGTCCTAGTTAATTCTATCTTTTGAATGGACTCACAATTCTTGGGCTTTTGTATGTTTGTGTGCCATGGGTATGTTGCAGCTTTAAGGCTTAAAGTCTTGGTAAAGTATTTGGAGATCATAGAATCTTGAATTTAGAACTGAAAGGGCTTAGAATTCATTTAACCCTGCCTGCTCATTTTGCAACAGAACCAGAACAGTTAAATAAATAACTTGTTCAGGATCACAATGGCTAGTAGGTGGCAGAGCCAGGATTCAAACTGAAGTTCTCTCTTCCACTTTACCAGATGACTAAATGAAGTATATCTCTTGACTGAGGAATGTAAAGAAAAAATAAAATGAAAAGCCACTTAACCTTTCTGCATATATCAAGGGAAATGGAGAAAATGAACACTGCCTATCTAACCAGGAATGATATTTAACTCTAAGAAGCTTCACAAATAGGTCATTTAGTATCATTTTACAGATGAGGAAACTGAGGCCAACAGGGTTAAGTGACTGGCCCAGGGTCACACAACTAGTTAGTGTCTGAAGTCAGATTTGTAGGCAGATGGGTGAAGCCAGATTAAGGGTAACCAACAGTCCTCAAAAACATGGGTGTTTTAGAGGAATGTCTATGGCAAGCATGTGAAAACTTCCTCCAGTGGAATGGGAGGATAAGAACAATCTGTTCCACGGTCCATGAAGGTCATCAAAGCAGGCACTGTGGCACTTAGAGCTTAGTCAGGCATTGAAAATATAGTCATCCACTCCATCCTGGACCATCCTGGGACATCCTGACTTGTTACTGGACTTTAGTGACTGGAAGACAGAGTGAGACTGATGAGTTTGTGTAATATTGCCTCACTTAAATCCAACTGATTTGAAAGTCAGGACATCACCCTGAGATATTATTGGTCCTCTTTGAAAAGGACAAACAACAACAAGGTTCCAAGTCTGATCCTGAATGAATAGCAGTGAGCTCTGAAGAAAGACTAATTTCCTGGCCCCAGCTAACTAAACTTGGAGATCTGGACCAGTTTGAGGAGGGTGCTGGGTGTGGGGAAAATTAAGTTATATGTTCATTCTCATTTCTATTTTCAATGGTGATGCTTTTTTAAAAGGAACATTAAGGGCAACCCTGGAGAAAAATATTTATTGCAGCTCTTTTTGTAGTGGCAAAGAATAGGAAAATAAGATAGTACCCATCAATGGAGGAATGAGTGAACAAATTATGGTAATGGAAATCTATTGTGCCATAAGAAATAGTAGGTTCAGAGAAACCCAGAAAGACTTGGATGAACTGTTTCTAAGTGTGACATGAGAAGAAATTATCAGTCTTCTGGGTAGGAATTACTCACCTAGTACATGATATAGATACCTCCCCCACCTATCCTCTGATCCTACCCCATAATTCCTTTTGACTACTTCCTAATTGTAATTAGTCAGCTCCAAGGGCTATTTCTCCTCTCTCTCCTTAACTCTTTTCTAAGCTAGTTCTTCTCTAGATAGACAAGATCATCAGATTTGTTTTATCTACTTATTCATATTATCCTTTGTTTTCTATTATTTGCCAACTGGTCCATTCTATTAATGTTGTTAATAGAGACTCCAGCCCAACTGGCACTGATGGCTTTGAGAAACTGACACTCCAGCATCATTTTAGGGGGAAGGGGATTACAAAGAACAGGGAACAGAGAGAAACAGCATACATTTTGAATTTGGAATTTTTTAAATGAATTATTCAGTGGCTATGCCAAGGTTGAAATATTTTCCTGTTTTCAGTAAGATGTGAGAAAAGGAAATGAATTTTAATGAAATGTTTTGGTTTACTTTATCTGAGACTCTTAGTGTAGTGGGATTCCCATGCCCCAAACAGATGTCAGCTGTTTTATCCTCTCTCCTGCAAAAGATAGAACAACGTGTGGCTATCACACCAGGACTTTTTACTTCCACCCCAACTCACTGATATTGCTGAGCTGACCCAAGAACACAAGGCGGATATAAATAATGGTCCATGTGAACATCCCAGCCTTCCAGAAAGTAGTGAGATTAAAACAAGTGATAATTATGATGTCTCACCACTGCCTTGCCCATCATTCCAATATGTCTCCATAGTGGGAGAAAAACACCTGTTGGGGGTTCCTGTGAGCTTGTATATCTCTGCCCTGAGTTGTACAGCTCATTCTTTGGCAGACAGCCCACAGCTCCTTAAGTGACCACTCCCAGGAAGAACTCAGGCATGATGGAGAAGAGGTTCTTAGGTTCTTTTGGTGTGGGGAGAAGACATAGAGAAGTGTGGGAAGGAATGCTTGAAGTTTCCTTTACAGGTGAAAAAGTCACCAGAAGAAGGTGATGTCAAACCAATCTTGAAACTTACACCAAAACATGACTTAATTTATTGCTGTTTGCACAGTACTCATTTGAGAACAGAAGTTGTTGGAGGTAGACTTCAAAGTGAGTTGATGACTGATTGACCACAGGATCTCCTATAAATGAGCCCCTCTAATTTAAGAAAACACCTACTTAAAGTAAGTTGTAATCGTTTAATTGAAAAATATTTTTGAGTTCCCATTATATGTCTAGCACAATTCGAGGGACCATTGGGACTAGAAGAGAAGAAGAAGACAAGCCTTTCCCTTTCAGGAACTCACAGACATGTTGGGAAGACAAAATTTATGTATGCTGGTAACAGTTAAGGGGCTAAAAACTCCACCATCACACCACCAGAAAGAACAGAATCAAATACTAACTTGTATGGATTCTCATCAGTCATGACGCATCAAGCTGTCACATATTCTACAGCCCTATCATGACCTTGAGTGAACATAGGAATAGAATAACAGAGTTATTGAAAAGAAAGTTCTCTTCTAAACATGTTACTTTGCCCTAAAGATCTTCAAGTTTCCTGTTATTTAATAAATGCATTATTCCTCTAGATTTGAGAGTCATAAGCCCCAAATTTCTTTGTAGGTTAGAAAAGTAACTGAATTCCAAATCTAGACTCTCATACTGCTAAATCCCTTACCCACTGATGCTATGCCAAAATTCATTTCCAGCAGGAAATAATTTGTCACATTTATGTAGTGTTTTAAAAGGTTACATAATCTCATTGAAGCCACCCAAAAACCTTGTGAGATAGCTAGTACAGTTATCTTTGTTCCCATTTTACAGATGAGGAAACCAAAGTTCAAGGGAGTTAATTATCCAAGGTAGACATACATCTTCCTGACTTCATCTCCAGGACTTGACTTGTGACAACACATCAATGTTCCTACTTTGAAATTTTGGAAAATATGAAAATGCACCATTCGCATTATTTTTATTGTTTTTTTTCTCCAGCTGTGTGTGTGTGCTGCATCAGAAAACACGTTAAAAAAGATCCAGTCCCGAGGCAGCTCAGTGGATAGAGAGAAGGGAGGTCCTGGTTTCAAATCTAGCCTCAAACAATTCCTAGCTATGTACCCTGGGCAAGTCCCATTGCCTAACCCTTATAACTCTTCTGCCTTGGAAACAATACAGAAGATAAAGTTTTTTCTTTAAACATAAAGATGTTCCTCTTATCATTTCCTGTTACTCTTCTCCAATGTGGCCCCTCAATAAATGTAATATCCCACATTTCTTCAAAATTCTTCAAAAGCTTCTCTGTGGAAAAGTTTTTCAGAATTATCCACCCTTAAAGATAGCTGGTGTTGGAAGAAATGCTGTTCATTACCATGTTCTGCCCTACATCTCCCTAAAATGAAATGCCTGTGGCTTCTTTTGGCAAGGTCTCTAGTTCACCTACAGGGAAGTAGAATGCAATTATTTTGACCCAAGAGGTAGTGAGTTCCCAACCTATGGCAGCCCTATTTAAAATGAAGCCTAAGAAAGGAAGCCCTACCTGATAAAGAGCTGGTTCTAGTGAAGAATTAGGTGGGAGAAACACGTAGCCTGATCAGACTGCCCCAAGGACTCTGAAACCTTTGGTCCATCAAATAATGAATGATGATACCTGTCAGAATTGAAGGGAACGGAAAAGGACATGGAAGCAACATGGCACATTAGAACACATGCTAGATTTAGCAACAGGAACATAAATTTACATCTTGACTCTGGTACTAATTATCTCTCTGAGTCATGGATCTCTCTGAGCCTCATTTTACAAGATGACTTCGAAGTTCTTTCCCAACCCTAAACCAATGCTCTTATCATCCTCACTCAATACCCATCTAATATTGGTTAGAACAGAAGCAACTTTATCTTCAAACTATCACTTTAAAAATGGAGCAAGGGGCTGTGGTCAAAGCTATTTACACATCTTTTGTCAAATGATGCCTTCTTTAATGGCGGTGGGGTAAGGGTGAAGAAGGAGGGGGTCAACTGGGTATTTTAATGTAACAACAAATAAATTAATTTTTTTAATGGAGCAAGGGATGAATTAAATACAGTGTTAGATCTGGAATCAAGACTTGAGTTCAAAAGTGCCTTTAGACAAAACTTGCTGGGTGATCCTCTGCAAGTCACTTAACCTCTGTCTGTCTCAGTTTCCTCATAAGGTAAAATGAGAATAATAAGAGTATTGTGAGGGGGTGTCCATAGATTGGGGGAATAGGTGAACAAATTGTGGTATCTGATGGTGATAGAATACTATTGTGCTGAAAGGAATAACAAACTGGAGGATTTCTCTGTGAACTGGAATGACCTCCAAGAATTGATGCAGAGTGAAAGGAGCAGAAACAGGAAAACATTGTACACAGAGACTGATACATTATGGCACAATCTAATGTAATAGACTTTTCTACTAGCAGCAGTTCAATGATCAAGGACAATTCTGAAGGACTTATGAAAAAGAACAGTTTCCAAATCCAGAGAAAGAACTGTGGCAGCAGAAATGCAGAAGAAAAACATGATTGATCATGTGGTTCGATGGGTATATGATTGGGGACATTGATTTTAAATGATCACTCTGTTGCAAACATTAATAATATGGAAATAGGTTTTGAACAATGACACATGTATAACCCAGTGGAATTGCTTGTCAGCTCTGGGAGCAGGGAGGGAAGAGGGGTGGAAAAAATCATGAATCATGTAACCATGGAGAAATCTTCTAAATAAATAAATAAATTATAAGAAAAAAAATAATAGGACTATTGATCTCCAAAGCTTGTTCTGAGGATAAAAAGAGAAAATATTTGTAAAACAAAGCACTATATAAATGCTAGCTTTTATTATGAACTCATTGGTCCATTTAGCTGAAGAATAGGTAGAAAGGATCACATGTGTGTTGTGACTTAAGGGGTATCTTAAAATGTCTCTATGAACCTCCCATAATGCCACCCTCCCTTCTTACTTTGCCTGAAACCATTCCATTTTTACTCCAGTTCCTGAATGGTGAATGCAATACACATTATATTAATATGAAGTTAACTAGATGAGCTAGTTGTCACCTTGAAAGAAGAGAGCATCTGTCTAGGCTTACAATTTCTGTCTTGTACTTAGAATTTTAAAATTTTTGAACCCAGGTATTTTTCTAAGTTTCACCATACAGGATTTAGCCCAAACTTCTAGCCAATCAAGATCTTTTTGTATCCTGACTCTCTAAATCATCGTGTTGGCTATATCTTCCAGCATTGTGGTATTCACAAATTTGATAAACATAGCATTAATACCCTCAGGTACAAAATAAGATAAAACTCATGATTGTGGCTCTTGTGTTTTTCCCTTTATTTTCCACTAGTTATCAAAGAAAGATGGATCTGGGGTTGGAGAAATGTACTCAGCATAAAGAACAGAGCATTACAACAGGTTACAAACTCTGACAGGAATTTAAAAGAGTGAAGCAGATTTTTCATCTTTCTGAGTCTGACTGGAGGAACTCTCAAATCCTTGAGTCAGAACTAGCAGCATGCATGCTTGAGACATGGGCAAGGAGATGTGAGACAACATTCAGCTGAATTGCCTGGGGCAGCTAGGTGAAGTGTCCAGTGCTATACTTGTTTGTCTACCTACTGGCTACCAGCTGAGATGCCTGTACAAAACACAGAAGCAGAGAGCTTTTACCTGGCTTACGTGTCAGGAGCATCCAGACTCTGATGAGCAAAAGGTTCCATGCCATCCCTGCCTCTGACTGTTGAGCTTGAAAATGCTTGCTAACATTTATCTACAAAGATCTTTCTATGATGAAAATGAGGGATGTAGAAAAATAGGGTGGGAGTATTTAGACCTTACTAGCCACTCAATACTATTCATGCTGTACCTCTCACTAATTTAGACATCTGACATTTATGAAGCTCCTATGTGGGCAAGGCACTATGCTAATTTCTGGGGATACAAAGAAAGTCAAAAGAAATTTTCCCTTCTTATGAAGCTCATAGTCGAAGGAGGAGATAATATTCAAACTGTCATGCACAATATATATTATATGTGTGCAATACATATTACATATACAGAATAAATTAGAAAAAATCAAAAGTCCTAGAATAAAGGAGAATCAGAAAAGGTGCTAAAATCGGGAAAGGCTTGTTATAAAAGGTGACATGTTAGCTGGAACTTGAAGGAAACCAAAGAATGCAGGAAACAGAAATGAGGATGGAGGGCATTCCATATATGGGGGACCACCAGTTAATCTGCCCAGAGTCTAGAAATAGAGCATCTTGTTCAAGAAAAAATAAAGATGTTAGTGTCACTGGTTTGAGGTGTAAGAAGCCTGGAAAGTTCAGGGAGGGCAAATTATAACGGGTGTTCAAGGTCAAACAGAGGATTTTATATTTGATGGTGGAAGTAGGGAGCCACTAGAGTTTATTAAGTCAGAGGATGACATGGTTAAATCTGTATTCTAGGGAAATCATTTTAACAGCTAAGTGGAAGGCAGATTGGAATAGGGGAAAAACTTGTGGTAGACTGACTGACCAGAAGGCCATTAAGATACGCCAGGCATAAAGCAATAAAGGCCTGCACCAAGATGGCGGCAATGCCAAAGAGAGGAGAAAATATATGTAAGAGATGTCACAAAGGTCCAATCAATGGACATTAGCAACACATTGGCTATGGAGTGGGGTGCAATGAAAGAGAGTGAGGATCTAAAGAGGACACTTTGGGTGTGAGCCTGGGTAGCTGAAAAGATGGCAGCACCTTCCACAGTAATGGAGAAATTAGGAAGAGGGAAGAGCTTAGGGAGAAAGATAATGAGTTCAATTTTAGACACATTGGGTTTAGACACATCAGTCTAGTCAGGATATATTGAATATATTATATAGGAGATTCAGTCTGAAATGAATAATGGGCAGTTGGAGATGTGAGCCTGGATGTCAGCAAAAAGGGAAGAGCTAGGTAAGCAGATTGGAGAATCATCAATGTGAGATGATCATTGAATTCATGGGAGCTGATGAGATCACCAAATGAAATAACATAGAGGGAGAAGAGAAGAAGACTGGAGACAGAGCCTTGTGTACAATATATCCAGGTCAAGTGAAGTTGGGAAAATTAGAACTCAACAGGCCAAATAAGTTGTGAATTTTTGTTGGAAGTATTCATACCTCTCATTCTAGACTTAAAATCAAGCTGGAAGTGTTGACAGAGGAAAGATAGGTTCTTTTTAAGTATGAGGAAAGAAACAAAGGGGCTCTGGACCTACTCTTGCAACATCTTGTTCAATCCTTTCCAGCAGAAGGGAGCTGGGGGAGCTTGGGATTGGCCTGCTAACTGACCCTAAGAAGCTTTCCAGTCTCATTTCCACTTCTTAGTGCCAAGGTGAAACAAGTACTTCTAAGGGGCTGGTAGCACCTCACCTTTAGAGGAGCATGTATGAGACACAAAGCAGGTAGATATACATTAATAGGGCAGGTAGAAGGAGCAGTAGATAGGGTGCTGGACCTGGGGAAAGGAAGGCTTTTCTTCCTGAGTTCAAATCTAGCCTCAGACAATGACTAGCAGTATGAGTCTAGGCAAGTCCCTTGACTTTGTTCACCTCAGTTCCTCACCTGTAAAATGAATCAATAAAGGAACTGGAAAACCACTCCAGTTTCTTTGCCAAGAAAACTGCAAATGGGGTCATGAAGAGTCATATACAACTGAAACGGCTGAACAACAACAACAAAATTATGTTGATGAGAAAGAGAAAATTCTGGAGTGCAGGCTGGTTGTGAGAACCTGGGTGATGAACTCTGAAGGAGCAAAGTGGTGGCAAAGTAAAACAAGGCAAGATATTTTACGTTAAGTATTAGTTATTTTTTATGTTTAACCCAGACTTCCAGACTACATGATCCTAACAGGGAAAAAGAAAACAAACAAAAAATAAAATAAAACCTAAACCTCAAAACATTTCAGTCCATAAAAGTGGAGTTTTGGAAGAGAACAGTGGCACCTAGAGAGAGCTAGAAGTCTCAACCAGCTTGCTCACCTTCCGATTCTGGGAGGAAAGAATTTGTATCATGGGAGGCAAGAGAATGAATGCAGCTCCAGTTGTATCAGATGCACCCCCCCTCCCCAAGTCATTAACAAAGACTGACACTGTACTCTTTATCAAAAAATCTTGTTCCCTAAGTGGTGATACAGGATAATTATCTCAGCATGCAATCAGCACACAGCTCTTCTTCAAAGCAATTTGTGGCAAGGATATGCATTTTTAAAATAGATTAAATTTTCAAGAGCCTTACTCTTAAACCTGGTCAGAATGTATTTAAAACTCACCTGGTGCGACGATGCATATATCTCTAAACTGCAATTCCATCTCATTAGGACTTACTTAATTGAGATGAGCAAAGTCATATTGGCATAGACCCAGCAGAAAGCCTTTTATCTCAAGGCAACATGTCTTACAAGACCCTATGAGTAAACAAAGCAAGGAGCCCACTCACCTTTCTCCTGCTTGCAAAGGCCAACTGCCTCTTTTCTTCTCCTCTCATTTGTTTTCCTTTTATTGAGGAAATTACTTGGGGGGTGTTCTCATCATGACTGAGATGCTCTGCCTTCTTATGGGAATCTGTGTTGTCTGTGTGCCCAAATGTAAGTTTGGGAATTTAAGAAAACAAGTTTCTTTAAATGAATTTGTGTTTTTGTCATTGACCCAGCACCACCCACTAAATTTCCCATGTGCCAGGCATTGTGCTTGCTAGGCTCTTGTGTATATGCACAAACGCAAAAACAAATCAGTCCCTACCCAGAAGGAGCTTACAGTTTAGTAAGTCCCCCCCCCCCTCCACGACATCCCATCCTCTGTAAAGATGAAAAGGTACAATCTTCTAACACTCCTTAGAGTAGAAGTTCTTCAGAGTGTCCTTGAGATAACTTTAAGGAGCTCTTCCAGAAAATACTATTTTCAAAATAACATCAAAATATTTAAATTTTGAATATGGTGAAAATCATTTCTTTAAATAATTATTCTTTAAATAAATATATCTTTATAATATATTTATATATAATATTTATTTATAGAATAGTTTAATATAGAAATAAAGTACAGCATTTATAAATCAAATAATATAATTAAAACTGTATGATATTATAAATGTTATTTATTTATTTATTTTTAAACATTATTTTATTTGGTCATTTCCAAACATTATTCATTGGAAACAAAAATCATTTTCTTTTCCTCCCCTCCACCCCTCCCACCACCTCTCCCATAGCCTACGCATGATTCCACTGGGTATCACATGTGTTCTTGACTCGAACCCATTTCCATGTTGGTATTTGCTCTAGATTGTTCATTTAGAGTCTCTCTTCAGTCACATCTCCTCCACCCCTGTAGTCAAGCAGTTGCTTTTCTTCGGTGTTTTTACTCTCACAGTTAATCCTCTGCTTGTGGATAGTGTTTTTTAGATCCCTGCAGATTGTTCAGGGACATTGCATTGTCCCTAATGGAGAAGTCCATTACCTTCGATTGTACCACAGTGTATCAGTCTCTGTGTATAATGATTTCCTGGTTCTGCTCCTTTTGCTCTGCATCACTTCCTGGAAGTTGTTCCAGACTCCATGGAATTCCTCCACTTTATTATTCCTTTTAGCACAATAGTATTCCATCTCCAACATATACCACAATTTGTTCAACCATTCCCCAATTGATGGGCAATTTCCCTCATTTTCCAATTTTTGGTCACCACAAAGAGCGCAGCTATGAATATTCTTGTACAAGTTTTTTTCCTTATGATCTCTTTGGGGTACTAACTGAGCAGTGCTTTGGCTGGATCAAAGGGCAGACAGTCTTTTATCGCCCTTTGGGCATAGTTCCAAATTGCCCTCCAGAATGGTTGGATCAATTTACAACTCCACCAGCAATGAATTAGTGTCCCTACTTTGCCGCATCCCCTCCAGCATTCATTACTTTCCATAGCTGTCATGTTAGCCAATCTGCTAGGTGTGAGGTGATACCTCAGAGATGCTTTGATTTGCATCTCTCCGATTATAAGAGATGTAGAGCACTTTTTCATGTGCTTATTAATAGTTTTGATTTCTTTGGCTGAGAACTGCCTGTTCATGTCCCTTGCCCATTTATCAATTGGAGAATGGCTTGATTTTTTGTACAATTGATTTAGCTCTTTGTAAATTTGAGTAATTAAACCTTTTTCAGAGGTTTTTATGAAAATTGCTTCCCAATTTGTTGCTTTCCTTCTGATTTTAGTTACATTGGCTTTGTTTGTATAAAAACCTTTTTAATTTGATGTATTCCAAATTATTAATTTTGCATTTTGTGACTTTCTAAGTCTTGCTTGGTTTAAAAATCTTTCCCTTCACAAAGATCTGACATGTATACTATTCTGTGTTCACCTAATTTTCTTATAGTTTCCTTCTTTATGTTCAAGTCAATCACCCATTTTGAATTTATCTTGGTGTAGGGTGTGAGGTGTTGATCTAAACCTAATCTTTCCCACACTGTTCTCCAATTTTCCCAGCAGTTTTTATGAAATAGTGTGTTTTTATCCCAAAGGCTGGGTTCTCTGGGTTTGTCGTATAATGTCCTGCTGAGGTCACTTACCCTGAGTCTATTCCACTGATCCTCCTTTCTGTCTCTTAGCCAGTACCAAATTGTTTTGATGATTTATAATATAGTCTGAGATCTGGGACTGCAAGGCCCCCTTCCTTTGTATTTTTTTTCATTGTTTCCCTGGATATCCTTGATCCTTTGTTATTCCAAATGAAGTTTGTTATGGCTTTTTCTAAATCAATAAAAAAAATTTTGGAAGTTCAATGGGTATGGCACTAAATAGATAAATGAGTTTGGGTAGGATGGTCATTTTTATTATATTGGTTCATCCTACCCATGAGCAGTTAATGTTCTTCCAATTGTTCAAGTCTAGTTTTAGTTGTATGGAGAGTGTTTTGTAGTTGTGTTCATATAGTTCCTGTGTTTGTTTCAGGAGATAGATTCCTAAGTATTTTATTTTGTTTAAGGTGATTTTGAATGAATTTCTCTTTCTAGTTCTTGCTGCTGAGCTGTGTTGGAAATATATAGAAATGCTGATGACTTATGTGGGTTTATTTTGTATCCTGAAACTTTGCTAAAGTTGTTGACTATTTCGATTAGCTTTTTGGTTGAATCTCTAGGATTCTTTAAGTAGACCATCATGTCATCCGCAAAGAGTGATAACTTGGTCTCCTCCTTGCCTATTTTAATGCTTTCAATTTCTTTTTCTTCTCTAATTGCTATTGCTAGTGTTTCTAGTACAATGTCAAATAATAGAGGTGATAATGGGCATCCTTGTTTCACTCCTGATCCTATTGGGAATGCATCTAGTTTATCCCCATTGCAGATGATATTAGCTGATGGTCTTAGATATATACTGTTTATTATTTTTAGGAACGACCCTTCTATTCCTATGCTTTCCACTGTTTTTAATAGGAATGGGTGTTGTATTTTATCAAAGGCTTTTTCTGCGTCTATTGAAATAATCATGTGATTTTTGTTGGTTTGCTTGTTGATGTGGTCAATTATGTGGATGGTTTTCCTAATATTGAACCAGTCCTGCATCCCTGGTATAAATCCTACTTGATCATGGTGGATGACTCTTCTGATCACTTGCTGGAGTCTTTTTGCTAGTATCCTATTTAAGATTTTTGCATCTATATTCATTGGGGAGATTGGTTTATAATTTTCTTTCTCTGTTTTTGGCCTGCCTGGTTTTGGAATTAGTACCATGTTTGTGTCATAAAAGGAGTTTGGTAGAACTCCCTCTTTGCTTATTATGTCAAATAGTTTGTATAGTATTGGGGTTAGCTGTTCTCTGAATGTTTGATAGGATTCACTGGTGAATCCATCAGGCCCTGGGGATTTTTTCTTAGGAAGTTCTTTGATGGCCTGTTGGATTGCTTTTTCTGATATGGGATTATTTAAGAAATCTATTTCCTCTTCTGTTAGTCTAGGCAATTTATAATTTTGTAAATATTCATCCATATCACCTAGGTTGGTATATTTATTGCCATATAGTTGGGCAAAGTAGTTTTTTAATGATTGCCTTAATTTCCTCTTCATTGGAGGTGAGGTCCCCCTTTTCATCCTTGTTGCTGTTAATTTGCCTTTCTTCTTTCCTTTTTTAAATTAGATTGACCAGTACTTTGTCTATTTTGTCTGTTTTTTCAAAGTACCAGCTTCTAGTCTTGTTTATTAGTGCAATAGTTCTATCACTTTTGATTTTATTAATTTCTCCCTTAATTTTTAGGATCTCTAGTTTGGCTTTCTTCTGGGGGGTTTTAATTTGTTCGTTTTCAAGTTTTTTGATTTGCATTTCCAATTCATTGATCTCTGCCCTCCCTAATTTGTTAATATATGCACTCTGGGATATGAATTTTTCTCTAAGTACTTCCTTGGCTGCATCCCATAAGGTTTGAAAGGATGTCTCACCATTGTCATTTTCCTCAATGAAATTATTAATTGTTTCCATGATTTCTTCTCTAACTAACCGATTTTGGAGTATCATATTATTTAATTTCCAATTAATTTTTGATTTGGCTCTCCATGTATCCTTACTGATCAATATTTTTATTGATTTATGATCTGAAAAGGTTGCATTTATTATTTCTGCTTTTCTGCATTTGAGTGCCATGTTTCTGTGACCTAGATAAATGTTATTTATAATAAATATTTTAAAATTTGTATGAGCAAAATCTCTGCAAATGTGGGGTCCTCAGCAATTTTTTAGAGTCTGAAGACTAAAAAGTGTGAGAACTCCTATCTTGGAAATCAAATCAATAGGCTTTAACAACACATTGACTATGGAGTGGGGGGCAATGAGAAAGAGTGAGGGGCTAAAGATGACACCTTGGTTGTGAACCTGAGTAACTGGTGGGATGGCAGCACCCTCCACAGTAATGGAGAAATTAGGAAGTGAAGAGGGCTTAGGAAGAAAAATAATGAGTAAACTTTTAGTCATGTTGGGTTTAAAAGGTTACTCGGTATATTTAGAATATATTGAATATATATAGGAGATTCAGTTTGAAATGAATAAAAGACAGTTAGAGATATGAGACTGGAAGTCAGCAGTGTTAAAAAAATCCTCATAAAATCAGCCTTCTTATTTTTCAGATAAGGAAGATGAGACCTAAGACGGTCAAGGGACTTACTCAAGGTCACACAGTTAGTAGGTGGTAGAGTCAGACAAAGGATGCCCAAGTCCCTTTACTTATTAATTATATATAATTGTATATTATGTAAATATATAATAATAATAATACATATAATATATAAATTAGGTATTTTATTAATATTCTTTCCACTCAACCACATGCCTCCTGTTGCATGATATTTGTTCTTTGTTTTGTTTGTTAGTTTTGTTTCTGCCCCTATTTGTAAGCTCCTTGAAGTCAGGGACCATGACTTGCATCCTCTACTGAGTCCTAGAATATTTTATTTTATTTTTTAAAACTCTTAGCTTCTGGGGCAGCTGGGTAGCTCAGTGGATTAAGAGCCAGTCCTAGAGATGGGAGGTCCTAGGTTCACTAGGCCTCAGCCTCAGCCACTTCCTAGCTGTGTGACCCTGGGCAAGTCACTTGACCCCCATTGCCTAGCCCTTACCACTCTTCTGCCTTGGAGCCAATACACAGTATTGACTCCAAGACGGAAGGTAAGGGTTTAAAAAAAAAACAAAACCTCTTAGCTTCTGTTTTAGAATCAATAAGGCAAAAGGGCTGTAAGGGGCTAGACAATTCAGGGTTTAGTGACTTGCCAGCATCACACAGCTAGGAAGTATCTCAAGCCAGATTTGGACCCAGAACCACCAGGCTCTGGGACTTGCTCTCAATCTGCTGAGCCACCTAGCTGTCCCTTTCCCCAATCATCTTTGATCTCACCTACTATAGTTCAACCTACAGAGTTCATAGGATTTCAAAGTAATAAGCACTTCAAAGATCAGTCATTCCCTCTCCCAATTTCATAGATGAGGAAACTTAGGTAGAGATTGAGGGAATTTTCCCATGGGTAGCTGGGTATCTCAGTGGATCCAGAGACGAGAGGTTCTGGGTCCAAATCTAAGATACTTCCTAGTTGTGTGATGCTGGGCAAATCAGTTAACCCTAACTGTCTAGCCCTTACTGCTCTTTGGTCTTGGAACCAATACACAGTATTGATTCTAAGATGGCAGATAAGGGTTTAATAATAAATTAGTTACAAATAATAATATAAATAAAATACAATACATTGTAGGCTCTGTCCACGCTTAAGATCAATTAAACAATCAATAAGCATTTTTAAAGCATCTACATCTCCTTTGTGCCAGGTACTCTGGTAGGCACAAGGACCAAAATAAAGCAAATGGCTCCCTTTCCCTGTGGAGCTTGTACTCTTACCAGGGGCCATAGCATGTGCACATATCAGTAAATACAAAATAATTCAGGGGCACTAAAAGCTGGGGAGTTCAGGATGGGATTCATGATGGGAGGTAAGATTGAAGAAGAGTCTTGATGGAAAGTGAAATCCCTTCCCATTGTTGACCAATTTATTAACTCTGATCCTGGGGACATGCACAGACTTTTCTTGGGTATTTGTGAAGAATAATTAATATGCTAATTACACATGCTGGTTAAACCAGGAGAGGAATCAAGGGAACACTGAACAGAAACCAGTCCACAAATAGCCATTGAGTCGCCCAACACGTGCTCAGCACCACATAAACAACTTCTGGATTCTTTGCCTCCAGTCTCTAGCCCAGTGGAGGCTTAGGGTACAAAGCACTCAGTGTGACCTTCCCTTCCAGTCATTTCTGCTGTAGGTTTCCTTGATTCAGCAAAACACACACAACACAGACACACACACACACACACACACACACACACACACACACACACACACCAAATCAACAGTTCTAACAAAAAAGAAACAACAGAAGAGTGATTTGGCATCTTTTTCCTTGTCTGCGTCATCATCCCCATTGCTATTTTCTAGTATTTGAGCTATCGATCATCTCAGATGTCATTCAGGGATGAGTAATAGCCAATTTTGATTAGAAGCCCTCAGCATTACTGTAAACAAGCCAGTGCAAACTTAGAACACAATCATACGATAGGATGGATCACATGCTCCCTCTTCTCCCCCAGGAGACATCCCTCTCTGTCCCTCTCCAATATATTCAAAGAATCAGTGTATCATATAATCCTCTTTGAAGGGCACAAGTTACGTAAACACCACCAAGTTCATACTGTACTAGCCTGGAAAAGCTGGAAAATCTCTCCCCACCAGACATTTTCTCTTTTAGCTGCCAGGCTCCTAAGGCATGACCTGGGTAGTCCCAGGAAATAGAACTGAAAGACTTCTTTGGGTTCAGGAGCATAAAGAGTGTTCACTGACATGTCTGAGCATTCAAATGCACAGATCTTCGATGGTGATTGTGCAAGAGATTGGTTCTAAATCAGCAATCTGGACGGCTGCCCCTCAGGATGAAAAATCCTAAATACCTACTTAAGGAATCATGACTCTAACACACTAAAGAGCACCCCTGCTTATTTTGACTTCCTGTGATAAATCAGATCATAAATGGACTAAAATAGACTTCTTTAGTCTCTACTTTGAAAAGCTTTTTTAAAACAAATAATATAAAAAATTAAAGAATGATTTTACTTGAGAGCAAATTATTTCTTAGCATTAAATAATTTTAGCACTTACGTACACACAACTTGGATTTGTAACTAATTCATCTATTCATTAAAGCAATTTATCTAACTATCTTTATTTGGCAATCTTTATTAACTTAATAAGAAAGACAGAAGGAAACAAGCATTTTTAAACACCTCTTATTGCTAGGCATTGTATTAATTAAGCAGCTAGCTGAACTCTAGGTTTCTGAAATCAGGAAAATGGAGGTTAAATTCAGCCTAAATACTTATTAGCAGTGTGACCCTGGACAAGTAATTTCACTCTTGCTTCAGTTTTCCCCAACCACAAAATGGGGATAATAGCACTTTTCTCTCTGGGTTGTTGTGAGGATCAAATGAAATATCTGTTAAACACTTAGCACTCTGCCTGGCATATAGTAGGAACTATTTAAATGCTTATTCCCTTCCCCTTTACTAAGTGATTTTTAAAAACAAGTATCTCATTTGATAGGTGCTATTATCTCATTTGGCAGGTTCTATAATTATCTCTATTTTACAACTGAGGAAACCAGGGCAGGCAAAGATTCGATGACTTGCCTAGAATTACACAGCTGGTATTTTTATATCAGAGTATTGTATAACACAGCTAGTTATTGTATATCCTCAGAATCCGAATTCTAGAACCAACACCTACCTTAGAAAGATGATCTAGTTCATAGCACTGATTTTGCCAGTCAGAAAACTGATAGCCAGAGATGTTCAATGACTTCCCTAAGGTCACAAAGCTAGTTATTGGCAAAACTGGAACCGGATTCTAAGTCCAAGGCTCTTTCCACTTTATTACAATAATTAAAACAGTGTTTCCTTAAACAGTATTATTTAATTTAAGCTTTTGTTGACTCAGTGGTCCTTCTTTTTGATTAATCCAAATGTACGATGTTTTTGGTAATGTATAAGGCCTGCTGAAATGAAATCATTCCCACAAAGATACTCTTTGAAAGTCCTTTAAGCAAATTTAATAATAGAATTCTATCTAATTTTAATGGATATTCTACCTCTAAAATTAAGGGTGGGAGTCTAAGTCAAGTAAATTATTTTTTCCATTGTTCATAGAATGAATTTCCTAGAACTTTGAACCATTGCACCAACCACCATATTAAACCCCAAGTGGCCCCTCTGAAAGCTTGATAAGAGCAGCTGAAAAGATGTGAATTGTGCTTGAAGAATTACTTTTCCTTTTATTTTCAACAAACAGGGTCTTCACACTTTTAAAAACTGTTCTTACAAGGATTTCAGAAAACTGTTACAACTTATAGCTAGAGAGGTGAGATTATTGGAGGGAAGAGAAGATACAAAATCATGTGTTACACTTCCACTTCAAATACAGGGGAAAGTACAAGAGTAAACACTAAACAATATATGACCTGAACAGAAAAGATATCTTTTAAAAAAATAGAGGAAACTGAAAAAAGTACTTTAAATAATTATAGCTAGGGAAGGAAGTCTGAACTAAATAAACAAAGGATAAAGCTGATTGTAATGTATCAAATGGATAGATGAGGTTAAATGAAGTAAAACTAGGGTGATAATCTATATGATGACCATGATAATGTCAAGCAAAACAACATTGAAAGTCTTCAGTACTGTGATGAATGCAATGGTCAATAATAACTTCAAAAGAATTGATGGTGAACCATGCTACCTGCCCTTTGGTAAAAAGACACTTGGGAAAAAACATATATATTTCCAGATGTGGCCACTAATGTGCTTATTTGTATGGAATTATTGTTCTTGTTTCTTATAAGTGAAGGCCCAATGGAAGAGAAATAGAATCCTTATGAAGTATCAGTGACATGGAAAAAAGAACATCAATAAAATTTCTTTTTAATTTAAGGAAAGTTGTCTATACTGGCTGCCTTCATTTCCTCATTCCTTGTTGCCTGACTACTAATCCCATAATTATCCAGAAACTTCTCTCTTTCATGTTACCAACAATCTGCTAAAATCAATTATCTTTTTTAGTCCTCATGCTACTTGCAATTTCTATAGTTTTTGAAGCTAACCACTCTCTCCCTTAACATTTTCCCTTCCCTTGGCAGACAACAATTAAATCTATATATTTATCTTATCATCTCTCTAATTCTGGGCCAGTATTACCAGTTTCTGGTTAGACCTTGCAATAGGTCTGGAACAGAGCTCATCATTTCTTCATATCCATCCTTCCTCCAAATTTTGCCATTTCTGTTCATGGTACCACCATCTTTCTAGTTATCCATGTCTAATGCATCTAGCAGAAGACCTGGATCACATTTCAGAAATGAGAAAACATAAAGCACAGAGACACCATATGGAAGGAAAAAAACCAGAATTTTCTCATCAGTAGGGAAATTACAAAGACTGAGCAAATGAATTTCTTGACTATAAATACTCCAAACTTCCAATTTGATTAGGAGCTCAATTCTGGAGTACCACTATAAGTTGGTATGTAAATTTCTGAAGAAAGGTCTCTAGAGACTCATCAAGGGGGAAGAGCTTCTTAATTGTCCATAGGCTTAGGTATGATATTTCCCCTGAATTCTTTGCTGTATTTAATAACTATTACATGTCCAAATGTCATTGGAAATCTTGGTCTTCTTGTAGAAGAGATCATTTAAATGCCCCTGGGGAGAATTGAAATAAATCAGATTCGGATGGTTCCAGAGAAACCTTTGGACATGCATATGATTCAAAGAGGATGTATTAAATTATTGAGAAATCTTCAAGACTGAACTTAGCACTGGGGCTCCCAGATTCTTTGTTAATGGATGATGAGATGCATTCTCTAACTGGATTGACTTACTCAATTTAAAACATTTTTTAAAATTTGATAAAAACAGTAGAGTAGATTTTTCAGAGGCAGTGTTTTTCATTCATTTCTACTTTAAAAAGTGATATGGGTGAGACAGAGTTAAGATGATGGCATAAAAACAGCTTAAACTCTGAAAACCCTTCCTTACTAATTACAAACCAAATGCTCCTAGGGGACTGAAAATCAAATCTAACAACAAGACAGAGCCAAGGAACCCTCTTTCTGGACTCAATCCAGAAGGTACACCCCGCAAAAGCCAGAATTCGAGAATACTTGGGTTTAAGGGGAAGGCAGAAGAAGGTCCTAGGACCCCTCCACCACCCACCACCTAGAGCGCTAAGCCTCCAGTGGCACCAAGAAACTCTGGGTGGGCAAAGGTGCTTGTCTTGAGGGTGTACTTTGGGGGCAGGGCTGTGCCAGACTCAGAGTATCGAACACAGGTGGTGGGGAAGGAGCTGGAGAGGGAGCGCAGAGCAGGCAGCCTGGTCAGAGTGGTGAAGACCCTCCATATTGTTCCAGCCTTCCAGGAGGTTTTGGCTTCAGAGCACATACAGCTCAACCCAGCTGAACTTAATCCCATCAAAAGTCTTCAGAGGTCAGGTAATCCCAACCTCCAACACCCCTCCCTCACAGACTGCAAGGAGAGATCTTCTGTCAAAGTTCCAAGAGGGGAGACTGACAGAAACCCCCAAAACCAAAAAAATGAGAGGTGCAAGAGCAAAGACAAACATGGGGACTAAAGAAGGGGTAAACATGAGCAAACAACAGAAAAAGAAGAAAGAAATTAAATAGACAGCTTCTATACAGGCAATGAACAAAGAGCAAACGGAACAGAAATCAGATAAATCAGAAATCCCAGCATATTGGATACGGGCTTTGGAAGAACTCAAAATACAATTCAAAAAACAATTAAGAGAGGCTGAAGACAATTGGGAAAAGAACTTAAAAACTAAGATAAGTCATCTGCAAACAGAAAATAGTGTCTTGAAAGCCAAAATCAACCAGCTTGAAAATGAGGCAAAGGAGATGAAAGATGAGGCAAAGAAATGGAAAGATAAGGCAAAGGAGATGAGAGATGAGGCAAAGAGGATGAAAGATGACCTCCAAAGAAAATCAGACCAGAAAGAGAAGGATGACCAAAAAGCCAGGCATGAAATCCAATCTTTAAGATCCAGAGTACAACAACTAGAATTAAGTGACCTCCCAAGGCAACAGGAAACTATAAAACAAAACAAAAAGAATGAAAAAAATTGAGGAAAATGTGAAGCATCTCATTCACAAAACAGAAGATTTAGAAAATTGTTCGAGGAGAGACAATTTAAGAATCATTGGTCTACCAGAAGACCATGACAAAAGAAAAAATTCTGGACATAATACTATAGGAAATTATTCAAGAAAACTGCCCTGACATTCTAGAACAAGAGGGAAAAGTGGAGATTGAAAGAATCCACAGATCACCTCCTGTACTTAATCCCCAACTAACAAAACCCAGGAACGTTATAGCCAAATTCAAGAACTATCAGACCAAAGGAAAAATATTACAAGCTGCCAAGAAGAAGTCATTCAGATACCATGGAACCACAGTGAAGATAACACAGTATCTGGCTGCATCTACACTGAAGGACCAAAAGGCATGGAATATGGTATTCTGGAAAGCAAGGGAACTAGATCTACAACCAAGAATCAACTGCCCAGCAAAACTGACTATATTCTTACAGGGGAAAGTATGGTCATTCAACAAAATAGAAGAATTTCAAGAATTTGTAAAGAAAAGACCAAATATGAACAGAAAATTTGATGTCCAAGCACAGAACTCAAGAGAATCATCAAAAGGTAATTTAAAAAGAGGGAAAAAATAAAAGCAAAACAAAAACCACAAAAACAAAAACAAAAAACCCAACAACTTTTTTTAAGAGACTCAGTAAGTTAAAATGATATGTATCCCTATAAGAAAAGAGGTCATTGGCAACTCTTAAAAACTGTTGTCATCATCTGGGCTGCTAGAAGAATTACATTTAGAGGGAACAGTGACAAACTGTATAGGATGAAATAACAAAACATAAATAGGTATATAGATATATGTATACATACATACATATACATGTATGTATGTATACATATATATACACAACTAGAGCTAAAAAAGGAGGTTAATGGTAAAAGAAATGGGAAAAGAAACAAAAGGGGGAAAATTTATATGTCACAAAGAAGCAAGGAGAACATCAATACACTGGAAGGGTAAAGAGGTTGCATATAGGAAATACTCAACTCTTACGTGCATTGAAATTGACCCAAAGAGGGAAGAACAATCCAATCCATTGGGGCAGAGAATAGATTCACGCCCTATAGAGGAGTAGAAGGGTAACAAATGAACTGGTGGGGAGGGAAGCAGTATAAGAGAGGGAGAGAGTGGGAGGGGGGATAGTTTTAAAAAGAGTGCAAAGAAAAAAAGGGGGGGAAAGAAGGGAGGGGGTAGAAAGGGAAGTAAAATAAGGGTGGGAACTAGGGGGACTGATTAAAAACAAACATTAGTGTAGAAGGAAATAGTGAAAGAAGAAAAGGCAGGACTAGGAGTAGAAATCAAAATGCTGGGAAATACACAGCTTGTAATCATAATTCTGAATGTGAATGGAATGAATTCACCCATAAAATGCAAGTGAATAGCAGAGTGAATTAGAATCCAAAACCCTACCATATGCTGTCTAGAAGAAATACACATGAGGAAGGTAGATATGCATAGGGTGAAAGTAAGAGAATGGAGCCAAATCTCTTGGGCATCAACTGATAAAAAGAAGACAGGAGTTGCAATCATGATATCTGACAAAGCCAAAGTAAAAATAAATCTAGTTAAAAGAGATAGGGAAGGTAATTACATCCTGATAAAAGGCAGTATAGTCAATGAGGAAATATCAGTACTCAACATGTATGCACCAAATGGCATAGCATCCAAATTTCTAAAGAAGAAACTAGTGGAGATCAAGGATGAAAAAGATAGAAAAACTATACTAGTGGGAGACCTGAACCTTCCTCTATCCGAATTACATAAATCAAACAATAAAATAAATAAGAAAGAGGTTAAGAGGAGTGAATGAAATCTTAGAAAAATTAGAGTTAGTAGATATGTGGAGGAAAATAAATAGGGACAAAAAGGAATACACCTTCTTTTAAGCAGCATATGGTACATTCACAAAAATTGACCATATATTAGGGCATAAAAACATTGCAAACAAGTAAAAAAGAGCAGAAATAATAAATGCAACCTTCTCAGATGACAATGCAATGAAAATAATAATTAGTGAGGGTACATGGAGAGGTAAATCAAAAATTAATTGGAAATTAAACAATACAATTCTCCAAAACAGGTTAGTCAAAGAACAAATCATAGAAACAATTAATAATTTCATTGAAGAAAATGACAATGATGGGACATCCTTTCAAAACCTATGGGAGGTAGCCAAAGCAGTACTCAGAGGGAAATTTATATCCTTGAGTTCATATATTAACAAATTAGGGAGGGCAGATGTCAATGAATTGGGCATGCAAATTTAAAAAACCAGAAAGTGAACAAATTAAAAATCCTCAGATGAAGACTAAATTATCTCTAATTTAATCCTAAAAATCAAAGGAGAAATTAATAAACTTGAAAGGCAAAGAACTATTGATTTAATAAATAAGACTAGAAGCTGGTGCTTTGAAAAAACAAATAAAATAGACAAAGTACTGGTCAGTCTAATTAAAAAAAGGAAAGAAGTAAACAAAATTGACAGTATCCAATATGAAAAGAGAGACCGCATCTCTAATGAAGAGGAAATTAAGGCAATCATTAAAAACTATTATACCTAATAATATGGCAACAAATATGACAATCTAGGTGATATGGACAAGTACTTACAAAAACATAAATTGCCTAGACTAACAGAGGAAAAAATAGATTACCTAAACAACCCCATATCAGAAAAAGAAATTGAACAAGCCATCAAAGAACTTCCTAAGAAAAAATCCCCAGGTCCAGATGGATTCACAAAGGAATTCTATCAAATATTCAATCCCAATATTATACAAACTATTTGACAGAATAAGCAAAGAAGGAGTTCTACCAAATTCATTTTCCAACACAAATATGGTACTGATCCCAAAACCAGGCAGGTCAAAAACAAAGAAAGAAAACTATAGGCCAATCTCCCTAATGAATATAGATGCAAAAATCTTAAATAGGATACTAGCAAAAAGACTCCAGCAAGTCATCACAAGGGTTATTCACTATGACCAGGTAGGATTCATACTAGGAATACAAGAATGGTTCAATATTAGGAAAACCATCCACATAATTGACCATATTAACAAGGAAACCGACAAAAATCACATGATTATCTAACATTATCTAACATAATAAAAATGACCATTCTATCCCAACTTATTTACTTATTTAGTGCCATACCCATTGAACTACCAAAAAACTTTTTACTGAATTAGAAAAAACCATAACAAAGTTCATTTGGAAGAACAAAAGATCAAGGATATCCAGGGAAATCATGGGGAAAAAATGCAAAGGAAGGAGGACTTGCAGTCCCAGATCTCAAACTATACTATAAAGCAGTGGTCATCAAAACAATTTGGTACTGGCTAAGAGACAGAAAGGATGATCAGTAGAATAGACTAGGGGTAAATGACCTCAGCAAGACAGTCTAAGATAAGCCCAAAGATTCCAATTTTGGGAACCAAAACCAACTCTTTGATAAAAGAAATCTGCTGGGAAAATTGGAAGACAGTATGGGAGACATTAGGTTTGGATCAATATCTCACACCCTACACCAAGATAAACTCAGAATGGGTGAATGACCTGAATATAAAGAAGGAAACTATAAGCAAATTAGGCAAACACAGAATAGTATACTTGTCAGATCTTTGGGAAAGGAAAGAGTTTAAAACCAAGCAAGAGCTAGAAAAAAATCACAAAATGTAAAATCAATAATTTTGATTACATCAAATTAAAAAGGTTTTGTACAAACAAAACTAATACATCCAAAATTAGAAGGGAAGCAACAAATTGGGAAACAATCTTCATTACAAAAGCCCCCGACAAAGGTCTAATTACTCAAATTTACAAAGAACTAAATCAATTGTACAAAAAATCAAGCCATTCTGCAATTGATAAATGGGCAAGGGACATCAACAGGCAATTTTCACTTAAATCAAAACTATTAATAAGCACAGGAAAAAGTGTTCCAAATATCTTATAATCAGAGAAATGCAAATCAAAACAACTCTGAGGTATCAACTCACACCTAGCAGATTGGCTAACATGACAGCAATGGAAAGTAATGAATGCTGTTGGGGGTGTGGCAAAGTTTGGACATTAATGCATTGCTGGTGGAGTTGTAAATTGATTCAACCATTCTGGAGGGCAATTTGCAACTATGCCCAAAGGGAGCTAAAAGACTCTCTGCCCTTTGATCTAGCCATAGCACTGCTGGGTTTGTACCCCAAAGAGATAATAAGGAAAAAGACATAAGAATATTCATAGCTGCGCTCTTTGTGGTGGCCAAAAATTGGAAAATGAGGGAATGCCCTTCAATTGGGGAATGGCTGAACAAATTGTGGTATATGTTGGTGATGGAATACTATTGTGCTAAAAGGAATAATAAAGTGGAGGAATTCCATGGGGACTGGAACAACCTCCAGGAATTGATGCAGAGTGAGAGGAACAGAACCAGGAAAACATTGTACACAGAGACTGATACACTGTGGTACAATCAAATGTAATGGACTTCTCCATTAGTGGCAATGCAGGGATCCTGAACTACTTGGAGGAATCTATGAGAAAAACCACTATCCGTATTCAGAGGAAACACTGGGAGTAAAAACACTGAAGAAAAACAACTGCTTGAATACATGGGTCGAAGGGATATGGTTGGGGATGTAGACTCTAAATGAACATCCTAGTGTAAACAACAACATGGAAATAGATTCTGATCAAGGACACAAGTAATACTCAATGAAATTGTGCGTCGGCTGCCGGAAGGGTGAGTGGAGGGGAGGGAGGGAAATAAAGTGATTATTGTAACAAAAAAAATTAATAAAAAATTAATTAATTAATTTTTTAAAAGTGATATGATACCAAAAATTGTATTTGAAATTTTCACTTTTCCAAACACTTATTTTAGTGACATATACACAGCTACATTTTCTATTATTGTTATGACTTATGAGTAATTAACTAGATGGTTCTTTTTAATATTCATTATGTTCAAGCTACCTCTTAAGACTACCATCTTTTACAATTTTGATTTAATTTTTAAAATTTAACCAAATTTTAAAAATTAACAAATCTTTTCTCCTTCCATCTCCCTCTCCTATTAGAAAAAGTGAAAGAAAAGAAGAAAAAGCCCTTGTAGCAAATACACATAGTAATGGGGAAAAGAAAATCCTATATTGGTTAAGCACAAAAAAATGTCTCATTCTGTATCTTCAGTCCACCAACTCCCTTTCAAATTGAATCACATGCTTCATCATCTAATGGAATTGTGTTTAGTTGTTATATTGATTATAGTTCTTAAATCTTTCAAAGTTGTTTGTCTTTACAATATCATTGCTGTCATATAAATTGTTCTTCTGCTTCTGCTTACTTCATTTTGTATCAGTTCCTAAAAGTCAATAGCATCTCCTTTAAAAAAAAAAAAACTTCATTCATGGTTTTTAAAAAAAAAATCACTGATTATGTTTCATTGCTAATATCAAATATCCGAGTTGTTGTTATTATTGTTGTTTAGCCATTTCAGTCATGCTCAATGCTTTGCTACACCATTTGGGGTTTTCTTAGCAAAGATACTGGAGTGGTTTGCCATTCCTTTCTCCTGTTCATTATAGAGATGAGGAAACGGAGGCCAACAGGGTTAATTGACTTTCCCAGGGTCAACAGCTAGTAAATGTCAGAGGCCAGCCTTGAATTCAGGACTCCCTGATTCCAAGTCCACCACTCTAACCACTATACAACTTATCTGCAAATATCCTAGGAGAGTGTAGCAATTAAAAGTTTAGAGAGAGGTATAATATCGTTTAGTGTTCCTATTCCATCTGTTTTCATATTTTATATTCATATAGTTTTATGCTTTTATTGGTATTAGTATTTCTCTTAGTTTACTCTTTTCATGAGTTTCTGTGATGCTCTCCTTCCACCCAGAAAACTCTCACCATCATCTAATGGCCAGTTTTGTGGTTGTGAGGTTCCTAAAGTCAGCAATACTGGTCTTCAGATGGCACACATACAGTTCACTATGAAGTTTGTGTTTGAGTCTTTTGACATAGCCTCCCCACACCATGACAAGCCCTTAGAGTAACCATATTTTATGCTTGTCAACAATTCTACATGTTAACTTGTCTAGATTATTTTTTAAAACTATGATGCAAATCCATTGGATGGTTTAGTTCTTCATCAACTCAATCTACTCAATTTTCATAGAAATATAATTTGATCTGCAAAGTCTGGAATATATTTTCCCTAGCAATTGACTTGAAGCTTATTATAGGTATCAGATGTTCTTCTCAGATTCTGCCTATGTCAATTATGTCTATCTTGAGTCCTGTCAAGTCTTCTTAATTAGCTGCTGATACTGTCAATAATATGCTGTCTAAAGCTACCATTTTAGGAAAGAGTTATTTAAGTTCTCATCTTCCATTATGCCTCCCACCCCACCCCCCAGCTATTATTCATCCAAGATATCCTTTGTTTTTTGGTGGGGGTTAAACATTGAGTTTCTATCTTAGAATCAGTACTATCAGTTCCAAGGCAGAAAACAGGTAATGGCTAGGCATTTGGGATTAAGTGACTCATTCTGAGTCATACAACCAGGAAGTTTCTGAGGTCAGATTTGAACCCAGAACCTTTCATCTCCAGGCTTGGCTCTCCATCCACTGGGCCACCTACCTGCCCCTTCAAGGTGTCTTTTGAATAGGACAGTCATTCTAAAATACTTTTATCTTTGAAAGAGTGGCTTTTGTTTATTTATTTTTAACTATTTCTTTCATGCCACCTTCCTTATTGATTACACAGCTGCCTAATATCTCAGGAATCAGGAAGTTTTAGAAGCCAGAATTTAAGATGTTCCAATGCAAATCTTCACTTTTTCCTAGGACTCTTCAACTGTTGTTAATCAGAATTGACAAAATCTATGTTCTCTCAGGGAAGTAATAAGAAGAGGTCACCACCAACTGGGTTTTCCAGGAAAATTGCTCCCACTACAATGATGGTGGCCATAGAACTCTGTCCTCTGCCTTCAAGAAGAAGTCCTAGAAGGCAGGGTCCCATCACTCCTAACTGCAGGGGTCCTTTAGCTTCTGACACAAGAGAATAGGGAAGGGCTCAGGTTTTGTCAAAGATGCAGCTGTCATTAGTCTTATGATACAGTTTCATCAATCACAAACTTAATAACTGTTCAATGTCTAAATGCAGTCTTGTCATTGGCATCAGGTAAGCTGATGGCAAAAAAAACAAACAACTTTTTAGCTGAGACAAATCTGAAGAAAGCTGGCAAGCAGGGCTTGCTACACATAAATAAAGCTACCCATGAACTGACACAATGTTTAGTGCTGTATACTGGGAGAATGCCTGCAGCCTAACTCTAGACCTCACTTTACCAGAATCCCTTGGACTTTGTTGATCCATGGGCAAAAATACCATTTTCTATTTCTGGTCTTTCAGCTCCTCAGTCAATATTCTCGTTACCAAAAGTGGCTTCTTTGCACAATGATTTGGTCTGCTCATAAACAAAGACTTCCTAGCTTCATTTTTTCTCCTTGTCAAATCAGTCCTTAGAAATTGTCCAGCTATCACAGCCCATGGTAGGGCAGGTCTGGGAAGAAAAGTACTATCTGGATACACTCCAGGCAAATCTTCCTAGTTATGAAGGATCAAGCAGCTGGGGAAGGGCACGCTCTCCAAGTAGCCATTCAAATTACCTGCCCAGAATACTGCACTGCAGCAAGAGCCAAGCCAAACAACCAAAATGAGACACTTCTAGGGAAGATAGTTTCCCTACACAGAGAAAGCCTGGCTGTTGGCCCACCTGGACATCCCTATTGCATCATCAAGCAGCTTGATGTGTTTCTACAAGATTTCCAGCCAATACACTATCATCCTGAGTTAATTATCCAGATGAAGCTTTTTTTCCTCCTTTAAAAAACAAAACAAAACTTTGGAAATGCTGCTTTGAATGGCTTCTGGTCTCCTAATTAATAAGACAGCTGCTTATGGTGCTACACCTTCTATTTCCCTTCAAGAACTCTGAGAGGCTTTTGATGATCTTTTTTTTTTTTGCCTAATCTTCTAACCAGAATATCTTGTGCATCCTAAGGAGAAGCAACTTTGTCATAGAATTTGCCAGTACCTTCTGTTACTTGCCTAAGACTTCTGATGTAACCAGCCAGGCTTGATAAACCAGTTTGTGCAGGGAGCCTGTGATGCAGTCTCTAAGAAAAGCCATCAAGGGGAAAAAAAACAATAAAAAACAAAACAAGAGAAACCAAAAGAAATCCTACTGGTTCTCATCAAATAGTATGCCCAAATAGAAACATACCTTAATAAAGAGCTGGATCAACTCCATCCTCTTTATGGATCAAACCAATCTCATTCCCTACCCCTTGTCCAATCCAAATGAATCTATGTACTTTGGGTTCTAGCACAAAATGGCAGCAGCTGAATAGGACCAACAAGTTGTAGAGAAAGTATATGGGGCCACTATGCAAAGGAATGCCTGGCCAAAGGATCAAGAGGCCAGAAGAACTTAAACATTCTGTGATGGTGGAAACTTCCTAGTCTGCTCTTTTCTCATCTCCCCAAAATCAATCTTGTTGTGTTCCTTGTTTCTGCCCTCCTAATTATAATTTCTCAGAGAGAATATTCTATGTCCATACTTCTTCAGACTTAGGAAGCTCAATTTTTTTAAACATAGAAATAGCCAAATGGGAGCAAGCACATATGATATCCTGGACAAAGTAGGTGGGTTCAGTGATCATTGATGATTAGAGCTGGTGACTTAGTGTTCTCCTTGTGTACCAAGTGAGAAATACCTTACCCTAGACATAATTCAATCCTCTGTATTTCTGATTATCTTGGAGATCAGAAGCATAATCCCAGAAATTCTTGGAAACCACTATAAATACTGCTGGCAGAGCTGCAGGCAATGTATACGTGATAGCCTGCCTCTAGAACTCACCACCACTAAAAGTTCCAGTACTATTCAGGACTATCAGGGACAAAAATATTGCCTCCAGTCAGACCCAGTGCCTATGCAACTAATTTGATTCCTTGGATCCCTTTTTCCTCAAGATACATACTTTTTTCACCACCTAAATTCTTTTTTTTTTTAACCCTTACCTTCCATCTTGGAATCAATACTGTGTATTGGTCCCAAGGCAAAAAAGTGGTAAGGGCTAGACTGTGGGGGTTAAGTGACTTGCCCAGGGTCACACAGCTGGGAAGTGTCTGAGACCAGATTTGAACCTAGGACCTCCCATCTCTAAGCCTGGCTCTCAATCCACTGAGATACCCAGCTGCCCCCCAAAAAAAATTCTAAAAGAAAAGACTTTATACTTTCTAAAGAAAAAAGATTGACAGTGGGTTCAGCTATCTTTTCACTTTCCTTAGTAGGGCCTTCATGTAATATCCTGCTATAATAATTTGATTATTTTAAGTCTAGACACAATTTAATGGTCTCAGGTCCAAATGGTTCCCTCCTCTATTGCTTTGAGGAATTTATTTTAGAGAGTTAGGAGTAAAATCACAATTGCTCTAAGACCCCAGTTAGGAAAATTCCTAACATTCAGGAAGAGGTTTGGCTTGCTGCCTTAATTTATATTTACATCCATTCTAATTAACCTTCATCCTCTTTGTGGTTGAAACAAAATTCAAGTTACCAGAAATATCTGGATAATAAAGCATCAGATTATATTAATGTATCTTTTGATGGAAAGAGAAGAATTTGGAGAGAAGGAATCACAGAGACATTCTGAGAATCTGACAGTAGACAGAAAGGGATTGGGCTAACCTGAATTGGAAAGAGATGAAAAAAATTAGAAGCTCAAGAATAATCAGCAAAAAGAAGAAGAATTGAACTGTGGCAGAGAAACACAAGATATTGGGGAGGGCTATTGGCCTTTCCAAGACATTTCTTTCAGCATCTGGATCATCAGCTGTTAGATCTGGACCCCAGTAATCAAACCAGTTATGGTACCCACTTGAACACTGAACACTACCTAGGACTTCAGAATTCTTCCAACTGTGGAAAGGCATCAACCAAAACTATATAATCAGTGAAGGGACCTGACTCTTCTTAGGTACGAGCCCAGGGTCTTTGCAGAGATAGTATACAAATGGTCTGTGTCTACTACGTTAGGCAGCTTGCCGTCTAAACCTGCACATAAAACTTTCCCAGAGACAGACACAATGTAAGGGAAAACAAACACAGACTCAGAATTCTGCTTGAAATAGTACTAGAAATGCTGGATATTACAATAAAATGGGGAAAAGAAATCAAGGAAATACAAATAGGTAAAGAAGAAACAAAATTATTACTTTTTGCAGATGATATGATGCTGTACTTAAAGAACCCTAGGAAATCAACTAAAGTTAATTAAAACAATTAATAACCTTGGCAAAATTGTAGGATATAAAATAAATCCACACAAATCATCAGTATTTCTATATAATACTAATAAAACCCAGCAGGAAGAAACAGAAAAAGAAATTCCATTTAAAATAACTACAGAATGTATAAAATACTTGAAAAGCTATGATTCACTTAAGAACTAAATAAATATAACAACAAACCACTTTGTCAGTTTATAGAAATAAAGACAGACCCAAATAACTAGAAAAATACTAATTGCTTATGGGTAAAATGAGTCAAAATAATAAAAATCACAATAGTAACTAAATTAATTTACTTAATGCCACACCAATCAAACAACTAAAGAATTATTTTATAGAACTAGACATAAATAATAATAAAATCCACGTGGAGGCAAAAAAAAAGCAAGAATCAACAAGGAGATAATGAAAAAAAATTAAATGAATGGGAACAAAGAGGACCTACTAGTAATAGATCTCAAACTACTATGGAGTAGTAATTCTTTAAATAATTTGGCCCTAGTTTAAAAATAGAGAGATCAATCAAGCAGTGGGACAGATTTAGGTACACAAAATACAGAAGCAAGCAGATCTCATAGCTTAATGTTTGATAAATGCAAAGACCCCAGCTGTTAGAATCCTTATTCCAATAGGTTCTTATTATTTAACAAAAAATGCTACGAAAATCAGGAAGCAACACAGAAGAAATTAGATTTGGACCAACACTTCACACCATATACCAAGATGAACTTCAAATGCATCTATGTTTTTTTTTTTTAAACCCTTACCTTCCATCTTTGAATCAATATTGGGAATTGGTTCTAAGGCAGAAGAGCTGTAAAGACTAGGAAATGGGGGTTAAGTGACTTGCCCAGGGTCACACAGCTAGGAAGTATCTGAGTCCAGATTAGAACCCAGGATTTCTCGTCTCTGGGCCTCACTATCAATCCACTGAGCCACCCAACTACCCCCTGAATCTATGATCTTGACAAAAAGGGTTATTAGAGAAACATATGAAAATCTACCTTTCAGATTCATGTAGAAGAAAAGTTCACGACCAAACAAGGGATAGAAAGGATTGCCCATTTTAATTATAGAAAACATAAGATATTTTTGTACAATCAAATCCAATAAAGTCACAATTAAAAGGGAAACAAATAAGTGGGGAGTATATCTCAGCAGTAAGTCTCTTTGATAAACATCTCATTTGCAAGATATATATAGATATAGATATATATAGATACATATATATATAAGGAACTAGTTCAACTGTATGAGATCAAGAGATATTCCTCAGTTGATAAAGCAGTTCTCAAGAGAAGAAATCTAGGCTATCTATAGTCATATGAAAAAATGTTCCAAATCATTAAAAATTAGAGACATGCAAGATAAAACAATTTTGATATTTCACTTCACACCCATAAGGTTGGAAAAGATGACAAAAAAAGGAAAATGACGAATATAGAGTATCTGTAGGAAACCACACACATCAATGCTCTGTTGCTGGGCCTGAGAATGGATACTCTGATGGAGAAATTTTTTAAAATGTACAATACTATCATTTTTTTTAAAGTTTCTGAATAAAGCTAGTAAATAGTACAGCTGATTCTCATGTTCGTATGCCACTAGGGGATTGCTCTTTGGATAAGCTGAGTAGAGAAAGGGGGTAATTATCTCAAATTTTGCCAAAATGCTTCAATAACTCTTACTGATGCAATGTTCCAACTTGGTGGGCAATGTGATTTTTATGGCATATATCTTGCCTCTCAGCTGTCCTTATATAAGTAGGTATCTCTAAATCTTTATATTCCAGTAACAAGTATTTGTAAATCAAATATTTATAAAACAAATCCCATGTTTTAACTGACTTCTTTTTTACATTTGATCTCTAAATAGCTATATGGGGCTAAAATTCCTAGAAAACTAATATGAAAAATTTGAATGAGATGATAAGGCAGTTTTGTAGCTACAAAATATATACCAATGGTGTTCTCCTTCCCCATCAATTCCATCAATCCATTTTTCTCCCTAGTAAACTGTAATATTTTCCAGATTCTGAGTTCTCTTTTCTTTTTTTAAATTATCCTAATATGCCTCTTGTACCCACATCCAAAACAATATGAATTACTCTCATTCCTGATTCCATGCTCAAAGATATATACCCTTGTAGAAAAATGTTCCATCACTCATCCCAAATTCTCCTAGAGGAAGAAAGTTTCCTTTGATCTGAGTATTTCAAAATTCAGTTATGAGAGATGAGATGCTACTAGGTGAAACAGATGGAGGGTTAACTCTAGAGGAAGATGCAAGTTCAAGCCTTACTTCCTGTATATGTTAGCCATATGACCCTGGGCAATTACTTCACCTTTTAGTGTCTCAGGCAGCTCTGCAAAACTATAAATTCCAGAAATTGCTGATCCACACCAGGATTCCCTATTCTGATAAAATAATAATTCTGGATGAAATAATAATTAAGTTAATGATATAATGGAATATAGTGAGGTGTGGTTATTAGAGGGTTAGACTTTTGGTCAGAATCCTATGTCTGGAATTTACTGAGGGCAAGCCATTTCTGAATCTTTGTTCTGTAAAATGGGGGTAATAATACTTGTGCTAGATACAATTTGGGATTATTTTAAGAATTGAGTGAGATGATATAAAGTGCTTCATAAACCTCTAAATGCTATTAAAATTCTGGTGATCATTATTAATATAGCTGGGTTGCAATATTATGCTTTTTGGGGTAAATGGTCCCATTTAATGTATAATAATCTCTAATTTTAAAAGCTCTCAAATTTGAGGACAAGTTTATATAAAGTCAATCAGTTCCTTTTTATGCCACTTCTTTTTTTGGAATTCTATGAATCAATCCTAAAGATTCTATATATGGTTTAATTATAATGAAGCATGCCTGTTATAATGTAAAAGTCACAATAATAGCTTAAGAGTTAAAAGGGATTTTAGAGATCATCTAGACCAACAATTTTACTTTCTATGGTGAACAGGCTCTGTGGCTTCCTCTTTTAGCCCCTACTCCTTCAGACAGGATAGGTCTATAGAGTCTCTCCTAGTTATCTAGGGGTAATTCTGAAGGAATAGTATAATTTATAATCTTTATAATATCATGATTCTTGAGCCCCATGAGTTTGTTGCTTATAACTCAACTAGTTAACATGTTTATTAGTTGATTTTTCATCAATATCAATTAACCAATAAATATCAATTGCCTTTTATAAAGGGACACTTAATTTTTTTTAACCCTTACCTTCTGCCTTAGAATCAATACTATGTATTGGTTCCAAGGCAGAAGAGTGATAAGGGCTAAGCAATGAGGTTAAGTGACTTGTTCAGGGTCACACAGCTAGGAAGGCAGACTTGAACCTAGGACCTCCTGTCTCTGGGTCTGGCTCTCAATCCACTGAGCCATCCAGCTGCCCCCTAAAGGGATGTTTATTGAGATGACATAGTAAGAGTTGAAGTGCCTAAATCTTTTGGCTAGTGCCTCGGCCCCTGGAGACAGTGACTGCCAACATTCTCCCCAACTATCACTACCAAGTTCACTTCTGGGTGTGGCATAGCAAATGGACAAGTCACTACTTTGCCTAACAGACAGGATGTCTTCTTGGATTCTAGGTCAATCCACTGCTTTGCTGGTTCAAGCAGATCATTCCTCAAGGATGGCTCTTTACTAGGCTTGACTGGTTCATCATATTCATCTATGGATTTGAGATGTTGGACTTCTGGTGGCTTTTCTCACCTTTAAAATCTCACAAGATTGGAATCTTTTCCACTCTGCCTATTATACTCATTCACTTAAAATCAGGAAAGAATGAATACAACAAAGAGAAAAACAGTAGCCCTATGCATTTACAGCCATATGGAGGATAGACAAGGAAGGGGGAGGATGGGGGGAGGGTAGGAAGAGAGATGGAGGAAGGGGGGAGAAAGGAGAGAGGGAGAAAGAGAAGGGAGAAAGGAGAGAGGGAGAGAGAAAAAGGAGAGAGGAGAGAGAGGGAGAAAGAGAGAGAGAGAGAGAGAGAGAGAGAGAGAGAGAGAGAGAGAGAGAGAGAGAGAGAGAGAGGAGAGAGAGAGGGGAGAGGAGAGAGAGGGGGAGAGAGGAAAGAGAGGGGAAAAGAGAGAGAGGGGAGAAAGGAGAGAGGGGGTAAAGAGGAAAGAGAGAAAGAGAGAGAGAGGAAGAGAGGAGAGAAGGAGAAAGAGGAAGAGAGAGAGGAAGAGAGAGGGGAGAAAGAGAGAGAGGAGGGGGGGAGAGGAGAGAGAGGGAGAAAGAGAGGGGAGGGGGGCGGGAAGAGGAGAGAGACAGAGACAGAGACAGAGAGAGACAGAGAGCTCACTTGCTAGAGTTTTTCTACCTGGTCCACTAATCTCTTAACAATTCTTGCTTCTCACTCAAAAACTGATAGGACAGAAAGAGAACTTACATCTGACTGAGTCTTTTGTATGCAAACTCAGTTTTGGATCAGCAGTCTATTAAAAGGCTCTCCATAACCATGCAGGAAGCTAAGCTGGAATGAAAACAGTGGGAAGAAGCCTGTGCATGATCTGAAGCAGGAAAGGGACCTCCTCCATCATGCTTCACTTGCATCAGACTTTCCAAGCATATACGCCAGTGGATTGAGATAGGAAAAGTGTTGCAAATGCTTGTGGAGCAGTCTCCTCACTTCCCTCCATTATACTCATGAGGTAGGAAACTAAAGCCTAGAAGGGAGAAGCAACTTGCAAAAAGAAAAAAAATGGCTAAACAGAAGTAAATCCAGGCTATCTTGATACCAAACTCAGTACTAGTCCTACAGCAATGTGGGTTTTGCCCTCTCCTCACCAGTTTCTTATTTCTTAGCTTCTTCTGTGTTCCCTGTTTGCATTAACTTTCAAAACACTATTGTTCACATGTATATTATCTGCTTTTAAAAAATTAAGGCTTTTCTATATTCTCCCTTGCCTTTTTAAAAGTTTGAACACTAACATACATATATAGATTGCTAAGTAAGCATCAACAAGCAAAGTGACCACACATCCTCACTTCTCTGCTACTCAGTGGTCTCCCAAAATAGTAAGACTTTTAATGCTAGCATCTATTTCAATATAGTTTAGTATTGCTGCCACTTAGAGGTAAACCAGGCAGCCACTCATACAGTGTGATCTGAAGTGTATCACAAGGCCCTTCCAAATCCCCAAAATAGCTTTTCTAGCCATCTATCTAACTGACCTGCATTTATCATCACTATAGGTAGTAATTTGAATTAAATAGCAAAAGCAGAGTCATTGTCTATAGATTGCTCTTAAAATGTATGTCACCTAAGGGAGAAGGGCAAGTGCCAGGTGCCTCCTTGAGACTGCTCTCATTGGGTGTCAACAGGCACCTCCTCTTATAAAAACAGATTCATTCATTCAGTTACCTAACTGGCACTTTGGAAGGCATGAAAATTCATGAGAAAATGTGATAAGGGTAGAGAAGAAAAAACTTTGAATAGGAGAAAGGTCCCTGGACTTGGAGGCAGAAAATCCAAACTTCAAATAAGAGTTCCATCATTTCCTCACTATGTGCCTTGGGAAAAATTCACTAATTCTCTCATTTGTAAAATGGACATAGTAACATTTTACATTGCTTGGTTTGGCAAGCTTTGTGGCCAAGAACTCTAAGGTAGTAGAAATTGTTGGTATAATTCAACTGCAAAGGAGATTTTCTCCAGAATAATCAGATTTAGAAGCTTAATCCCAACATGAACTATAACTGGCATTCAAATAAATGATTCCAACCTCCCAAAGGTATACTTCTTTGGTTTAACAACAATGGCCAGGTTTCCTGAAAGCCACTTTGACTAATTACTACTATAGACCTAATTTGACCTTGATAAGTCACTTCACTTTTCTAGACTTTAGTCTTCATGTTTGAAAAATTGTGCAGAAGGATTTCATGGAACTAGTTGATCTCTAAACCATTCTATTTAGAATTCCATGAGTCTATGATTATAAATGTACAAGGGATCCTGTAAAGAAAGACCTTTAAAGATCAGAGGATCCCCATAGAACTAAAGTGTTTCTCTCCTCAACAAGGAAGATAGTCTTAGATTGTAAAAAAAAAAAAAAAGACTATTTCATACTTATTTATCAAATAATTATTGTAGTAATACTCTATCCAAAACCACAAAAGAATTTATGAAACATATACCTCTGCATTAATGTTAGACCACTAAAATAGAACATTTATAAGGGAGAGGTGGGTCAGAAATGGGAATATTTAGTAAAAACTTGGGTACAAACATTGGTCAGTGAAGGCTTACCTACAATGTTCAGTTCTTGATTTGTGTTTAGGAGCAAAGTGGAGGAAAAAAGAGGGAGAAAAGGGAGGTTTTTGGTTTTTTTTTAAATTATACAAGATCTAAATTTCATGCTTGTGAACAGTTAGGCAAAAGTCTAGAGGCAAAAGTCTTTAACTTTGGCACAAATCTAGAATGGATAGCAACGGTATTAGCTTTCCCAGCCTGGCTCCTCCATCCCTGACCTGCTTACTATAGAAGGAATCATTTGTTTGGAATACAAGCAAAATTATGTTGAGCAGGCAAGGGAGCTCATTTTACTCCTTCACCCTATGCTGAGAGTATTAGCAAGGAAGGGCCACAGATGGTCAGTGATGATGGAAGCTTGATGACGGCAGATGGCAGCTTTGAGTATCAGTTTCCTGGGGGCTTAGCAAAGACATTGGTTGACTGAACCAGCTAATGAAAGTTTTTTGGTTCTTCCATTCTAGTATGCACATATGTAATCAGATGAGCACCAACAAATTAAGCTTTAGTTGTATATATTTCCATTTAAAGTCTTACTTAAATTCTTAAGGCTTCACTTAAAAATGATAGTAGGTTGGACTCATGCTTACCCAGTTTTTTATACTTGCCAATAAGTTATTTACCAGCCTATTAAACTGAGGCTCTCCAACATATTTGTTTTGATTTTCTCAAGCACAGATACCTGTGTGGAAAATTATTTCCTGATGAATTCCTAAAATTTGAAGACTCTACCTAGCAAATACTTTTGAAAATGTTGAAGCAGATATAGTTTAGACCAAAGTTGAGGACACCAATAGTACTATGTCAGGGTTCTTTCCTTCAAGTGTATGTACCTGGATTTTCTTTTGACACAGTTATTTTCCATCTTCCAGTTAAAATAAAATATCCCAATTTCAGTTGATGATTTCAGTTAAAATAAAACATTCCAATATTTCGGTGTAAGCTGATTTCCCTGTGCGACTACATAGACAGACTTGTTGAAATTTCAAATTTAGGGAATTTATTTCTTTGAAAAAATAATTTGAAAATTTTGAGAAAATTCCTTATAAAGGTAATTAATTATTCAATTCAATAAACATTTACTGGGCGTCTATCTACTGTGTACAAAATATTACATTTGTTCAGAATGTTACATATCACACTGCAAGAAAGCAATACATTGACTTCTTCATAATTGGAGAGGTAATGTGTTGGTAGGGCTGACCTTACCATTAGAAAAATGGGTTCAAGTCCAGCCTCCAGTATATAGAAGCTGTGTGATTATGGGCAACTAACAACATCTATGAGACTCAATCTTTATCTATAAAATAAGGGGGTAGGAATGGTAAGGGACTTGTTCCTTACATTGATAAAATTGCAAGTCTAGATTTTCTTATCACTATCTTGAAAAGTAAAATTGTATTTTACTTTGGACTTGTTATATTTCACTATGTAACTTCATTTGACACTATGTTTTATGATGATAGTATCAAAGATTTAAAGCTAGAGAGAACTATGGAGAACATCTTGTCCAACACCCTCATTTTACAAATTAGGAAACTGAGGCCAAGGGAGATTAAAATGACTTATCAAAAGTCACACAGAATTCAGATCTTCTGCCTCTAAAGACAGTGCTTTTTCCACTTATACAACACTGATTTGATGTTTTCTTTAAAACAGATTCCATATTTTAAAGTAAATCATTATAAAATTATTTAGTGAGACTTTTTTCTACTTCCACTGCCTTGGTCCACAGAATAGGTGTCCATTCAGATGTATTATAATGACATGGAAGTGACCCTGTGTCCCAGAAAGCTGTGTAGATCCTACCAAGCTAGAAAGGCTTCAAGAATGGGCCAATTGATCAACTGTCCTCAGAAGAGTAGCCTACTACATTCAAATCTGGAAGGTGACCCACCAGGTGGCCAATGTTTTGTTCACAGCCACTTGTAGAACCCATCCATTAAGGGATAGCATCAGGATGGGGCCAAAGAGATGGTTTGTGGTCTACATTGGCAAAAGGAATGCCTACAGATCTTTAGAAAAATTAAAAATGTATTTTATGAATGTGAGATGCCCCCATGGATGGAGTACTGGACTTGAATTCAGGAAGACCTGATCAGGCTCACAAAGTATGATACAGACCAATCCGAATTTTAGGAATATCAATTTAACTATATGAAAAATAAATTAAAGAGACAAGAAACTGGATGTAGGAAAACTAAATTGAAGAGTTTCTCCTCTTGTGTGATACTTATCCATGCAAAGGCATAAGGCGGTTCAATGAAAAGAGTGCTAGAACTGCAGTCAGGAAAGCCTAAGTTCAAATCTAGCTGAGATACTTATTAGCTATGTGTCCTTGGACAAGTCACTTAACCTCTGCCTCAGTTTCCTCAACTGTAAAATGTGGATCATAATAGCTTTTGCCTCACAGAGTTGTGATGAGTGTTAAATGAGACTATTTCAACTGTAAAATGGGAATCATAATAGCCTCTACCTCACAAGGTTGTGGTGAGCATTAGATGAGATTCTTTTTTATCTTTAAATTTTATTTTATTTTTAATTTTTCCCCTGGTTATATTATTCTTGTCTCCCTCCCCCCACTCCTGGATTTGATAAGCAATTTCACTGGGTTATACATATACTATCACTCAAAACTTATTTTTATATTATTCATTTTTGTAATAGTCTTTTAAAACCAAAATCCCAGGAGTAAAAACACCGAAGAAAAACAACTGCTTGAATACATGGGTTGAAGGGATATGCTTGGGGATGTAGACTCTAAATGAACATCCTAGTGCAAACAACAACATGGAAAGAGGTTCTGATCAAGGACACAAGTAATACCCAATGAAATTGCGCGTCAGCTGCCGGAAGTGTGAGTGGAGGGGAGGGAGGGAAATAATGTGATTATTGTAACCAAGGAATAATGTTCTAAATTGACTAAATAAACTTACTCAAATGGAAAACAATAAAAAAATAAAACCAAAATCCCAAATCATATACCCATATAAACAAGTGATAAATCATGTTTTCTTCTGGTAAATAAAACTATTTCTAAAGCACTTAGCAAAGTATCTGGGGCATTTTTGTTGTTTAGTCATGTCCCACTCTTCATGACTCCATTTGGGATTTTCTTGGCAAAGATACTGGGAGTGGCTTGCCATTTCCTTCTTTGGCTCATTTGACAGATGAGGAAACGGAGGCAAACAGGGTTAAGTTACTTACTCAGGTCCCACAGCTAGTAAGTATCTGAGGTCAGATTCAAACTCGGGAAGAGAAGTCTCCATGACTTCAGTTCTGGCATGGTACTCACCATGTCATCTAGCTGTCCTGTCTGGCACATAGTAAGCATTTTATCAATGTCCCTCTCTTTCCTCCTCTCCCCATTTATAGAACCAGTTGAATTTTTAAGCTTATGTTAAAAGAAAACAAATAGGCATGCTGTATTTTTGTCCATATTTTTTAAGGAGGTGAAAAATCACACTCAATATTGAAGTTTCATGAGAGAAACCTGCCTGCAGCAGCTCTCAATGGCTCTCAAAAGGCATGAAGCATTGCTAAATGCGGCTGCATTTTTAAACTATCTCAGTTGAGAGGTCTGGAAATCATAGTCTAAACATAGCCCTGAAAAAGAATGAAAAGAAAAGTCAACAGGGATTTAGGAAGATGTTGCTGAACATGTAGGATCCCTGTAACTATGGTTCTCTTTACCACAGAAAATAACCAAGCTACAGACTCTGCCCTCAGACTCGATAGACGGGGCAGACAACATGAGTGAATAAGGGTTACGTTTATTTGGTGCTTTTCATGCTGGAATCAAAAAAGGACTTCATGGGCTCCATGTCAATGAGCCATGGTGCAACCACAGACGTGCAGCCACCTCGGAGGAAAAACAAGCCCAGAATTCAGCCAGAGCATCCCACAGTGAGCATGTGTGGTTTCTACGAGGCAGCTTGAAGCATTCTGTATTTGATCTCTCCCATTTCCTGACAGTCCAGGGCACTTCCTCTCTGAATCATAAGTTTTGGTACTTGATCATGTTCAATTGAGCCCTTTATTAGATACTGTTCTCTGTTTCATAGATTTAATTTTTGTCTTCCTAGCAATAAAGTAAGCAATAAGTTAGAGCTTGCATCATATTTTTTTTGGTATGTTCTTTGTGCTACCTAACACAGACTAGTTATACAGTCAGCTTTTCGATTTGGCAAGCATTTATTAAATACCTACAGCATGCAAGTTTCTCTGCTCAGCACTGGTGTTACAAAGAGGAAAACAAAATCATCCTAGCAGTAAAGAGTTCAGATTCTACTTAACAAGCTTACTATTCCTTGAATTTTGGAATTCCATTTCTTCCACCTCCATCTTGGCTCAAAAGTATCTCAGTGTCTACAAGAAAACTATTTTCTAATCTTTGCTTCCATATAGAGTCTTTAACTTCCAGGTACAACTAATATGCCACCTTCTAGAAAATTTTCCTGATTCCTTTAGTTGTTACTTGCCTCTCCTTCCTTAATCTGCCTCATATTTACTAATAGAGCAGGGAATTACGAATGAGCCCAGTCCTTATGACCAGATGCAGTTAGTTCTGCTGATTCAATCCCTATAGGAACTTTGGAACAGGCATGGACATTATGTAACTTGAGTCCAATCCTCTAACAATAGAATTAAAAGACTTTTGATTGGCTGCTGAAACAAAATCGATATAAACTTATTCTAAGAATGCATTATTGAAATTCTTTGAAGTTATATTAATTTTCATCAATGGTCACAACTTTGGGATTTGCTTTTGCCCACAATTTTTCAAGTATTAAGAGAAGGTTATGACCATCATATAAGTACATTATACATGAAGTACTAACACTAATTGTTGGCATATTCAGGATGGAGCAAGTTACTTGAAAGAAATGATATATAACATTTACTCAATAAAAATACCCAACCTTTATATAGAGAAAAAATTTTAAGTATTTCACATTATAAAATAAGTTTACATAAATAAATATGACATTTATTATTTGGGAGGGGAAATAAGTATATATCTCTGGGCATGTAGGATCTACGTATTTCACTCAGAAAATACTTCCTAATGTATTATTTAAGTTCCCATTATATGCTATGCAAGAAGTCACAGAATCTCTTAGCTGAAAAGGACTTAATGATTTCATCTAAGTCCATATATATATATGTATGTATGCATGTATGTATGTATGTATGTATGAGGAAATTAAGGTTTGGAAACTGGGTCTCCAAATTTTCCAGTTGATTGCCTTTACCATAATAGACTACCAGCTCTCTGTTAGGTTTGCTTCTAGGAATTCCTGAAACAAAGACAGTGCCCCAGTCAGTGGCCTCTCAAATACTGGCTAAAATGGGGGTATTTTAAAACTGTGGTTTTCAATATCTGGGCTCACTAAGCATGGTTCCTTTAAAATAATATTTGTGGGGCAGCTAAATAACTCAGTGGATTGAAAGCCAGACCTAGAGATGGGAGGTGCTGGGTTCAAATTTGACCTCAGGCACTCCCTAGCTGTGTGACCCTGGGCAAGTCACTTAATCCCCATTGCTTAGCCCTTACTGCTCTTCTGCCTTAGAACCAATACAGAGTATTGATTCTAAGATGGAAGGTAAGGGTTTAAAAAACAACAACAATATTTGTGCATGGTTACCATCTCTGCTTCTCCAACCTCAGGGGTTCCCGAATCCTAGATTGAGTGTGCTTGCACCTATCATTTGAAGGCATGAAAACAAAAATCAATTAGGCACTTACTGGATATATCAAGTGTTATTCTTTAAGTTATACTATTTTGGTGCTCCCATAACTTGTGATATCACAGGTTACCCTCTCACTTTCCATGGCCTTGAGCTGGTCCTACATCATAGCACATCTTGCCCATGACTGTTATTTGATGGTCTATCTTATCAGTGACCTACTTTCAGAGACCCAAGTGTCTCCACTGAATTGACTGCCCAAGGGAAAAGTGAGTGATTTAGTAAGTCTTTCAGATACCACAGCAAGCAGTCACAACTAAAGGGCAGCCCTTCTGGTCAGTGGTACTTAACTCAGGGGCAATACTGCCCTCATTTCTCTCAGCCACTACACAACTCTTCATTTGAATTTCAAAAACCTTCTTGACCAGAGAATATAACACAGGATACCTTACTTGTCATTCACTGGTTATATAAAGAAGACCTTTATTAAGTGCCTACCATTTTCTGAATGTTGTGAAAGGTTCTGGGGATATGAAGACAAAGCCAAAACAATCTCTGCCCTTAAAGAGTTTACAGAATAATGGAGAAATGATATGCAATCATATAATTACATACAAAATGCATATGAAGCAGAAACAAGGTAACCTTGGAGAGAGAAGGCATTGTAACTGGGGTAAGTGGAATTGCAAAAGTCTTTTTGAAAAAGAATGTCCTTGAGCAAAGGAAATCCCAGATTCCAAAGAGCAGAGAAGTAAGAGGGAGTCCTCCCCAAGTATGGAGAATGGCAGTTGCAAAGAAATGGAGACAGAGGTAAGAATGCTGGATATGAGGAGCAACAAGGTCAGCTTGGTTTGACTGTAGGATGCATGGAAAAGAAGAGTGTGTATTATATGCCTGGGAAGGCAGGATGGAAGCCAGATTGTGAAGGGATTTAAATGTCAGACAAAGAATTTATATTTGATCCCAGAGATAATGGGAAACCACTGGAATTTATTAGGTAGAAGAGTGATGTGGTCAGATTTGTGCCTTAGGAAAATCATTTTGGTGGCTATGTGGCAAGCTGGTTGGACAGTCAAGAGATGTGAGGTATGAAGACAGGAGTCCTCAGTCTAAGTTATAAATAATGAGAGCCTGAACTAGAATGGTGGCAATGTAAGAGGAAAGAGGGGTTGGGTATAAGATTTATTTTGGAGATAAACACAAGATAACAGCAACTGATTGGATATGTGAAGTGAGTGACAGTGAAAAGTTGAGAATTGTTCAGAGATGGCACACCTTGGGGTTTGGAATGATGGTGCTCTTTAAAGAAATAGAGAAGTTCTTTAGCAGAGCAGGTTTTGGGGGAAAGATAATGAGTTCTATTTTGGACATGTTGAGTTTGAGATGCCTACAAGATGTCTAGTTTGAAATGTCTAAGCAATTGGGGATGTGAGACTAGAGTAGACTTTCAGGACGCTACAAACTCATGTGATAGACTTAGAAAACAAGACTTACTATGACGAAATGAATGGGCTGATGCCAGTTATGTCCTCTCTTAGCAGAGGTTAGCAGAACTGCACTTGGTTGTTCTATCACTAGTAGCCTCTTGCGACTGTAGCTTCTATTATAAACTCTACAAGATCTCTTGTTCCCTCCATGAAATTAAACTTTGGAAGCCTTCACCAGCTTCCAGTTCTTGGAATCTGTGGGCAAAAGCTTAGGTGCTACCTGGTATGGTTCCTCATCTGTACTTGCTCAGCTGTTAATATTTATTATTACATTGTCCACTCAATTTCAACTTTATTTCATCCAGGACATGCTGCATTTCTGATTTTCTTTACTATCTTCTGATTTAGTAATTTCTTCTTGGGAACACACTCAGCTCAGGCTCTTGTATTGGGCTACATTCTTCCTATTATATGTCCAATGCGGACCACTGGGTACCTTTCTTTAGGAACAGGAAGTTGGGTGTTATCTCAGCAGGTATAATTCAGCTTTGATCATCACATATTCCTCCAATTCTAGTACATGCAATGTTTATAGCATGAATTATCATCCTGGACCAACTGAGATACACTTAGGGATAACAGCTAAAGTACCACAATGCTAACACAAGAACAGAAGATAAAGGTTCTATTATAATAGATATCATTGTTTCAATGCTCCTCTGAGCTTTGCCAGTTTCTAATCTTATCCCCATATGCCAATCCCTACATATTCTGTATCACTTCATAAAAAGTTTTACCAGGTTTTTCTAAATTAATCACATTAATTGTTTCTTTTAAAAATTTTATTTTTTCAGATTACAAGATGATACAATTTTAAATTATCATTTTCTGACATTTTGCAATCTGTATTCTCTCCTCTACTAGCCCTACCTCTTCCCCCAGATATCAGGCAATATAATATAGGTTTTACACATGTTATCATACAATGCATATCTCCATGTCCATCATATTGTAATAGAAGACCAATGTCATTTATACTAAAGAAAAATTCATGGAGAAAATAAAATGAAGAATGGTATGCTTCAGTCTGCATTCAGACATTTCCTTGAATGGCAGTGAATAGCTTTTTTCATCATGAGTCCCTTGGAGTTGTCCTGGATCCCTGCAATTTTCATTATTTCTTACATCAAGATAATATTCTATAACAGTCATATATGACAATTTTTTCAGTCATTTTCAAATTGATGGCTATCCATTTTTCTTCTAATTTTTAGCTATAATAAAAGTTATATCCTGCCTGGGAAGTATGCCCTTCCATATGCCCATGCAAATAAAACATTGTTCTAGCTTAAGGATCATCATTTTAAAAATTTAAAAATTTTATATTTTTAATATTATATTTTGTTATTTTATTACATTATATTATTATATAATACATATATTATACTATAATATATTTATTATTATATTCTATAATAAAAATAAATAAAAATTTAAAAATTATAAAAATTTCTGGCTTTTAAATTGATATGAATTTTAAACCATGTTTTAATAGATCTATTTCAGAAAATAAAAAAATTTTAAACTCTTCTACCAATGTCGCTAGAATTTTGACAAAGCAAAATCTAAGAAGGCAAAAGCCAAGGCCCCCTAAAAAGTGAATAAACTATATGAGAACATTATAATATGTCATCAGAGAGCAATAAGTTGATTAGCATAAAGTAAGACAATTACATTTTACCTTTTTATCCAAAAACTATGGTGGTGTAAAAAGACAAGAGAACTTAAAGGCACATGTGAGTTGGAATCCCAGCTTTTTGACCATGGACTAGTTACTTCACTTCTCTGAACCCCAGTTCTCTCATCCACACACAAAAAAGTGATAATGATAACACCTACTTTACCAACTTCACAGTATCATTGTGAGAAAAGTGTTCCATACGTCAGAAAATTCCATTAAAATGTGATGTTATTATATAGCTTTAAATACCTTTTCCACCTGAAATAATTTTTAACATGCAAGCATTGCCTCATTTCCCACTCCCTACCCCCACAACAGACAGCCCTTTGAGGTGTGCAACACAGGAGATTTAATCACCATTTGATAATAAGGAAACTGAGGAAAGCTTAAATGATTTGTCTAAGGTCAGACAAGCTAATAGTTAGGGGGGAAGGTGAGACTAGCCCTTCTGCTTCTAGACCAGTAATACTTTTATTATACAAAGCAATCTCCCCTCTTTCTTACCATCTTTTGCACTTAAGTAATTACAGAAATCTATTTTAGTTTAAAGATAGGAATCAGACATGATTTCATTGCTATCAGGAACTCCCAAATGAGGAAACTTTCTCTACCATTAGAGATTTTCATGTTCACTACAAATAATATTCTTACAGTTTCCTAGAACACTGAAAAATTGAGATTTTTCCAGGGCCATACAGGCAGTACATATACAAAACATGACTTGAACCTTTGTTCCTCAGTCTTCTGGTTCAAAGGACACTACTATATCCCCTACACTATAGTGTCTCTCCTGTTCTATGTTACTATAGAAGCCCTTATTTAACAGCTTTCTAAAGCAACAGAACCTAACCACAAAGAAGAGAAAAAAACTAGACCAAGGATAGCTTCCTATTTATTGGCTAGAAGAAGTAATTTGGAGTTTTTTGCTTACAAAATGATTTTTAATTTTACAAAGCAAAACTATGCATGTATCATTTTATGATTACTTCCATGCCCTGTTTGGTAAAGAATTCTCTCCTCATTCATAGTTATGAAAGGCATTTCTTTCCCTTCTCCTTTAATTTTTTTAAATGATGTGACCTTTTATATTCAGGTTACATATCAATTTGGAGGCTTATTGTGGTGAATGGTGTAATATGCAAGTCCATACCCTAATTTCTGTCAAACTGTTTTCCACTTTTCTCCAAAAACTCTTTTATTTTATTTTTTTAATTGACATTATTTTATTTGGTCATTTCCGAGCATTATTCAATGGATACAAAGATCATTTTCTCCCCCCTCCTCCCCCCACCTATCCCATAGCCGACGTGCGATTCCACTGGGTATCACATGAATTTTGATTCGAGCCCATTTCCATGTTGTTGGTATTTGCATTAGAGTGTTCATTTAGAGTCTCTTCTCAGTCATATCCCCTCCACCCCTGTAGTCAAGCAGTTGCTTTTCCTTGGTGTTTCTCCAAAAACTCTTAACAAATACATTAGTTGTTTTAGATTACCGCTTTCCTCTTCTGTTCTACTGGTCTAATTTTAAAGAGGAAAAATCTAGACCAAGGATAGCTTCCTATTTATTGGCTAGAAGAAGTAGTTTGGAGTTTTTTGCTTACAAAATGATTTTTAATCTGAATACTATTATTATTATTATTTATTCAAGTGAGATTTCATTGGTATAGAGTTTTGATCTTTAGAGCCAGGACCTAGGCAGGTCACTTAACCTTTGAGTACTCTGGACAAGTCTCCATAAATTTCAGTAAAGGTGAAGGAGATCCATTAGATAGGGATTAGAAGGGAGTTTTCCTTGGTGTGAGAACTTCCAAATGAAGACACTTCTACTACCCATGCATATAGATATTTGCTCTGCAGCCTATTTAGATAGCTAACTGTCTTGGGCAATGAGAGGTTAAGTGATTTATCCAGGGTCTCATCTATACCATGTGTCTGGGGTACCCAAGTAACCTGATTCCAAGACCAGTTTTCCATTCACTATTCTACGTTGCCTCTTTGGGATTTAATACCTTTATAATATAGTTTAAAGTCTGATAATGCCATACCCCCTTGCTATTTTCATCCCTACTCCCACCCCATTATTTCCCTTGAAATTCTAGGTCTTTTGTTACTCCAAGTGATTTGTTTTTCAAAAGGAAAACATAAAAATGAATTTCCCACACAGCATAGTTGGTTGTTTGCTGATTATTGGTTAAAAGGCAGTTAGCATTATAGTCTTAGGCAGAACACTCCCTGAATACAGAATATAAATATATTAGGGAATCTGCTGTTAAAAACATGAATCTAATAATAACCCTGTGCATTTATATGGAGTCTAAACACAATGATAGACACAACAGGATGTATAAAGCCCTCTTTTCTACCCAGACATACCATCTCATGCATGACATATTTTAGCAAGGAATATCCAGTCATTCAAGAACCCGCAGCACTTCCAAAAGTCAAAAGTCTTGTTGGTGGTCATGGTCAGTTAGGTACAAACAGTGGGGAACATTTTCTCTGAGCTTATTCTGGTGTAGGTAAAAGTAGGAACTTCTTTCAAGTTAGAGTTTGTTGTTGTTATTTTCTTTTTAAACCACAGGATGGGAGAGGTGCTGCTCGGAGGGCTAGGTTTGGACGTCTTCCACAGACAGACAGACAGGGCAGACAAATTCCTATCATGTAAAACCACCAGATAGAAGAACTCTTACAAATGCCAGGGTGGTGAAGAGAAAGCAGCATTGGCTCGGGGTTCCCAGGAACTGAATTCAAATCCTCTCTACCTGGGAAGCCTTGTGCAAGTCACAACCTCTATTTGCATCAGTATGCTCATTTATAAAACTTGAACCTTGAATCTTGAACCAGATGGCCTCCTAAGGCTCCTTCCCACTCCAAAAGCAATGATCAATTCCCTTATTTGGAAAAATTCAACAACAACAACAAATGCCAGTTGTCTCAAGGTCCATTCAGAAAATGACCCATTATCATCTGGGCATATACTCATTGGATTTAGAGGGGCATATCTCAACCCTTTAGTTTTCAAGTTAGGCAATATGCTAAAAAAATTGAAGAACTAAAGAACTTGAGATGGAAGGGACTTCAGTAGCCATTCAATCTAACTTGTTTGTGAAAGAAATACTATGACATCCTCACAAGTAACAGTCTAGCTTCAGCTTGAAAAACTCCCAGGAGAAAGTTAAGGGACTTGAAGGTTAAGCGATTTAATCACACAGTTCTCTATTTTAACCACAGATACACTATTTATCTCTACTTATTTATTTAACTTCAGATACACAGTTCTCAGACCCTGGACTTTTTCCTAAAAAAGTCCTTTTCCCCCCTCCAAAACCTAACCATTTATTAGCATTACAAATCACAACACTGGCCTCAACTAAGCCTATTCTCATATTAAGCATAGATCTGATGTTCCCCACATATCAAGAAATGCAACATTCAGGGCACAAATGGACAAGATGGTTTTAAACATCATTTCAAATTCAAAAGAATTTTTATTTTTATGAGGATCATTAAAGCAAGACATAGTTCCTCCTCTCCCGTCCAACTTGTTGATTTCCAATTGTTCCCTGAATAAGAGTCTCTTTCCCTCACAAGAAACAGTGGTATCCCTTCTCTGGCACAATTGACAACATAAATAAAAATAGATAATGTATTTTTAAAACTTACAGCAGATTGTCATGGCAATAAATAATTGTATCTTGTTGTTGTCATAGCAACAAAGACTGTGACAACTGAAGCCTATATGAAATTCATCTAAATTTAGTTGTTTGAAAAGTAGTAAAAATTGTTTGTAGTTCTTCATAAAGTTTATTTAGTGTTGCTGGAAAAATGTTAAAACCTTTCACTTTCATTCATCAGCATATAGATACACACATACATGTACATATGCATGTATATGTGTAGTCATTTTTTAAACTTTTGAGATTAAGTTCCTCTCCTTAATGTTATGCGAACCTAGTTTTCAATTTCTTTCCAACAGTCTCATATTCGTTCACAGACAGTATTTTGTTAAAATGAGAAGACCAAAATGAAGATTCTCTTTTAAAAAATAATTCATACTAATTTACAGAACAACATGTCCTAATTCCTTTTTCTTTTTCCTGGCAGCTAATAACATAATGTTAATGGAATAACAAGTTACATTAGCTAAACCACATGGTAGCAAATTAATAGCTATTTTCTATACACTTGGCTCCATTTTTTAAAAGGCTTTTTTTAACTGCATGAGATCCAATGTGTCATTAAAGAAAAAATACAAACCACAGAAGCAAACTATTATTATTCTCTGACACAGTCAACTCTCCCCATTGACTTCAACCAGCAGCTTCCACAAATGACAAAATAAATGACATTGTAGAAAATGAGAATTATTTTTAAAAGATCTTTAATTATAGTGCCATTAACAGAATTCTCTAAATCCAGAAATAATTACATGAGTAGGTAAAGAAAACTATGTCTTATTACTGCAGTTGTGATATAGGAAACTGTCTGACAAAGTGAGACCTTTTCCCTTTTGCTTTTAAGTAAATATTTGAAAAAAGAGAGGGTTGGGCTAGATGATCCCTAAAATCCCTTTCTGATCTATGATTTCTTCATTGTTTTTTTCCATAAAGATATCCTTTCTCCAAACTTTAACACTAAGCAAATATTCTAGTCCTGCTATAGGTACTAGGATAAAAGATGAATTTTTTTGGTACTTAAACCAAACAACTTTTTATGTAATGTAAAAAAAATGTGAATTTACATATGTATTTATACACATAAATATCTGACTTTTTGAATGAGAATGTGTGCTGTTTGTTGAAAGTAGGAATATATAGAATGATATCTAAATAGAATCCTTCATTGAGTGTTTCGGGAATTGTTTTCTTTGCTTAGAGTTCTCAGATACTTTTCATTAAAACAAAATAAAATCTAGAGCATTTTTACCACTATAAATTGGTCATGAGATACAGCTAAAAAGGAGGAATGAAAGAAAACAAGAAAAATAAAAAGGAAGAGGGGAAGAAAGATACCATTTTATACTTTATAGATTTCCTGAGCAAGGGTGGACAGTTTCTTCTCATCTATAGTCAGTCACAGGAAATTAACCCGAGTTGTTTTTAGGGTGCAGTGGCTGCTTTACAATTTCTATTGATTATGGATTCTCTAATTTAGGGAGACTTCTTGTTTGTGTTTTTCTTCAGGAAGTAAAAAGATATGCTATCTAAGCACTTCAACATATTATCTAAGCTAGGTACTTCCAGTGTTATACTTTAACACATTCTACTTATTTAAAAAATCCTTTTGTCATTTTCTTTGATGCAATGTCATATGGAATAGAACTGACTTTCACATAGAGGAAGTGACTAAAGATAGCATCTATTACTGTGGGGAAGCAAATTTAGTATTTACATTCATTTTTTTCCTAAACCAAAATGAAGATGTGATTGTATATGATAGTAAAATTTCTTCTAATTCTGTAGAAGAGTAAATAGATTAATTATTGTTGTTATTATCATTATTATTTGGATTTTGGAATGACAAATTTTTTCCAAGTATTTTCATATTTATTATATAATTTTATCCTAAAAATAATCTTATGGGCTTATAATTCATATTTCATAGACAGGGATACAGAAGTGAGGCTTATGTGACAGCAACACAAACTAAAAGCCAATCAATCTTTCAGATGATTGTGATTGAGCAGTGACTAGTCCCCCACATTTTTTAGTTTGACCCCTTTGTAATGTAAAAAATGCTGTGGACCCTCACATGATGGTAGTTATAACATTAGCATTGATTGAGAAAGTATACAATAACAAAAAGTTGATATGAATTCAGCAATACTTTTAAATGAATTACTATTTTGTTAATCATAAGTGCATACACATAAACATATTTGTTCATTTTCTTTGAAAGTACTGAAACGTGAGCTATTACTAAGCCAACACAAGGTAAGTTAGCTCATTTATTAGACTGGCTTAATGAGATGGCTGGTGTTCTTAGAGACTAAGGTACAACCTGCTATGATTCTATAGTCTCTCAGGGGATCTTGTGTCCTCAGTTTGGGAACCACTGTACTTAACCCTTTTTCTCTACGTAATACAAATGCCATTTATATTTGACACTGAAACGGAATACCTTGTGGGAAAGGATAGTGGCACCAAATCTAGCTTCAGAATTGTTTTTGTTTTTTATGTAGGCTAACAGAAACTAGTTTGCATTCTCTAAGCGTAAATCATTAATGAAAGGCAACTGAAAGAGTGCTGCGTGGTATGAAAAAAGTGACTCAAAGATAACAATTTGACCATGGAAAATCCACATGTGGATAACTGGGATTTTATTTTAAGTGAAACATTGACAAAAAAGAAACTATAAGTTCATTTTCATTTGGGATTGCATTAAATGTTGTGCTCAAAGAGATCTTTCAAGGTTTGTGATGACTTACTACTAGGTTTTTAAAATTTTGTTTATGTTATTATTATGGAATTATCATAGTCTATGGCAAAAATGTCTTCAATAAGTGGAGATTTAATATTATGCCTTCCAACTTTATGGGAATCATTTGTTTAAACAGAATTTTTAAAAATTTTTGGTTGAAAAGATTGTCTATAGTTTTGCTCAATTTCCTTTACACAAGGATCCACATGATGAATTCATGACTGAATTTAGGAAAAATATTTATTTTTGTTGATAAATGTGTATGCTTTCTCTCTCTACATAAAATAACTTTGTAACCCAATACTATATAACCAGACTTTGCTTTCCCCATCCCATCCATTTTTTCCCTGCCAGAAGAAGTAGATTTGTCATACAAATTCCTATATAATATCAATATTCAGTTTGGATGCCTAAAAACAACTCTCCTTCCTTCAAATTGTCTCTATTCTCTTTTATTCATTTTATTTCATGTGACTTGGACTATCTTTATCATCTGATGCTACTATTTATGTTTGAAAGTAGGTGGAGTAGAAATCATAAACAAATACATATTCAAAATATATACTGAGCCTAGAAACTTTAAAAATGAAGGGTTTTTTCATAATTTTGTCTTTCTGCAACAAAGAAATTATCTTACAAAGGCACTGAATTTCTCGATAGGAATCTAAGTTTTATTGTATCTTGTTTTTACATCATCTTCATTTCTCAATATATTCCTTCTCCTGCCTTTCCAGAAAACCATTCCTTAAAACAAAGAATTTAAAAAAGAGGTGGAAATAGTTCAGCAAATTTAATCAACATGCTAAAAAATTCTGACATTATCAGCAATTTTCTCTGCTTATTACTGTACCCCACCCCCTCCTCCATCCATCTTTTAAAAAGACAGAAAGGTACTTTTTCATGTGTATTCTTTGACATCAAGGTGGCCATTAAAGTTCCACAGCATTTATTTTCTATTGATTTTCTCCTTTTTACATTATTATAGCCATAGAGTATATTTGTTTTCTAGGCTTTACATCACTTCAGAAAAGGCTCATCATGCTTCTTTATATTTACTATATTCCTTGTTTCTTATAGTACGGTAATGTTCCATTACATTCATGCCTTCTAACTTCATAGTGTCTTTATGAGAATCATAAATTTATACTCTCTTTATCAGAATTATAACACAACTTGTTTGGTTGTTCTCCAGTTTATAGGCTTCTACTTTGTTTCCAATTTCTTGCAACTACAAAAATATGCTAATATAAATATTTTGCTGAATTTAAGACTTTTCTTTTATCATTAATGTTAGGAATGTAATTTTTAAACTGTTTTTGCAGCCACAAATATTATAGCAGCACATCTCATGGTAACTAGAAACATAGTAGATGACCATTCAATGGAGAATTGTTAAAGAAAAATGTGGAATATGAAAGCAATAGAATATTAGTGTGCTCTAAGAAATAACAAATATGATGAACATAGAGAAGTATGAAGAGACTTATGTGAACTGATACAGAGTAAAAGTGAGTAGAGACAGGAAAACATAAGTACATTGACAATAAAGTAAATGGAAAGAATGAAACACACAAAAGAATTTAAATTAAATGTTGCAAAATTATAAAGACTAAACAAATTTAGTCCCAAAAAAAGAAATGTGAAAAGACACCACTTATTCCTTTTAGAAGTCAAGGTCATGGATGTGTGATATGACAGAGAGCAACATTGTTTTTCAACATATTGATTGGTTTTACTGAATTTTTTCTTTTCTTATTTAAAAATATTTTTATAAGGATTGCTTTTCTAGTATCATGGAGTGAAAAGGATACAAAAGGAAATCTAGATGGTGAGAAAACAAAAAATGTCAATAAAAGTCTATATTTAAAAATGTGGCATTTGTTTAAGGAAAAAGAAAAAGTTATAAAGAAGATGGTTGAAGTGAACTGAACTTTCATATAAAATTCAGATCCTTAAATTTAGGTGTTTTAATCAAGCCTTTTCCAAACCTCTCAAATATGCAAAATTAGGCAGGAAATTTTGTGAAAATAAGCTTTCCTGAGTATTCCAAAATATTCCATCTCTGATCAAGACAAAAATAACTGAGAAATAATTTTTATTTTGTAATATAGACTTAAGAAGAAAAGCAATGCTTTTGAAAAGTTAGCATGAATATCACTTAGTACCAATTCTTAGAGGAAAATCTTTTGCAAAATAATACCAAAGTAAAGGAGAAAATACACTTCCCTCCCTTCTTTGCAGAAGGACTATGTAGGGGACAATGGGTGTGAAACATTTTCACATATAGTCAGACTATTGATATGTTAGTTTTTGCTGAACTGCTTTTCTCCCCACCTTTAAAAATCTGTGATAGAAGGAATAGTTTTTTGGGAAGGGAAAAAAAAGAGTAGATATTTTTGGAAATTCTGGTCATGTAAAAACAACAGATCAATTAAAAATAAAATAAAATATGTTTCAGTAAATCTAAAGAAAAGAGTAGACACAATTTTGTGAATTTTTTAGATGAAAAGAGAGACTTGAATGACATAATTCTTAGTGATTTTAGTTGGTGTAGAAAATGGAAAAAAACAGCTGGAACATATATCATACCTCTGATTATGAAAACAAAAGTGAAATCGGAAAATTAAGGAAAGACTGGAATTAAATTTGTAAGAATCATAAAGGAAACTGACACCATTATAGAAAATCCAAGACAGAAGATGACTTGGATTTGCTAATGTTCTTTCCAGAAATATTGACGGGTACTTTTCATCAGTGTGATTTCATCATTTTTTAAAACTCTATTTCTTAGGTGCTTTTTTCCATTTCCAGAGCCAATTTTTCTTGAAAGAAAAAAAGGTAATTGTTTATAGTTTATTAAAAGCAAGTAATCATGTTATTATGCATTAGTAAGAGTACAACAAATCTGCTGATTTATTATTAAAATGCTTGTGAATATTTACAAAACTTTTTTTCAGAAAGAGAAGAAATGCTATTAATACCCATATTTGAAATGAATTGTATTATCACATATCCTGTCTACAGACACTTAAGAGTGAGAATTCCTTAAACTTTCAAAGTTTTAATTTGCAATCATAGTATTCAGTTTATTTAAAAACTCTTATCTTTAAAAATATCATGATTATTGTATATATGGGTATGTCATTTGGGGTTTGGAATTTAGAAGTTCTCTCTATGGCAAAAATGAATAGTATCAAAATAGGTCTCAGGGACAACAATTGTACAACCCAGTGGCTTTGCTTGTCAGCTCTGGGAGAGGGGTAGGGAAGAAAATTAATTTTGTAAACATTGAAAAATATTTTAAAATAAAATTTTTAAAAATTTAAAAATATGTCATGATTATTACAAAATACTTCAAAACTCTTAAATCCATTCAGATTTCAAAGTCAACTGAATTTATTTTTGAATGGTGGCTAAAATGTGGGGAAAAGGAGGAAAATGTTTTATTTGTGAGAATGAACAATCATCTAAATTCTAGAGTATTGAAAAAATAAGAGAAAGGAAAATGTATTAATAGTTAATACTTTAGATTTGAACAAGATCCACAATTCATCCATCCATGTGGCAATAAAGCTCTACTCTACAAGCCACATTGAATAGAAATAAATAGCACCTGAGTTTTAATGTAAGCATTGGGAATGATACAATTCTGCTATGGAAGGAGAACAATTTTTTAAGCCCTAAAAGTTGTAGAAAAAGAATATAATATTGTAGGTTCAAGCAGTAATTTTGTTTCAGGTTTTTTTATAGAAAAGAAATTTAATTGTCCCAAATGGAACTTTGTAAAATTCATTTGAATTCCAAAATACATTGCTCTACTACCAAGGAAAGGTTTTAATCTGCAAAGGATTTTAGAATTTTGCATGATGGCTTGAATCATTTAGGAATATGGACATTGAAAATACCAATGAAGCAGAAGCATATAATTCCCCAAATATTTTTTTACTGACTCAAGTGACACTCTAATAATGATTCTTAATCTTTTGTACCATGGAGTTCTTTGGAAGTGTGCTGAAGCCTATGGATCCCTTTTCAATATAATGTTTTTAAAGAATTTAAATGCTGGAGGGAATGTGGCAAAATTGGGACACCAATGCACTGCTGGTGGAGTTGGGAACTGATCCAACTATTCTAGAGAGCAATTTGGAACTGTGCCCAAAGGGTTTTAAAACTGTGCACCTTTGATCCAGCAATACCACTACTAGGTCTTTATCCCAAAGAGATGGTTTTTAAAAGGGGAAAGGACTCATTTGTATAAAAATATTTATAATAGCTCTTTTGGAGGTGGCAAAGAATTGGAAACTGAAGGGATGTGAATCAATTGGGGAATGGCTGAACAAATCAGGGTATATTATTGCAATGGAATTCTATTGTGCTATAAGAAATGATTGAGGATGATTTAGGAAAAGCCTAGAAAGACCTACATGACCTGATGCAAAATGAAATGAGCAGAACCAAGAGAATACTGTACATAGTACAGGAGGATTATGTGATGGAGATTTATGAATGACAGCCATTGCTAGTAATACAGTGATTCAAGAAAATCCTCAAGGACTTATGATGAAAAATGCCATCTGCATCCAAGAAAGAACTGATGGAGTTTGTTTCTTCATTTTTCTTGTTTGCTCTAGTTCTCTTTCACAAAAGACTTATATAGGAAAATATTTTACAGTATTACACATATAAAATCTATAGCAGATTGCTTGATGTCTCAGGAAAAGAGGAAAGAAAGGAATGAAAGAGACAGGGAGGGGAAGAATTTGGCTCAAACTTTAAAAAATGAAGATTGTTTTTTCATGTAATTGAGGAAAAATAAAACATTTTTAAAAGAATTTAAGGAAGTTAAGGAAATGTCACATTTCACCTAGGATTAGTGAAAATGATCTTTTCCTCCCCATCCAAGTACATAAATTCCCTGAAGTCTTCCTCAGATTTAGAATTCTCCCTCTAATTATACCTATATAACACTCAGCCACAGAATAGTACAATTTCTTTAAACCCTTACCTTCCATCTTAAAATTGATACTGTGTTTTGGTTCCAAGGCAGAAGAGTGGTAATGGCTAGGCAATGGGAGTTAAGTGACTTGTCTAGGGTCACACAGCTAGGAAGTGTCTGAGGTCAGATTTGATAGTATAATTTTTAAAAATCGGAATCAAAGCTTCAGAACCCTCAAGATGTCCTAGTGATATTAAATTTCTTCCATCACAAACTGTTGTCTAGAGAAACACTTCCACGGATGCTGTCATAAAGCTCTAAACATTTCTATGAAAGGCTTGAAATCTAAAAATCCTTGTCATATTTTCTATAATAGTTTCATATTGGATAAGGATTAGAAGTTTCTCTTTCTGTAATAAGTCTAAGTTTGTCCCCTTGGATCTATTTGTTCTATAATAATTAGGATAACAGATAAGCCAGGAATGGTTATCAGCCACACACTACTTAAAAGAATGATTGTGAGACAGTAAAAAGAATTCTAGATTGAGTCAAAAGGTTTAGGTTTGAATCCTTACCCTGTTATATCATTCAGTATCTCTGGATCTCAGTTTCCTCATCTATAAGGTGAGGATAAGGTTAACTCTTGCCTATGCCTATCTCCCATGTCTGATCCTTCTTTACCATTGGCTCCTAGAATCCCTAGCTTTCCTCATCACTGGAGCTCTTCCTATTCAAATGCTTTCCTAATCACCCTCTCCCCCAGTTGTTAGTGTTCTCTATCCCTTTAAATCATGTTTTATTGCTTTACAAATACTTTCTATTTTCTTTCATGTTGTATTGCTCTCCCATTAATACCTTCCCCCACTGGAATGTAAGCTCATTATGGACAGGGTCTGTTTTCAGGATTGTGCTTGTATCCCCAAATCCTGGTATGTGGCTTGTATATGAGAGGCACTTACTAAATGTTTCTCAAACTAAACCCAAAAAGAATTTCTTATAATATATGCATTATGTAACTCAGAGGGCTGCTTTAGGGAACAAACGAGGAAAAGGTTACAAAAGTTCTTGGTAAATCCTCAATCTTCTATAAATGGCAACTGCTGTTATAATTTATTGTTCTGTGCCATACAGAATTTCTATGGTTTTTAGGGTCTCTTGGGCTTTACAAGTACAAGAAAGTTTGTGATCAATTTTTATCAGTTTTCCTTCTTTAAGGAAAGAATAAAGATTGGACCTGCGATTTCATTATTAGATGAAACTTTCAAGTGAAGAAACTCCCTTAACCAATAAAAGTGAAGAATTCATTGCAAATTATAGTCTTAGTTGGCTGAAGCACCACGAGTTCCAATGATTTAGCCAAAGTCTCACAGTCAACATGTGCTAAGGTTCTTTAAAATATATGATACAAGAAAAAAGAATTTCCTCTGAATGCAATTTTTTTGACTTCAAGAGCTTATGTCAATTAGTGAGGCTCCACAATGCTTCTTGCCATAAATTTGCTTTATTTTATATAAGTTTTATATTATATCTTCTATATAAATTTCTCTCCTATTTTGTGGTAGACAGTTAAGAAACTGTCTTTTGTAAATGTCTTATAGGATATTGTATGTGGCTTTTAATCCTAAGTAGGTTGTCACTCATTTTTTGTTTTCTTAATCATAATTGCTAAAATTACAAAATTTGGAGTTAGAGGGGATATTAAAGATCATCTGCATCAGTTTGCAGATGAGAAGACTGAAGTCTTATTCAGGTACCAGTAGCAGAACTGGGGCTTTAGCCCAAATATTCTGACTTTCTACAAAATATCTACAAACCAACCAGTCCATTAGGAACTCTGTTAGCAACTTGCTTTAAAAGAAAACCCCTTTTGCTTTCCAAAGCCAAATACTTTGGCCAGCACTGTGTTTAAAAGTTCTATTAATTCATCTCTCTTTGTGCCAGGATCTGTCCAATTCTTGGCCCAGGACTAATTTTCTGTCATCTCCTTGTGTTCTTTGATACTTCTTTGTACCTTTATCTCACAGAAGAAATGTCTGCTTCCCTTCATCTTTTTTTCCCCTACAAATCTGTTTAGCCCACTCATTTCTATAGTCACTGATTCAACTAGTTTCTCCAGGGAGGATTCAATCTCATCCACCTTGTCATAAATGGAGCCCAGAAAACTTTAATGACTGTTTTTGTTGAAAGCGATGAGCCACAGATGCTATAGAAGGGAAGAGGATTGCCAAGCTCTTTGTAGACAAGTTGACTCAAGAAATTTTGATGTTTTCACCTTTTTGAAACTACAGTCTATTCTCTGATGGATATTCCTACTATATTATCTACCAATAGAGTCAGCATTTTATCAGGAACACCAGCAACTTAGACAGAACAGACTTTTGCTGACAGAATGTAAAATAATTTTGTAGTTTATTCTTTATTGTGACAATTGGTTTGGCTACTATGATAATTTTGTAACTTAAAAAAATTCTTTCCTTGGTGACATTTAAAATACAGATGAATACAAGGAAAAAAGTTCATCATCTATCTGTTTTGGGTGACTCAGACTTAGTTTTCTGTTTGTAGGTTCACATAGAAAACTGCTTGATGTTTTAAGCAACTTTTATCACTGCCTGGCTCATTTCTAAGTATCCCATTGCCCAATTAGACTTTTTCCCATAAAGCATATTCTGGGATGTCTTCCTGTTGTATGGTTCTAACCCTTAGCAGGAGATTTCAGGACAAAAGAGGCTTTTTTCTCCCTCTGGAAGTAGATTTAGATCCCACTCGTGAGTTAACAAGCACTATCTAAGCTGGGTAACTTCACAGAATGCTACCCAGAGGCTCACTGCTATTAAATAATTCTTATTGCTTAACCTCTACTTAATAGATTTGTGTACAAAGAAATACAGTCATTGCCAGATGGACTCAAAATCTAAATGATACAAACAGGGGGAAATAGAGCCAAATGGATGGAACACACAAAATATCGCTTACAATTAGAATATGGGTTGAGTAACATTACTAAATTTGTATAATATGAGAAAGCAGAAAATTCAACAAATATTAATTAAGTTCCTACTATGAGCAAGGAATAACAATAGGAGTTAGGAATGCAAAGATAAAATCAAAATAGTCTCTACCAATGTGGGTGGGGGTTGTGGAAGAAAAGAAGAAGGAGAAATAAAGTAGGGTGATACAGCTGGTACAAAAAGAAGTAAAGATAAAGTAATACAAAGATTTAAAAGAGAGAGAACAACTGGGGGGAGGGGATGTTCAGGAAAGGTCACATGTAGAATGTGGCACCTGGGTTATGCTTTGAAGGAAGTTAGGTATTCTATGAGGTAGAAGAAAAGAGGAGAAAGCATTCCAGTAATGCAAAGACATGGATAGAATTGGGCAATTGAGTGTCATATACAAGGATCAGCTATGCCTGGAAAAGAGAGTATATGAAAGTCTGCTTGTGAGTTCTATAGAAACAATGAATATGGAGAAGCATGGAAAGAATTACATGAACTGAGGAAAAGCAAAATAAATAGAAACAAACAAAAAACACATTCTACAACATTGTCAATAGAAAGAACCACCACAACAAAACAACTGAAAATGAATGTTGCAAAATTATAAAGAACAAAGTTGACCCCAAAGAAGAGCTATGAGAATACAATGCCCCCACTTTTTTGCAAAGGGTCTGGGAGAAGTATATATGGCCAGATGTTAAAAAACATATTGATTGGTTTTGCTGTCTTTTCTTCCTCTTTTTTCTGTTTTTTTTTTTAATAAAAATAATACTTTTTATGACATGGATCTTTGAGAAAGGTTTAGAGAGGGATTCAAGGAAAAATTTAGATAATGTAAAAACAAAAGATGTAAATTAAATTAATTTTTAAAATATTTAATATTTATTTTTCTTAACATTCTTTTCTTTTTGAACCTTGATTCTGAATTCTTTCACTTCTTCCCATTCCTCCTCTACCTGATGAGGAGTCATACAATATGATATCCATTATGTGTGTGAAATCATGTAAAACATATTTCCATATTAGCCATGAAGGAAGGAAGGAAGGAAGAAAGGAAGGAAGGAATGAAGGAAGGAGAGAGAGGGGAGGAGGGGGGTTATTTTTCAATTTCTGCTCAGAGTTTATTAGTTCTCTCTCTGAAAATGAATAGCATTTTTTCATATGAAGTTTTCTTGGATCAGAGTGGTCAAGTCTTTCACCCTTGATCATTATTACATTGCCATTATTGTATGGGGTGCTCAGGGAGGGGTAGTATCTCTGGTATGGAAGGCTTGTCGTACCCTCCTAGGGCAGCTCTCCAGCCTCTGACCCCCACCTGATACCCAGCTCTCACTTGTGGCTCCCAGTAGCTGCTAGCATGCGGCAGCGGCCACATCCCGGGCAACGGCTTCGACAGGCCAGCCAAACCTTGTGAGGGTAGCCATCGGGTCGTCGACCCCTGGTGAACCAGGGCTTTGCTCACCCAGCATGTGAAGACTGCTTCAGCTGAACAGACGAAAGAAACCAATAAGAAGGTTCAACGGCTGAGATGGCGACGCAGCAAAGCACTGTGGAGTGCTCAGGGCGTGTTGGAGCACAAAGGACAACACGGCCATCCAATGCAGCTGAGGCAGTCTCCAGACATAACAATTTTTCGTGCCACTGGACCCCGGCTTCCAATGCCGAGAGAGTGGGACTGTCTCTGTGCATCGGCTTTTCCACTTAAATCTCTTTCACGCACAAGTATCTTTGTGCACACTCATCTATCCTAACCCCGTCCACCCTCTTCAAGACCTGTGGCGATGGGGGAGTGGCGACGCAACAGGTGGAGGTGACCACTGGCAGTTGTAGTCACGATCCTGCATGTAGGTGGCCCACGGACCAGTGGTCGCTCGGCCCTGTGGGCAGCAGGGACGTTCGGCAGCATCCTGGGTGACTGAGCAGCCCTCTCTAGGACAGCACTGCTCACCCTAATCAAGGGAGGGGACTAGAAAAGGTGTCCCAAACATTGCCTGCCCTACAAACACCCGGTCAGCATACCGTGGCTGGTGGGTCATCCCTTTAAGAGGTCGAAATCAAAGAAAAAATACAAAGAAACTCCTACTAGGAGCATGGAACATCAGGACATTACTTGATAGAGAGAATACCCCAAGACCTGAGAGAAAAACAGCTCTAATCGGTAAAGAACTGGCGCGATATAACATCGACATCACAGCCTTAAGCGAAACACGCTTACCAGAAGAGGGATCACTCAGCGAACCCACCACTGGATACACCTTCTTCTGGAAAGGCAGAGCCTCAAATGAAGACAGAATCCACGGTGTTGGCCTGGCCATCAAGACCAGTTTGCTCAAACAGCTGCCAGACTTGCCTGTGGGCATCAGCGAGAGGCTCATGAAGATCCATTTGCCTCTCGGCAAAGACCAGTATGCCACAATCATCAGCACATATGCCCCAACACTGACCAGCACAGAGGAGACCATCGAGCAGTTCTACTCTGACCTGAGTGCCGTCCTGCACTCAGTGCCCACAAATGACAAGCTGATACTACTGGGAGACTTCAACGCCTGCTTTGGCCAGGACCATGAAAGATGGAAAGGAGTACTCAGCAAACACGGCGTGGGCAAAATGAACAACAACGGCCTACTGCTACTCAGCAAATGCTCAGAGTTCGAACTCACCATCACGAACACTGTGTTCAGAATGGCGAACAAATATAAAACAACGTGGATGCACCCAAGATCAAAACAGTGGCATCTCATTGACTACATCATTGTACGCCAGCGAGACATCCAGGATGTAAAGATCACCAGAGCCATGAGAGGAGCTGAATGCTGGACAGACCACCAATTGGTTAGAGTGACTCTTCAAATGCGCATTGCGCCTCGCCATCCAAAACGCGCCTAGACAGTTCGTGCATTTTACAACGTGAGTTGTCTTAGAGATCCATCTTATTTGCAAACATTCCAGTCCTGCCTGGACGACAAGCTGTCTGCCAAGGGACCACTCACTGGAAGCTCAACCGAGAAATGGAACCAGTTCAGAGACGCAGTGAAGGAAACATCAAAGGCAGTCCTAGGCCCAAAACAACGCAACCACCAGGACTGGTTTGATGAGAACAACACTGCTATTGAAGACCTATTGAGCAAGAAGAACAAAGCCTTTATGGAGTGGCAAAATAACCCAAACTCTGCTCCTAAAAAGGACAGATTCAAGTCTCTCCAAGCCACGGCACAGCGTGAGATCAGGAAGATGCAAGACCAATGGTGGGAAAAAAAGGCAGAAGAAGTCCAGTGGTTTGCTGATACGAAAAACTACAAACAATTTTTCAGTGCCCTCAAGACTGTCTATGGGCCAACCACTCCCTTGCTATCCTCTGAAGGTGACACTCTCATAAAAGATAAAAAAGGCATCAGCAACAGGTGGAAAGAACACTTCAGTCAGCTTCTCAACCAACCCTCTTCAGTCGACCAAAGCGCCCTTGACCAGATCCCCCAAAACCACACCATTGAACAACTTGGCATCCCTCCTTCAATAGAGGAAGTCCAAAAAGCCATTAAACAAATGAGTACAGGCAAGGCACCCGGTAAAGACAGGATCCCAACCAAGGTGTACAAGGCCTTAAATGGAAAGGCGCTCCAGGCATTCCACATAGTGCTGACCAGCATATGGGAAGAGGAAGACATGCCCCCAGAACTCAGAGATGCCTCCATTGTAGCCTTATACAAGAACAAAGGCTCACGAGCAGCCTGTGACAACTACAGAGGCATCTCACTACTCTCCACTGCCAGAAAGATCCTCGCCCGTGTTATACTCAACAGACTCCTGTCATCTGTTTCAGAGCAGAACCTGCCTGAATCACAATGTGGCTTCCGACCAGATCACAGCACCATTGACATGGTCTTCACAGTGAGGTAAATACAGGAAAAATACCTTGAGCAGAACCTGAGTCTCTACATTGTCTTCATAGACCTGAGAAAGGCGTTCGACACAGTGAACAGGGACGCATTGTGGGTGATCCTCAGCAAGCTCAGTTGCCCAGCAAAATTCGTCAAACTGATCCAGCTCTTTCATGTTGACATGACAGGGGAAGTCCTATCTGGTAGAGAGACTTCTGATTGCTTCAACATCTCCAATGGCATGAAACAAGGCTGTGTCCTCGCTCCGGTACTATTCAACCTATTTTTCACCCAAGTATTAAGAGATGCTGTGATGGATCTAGACCTGGGCATCTACATCAAATACTGACTGGATGGCTCACTATTTGACCTTTGCCTCCTGACTGCAAAAACAAAGACAACAGAGAGACTCATCCTGGAAGCTCTCTTTGCAGATGACTGTGCTCTCATGGCCCACCAAGAAAATCATCTCCAAACCATTGTGGACAGGTTCTCCACCGCAACAAAACTGTTTTGCCTGACTATCAGCCTCAGCAAAACAGAGGTGCTGTTCCAACCTGCACCAGGGAGGCCAACTAACCAGCTGTGCATTACAATCAATGGCATGCAGCTTTCTAACGTCAACACTTTCAAATACCTGGGCAGCACCATCGCCAATGACGGGTACCTAGACCACGAGATTAATGCCAGGATCGAAAAGGCCAGCCAGACACTTGGGTGGCTGCGCTGCAAAGTCCTCCAACACAGAGGTGTAAGCACTGCGACGAAGCTCAAAGTGTATAACACAGTGGTCCTCAGCTTGCTCCTGTATGGTTGTGAGACATGGACACTGTATCAGAAGCACATGAAACAGCTGAAGCAATTCCACCAATGCTCCCTCTGGTCAATCATGAGGATCCGATGGCAGGACCAAATCACCAATCAGGAAGTCCTCGACAGAGCCAACTCCACCAGCATCAAAGTCATGGTCCTCAAAACCCAGCTACAATGGTCTGGACGCGTCATCCGCATGGACCCACAGCGAATACCAAGACATTTTCTATGGTGAACTGTCAGCTGGACTCAGGAAACAAGGCTGACCAAAGAAAAGATACAAGGATCAGCTAAAGTCCAACTTGAAGTGGACTGGCATCACACCAAAGCAACTAGAACTCACTGCCTCTGACAGAAGCAGCTGGCGAACCCACATTAACCAGGCCGCCACCACCTTTGAAGATGAGCGACGTCAACGTCTTGCCGCTGCATGTGAACGCCGACACCAGGACACAGCTGCACCTCCCATAACAACTGGCGTCCCATGCCCCATATGCCATAAACTCTGCGCCTCAGCCTTTGGACTTCAAAGCCACATGAGGGTACACCGTAGATGAAACTGCACAAAGACAATAGTCATACTCAATCACCAAGAGACTACCACTATATACTATATTGTACATAGAAATGGTTCTTCTCACTTCACTTTGCATCAGTTCATTTAGGTCTTTTTTCTGAAACTACCTCTCTCTTCTTTCTCCTTCTACATCTCAAAATTCTCATACATTATCCCCCAAACACTTCTTTGCTACAGTTTCTAATGAAGGTGGTCTTTCTCCCAATAGCCAACCCTTCTTTCTATATTTCTCTGGATCTCATTACCTCCTATCTCCTTTCACCAGACAACTTCACATTAATCCTCTTTTCTCCCTCTCCATAATCCTGAGCAAGTCATTAAACTTTTGTGGACCTCAATGTCTTCATCGGGAAAATGAAAGGATTGGTCTTAATGACCTCTAAGTCTACTTCCAGATATACATGTACTACTCTTTTTATTTATTTAATTAATTAATTAGGAATATTTCCCATGGTTACATGATTCATGTTCTTTACTTCCCCTCTACTCACCCACCTCCCACAGCCAATAAGCAATTCCACTGAATTTACATGTATCATTGATGAAGACCTATTTCCATATTATTAATATTTGCATAAATGTACTATTCTTGATCCTAAAACTAGTAGCTTCTTCTCTGTTGACTCCAATCATGCACAGGTCTCTTTCATCCTTAAAAAATCTTACTGGAAACTACCATCCTCTCTATGTACAATCCTATACCTTTCTTCCCCATTCACAGTCAAATTCCTACAAAAGTTTTCATACATTATTTTTTTTCCCCAATCACTTCTCTCCCTCTTTCAGTCAGGGTTCTGACCTCACCCCTCATCTAAAATGCTCTCTCCAAAGTTATCATTAAGTTCTTAGTTGCCAAACCCAATGGCACATCTTCCTTGATGTCTCTGAAGCATTCAACATCATTAGATTCTTTGTCTTCTTGGTTATTTTCTCCTCTCTGAGTTTTCCCACTATTCATCTCCCTTGTTTTTTTCTCTTACAGCCATGTTGGTGAACCTATGGCACACATATTGGAGCATGCTGGAGGGAGCTGCTCTCTTCCCCTTCTTCACATATGCCTGAGGATATTTCTCCCATCACCTCTGCCAAGCAGCCCAATGGGAGCACTTCTTCCCTCACCTGTCTGGAGTAAGGTAGGTTGCAGCTCATATGCAGCATGAGGGTTGAGGTTTGGGTATTCTGTCTCTAAAAGGTATGCCATCACTGTCCTACAGCTACTTCTAAGTTTCCTTTGCTGGATTGTCATTTCCTGTCTCTATCTATGGGAACATCCTAGGATCTTATCTGTACTCTCTGCTATTCTCTTTCTACACTTTCTCAGTGTTTACATTAGCTCCCATAGGTGCAATTATCACATCAGTGAAAATAACTCCCAAATGTATATATTTATCCCTAATCTCTCTCTTGAGCTTCACTCTCACATCACACACTATTGAATAGTTCTACATGAAAGTTCTAGAGGTATCTCAAATTCAATATGTGCAAAGAAAAATATATTCTCTTTCTCCACAAAACCATCCATTTCTCCTCAGCTTTCTCGTCTAATTAATTATGAAATTTTCTTGGACTTACCTTCACAATACATCTTATACCTATCTTCTTCTCTCTATGTATATGACTACCATCTTATCCTAGGCCCTCATCATCTTTCACCTGGACTATTGTAATTGCCTCCTAACTGGTCTTTCTACCTCAAGTCTCTCACATCTTTGATGCATCTTCCACATAGCTCCCCAAATGATATTCCTAAGGCAGAGTGACATTCCATATCACTTTCCTATTGAAAAGCTCCAGTGGCTCCCTATTACCTCTAGCATCAAATACAAACTCCCTTGTTTAGTAATGAAAATCCTTCATAATATGCCTCCACTTTTACACATTCCCCTTCAAATACTCCAAGGTCCCATAAATTTGGTCATTTGTTTTCCTTCACATGCAGCATTCCATTTCCCATCTCTGGGACATTTCATGGTGGCTGATTCCATATCTCGTTGACCTCCTTCATCTCTATCTTTTATAATCTTTACTTTCCTAAAGAATTCAACTCAAGCAGCATTTTGTCCATGAGGCCTTTTCTAACTTCCCCAGATACTAGTTCCTCCACCCTCCACCATGTCCAAATATGCAAACTTGTTTAAATATTTTTGAGCATAACTCAAATTTCCAGCTTTCTTCAAGATTTCTTCTTTAAAGAACAGTGGAAGTGCAGAAAACTGCACCACTTCTCAATGATTCATAAGCTGCCAATTTTTATTAGGTTTCTATCTGTGTGTGTGTGTGTGAGAGAGATTGATGAATTTTTTGAGACACCCTCATTTTCCCAATAAGCTTTGTAGTTTCTAATAACTAATTTTTTATTACAGGGAATTTTATAGGAATATATGAAATGTTAAACAGAACTTCTTGCATTTATGTATGTGCATGTTATTTCCCCGAACACATTATAAACTTCTTAAAGTCAGAGGAGATGGTTTCATTTTTGTCTTTATGTCTCCAGCACTGAACATGGTACCTGTCTCCTAATAGACACTTAAAATTCTTCTTATACACTTACTAATACATATGTTAATAAATTGCTAAATTCCATTATGCTAAAGGTTCCTTGCCTCTACCATGTGCAAAAACTAATTTGATAATGTTTAGAGACCTCTCCTTGGAGATAGGAAAAGCTTTGTGGTAGCCCTACTTCTTCTTTTTCTTTTTCTTCTTCTTCTTCTTTTGGAAAACTTTATTTATATAATTAATTTAGAATATTTTTCCATGGTTCCATGATTCATATTCTTTCTCTCCCCTCACTCCAACTCCCTCCCATAGCCGGTGTGCAATTCCACTGGGTTTTACATGTGTCATTGATCAAGACCTATTTCCATATTATTGATATTTGCCCTAGGGTAATCCTTTAGAGTCTACATGCTCAATCATATCCCCATCGACCTATGTGATCAGGCAGTTGTTTTTCTTCTGTGTTTCTGCTCCCACAGTTCTTTCTCTGGGTATGGATAGCATTCTTTCTCATAAGTCCCTCAGGATAGTCCTGGATCATTGCATTGCTGCTAGTAGAGAAGTCTATTACATTTGATTGTGCCACAGTGTAAGCATCTCTATGTATAAGGTTCTCTTGATTCTGCTCCCCTCACTCTGCATCAATTCCTGGAGGTTGTTCCAGTTCTCATTAAATTAGTCCAGTTTATTATTCCTTTTAACACAATGGTATTCTATTACCAACAGATACCACAATTTATTCAGCCATTCCCCAATCAAAGGGCATCCCCTCATTTTCCAATTTTTTGCCACCACAAAGAGCACAGGCAGCCCTACTTCTAAAACATTATGACTAATGATCTTGAGCATCACCTTTGAGCACTTTCAGCAACTCTTTCAAAGTATAAATCAAAGAACAGTTGCTAATATGTATCGATAAAAAGTAGGAGATTCCTCATTCTTTGCTATGAAGACCAAAGAAATCAAAGGTTTGAACCAATAAATATTCTTAGAAACTGGGGTTTGTGTAAAATTCTTCCATAAAAAGCCAAATTCTTATTCCTTACTCTCATCCTCATATCCAATCTGTCATAAAATCCTATATATTTTTCTTAATATCTCTCACTCATGCTCCCTTCTCTCTTCTGACACAGCCACCACCCTGGTACAGGTCCCAATAACCTCATGCCTGTATTATTATTATTATAATAATGGTTGGTTTTACTGCTCTAAATCTGTCCCTACTATATAGTCCATCATTTAGTCGGCTTTCAAAATGTTCTTCCTAAAATACAGTTCTGATCATGTCATCCTAATCCCCACTCAATTAGTTCCAGTGACGCTTTATCATCTCCAGTATCAATTATAAAATCCTCTGCTTGACATTCAAAGTCCTTCATAACCTGGCCCCTCCCTACTCTTCCAGTCTTCTCACACCTTCTTACTCCCTCCCACTCCTATTGATTCTGATTCAGTGACACTGGACTCCTTGTTGTTCTTTGACCAAGACACTCCATCTCCCAAATCTAGACCTTTTCCTGGGTTATCACTCATGTCTGGAATTTTCTCTGCCTTCATCTCTGCCTTCTGATTTACCTTGGCTGCCTTTTAGTCACAACTGAAGTCACATCTACAGGAAGCCATTCCAGATCACCTTAATTCCTACTGTCTTCTCCCTATGGTTATCTCCAATTTATCCTGTACCTAGTTTGTTTCCATTAGACTGTGAGTTTCTTGAGAGCAGGTTCTATCTTTTTTTTTATTTAAATCTATTTGTTTATTATATTAAAATACCCAGTTAACTCTGCCTCCTTCCCTCCTTCCATCAGAGAAGTTATCATTTGACGAAAAAAATGTGTATATAAAACTATGTCTTACTTATTTCTATTTATCATTTTTTTCCTCTGACAGTAGATATGCACAAGCCATTCTTCAAATGATTTTTTTGTTGTTGTATATAATGTTCTCTTTGTTCTGCTTGCATCACTTTATAATTTCATGTAGGTCTTTCCATTTTTGTTTCAAAATTAACCTGTTCTTATGGTGCAGTAGCATTCAATCACAATCACATAACTTATTTAATCATTTCCCAATCAATGGGCATCCCTTCAATTTCCAGTTCTTTGCCTTCACATAGCTGCTCCAAATATTTTGTTTATTTATTTAGCTATTCATTCATTCATTCATTCATTCATTCGTTTGTTTGTTTGTTTTAAACCCTTACCTTCTATCTTAAAATCAATAGTGTGTATTGGTTCTAAGACAGAAGAGTGGCAAGGGTTTAAACAAGACACTCCATCTCCCAAATCTAGACCTTTTCCTTGGTTATCACCCATATCTGGTAAGTAAGTGGTAAGTGCAATGGGGATTAAGTGACTCACCCAGGGTCACATAGCTGGGAAGTGTCTGAGGACAGAATTGAACCCAGGACCTCCCATCTCTGGGCCTGGCTCTCAATTCCCTGAGCCACCCAGATATCCCCTGCCCCAAATATTTTAGAACATATAGGTTCTTTTCCTTTTTCCCTGATCACCATAGGAAATAAACCTAATGGTGGCATTGCTGGGTCAAAAGATAGACAGCAGTTTTATAACTCTATATTTTTTGTCCTTCTGCAACTAGTAGAGAGGCTCTTCATAAATGTTTAACTTCTTATCTTAACCTAGAGTACCCATGTGGTATCCAGCCTGTCTTTGAGCAGATGTTGAGGTGGTATACCAGTTCTGGAGCTTTTCTAAACTTGATCTACTGAGGGCTCTACATACCATCTTGCAGGCTTCTCAGATTTACATTGGGCCCAAAATGGAACACAGTCTAGTCAAGTATGGAACTTTCTTTTTAGAATTGTCTAAGTCATGTGATGACCTGATCAGGACCATGTGACACATCCTGAGTGGGTTGCACCCTTTGGTGCATAAGTTAAAGCTAGGTTAGCCTCTGGCATGTAAAACTCCAGGCTGACTTTTCTGAGGCATTCGTGATGGCATGTGTCACTGCGATGTGAGGCTTTGATGTGAGAGGGAGACATAACAAGGGAACACATTATTAGAATGATGAGGTCACACTGTGGAATCTTACATACTTTCTCTAAACCAAACCCATTTTTATTTTTATCCAAGCATCTATCACATAGTGTTAATTCTTAAATTCTCATTAAAATGACACTTTGCATCGAAAAAATTCCAGAAATAGTTTGGCATGAGAAAAACATTATATTCAATTTAGTTTTATTTATTTATTCATTTATACTTTTTAACTTGAACTTATAGTAAGCAGGGTTTGTCAGTAAGTTATATATATGTATATAACTCTATGTAAATATATATTTAATAAACCATAGAGTATATGTACATGAACAGATTTCTAGAAATTGACAACATGTAATTTCATATAAGCAACAACTCAGTTAAAATAAAACCATATTTTAGGGTAAGTTTTAAGAAGTGTGAAAAGCAACAAACAGCATTTTTTAAATCACTAGAATAGGAACTTGACCTATGATTTTATTGGTTTAGGGAACCAGAAACACAGGTTGACACCTGGGCAACTTAGTCTTAGAGAGTTGCCTAGACTTGAGCACTGAAATACTTGCCCAGGGTCACACACCCAGTATGTGTCAGAGAGATTTAAATGCACCCAGATCTTCCTGACTATCTAAGACTACACCACATTGACCCCTATATTTCATTAACATCATTCTTTCAAATTTGCAACAGTAGGACTAAATCTTCGCCTCTATGTTGAGAAGGTTCACTGGAATTCCATTAAAGATTCTATAGTTTAAAATTCCTTAAAAAAAAAGATGTTATTTATTTTTTTAACCCTTACCTTCCATCTTAGAATCAATACTGTGCATTGGTTCCAAGGCAGAAGAGTAGTAAGGGCTAGGCAATGGGAGTTAAGGAACTTACCCAGTGTCACACCACTAGGAAGTATCTGAAGTCAGGATATTTTATAATTTCAATCTCTATTAAAGTGCAAAGAATCACTGGCAGAGGAAAAAAAAAAGAATCACTGGGAGAGAAATGCAGAAAACCTTCTCAGCTGTTTTCTGAGTGAGGTAGGAGTGGAGGCTGTCCATTTATGCCCTTCCCCAACCTAGAGCTTCTGCAGCCAGGTGGGAAATGCCACTGACACCTCCTTGTGGGAATAAGTGGACAGGATGCTTTCTGTGGTGCAGGTTTTGAAAGGGAAGGGATGAGGAGCAGCTAGGATCCCTGAACTGATTCCTGGAGGTTGGGGGGAGGAGAAAGGAAGGCAATTTAATTTTAAATATTTCCAAATTCTGTACAGGGTCAGCTATGATAGTATAGGTTCTAAACTGCTAAGCTGTTGACCCTTTTAAAAAATTTTAACTTTTAGCAGCAAAGGCTCCGATACCAAATTTGGTGAAAAAACTTCAGTGAATATGGATTTTTATTGCTTTGTCATTGAGATAAACATTTTTATCAGATAATAACTGTACTTTCCCCCCCACCAAAAAAAAAAACACCCAAAGATGATGCCCTGTACTAACTCAGCAAGAATGTCACAGTAAGCCTATAACAGCCTACGAGTTGGAAAATACTTTGTGCCTAAACTGCTATAGCACCGTAAAAACAAACTGTGCCTATTTATAGCATAGACAGTCTGCAGGCATTGTGACTGCCTTTTCCTCATGTTGCTCTGGATCAATGGGGTTCTCAATCACAACAGCAAGTTTTTAATGAAAATCCATACCAAGTTTTAGATTTAACATTTGGATGGTCCATATGTCATGAGCAAAATATGTGGAGCTCAAAAAAAACTGGGATGGAATTTAATTTCAAGAAGGATCAGGACCTTGAGTTAGTAACTCAGTACCTAGATTACATACAATAAGCAAATATGTATTGTGGAAACCTAATTTAAGAGGGAAGCTCATTGGAGGCCTCTTTTAAAACAGTAAATAAAATACCTAAAAACAAGTTGGCCTCAGTATTCTTAGAATCAGACAGAATTGGGCACACAGATATATTTATAAAAACTGGATCAGTGTGGAATTTTTTTTCTTAAAAAATAGAGAAGGCAGAAATTATACTTCTAAAAAAATACAGACACACTCGGGGTGCAGTGGGGAAAAATTACATTTTTAAAACTGATTTCTGAAATGAGTGGTCATTCCAAAAGGAATGTGCATATTTAAGTTCCCTGTCCAATTGGGATCTGCTGTCTCTCTTCTCAGACAACCTCCACCCCCAACACATACACACATTCACTCTCTCTTCCCTTTCACTTTTTCTCATGCTGAAAACCTTTAGTGATTTTTGCAGCCAGTCTAAAATTGTCTGAATTTTAAACTCTTTTCCTGTGTCCATGGTAAATGATTTAAGGGAAACTTTTGAGTTCTTGGAAATAATATCAGTATTTATTTTGAAATTAATTTAAGAAGAGCTTGGCCATAATTTCCCATATGAAATCATCAAACATGCAGGGAAAAAGCTTGATATAAAAAACTAAATCAATTATGTGTACAAATTGTGCCCACCATGAATATTTTTGTCTCTTTACAAAGCTCTCATCTTCAAAACAGTTAGTTTGTAATTAGTAAAACATCAAAGAGCAATAAAAAGAAATCTTCATGGAGCTAAAAATAAACTAAGCTAAAATGTCCACCAAAACATCTAAATAATTAGTATTGTTTTCAGCCTTGTCCAATATTTCCATTTTTTTCACTATAATGTATTTTTCTTAACATTTTTGCCTATATGTAATAAATATTATAATTTTCTGTTGTGTTTATAACCATGCTTGGCATACCTGTTAAGGCTGTGTATGTGTCTCTTGAGTGGAAGAATTTGTTTCATTATTAATATGCTGATAGAAATCACAACATTTAACCCAAACTTTCCCTCTTTTCTCACTAATATTCTAAATACCAGAAGGGTTTCACAAACAACAGAATTCACTTTCTTTTGAGAGGAACAAAGGCTGTATTTATCAAGTTCTATTCAGCTCAGGAATACTGGAGTTTAGGAAAGATGAATTCTTTTGAAAATCAGAAAAAACCAACCCTTTAAGTATATTTTAAAGAGCTTTCTAGTAACATCTTCTAGCAATTCGTGTACTTCTAATGGCACCAGCTGTAAATTTTAAAGAGGGACATCTCTGCACTCTAATCGGCAAAACTACATATCCAGCAAACTGCCTTGCACATAGAAGGCCTTCTGTAAGTATTTAAAAGAATGGAAGGTCCAAGTAATATTATATTTTGATTAGAGAATATTAAATATTATATTAAGTTGTCCATTCATTCATTCAACAAATATCCAAAATGTCAAAAGTACTGTGTCTTGGTTGAAGGGAGGGATTGCAAAGAATAAGTTTATCTCTGCCATTACAGAGTTTGTAGATTTAATAGACATAACAAAGAACCATAGGATTCTGCCATGCACTTGAGCTAGTGCCAATTAGAATCTTTTTTTAAAATTGGAATCTAATTTGATTAATAAAGAAAGCATTAAAATCACAGGTCTGCTCTTACTTTATCAACAAGAAAATGGTATAATGGAATCAGGAAGACTTGAGTTAAGTCCTGTCATCAAACAAATACTGTCTACGTGTCCTTGGACAAATCACTTAACTGTTCAGTGCCCTGGGTCACACTCTCAGATGACAGCAAGTGTGACTCTGTATTTCCAAGGCATTACCCTGCCCCCATCCCCCAGAAGTTCCCCAAACCAATGAAATCACAGGTCTGATCAGATTCCCCTTCTCCAATTTTTCATATATGTAATACACATCTCTCTGTCTGTCTGTCTAAGTCTGTTTGTGTCTGTCTATCTACCTTTCTATCTAAAAGCATCATAGTGTAATGAATTGAATGAATGCTGCACTTAGGAGTCAAAATCACCTGATTTCAAATCATACCACTGAAATTTGCCACTTATGTGATGCTGGAGTAAATTATTTACTTAACCTCTATTTGCTTCAGACTGCTATTTAGGATTTATTTATGAAGTTATTAAAAAGTTGCATCTATTTCAAAAGATAGAGTTCCAAAATCAGGAGTTACCTACACTGATGAAATCACAGAAACAGTATGGGAAATGTTGAATTATTTCACACATCTTTGTTTCATGGATTAGAGAAACAATGTATTTTTTTATTCTTGTTTTTGCCAATTCTATATTTGAGGACTAAGATATGGCACTATGACCATTATAACAAAAATAGCCACAAAATGCAGTGAATAGAACACCAGACTTTGAATCAGGAAGACTTGAACTCAATTCTGTCCTTAGACATTTAGTATATGGGTGACCCTGGGCAAGTCACTTGACTCTTGTTTACCTCCTTTTCCCAACTTGTGAAATGGCCTCTTAGAGTTGTTGTGAAGACCAAGGGACATAATGGTTATAAAGCACTTAAAACAATGCCTGGCATATACATAAATACACACATATATCATATATGTATATATACATGTGATACCTGTATATATATGCATATATAGAGATGTGAGCTATTATAATTTTTATTTTTTTATTCTAAATTTTACAAAACCAAAGCAAGCAATTCCATTTGCAAAGAATAAGAAGATGGTATACAAATGAAATCACAAGTCTCATATGTTTAGCTTACTTTTCTTCGTATCTAGATAATAAATCCTGTCTGCTAGTGTTCCAGTTTCTCCCTACCCTCCTTGCATCACAAAAGGCATCATCAAAATGGCCAGTATGTACATATAAATTAAATCTTTCATATTTTACCTTTGGAAGTAACATTCACAGTTTATTCTTCTATCATTAATTCTGTGGCTGTGTTCTATTCATTTTACTGTTCATTATTTCATGTAGATCTTTCCAAGTTATTTTTAAAATCAGTCTGTTCATCATTTCTTATGGCACAGTAGTATTCCATCACGATCATATACCAGAATTTGTTCAGCCATTCCCCAACTGATGGGCATTCTCTCAGTTTCCAATTCTTTGTCACCACAGAGCTGCTATAAATATTTTGGAACCTATTTTTGAAACATGCTTTTCCTTTTCCCCTGATCTCCTTGGGAAACAGACCCAAATGGTATTGCTGGGTCTAAGGTATATACAGTTTTATAACTCTGGGTGTAATTCCAAATTGGTGAACTATTTTAATTAATGGTAACTCACATTCAGAGAAGTTTTAAGGTTTGCGAAGCACTTCATATACTCTCAGGTTCTTATAACAACCTTGAAAAGCAAGTGTCATTATTATCCCCATTTTACAGATAAGTAAACTGAAGTTCACAGAGACATAGATAATATACCGAGGTTCACAAAGTTGGTGAGCCTAAGGAAGGATGTGAATCAAGAAGGCTTTCCTGACTTCAAGTATATCATATTACTCATCAACCCAGAGCAAAGGGAAGGCAATTTCTTATAGTAGTAGGGAAAAAATATCTTCTGAAAGAAAAATCAAAGAACCCCCCCCCAACAAAATCAACATCAAATGATGAAAGTCTCTTCTTTTGGATATATGTTAAAAATAGGTAAATGTAAAATTAGATATGCTAGGAAAGTTAGCTTGGAAATGATGATTTCATTTTAATAAACGGCTTGTCTTCCATCTCCAGCTGGGATTAAATGTGAAGCTGTTCATACGCATTTTAAATGTAGTCATCACTTGATAGACAACAGAAATTATCAAGGCACTCAGAAGGGAGAACAAGTAATAGTAGGGAAAGACTGAAATTTTGAGTGCGATCTTTGAAGCTTTTAAGGTTAGTCCTTTGGGTGAGCTTTCTGCACTCTCAGAGTGCCTATGTGCACTTTTGATCTCTTTTCCCATTATTATTTTTTACTCATCTTGTATTGTTGAATATCATATGAGTTTTGGGCTCACCTTTCATCTAGTATGCCAAAGCATTCAGTCTTTGAAAGCTAATTGACATTTACTAACTGATCATCACTAATTATGTTTGACAAACAAGAATGTAAGGTCATAGCCCTTAAATAGCATGCTGAAAATGTTACTTCCTAGTCCATTGAAAGGAGTAAAGGATTATGTAGTATTTATTTTGGAAACCAGAAGAGATATGGAGAAAAATTGACTACAATTGTGAATTGATCATTTAATACTGCAATATTTAAGATCAAATTTGAGCCTACAATTGTCCCTAAGTTCTCTAAGACCCTGTTTTATTCCTCTTATAAAAGAAAGTCCCATGGGCACTTGGTGTCTCAGTGGATTGAGAGTCAGGCCTAGAGAAGAGAAGAACTAGGTTCAAATCTGACCTCAGATACTTCCTGACTGTATGACTCTGGGCAAGTCACTTAACCCCCATTGCCTAGTTCTTACCACTCTTCTACCTTGGAACTTATACACAGTATTGAGTCTAAGATAGAAGGTAAGTTTTTTTTTTTTTAAAAAAGAAAGTCCCAACAAATATTATCAGATCAGAAAAATTTTAAATGAGGTCAATAGAGTTCCCATCTCTTGTTTTGTGCATTCCAAACTCCCTTCCTTCTGATCATATATGTGGTACTCATGATGGAGATCCTCATGCTTTTCCAATCCACCCATCTCCATATACACCTGACTGCTACTGCCCCATCAGAATTTATTGAACCCTGTAGTAAGGGTTTTCTAGCAAGGCATAACAGGCCAAGTTGACAGCATGAGACCCTGCAGACCAACATTCCACTCAGAACTCCCAGGACTGGGACTGGACACAGAGGCAGATGCTGGAGAGAGAGCTGGTGGACTCTGCAGGAGAGAGAAGCTGTTTTCTCTAGCAGCCAGGAAATTGGACCATCTGGAAGAAGTGGTTGAGTGAATGATTACCCCACACTGGTGGACAGTTTGTGTGTGTGTGTGTGTTAATCTTCATCCCCTCCTGAATCCTGTGAGGACTTTTCATCCTGAGAATGCTGTCTGGATCAGAGAAGGACTCTTGGTTGTGAGATTTCTCTGGGTCTTGTTGTCTTTGCCCCTACAAATCCCTCTCTAACTTTAATTACTCTTTTAATTAGTTAGGTTAAGATAATTTTAGAAAGTATAGGGTTTTAATATCTGTCATGGGTAGAAGTAAGGTAGTCCCTGATTCCCTTCCCTTCCCTCCTCCTTATAGTTAAATAAACTTTTATTTTATATATAAAAAGCTTATGTAATCCTTCCTTTTAACCCTCCCATAATAATCCCCTAGCCCTTTTTATAAAATTCTTAATGTCTTGATAATGAAAAATTTTCCATACTTTGAAGAGAAGGTTTGAACAAGGGGAATATAGGTAAAGTAGGGAATAAGGAAAGAGTGGGACTTCCTACAGAATTTCAACTGTTTTCCTCATATCCCAAGGGAGCTTTAGTGATTTCTAAATTGGAGTAATCTCCAGTAAACCTCACTTGCCATTTCCTCAAAGAGAACATTCACTTCTCTACCACCAAGGAAGACAATTCTTATATCAGGCTTGTGCCTTAAGGGCTCTAAGAAAGTAAATTCTTTGTGAGTCAGGATTGTTTGATTCTTTGTATACTCCTACCTAGGACAGTCGCTGGTATATAATATGTGCTTAATAAATGCTCATTGATGAATTGATAAGGGTATGTGGCCACCTGACCAGGATCAAAGCTATCACAACAAAATTTTAGTTCAGGGTTAATATTCCTGCATAAGTAGAATATAAACACTCAAATAAGGGAGTAGGGATGGATCACTTACTTCATCTCATGATCTGGTAAATCTTGGTTTTAACTATGATTCTTGCTCCATGAAAAGTTATATAATTTCTGTGTTTCTGAAGGGCTACGAGTGCTATTTAAAACACTCTGGGCTTGACTGCCTTGGACAAAGTCCTGGGGGTTCTTTCTTAGCTATGATTATGTTAACATAAAAAATTAAAATATATTCCTTATAAAAATACTGAAAATCACAGAATTATAGAGCTAGAACCTGCTTTAGCAGTCATGTAGTCCAACCTCTTCATTTTACCAATGAAGAAACAATTAGATATAAGAAATTATTACTAATATCCCCAATACCTGAAAAGACTACCATGTGGTTTCCAGCACCCATTCTTGGCCAAGACTTGGATTTATATTTCATCTGAGAAATGTACTGATTTTTAAGTTCATTGTTATTATGCCTAGTTATGATTTAGCTCAGTTTCTTGTATAAATGGAGATTTTGAGCCTTTGGACTTCATCCCCCAGAAGTCCCTTAGTTTTTCCCAAAATTCCATTTTCCTGCATCTCTACATTTTGCTTGATTGTATTTAAGTGGCTGTAACAACTCCCTCATTCTCTTTTGAACCTGCGACCAGGCTGAAGTCAGGCAGTCCTTTTGCTTTTGTTATAATTAATAAAACTTTATAAATATAATATTTAGTTATGGATTATTAATTTTAAAACCCACATTGTAAAAGTAGAAGCTATGGGACATCATCTCGCTAGCTTTTTTCATATTAGCTAAATTTTCTTAGGATGAATAACAAATCTCAATTGCACACAAGAATGGAATTGAGTGTGAAGCAAGTTCACATTGTCTTAAAAGACAGTTTTTGTGTGTACAAATAATGATATATACTCTCTATAAGAATTAATCTTAGACCTATTCCAGCAACTCTAGCTATTGATATGATACTACTGCATGGAGATCATTAACCAGTAAATGGATCAGTATTTGTAGTGCCCATGTTGGTTCCTTTATAATCTATGCCTCAAATCTGCTGTTTTTGATAGATTATGCCTTGGCTTCTTAAACCAGGTATAGAGATCATATGGAGAAAATTTCTTTTCTTTTTTTTTAGATAGAACACATCTTTATTAAGTCATTACAATGTGCCAGGATTAAATAACAAACAGTACTTGGCAAATTATCTGGTACATCCCACTATAGAGCAATATGGGAAAATTTCTTGTCATACACTTTGGGAACACTTCTGTGAGTGAATACTGGGGCACTGATACAAAGTACAGACACAATTCAATGCTTCTCCTCCACAGCTCCCTCACTTGGAGATTATTCATATTTATACTATTCTGCTAAGGTAACCCTGTACCTAATTTTATTTTTTCTAGTGAGTAAACTAAAAATTACTTTTCATCACATCTCAATATAAATTAATAGATTAAATAAGTTAAATTTCCAGGTTTGATGCTCACCATAAATTCTTCTACAAAATTCTGGTCATTTTTTATTTTGCTTTAACTAAAAAATTATAATAAATGTAATAGATTATAGCTAGTCCTTCATTTCTGTCTCTGAATTCTCCTAAAAAGCAAGAGCCCCTGATTTGTCATTAAATAATCATAGCAGACTTATTTGACTTCCCTATGCCCTCAGTGAGCTTCCATTTATTTTGTTTTCAACTGACATCTTGCCTTCTGAGTCAATTCTTCTTGCAAATTTCCTTTTTTCTGTTAAAAGATTACTATCCTGGGGGCAGCTGGGTAGCTCAGTGGATTGAGAGCCAGGCCTAGAGATGGGAGGTCCTAGGTTCAAATCTGGCCTCAGCCACGTCCTAGCTGTGTGACCCTGGGCAAGTCACTTGACCCCCATTGCCTAGCCCTTACCACTCTTCTGCCTTGGAGCCAATACACAGTATTGACTCCAAGATGGAAGGTAAGGGTTTTAATTAAAAAAAAAAAGATTACTATATTCCTAGTTGCTCAATTTTGTAACATTTGATCCATCCTGAACTCTTCATTCCTCCTCACCTTTCCATAGTCAATCAGTTGGCAAATTTTACTGATCCTGTTTCTGCAACATCAGGCATCCATTCTTTTCTTTTTATATTCCCATGAATCTGATTTAAGTTCTCATCACTTCTTATCTAGACTAAAAAACTCCATCTTAATTGGCTTTCCTACTGCCGAGTTTTTCCCCAATCCAATTTACTCACATACAATAGTCAAAATAATCTTCCCAAGAAACAGATCTAAGAATGTTATTCTTTGCTCAAAAATCTTCAGTGGCACTCCAAAGAGGAGAACATAAACTTCTTGAGGACAGGGAATATTTTGCCTTTGTCTTTGTCTTTGTACATGGCAGATATTTAATAAATGTCAGGTTGGTGAAATGAATCTAAGAGAGGAACATAAGTTGTGTGGTGTTGGTGCTCTAGGGGAAAAAGAGATTAGAAATTATGCTTGAGCCTTACTCATTTCTATGAGCAACTTAAAGGATCATCACCATCTGTGTGTCATAAATCCAAAGGGCGACTTTATGTGACGTTCAATAGCAGAAATGGCTCAAAGTGAGGAAAGCCATAGTAGAAGGCAATGATAGCCATGAGAACTACAACTTAACACATAGCCCATATTTATTTGGAACACCATGGAAAGCAAAGTCCTTTCTTTTCTAACAATAGCCTTGTGAATTAGGTGGCTCAAGTAGAGAAGTACAGTCACACAGTATTTATAAGAGCCTTGTACTCCAAGGTCAGTGATCTTTCATTGAATCATATGCCTCTACCCTGGAAGAAAACATTGGTACACTAGTGGTTCAACTTTCCTATAGTAATCTTGAAAGGGAGCATTGCTGATGGCTCCAGAGACAGAAATATGTGCCTATAAGGAGGCACACATTCTGGGAAATAGCTACTTTTATAGAGAGTTAACTGCTATCTAAGCCCCTGACTTACTCAGAAGCTCTTCCTTACAAAAGTCATGTGTTTCTCAAGAGACAAAACCTTCACTGGGGAACAATTCTACCCATTTACTTACATCAGTCCCCTCATCCTGACAGGATATATGATAAACAAGATTTCAGGAATTTAGTGATTTAATCTTTATTATATTTATTTATTTAGTCTTATTGCTAGTCCCTTTTTTCCTTCTTCTTCAATCTAATTGCCAATAATGCATTGGAATGAAAGGATTTCCCTGCATTTTCCTTCCTTGGTATCCCAATGACTCGGTTCCTTTCTTTCTCTGATACTTCCCAATGGCTTGATTCCTGTTTTATATACTCGTTTACTGGGAACAGGATTTCCTGCTCTTAAACAACAGTCACCCAGAGGCTGGGTCCCTAATATTTACCTCCAGATTTCTGTGACATCACAGACCATATTGGAGCATATTAGCAAATGTAATGAATTTATATTCATTTTACACAAAGAATATTAATCAAAAGCACATCAATGAGAATATTACTTTGTAAATGTCTAAGCAATCTGAAAAAGATGTTTTCTTGTTTTAGGATAAAGTTATTAGTAAGAAGGTTAAGATACATTATAGTGGAAATTAGAATATTGCCATCAACTGTGAGCTACTGAAACTATACCAACTGTATGCTTGAACTTCTTGGAATTGATAGTTTAACACATGAGTCTAAGATGAATTTCTTCCCCTTTCTGTGCCCCCCTCCAAATTTCTCCATTAAGAGAGAACAACAGATGTTTCCATACCATTGATGTAATTTGAGTGCATCAAAAACTTGAAAGAGAAAAAAAATATTGCAGTAATCATCATAGTTAGAAAGAAAATGCAGGGAAATCCTTTAATTCAAATGCATTATCAGCAACTGGATTGGAGAAGAAGAAAAAAGAAGACAAAGAAAGCACAATATATATCAATATTTCTTGGGAACTCATATAACAAGCATGTTATTGCCATGCAAACAGTGACCAGATCCCTATTACAGGGAGAACTTTGCACAGCTGTGTCAACAATAGTTTCAAATGCCATGCTTACCAGTATAATTGTGCATAATATCCTAGGAAATGTGTGAGAAATTCCCTTATCCTGTCATATGATGACTGCATGTGTTGTTTGCTTATTTCATATGCATAACTCAAATTGGGGATAATGTTAGGGAACAAACTTCAAGCCCCTTTTTCATTCAGCACCTCTTTAATATATAATGTAAGGGAACAATCCTTGATATAAAGAGAAAATGGTAAAATCCCAGTAACTGAATTAAGAATTTAAAGTAGATAGAAAATAAGTTATTATGAAATTTATCTAATTTTTTTAGTATTAACTTCTAAAATGAATATATGCTACATTAGCTGCCTCTATACAAAACTGATACAGACCAAGGGAGAGTTTAAAATATGTACAAAAGTTTTCTAATTTATCTATTTCATTTTGCTTATTTTTAAGCATGTATTTGAAATCTTATGGATTTAATGTTCAATACTTTAAAACATATAATGCAAAGATTCTTATTAGGGAGGAGAAAATGTGGTTTGTAGAAGAAGCATTGGATTTGGATTTGGAGTCAGAGGACTTGGATTCAGTCAGTCTAATTTATTCATTGTTAGTCAAACATAACAAGCATTCCCTTCTTCCCATGTGTGATTATTTCCTCCTAGAACCCCCAAACCTCTTAGAATCTCCTAGAACACTACACTTGCTTAAGTTTAAACCTTCTCTCATAACACAGTCCAAGTCCTTTAATCTCTTTTCCAACCATTTTATTTCCCAGATTTTCAGTGTTTGGGAGGGTCTTCTTTCATTTTTGTATTTATAAGCCTAGCCCCTAGCACAGTATTCTGCACATAGTAGGACTTTATTCTTGTTAACTGAAACTGAACCTTAATAGCCATCTAGACAGAGCTAACCATGAATTTTCTTTATATAATATCCAATAAGTTGTCACTCAAATTTTTGATAAAGATATCTATAGGCAGCTACAACCCAATTCACTTTTGGAAATCTTTCATTATTAGCGAAACTTTCCTTACCAAAAATCTCATATGGCCCACCTTTTTGGCAACCTCCATCATTTTGTTCTAGCCTCCGAGCCCAAACAGAAAAAAAAAATGTAATTCTTCTTGATTCATTAACTAGTCCTTTAAATACTTTAAGATCTCTCTAAGTCCTCTCCCCTTTAAGTTGAACATCTTGTTTCTTCAACTGATACTCATTTGATATCATCTTCACCACTTTGGATATCTTCATCTCATGCCCTCCCTAAAATGTGGAACTCAGAATTGAACACAAAATGCCAAACGTGATGTAACTAGGGCAAAGTATAACAGCACTATCACTCTCCTTGAGTGCGGAGGAGGCTCTGCTTCTCTTAATACAGTCCAAGATCACATTAACCCTGTGCGTGTGGCTTATTCTGCCCTGTCTTATCATTTTATATATACATTATAAGACCAACAGAGAAAGTAAAGAGCCTGTCTTGGACCCATCTGTAACTGCAGCAGCTCCCATAGTGGACGCGCTCAAATGTTTGTTGTTGACAAAATACTCATAAAAGGTGTTACAATGGACAAAGTGCTTTCCTCTCAACAAAACTGGGAAGTAGGCAGTAAAGATATTTTTATCCCCATTTTACAGAAGAAGAAACTTTGTTTCAGCTAAGTAAAATGTCTTCCCCGTGGATCCTGAGCTAATTAGGGCCAAAGCTGGGACACTCACTCATGTTTCTGAAGATGTTAAGGCCAATACTCCTTCCACCACCTTATGCTGCTTCCAACTATGAAGATGAAGAAAATTCAAAAAAGAAACATTTACTGAAGTCAACAGCTCTGCTCACACATTTGTGTTAGCAACAATGTGATGCTTTGAAATGCTCAAATGCTTCCCAGACACTTATTTATAGCTCTTTGGTTGTAAAGGGAGAGACAGTCAGAAATGCCACGCCTGCTCAGGTTTACAGGAATAACACTTTTCCTCATAAAGATCCAAATAGTCATATTAACAGTATTTTGTAGTATTGTTCAATTCCTAATTTTCAGGTGCATGCTTCTGAATTATTGGTTGTAATGTCCATTATGAATCATTAATTTAGTGCCACCTGAAAGGGTACAATTTTTAAAAAACATTTTAGAATATCATAGTATGTCTCTATTTTCCAGATTTCCCTCTTATATATTTGCCAACTATTTGATTACCAAAGACAGTTTTACATTTATAGGAACAAGAAAAAACTTTCACATTTTTCTAAGAGAGAACTGATATTTTAAACAGACTGCTGAAATAGGAAAGAAAAATACTTCCAATGTTTCTGGGATTCAAAAGTTTTTAATGTCATTCTAACCATAGAGCCCCAGTAAACAGATTTCAGGATATTCAGGAAGCAAGAATATTCCTTCTGAAGAGATTTTTTCATACTATATTTTTGGTATATCTCGTCTTTTTAAGGTGAATAGCAGAAATTTTGACAAGTAAGAGTTCAGGTTCTCCCAACTCCTCATATATTAGAAATCCAGATTAATGAAATCACCTTAGTTCAAGTCCTTATTACCTTTAGCCTGGAATATAGCAATTGTTTCCTAACTCGTCTTTCTGCCCTTAGCCTATCTCCCCTCTAATCAATCCTACCCAACAATGCCCAAGTATTATTAATAATGTGACGCCATACAAAGGTGTGGTCCCTCTACTTAAAGTCTTCTATCAACTACCCTTTGCATCTGGAATAAAGTATATACTGATTTTGTCCTTTAAGTCCTTCTGCAATCTAGTTCAAATTAGTCTTTCCAGCATTATCACATATTACTTCCTTTTATATATTTCATTTTCATATCAAACTGAGTTGATCTTGGGATCACAGAATTTTAGAGATGACTGTACTGGTTATTTGGTCCATTCTATATCTGAGAAGGGATTTTTCCTGCACCAGCCCCCTCCCCCAAGTTATCATATAATCTCTACTTGAAAATCTCAATACAAGGGACACACCTTGTACCTGTGGCAGCCTATTCCACTTTGGAAGATTACTTGGGTCTTCTTGCTATAAAGTCCAAGTTTCTCTTTATAACTTTCAAACTTTCCTTCTGTTTCTGAACTTTGAGGCCACGCAAAACAAATTTAAACCTTCCTTAGAATAGCTCTTCAAATACTGGAAGCCTATTATATTCCTTTTGAATCTTCTCTTCTCCAGATTAAGCACCCCCCCATTTCTTTAAACTGATTATCATGAGGCATGGAGGCAAGATTTTCTTCACTGTGCTAGATGCTAAAAACTCTCCAGCATATCTATGTCTTTAAATAGTGGCACTTGGAAAAGAACACAACACTCAATATCTGGTCTGATCAGGGTAGAGTATAGTAGGACTACCATCTCCTTTTTCCTATGAACTATGCTTCTCTTAACATAGTGTAAGATGATATTAATTAGTTTCTTTTTTCATTGTTTTATCGTAATGCTAATTCATTCAGCTTGCAGTCTATGAAAACTTCCAAATTATTTTCAGACAAACTTTTGTGTAACTATGCCTTCCCTATCTCGTCTGTGTAATGGTGACTATGGGGAAAAAAACCATAAGATTTTACATTGACAACTATCAAATTGTGTATTATTTAATTCTGCACAGCATCCTAGGAAATATTGTTTGCATTTTCATAATCATCATCCAAGGTATTAACTACCCTTCCAGCTTTGTGTTCTCTGTAATTTTAATTAACACGAGATCTCTGTCCTTATCAAAATCACTGATAAAATCGTTGAATAGTACAAGCCCGGATTCAGGGGGTCTACCATTATAGACCCTTTGCCAAGGTAACATTGAACTATTAACAACAAAGTTTTGAGTGTAGTCATATAGCTGCTTCATTTCGTCTCCTATTGTTGTTCATATCTTTCCTGTCTCTGACTTCATCCAATGTCTTCTATATCAAGAATGCCATTTCCCAAGCTCTTCCCATCTTCCTCTGGTCAAGTTTCTCCCCTTCTTCAAAGTCTAGTTCTGATTCCAACTTCTTCTCCAATCCTTCCCTGATGCCCCCCTTCCATTTTCACCCCCACTGAAAAGTGATCTCTGCCTGCTCAGATTTCTCTAGTATTTTGCCTGTACCTTTCCTTTGCCCTTATCACATTCTCCTTAATATCATACTTACCATATCCTTCCCCCTAATTACATTGTAAATTACTCAAGAGCATCCAGTGGCATATATTTCTTTGTATCCTTAATATCTAACACAAGAGCCATAATTAGGAAGTCTTGCACACAGGGCAGGTTCATTTGAATAATGGCAGGGGCATGGGAAGGTTGGAAAGGATTTATAAAACCAACACCAATCAGGTCTAGCAGAAAGTATCATAATATGAATTCAAGCAACGTACTATTTATTTCCCCAATCAAGTGACAAAAATGACTATTGGCACTGTCTGTATATCAAATCTCCAGTCAGCAGGAAGTCTATGAACCTATTTCCCCACTGCATAAGAAAGATGGACCTATTTTACAGAGCTGGGTTTTTCTCTGTTCTAAGTTCACTTTCAATTTAACATATTTTGCCCAAAGCAGGTGAATAGAAGTTGTACACACCCAGAGAGAGGTTTCAGAAATATAAGTAGGCAGGGATAATGGAATGGGGCAGTCATGTTATATAGCATCTGCAAGTATGAATTATAAGATCTTGAGAGGTATCATGGGAAAGAAGTACCCCCAAAGCCATATATTAGTGAGTGCCCTAGGGTATGGCCCTATTGACTTTGCCCTAGTAATTGTATTAAACATAATTCTTTGTACATAGTAGACATTTGATATATATTTAATAATTCAAGTTGCAGATTTCAAAAGGCTTCAATAATGGCAGCAAAGATGATGAAATGCTTTTGACATTTTTCAGACTCAATCCCTCTCACTATGTCTCCACATAACATGGAAGTCTAGAAATAGGAAAATGCCTTTCCATTTCTTATAGCAGATCCATATGTTATCATCAGTATTACACATTTTCTCAGTGAATTAGTTTCGTCCCTGAAATAATCAAAGGATGTTATAATAAGCTGGTCTCACTGATATGTGGGTCCTGTAGATCAAGGGGCTTTGGGGTTATCATACATTGACGAATTGTAATGAGAGAAACCCTGGACTTTAGAAACCTGGCTTTGCCCTAAGCAGCTCTGTGGCCTTGAACAAGTAATTTTTGTCTTCATCACCTCAGTTTCCAACTGTACGATTAGGGAGTTGGAAGAGAGAGTCTTTAGAGATTCCTTTCAGCTCTGAGATTAGATGATATAAACCGTTCTTCTGACTGTATTTCTTCTTTACATTTGTCTTTTATAGTTCTTTCTCTGGTGCTGTTTGGTCTGGTAGAGATAAAAAGAGGCCATGTGGCTTCTTTATTACTTTCTCTGACCAAAAAGAACTCTTACAGGAGGGAAATTCATATTGTTCCATTCACTTAAATAGTCTGACTCATAAGCATCTAAACTTTCCATAAAGAATGATAATTATTATGACAACATCTAGATGGGATTTCTGGTTTTTCCAAATGCTTTCCAATTTTGAGCTAGTCACATTTTTGGAGTCTTGGAAGAACTACCAGAGCAGGGAGAAGTCCATTTAGGACTTCCTTTCCCTACTCCCACCCCTCATTCTGAACCCCTGAATTCACTTCATCACTAAATAAATCCACCTACCCTAAATGACTCCCCCATTGATTATAGCTGAACTTGGTGTCTCTCTTCTCTTAAAAACTATGGCTTCCCTCTTTCCCTATACTTCTCCAGTAGATCAAACTGATAGAAAAAAAAATCCCTTTTATCCCTGGTGGAGCTAATATGCTCAGACTTTTTAATCACTGCCAGAAACCAAGCTGATTGGCAAATAAGCACAAACTCAATTGGCCCACTGTATCTAAGCTCATCACCATCAGATGAAACCATGATTCACATGCAGTCCAGTTCTCCACCCTAGCCATCTTGCTGCTAATGTGCAGCTTTCCTCTTTCCACCCCTTTCCATCTCTTCATTGGAAATAAATACTACCATACTGTGATTGTTCCTGGAAAGACTGGCCAATTTGCTGTCCTTTGTATCAGTCCACCACCCCTTTGATTCCCTAGACAATTCTTTCCCTACCTATCAGTCCCCCATAAATGTTGTATCCCCCAATAAGAATATAAACTCTTTGAAGGGAGAGACTATGCTACCTATGTATTTTTGGCCCCCCAGTTCCCTAGGCACAGTACTATAGTATGTACATAGTATGTGCTTTCTTTCATTCATTCATTTTTTCCTTTTCACACAACTTACCATTTATTCTTGGATTCTTTTTCATTAGCAGTTACTTCCATCCAGATAGACTGTAAGCTCCTTAAGAGTAATCTTATATTTCTTTTACATTCCTTCTAAGTTCAGAACTATATACTCAATAAATGTTGAAGGATTCTATCTCTTATAATACCTAATACAATATAGTAGTTGCCTTTAGTAGATGCTTAGTAAATGATTATTAAATGAATACAGAATTTTGTAAAAATCTTTCCTAAGTACTCCAACATTCCTTCTTTGTAGAAGTGGGGGTGGGGTGGAGAGGAAAGAGAACTATGGGTGTGGAACATTGTATATATTATCAGATATGGTAGATGTGATGGTTAGTTTTGCCAAGCTACTCCTCCCTCTTTTTTTTTTATTCTGTTGCAAAGAATGGCTTTCAGGAGAGAGGAAGGACAGATATATTTGGAAATGAAGGCAATGTAAAAAACAAAATATATTAATAACTTTTTATGAAAAAAGAATATACTATTGTGCAGAATTAGCTCCAAGAATAAAAATCTCTATATAAAGAAAAGAAAAGGTTTGTTCTAGCTCTAAATGTCTAAGATTATTTTATCAATGGAATAAAATGTAGTAGTGAAGTGAAACTCGCAGGCTAAGCATACATAATAAATGATTCATTATTTAATTCATAAACAATTTATTTGGGCTAGGTAGTGTGATATGGCTATTAGCTATATGGATAGATGATGGTGATGATATTGACATATAGATAGACAGACAAAGCATTTACTAATCACTATGAGCAAGGTACTTTGCTAAATCCAGGGAACTAAGTGCATGGCAGTTCTTGCCTTCAAGGGGCTTACATTCTAATGCAATGATTCTCACATTTTTTTGGTTGTAGGACCCTTAAAAAGTATTAAGAATTCCTAAAGAGTTTTTGTTTATGTGGGTTATATCCATCAATATATGCCATATTAGAAATGTAAACATTTTAGTTTCTACTTGACAGAGTCCCTAAAAAGGACTCAGGGATTCCCAGTAGGTCCCTAAACCATACTTTGAGAACCACTCTTCTAGTGCATCATTAATATTTCAAAATCTTTCACTTTCAGATTTTCTTCCATTTCTCTGTCACTAAGTTAGAATAATATGGTGGAATAAATATCCATTTGGATATTTGATGCAAAATGTGGGATATTCCACATTTGGGAGATGCCTTATATTTCTTTCTGTCTGTCACTGACTCTGGGTCCTTGGGCAATTCAATTCACCTGAATTAGTTTTAGCAGCATCATTGGGAGCTCTAGTCTACCAGGAAGAATTTTTCTCTCCAAAATTTCATTGCAGAGAAAGTCTGTTCTCTCAGTACTAGAACTAGATGTGGCTTATCTACTTAGTCTTACCTAGGGCAAAGAATATGAAATGATATTTAAGATACAGAAGGCAAGCCTTGTAGGAGCTCAGGCTTCAGACAGAAAACTTCTTCATTGACTATGGCTACTACAAGCCTCCAGTGCAGGTGCTATGTTTAGGCATCTCACAAAAATAATTCAGGGAGAAATTCTATTGGGTTTAGAGTATAGGAGTATGTGGTGAAACCATTTAAAATCTTTAAGGATCTTAATAAAATGAATACCCTTTTAAAATATACAATACAGGTTGTTTGTTTGTTTGGGTTTTTTTGGGAGAGATTAATAGGAAGTTGATAAGGGAACAGTAGTACATTATTTGTAAATTATCAACAACAACCCTAAACCTTAGAATGCAAAATTTAAGGGAAGAAGAGGACTGTTTCACAGGCAAAAAGAATAGAATGACCCCTGCCTATGTCCAAACGTCTCTGTATTTTATTTTGGTTGTCCAGGTAATTTATTTAACTGTATTGAAGACTGATTCCCAGCTATCCTAGTAACTGGTGGTTACTGAGGGCTGATCAGAGTCTGATCAGAGCTTCACTGGCAGCTGTTGGAAAGGCTTCCAATAAAACCATACAAGGATTAAACCAGCTAAGAGGAGGAGAGGGCCATCATCTGGTTCGCAGTAGGGTGAATAAGTTTCATTTATTGTTATTGATTCATTTCAGTTGTGTCCAACTCTTTATGACCCCATTTGGAGTTTTCATGGCAGATACTGTAGTGGTTTGCCATTTTCGTCTCCAGTTTATTTTATAGATGAGGAAACTGAGGCAAACTGGGTTAAGTGGCTTGCCCAGAATCTCACAGTTAGTCTGTCTGAGGTAAAATTTGAACTCAAGTCCTCTTGATTACATGCACTCTATCATTTGTGCCATCAATTTGCCCTTGTGTTTCATTTATCAGAGAAGATTTAGAGCTAGAAAAAAAACCTGCAAATCTATCTAGTCTGAATCCTTCACTTTACAAAGGAGGTAACAGAGACCCAATGAGGTTAAGTGACTTGCCCAAGGTCACACAGGTAAGAGGTGGCTGAATTTTTCAGACAGAGCAACCCTCACAGACTATCTACTGAGTTGGAGAGGAGTTGTAGTTTGAGAAGGATGGAGAAAGTATCCACAACCACTGAAGTTAGTCTTTAGATATTGATATTTCTGATACATCATGGCTCTGTGGTTTTCTGATCCATGAATACTTGTAGATTGCCTTGGTCTTTTTGTTCAACTGAATTGTTCTAAAAACTAAAAAAGTTTGAGAACCATTTGCCTAGATTAATGTGACTTCCTTCTTTATAAGTTTTCATAGTTGAGATTGTATAATGATTCCTCCAATAAAGGTCATCTTTGACCATACAAGTCTTCTTTAAGACTATCTAATATAGTTCTTAAGCCCTTTTTTGTATTATGAACTCCTTTGGCAGTCTGATGAAGCATATCGACTCCTTCTCAGAGTATTGTTTTTAAATGTATAAAATAAGATGTGGAATAACAAAGGTTAAATTAAAATTTTTTCTCAAGCTTATGGATCTTTTGATTTCTATCCAAGATCAGGGGGTCTGTGGACCTCAAGGACTCCCTAATTTAGTGGTTTATACTCAACTGGCATATTAAACTATAAGCTATAACTTTGTGGTCCTTCTTACATGGCCAAAGTGCACAGAAATCATGCCACTGGCACTACCAAATACGCTAAAATCTCTAATGGTCTGCAATAGTAGGCTGCATTCTGTAACAGTGATTAAAAAGGGGGCAGCTGGGTAGCTCAGTGGATTGAGAGCCAGACCTAGAGACGGAGGTCCTAGGTTCAAATCTAGCCTCAGACGCTTCCCAGCTGTGTGACCGTGGGCAAGTTACTTAACCCCCATTGCCTAGCCCTTACCACTCTTCTGCCTTGGAGCCAATACATGGTATTGATGCCAAGATGGAAGGTAAGGGTTTAAAAAAAAACAGTGATTAAAAAACACTAATTATAAAAAAGGAATATAGGAACATACTTTGACAATCACTAAAATATAAAAAGGCATGTTGTTATCTTTAAAAGAAGTCCCATCTTAAATCAGTATTTGTATTAGAGGGTGTAGTTAACATTTTAAACTTGCTGAACATCTGAAAAAAAACAGCAAAATCACAGCACTCTCTTTTTAAAATCCTACTTTCAAAAATGCAAAATAAGATTTTTTCTGAAATTTCTTGAAGCAACAGTATTTGAATATAGGTTATTTCTCTTTGATATACTTCTACAAACTAGTATAAAAACAAAAGATTAAATATTCATCTCACTAACATTCTGGTGGGACTTTTCCATATGCAAGCATCCAACAAATATATGTTTGGACTTCTTAATAAATGGTGTTAATTTTTTTCCTAGAAAAGTATGTTTTATGCTATTAAAGTATCATCAGGGGGAAGATAATCTAAAAAAGTAAATATTTCTTATAGATAACAAAAATATGACTTTTGTTGACATTCTTAAAATAATCTTTTACCCTTAAAGTTTCATATTAGACTTGACTCCATTGAAATGCCTAATATAAGAGAGTATCTGAAAGTTCCATTTTTGTAGGATATAGGTCATCTCTTCCAAATTATTCTGTCCTTAGAAGTAATTTCCTTCTCTCAGATGTTAATTTTAATATCTATTGCCATATAATTGCATTAATATTTGGTTATTCTGATGACTACAGGGAGGGAAGAGGAAAATGAAGTTACTATCAATGCCAATATTGGAGTTTTCAAATAGCCCTTAAAAGCAAGCTTCAAAACGTCCTTCCATGAGCACATTCTGTATTTTGTGGGAAAATAATCTGCTTTTTTCCCCAGTAGTTTTCAAACATTATGAATTTTCATTTACCCAGTATGAAATAAATTTTATTTACCCATTTTCCCATTTGTTTCCCATATATTAAATTTTTCAGGATAAAAACTTATCAGTTGCTCTTTTCAAAGTTCATTGTTCCTTTTAAAATCACTTCTGGAATAATAATACCATTGGCCAGAATGAAGCATTTCCCCAGTGCCTCTCTCTCTTTCTGACATTCAGATAAACTAGATACTCAGTTGGAGGTAATTCCAACTCTTTCCATTTATTACTTATACATGTCCTAGGTTTAAACAATTAAAAAAGAGAATAGCATACTTTAAATTTGGTTTGAAATTCAATCCTGTTTAATTTAGGAACTTTTAGGTAACTTGTCAGACAAGTGGGATTCATTGCTCTTGCTTTAAATGCAAAAATAAAGTCATGGGTTTTACAAATGTATTCATTGTTTTTTCTTCAGTTCAAGCTGTCCACAAAAGATCCAAGTGTTTAACCTCTGCTTTGTTCCATAGGAGTCTTTTCCACATTAAACTAGCAAAAGAAGTAAATTTGGATTAAGTTTTTCAGGGCAGGGCACTTCCCTTTGTGTCTGTTGGAAAACTCCTATGTACATAACAGAATGTTCTATAAATAGTATTATATAAGAAGGGAAGGCTAGGGAAACAGCTATCTTTACACCTTTTCTGGTTCTAACTTTTCTAGTTCTACAAGATAATTGTACAATCTACAATCACATGCAATTGAGAATATGATTCAAAAGGAAAGGGAAATAAATCTTTATCTTTGGGTAAAATTAGACTTTATACTAGAGTTGAATATACAAATAGAACAGAAAAATAATGGCAAAGAATTTTTTTGTAAGAATGATACTGCTAATTCATAGCCCAGATAGATCATGCTATATAGCTTATATATAATAATAATATTAATAATAACATAGCTAATATATATAATGACCTCAATGTGTTTCGAATCTTATGGACTGTGAGAATAAAATGAGATTACATGTATGTATACATAATATGTTTGTATTTTTATATTATTTTTTGTTTTAAATGTTATAAAGTACTATACGAAGGTATGGTATTTTGTTATTGTTGTTGTTAAAAAGTGGTTTGTAGTGTCATTTTTAAAAACAGGTAAATTGAGATCTGTCTCCACTCCTCCCCCAAAAAGCACTTAATGGAGTTTTAAATGATAGTAAAACTTTATTTACACATATTATACCAACCCAGAATCTCTGGTAATTTAGAATGGGCAACAGTGAAGTTTTCTCTGATAAATGTTAAATTCTTTTTCTAAGCAAATTATTTTAATACTGTAAATACACAACAAGGCAAACATTTACTCTATTTAAGAAAACAAACCATTTTCAAAACTGCAAGGTAAGCTTTGCAAATTGTGATGGGTCATCTAACAACCCTGGACCTCAATTTTTTCATAACTAAAATTAGAGGTTAAATTCTAAATTTTCTTCTAGTTCAAAGAGCCTATAATTGGAAACTTTAGGAACATCCATTTGTATACAAACAAATAATATGCTTATTAGAAATTATCCTTAAGCCTGCTATTAGAAAGCAGTACCTCTCCTTTACAACGCTTTGTTACCTAAGTGGAGTTATTTATATAGTTTAACAAAACTATTTCTTTATAAATTTTTATAATGTTTTATTAAAACATTTTCAATACAAGCAACTAAAGTTTGCTTAGCATTTCACATTTAAATTAACTTCTGAGCAAAAAGTATAATAGTAATTGCTCAGTCATTCCCTCTAGGTTTTCATCACTCTCCTCTGACTAGATGCATCCCTTCATTTTTTCTCCTTTTTTCTCCCTTTCACTTATGGGCTTCATGTACTTCATTTTTTTTTTCAGGTCAGCTTTCTTTGTATTGTTCCCTTTCACAAAGAGCTCTCTAGGCTTTAAAAATATCTAATAATTGTTATTCTTAACTGTATTAAAGTATTTGATTACATTCACATACCACAACTTAAATCATTACTTTACTTGAAGACATTTAATTTGTTTTCAGTAAAATTATTTCTTTTAAATAAATTTATAACAAGATGACCTCTACCCATTAATCCGAATTTGAGTTTTCTTTTTGCTTTGGTAAATTGTCCTGAGTTAGACAAGGTAAATGATAGAAATATAATTGTTTTTTTCCTACTGTCATCCAGCCCTTCAAATATATACCAAAATGTAAATAGTCTGAAAACAAGTCTTATCAGCCTGTACTCAGGACTATTAAAATAAATTAAATCCTCAACTCCAACTCACCCTGGGTAGGTGGGTGAATGGTTACAATATATGTAACTGCTCTGAAAACATCCTATTTTGCTGCAGACATTCTTTGATAAGGTAACAAATATTTATCCAATGCCTAATATGTAACCAGTTCCGTGGGGATACAAAAATTATTTTAAAAGTGAGGGGATAGAAAAAGGGGAGCTTACTATGTGGCTGGGAAGACAAGTTATTAGTATTAGAAATAACCAGATAACAATACAATACAATATATAATTAATTGATAAATTACATTCTAATGATGATGCTTTATTTGAGATTTTCTGCGATAGCAACAGAAAAGATAAAATATATAAAATAAACTTTTTTTTGTAAGTCCCACTTAAGACTGTAGTTTTGCTCTCCTGTTTTAGTAACTCTTTTAAATGCTAGGGGGAATAAACTTAGTTGAAGACTATAATGTACTTAATGCAAATACCAACATTTTGACTGCTGGAGAAACTTTCTATCTTTATTCTTGAAGCAATACATGTTTCCCGGAATTATTCCCCATCATAAGGATTTTCCACTCTCCATAGTCCCTTCTCCTCATAGGCTGGTCCTCCAATGAGAAAAAAGAATGCTTTGTATGGTTACCTATTCGACATTGGCCTGGTTATACTTATTTTCTTTGTCTTTCCCTTGGCTATGTCACCCCTGGAAACTTTTCCATTGAACCTCTTTTGTGTCTGTAGCAATAGGCACTTGGAGAGACTTACTCTTTCCACTTGTTCTTGGGGGAGGGGGATCCTTGCTCCTTCCCCTTTCCCATCAGGAGCAAGAAGAAAAACTCATCCATGGCCAGATTCACTAGTAATATAGAACAGCATCTGGCCCCTATGGTGGTCACACACTTGGCTAACATTTTTATATAACTTTTCCTCACTCCCAAAATTCTGACCCACCTTTGCCACCAGCTCAGAAAAGCAAAGAACATTGTACATAGTACAGAAACTTCATAATTTCTCCCCAAACCCTGGTGATGACATTTCAGTATTCTGTAGTAACTTTTGCTTTTAAAATGAATTATCTCTGTCCTCCGCCTACAGCTGTATTAGTTATAACATACCCCACCTGCAGGGAAATGCATTTCCTACCTCAACTTTTTCCTACTTTTTCATTGGTTCCCACTGTATTTTTCATATCCTACTTTCCTTTATCATTCAGAAAGTGATCCAATAAATTCATACTTTTGAAGTGTTAAGGACTTAATGTATTACTTCTTGACATTAGTAGAGAGAGAGAGACAGACAGAGACACAGAGAGACAGAAAGTTCATTAAATGTGAGGAATCGTTTATAATAATTTTGTTTCACACATTAGAGGAAGATATGCTTTGGAGCAGGAAGCTTTCCTTGAAATCTCAGATTTGAGGCTGGGAAGTACCTTAGAGGTTTACTAACACCTTTTATGAATCAGTTGTCTTTAAAATGATATTAAGGGACTTGTCCAAGGTCATATAGAAAGTGGCAAAGCCACTATTTAAACTTGGAGTCTGACTCCAAAACCGTTTCTCTTCACACCTGCCTCCCCACCTATACCACCTCTTTCCTTCCTTCTCTCTTTGTCCAACTGACAGCTCACAGACACATTACTCTTCATCCACAGTTTGGTCTTAGAATTTCTTTAGTAAGGCCTCTGTAAGTGTGATAATTCATAAACCTCTAATTACTTGGTAAAAAAAGGGCAAAGAAACTTAAAGTTAAGATGTTATCAATTAAATATTAACCAGAAATGAAGATCATAACATTTTAGGACAAGTACAACTCCTTAATTTTACAGAAAAGGAAACTGAGACAAAGAGAGGTAAAATGATTTGCTAAAGGTTACTTACATAGCTATTAAAAGACTTGCGATTTGAACCCAGGTATTTGGGCATTTCTAAAATTGCCAAAGATTTTTTTACTTGACCATCTATAGATAAGCATGCATTAAACTCCCACTATGCTCTAAGATGTGCTAGGGAAATAAAAACAGGCAAAAGACTATACTCAAGGAGCTCACATTCTAATGGAATCTAACAGCAACTTTCCAGGAGCATACCTATTATTTAACATGATATACCACTGTAATATATTTCAAGAGTAAGGAAAAAATGAATTTTGGATTCTTTACTGCTTTCAGATTTTACATTCGTGTGTGTGTGTGTGTGTGTGTGTGTGTGTGTGTGTAGAAATACCTATTCAGAAGCCTATTCTTCCCAACTCAAAATTAGTGATCTTAAAGAAAAATAAAGGTTTAAAAAATAATAAAATCTCTGACACCCAATCTAGGTTGCCCAAGAAAATTTGTCTCATTAGGTAGAGTATTGATTCATATAAAACAAGAGAGAAAAAGTCTCTGGGTTTATGCATGTGGACAAAAAAACACCCTTTTTCCAGACTCTGAAAGTATGAAGTTGAAATGTTACACCTGGGGGTTTGCCACTCCTGTGATTCCCCAGGGCATTACTCCTATATATACACCACATAGCAAAAGTGTTGGGAATGGAATTGGTCAATTTCTTTATGTTTTGTTTTGATGTTTGATGTATGGAAGTGTCAAGGTACATGACCAAAGATTGTACTAGAAGAAAACATTTTCTCCCTATTGTGAATGTTGCCAATTGAGAGAATGTGGAGGTAGAGGAAGAGAAAGCCCTTGATATTCTCTGATGGTGAAGACAAATGAGGAAGATTTGAACCTAAGAAGCTGTCCTCCACATTAAGGATTACTTTAAGTCTAAGACCACCTTATACATTCTTTTGTGACTTCAATAAATAACTCCTTTAGAAAGGGAATGTAGAAAGTTAGCTTGTATCACTAAATTCTACTTTCCAGCAAATTTTGCTATAGTTAGGTTCCAGGATTATTGCCAGTCTCATTAATAGCCCACATTGTTATAAGGCATTTCAATTAAAATGCTGCTATATTTCAAAATTATTTAGCTCATGGTTAGGCTGTTTAATTAATTTAAGACCTATATAGAATGGGAGATCATATAACACTCCTTGACATTTTTAGTTCCATGATTTTGTTTTTGTCTTAAATTGAATATGATATGTGCACATACTGTTCCTCTGGAATGTCTGTTTGGGGATATGGTTCTGATTTGAGTTTTTGAGTATTTGGTTCTGATTAAGCATATATTGTTGTTTCAGCTCTTGAACAGTTGGTGGATCTTTGATATATGCATAACTAAGAGTCTGGATAGTTGATATTAGAAGAGAGGAGGTTTAATTTAAAGGAGATTGTGTAGATTGAACTTTTCATCCTTTAGATGAACCTTATTGTATTTTTACTTTGTATGGATTACCTAGTTGTGGTCTGGGAGATTTATTAAGCATTAAGGTAACCAGATTTATAAAAAGCAAACAGGGACATAATACTCTTCCAAAATAAATTTTAGAGGCACTGGACAAAATACTAAAAACAAACAAGATGTTATGTGTTACTACTTTAATTGTCAAGGAATTACTGCAAAGGGTGCATGAAAAACAAACACCAAAGAATGATTTCTTCTGACATGAATTGCTTCCTTAGTATTTAAATAGTGATCTCACTTGGGTATTTCATGTGTGGTCAATGAAGAAAGCTGTACACTACTTTTTTGTCCATATGACCAACTTTCATTCTAATGTCAAACCTTATATTTAAACATTTTCCCTGTCGGAATCAACACACACCCTCCATGAGTAAAATAATTATACATGTTACTGATTTTTAATTTTTAAAAGTTACATAGGTATAAAATTTTTTTTAAAGTTATTTGTTGAAAACTCTTAAATTTTATACTCTTCTTTTGCTTGCTTCATATTCCTCTGGTCCACAGAGATGACCACAAAAAACTAATTTGCATGGCAAATTTTATTTCACAGGATTAAAAAAAAATTACATTCTTATTAGCAACTTTAACTTGCAAGTTCCAAACTTTAGGTTTCACTTCCTACCTTATTTTTGAAAGAAAGTTATCTCCAAAAAATAAAATTAGTACAAAATATGATTATTACTTTATTATTTAATTTAATTAATATTTCTTAAAAGTCATGTAAAATAAAATGATAGGCAAACTGAATAATTAAAATTTGTAGAATTTATTTTAATTACTCATACACAATTCTTCATTTTGAAGTTAATATGAATTTTAGCAGTCTTTTAAAGATTTTGAAGTATTTTATTCCTTGTTGAACACTAGGCACATACTAAAAATAATTCTCTGTCTTTCAGGAGAGTTAAACAATTTCAAACTATTTTCTCATAAAAGGAGGAAAAAACCATAACTTGGAAAAGCTTGTTTAATTTTATTTAAATTAAATTGGTAAAATTTACTAATCAATTTAATTCAAGTTTTTGAAAATGGAAAGAATACAGAAATTAAATAATAAAAATGTAAAGTTTAATTTTCAAGAGTTTTTTGTTTTGCACTTAAGTATTACTTTTTAAAATCACTTATAAGAAATGAGAGCACTATTGTAATCAATGGCATTCCCTATATCTTCTAGAATGATAAAATGAACTTATAATTTCTTATAAATTTTCTTTGGTAGATTGATCTTTCCTATTATCAGAGAACACCACAGCTTATGAAAGAAACCATTTCTTTCAGAGCTATATTTACCTTTTTTTTGTTTTATGTAATCTACTTGAAAAAATTTATTATTCACATCCACTAATTGGAATCATGAAAATCATACAACTTCCAAAGCACAGATTTCATATTTATTAATCTACTAATTTAGGGTTCACTTCTCCCTGAATTGTTGCCATTTCAGGTATTTGTCAAAAATTCATTTCTTTGGTGGCAACCTTTCTTCTCTGAACAATCTCAGTAAAATATCCTCTGGTTAGCAGTCAACCAGGCTGTTTAAAATGGTAGATGACAATGGTGTGGATTGGCTTTGGTTTCCATGTCATTTAGCTGGCATATTTGCAAATCAGAAAGTTGTTGATTATCTTGGGAGTACATGGAAGGAAAAATGGACTGGTAGGTTTTGAAAAGGCAGAAAGAAGGAACCAGAACAGGTGAAAATAAATTTATTTCCAAACTCAGCTCCAGTGTTTTAAGAACCAGAAGGGGACAAAGCAAAAGCCACCTCTTATCAGTGTGTGCAATCAGATCAAAGAAAACTGGTCAATAAAACCTCACTACTACCCTTTGCTAATACCACCAGATTGACACTATCTACCAGAGCTTGGTAAAAAGGTAAATCTCCCCGTCAAGAGTTAAAGGATCCCAAATAAATTGAAGGTAGCTTCCTCAAATATCTCTAGTGAAGATCACAAGCAATGGAAACAGTTGGATCTCCCAACTCATCCCCGCCCCCCAGCATCGCCGCGTGGTGATCCCAGAACACGGGAACAAAGCTTCTTATAAAATAAACACGCCTGAGCTTTAGATTCGTTGCCTCGGGTTCGGAGAGGCATTTGGGGAGGGACACGGTCAGCGGCTATTTTGAAAATCTTGCTTTCATCACGGCCACCGCGTTTCCTCTACCCGAAGGCAATGTTATTGGGGCTGCAAACAATTTCCTGGCGCCTTCCAATGCCCTCTAGCGGCCGACGTGGAAACGACTCCCTTGGGCGTATGTGGATGTCTCTCCTGCCTTTCTTGGCTCTCTCCACCCCCCTCTTAGTCTCTTGGGCCGGCAGCAAGGAATCAAACTCCGTTCTTCACATCCTCGGCTCTGAGCTCCCCTCTTCGGCGGCCCCCCACCCCAGCCTCCGCCTCCCTCCGCACACTCCTCCAACGTTAGGAGTCGAAACTCTGGTTTCCTAAAACCATAACATTTCCATTCGTCCCTCAAAAATGTCTTAAAGGAGAGCCAGGCTAAGACGGCAGGGCTTTCCTTTTTTTCAAGGTGTAGTCCACGCTCTACCCGCACCACCCACCCCCTCCCTTCACGTAGAGTTCTTTAAGCACGCTGCGAAAAAATGCGGCATGCATTTTTTTTTTTGCAACAGCTGCAAGAAACAATGAAGCTTTTCAAGAAACGGGGGGAAAATGCGCTTTCCAGTTGCAGTTGTTTTTTTTTTTAATTTTTTAGGGAACCTCTCAGTTTTCTTCTCTGCTTCCCCTCCCCACGGAAAAATGCACATAAATATATATTACATATATTATATATATATAACATAGAATCTTCCATCTCAATGAGAAATGAAGCTGGGGCATTGTTTTTGGAAGCAAGTCGGAGGGGAGGGTGTGTGCGTGTGTCAGTATTAGGGTGGGGGCGAGGGGGGAGGGGACGGAAGAGAAGGGGTGCGTGTGTAGTCAGCTTTTTGCAGAATACAGGCTCACGCTGCGGCTCCGTTCCGAACGTTCCTGGGAATCCCAGGCTCCAGCTTTTGGCGCGCGCCTGTCTGGGCTGGGGCCCGCCGCGCGCTGCTGCTGCTGTTGCTGCTGCTAGTATGTGTGTGTATGTGTGTGTGTGCGTGCTTTCGGGAGCGCGTGCGCGAGCCCCCAGTGTGTGGCAGCAGCAGCAGCGGCAAAGCGAAGCTGAGGCTCTTGTTTACCAGCATTAACTCCGCTGAGCAAAAAAAAAAAAAAAAGCAAGCAGAAGAGCGCACTAGGCGAACTAGAGAGAGAGAGGAAGAGGGAGAGGGAGAGCAAAGCTGCAAGCGAAACTGCCCCCTTTGCAACAGCAATTTTGTAAAATCCTTGCCAGACCCTCTTATCCCGCTCGTTTCTCTCCCCCCTCCCCGCCCCTCCACCTTTCTCCTTCCACACCCCTTTCCAGAGGAATTACAAACCCTTACAACACCTCTTCGGCTTTGACCTTCAGCAAACCGGATCCCCCCTACGTTCCGGAGAGAGGAAGGTGGGGGGCGGTGTGTGTGTATGTGTATGTGTGTGTGTGCAAAAAGGGAATTACAAACGTTTGCTATGGGAAAGCAGCCGCCGCGAGAGGGGATGCAACGCGGAGCCCCAGCCCCGGAGCAGCAGGAGTGCTGAACAGCTTCAGTGTTGCTGCTGGGGCTTTGTGTGTGTCCTGGATTTTTTGGAAGGCGCCTGTAGCAGCAGCAGTGAGAGAGGAGGAGGGAAAGGAGAGGAGGAGGAGGAGGAGGGGGAAGCCTCTTCATTCATTTTTATTCCGCATTTTTACCCATTTTCAGCCTCTTCAGCAACCTGGACTTTGGGGGATATTTAAAACTGCGTCGCATCATTCCGACGTGGATACTTTGCGGCGTTTGGAAGCCTTTCCCTCTATTTTTGGTTGGGCTTGTTTTTCCTTGCAAGGATTGATTTGGATTTTTTTTTCCCTTTCTTTGCAGTTTTTTCCCCCTACTGCCTTTCTGTGTGTGTTTGAAAATGGAGGTTGAAGATGCAGACTGCCAGCCTCAATGTGCTTCATGTTTGCTACTTCTGTGTCCATTGTATCACTGCAGCCAGCGCTGAGGCAGGTTTGTTACCTTTTCTGTAGCAAACACCACAAATACCTTCATATCTAAAGCATCAAAATAGCGTTGTTTGGGGACTGTGTGTGTCAGCATCGACAGCCACAGCATCGACAACACATCGACCCACCACGAGGAAAGAAATAATTTTTCTAAAATTACAGTTTTCGAAGGATCTGTTTTCTCTTCTGGATTGTTTTTTTCTCCCTTGTTTCTGGAGGGGGTGTGGGGGCGGCAGTGTGAGTTTCGGACTCCCCCCTTCCCCCCCTTTTTTTTTGGAGAAAGGGGAATTTCGTCCTAAATAAAAGGAATGAAGTCTGGCGCCGGAAGAGGGTCCCCGACCTCACTTTGGGGGCTTCTGTTTCTCTTTTCCACACTTTGCCTTTGGCCAACAAATGGAGAAAGTGAGTATCTCTCATCAATGTTTCTACTGTGAAGTATGTCTTTTGCACTGCGGTAACTTTTAGTTTAAGGGACTGCTGTCCTATTTTTCGGTTCAAGAATTTGCATCTTCAAGCCTATTTAGAAATTAGAGTTCATGGCTGGTTTCTTTTTTCGCTTAATTTGGTGCTGTGGGGTGTGTGTGGGGGTGTTGAATGGGGGAGGGAGGAGCAAGTTGGGTGGGTTGGGGGAGGCGGTGGCTCCCCCCCCCCCCCCAGCCAGGTTAAGCACTTTCCTTCCAATGAAATAGCTTTACTTTTTGTTTCTTTCTCCAAAACAAAAACCCAACATTCGCTCGTTTCAATTTGGTAATTAACATTTGTATCAAGTTTGTCTACTTAGCTTAGCTAAAAGTTCCCATTCTTGGAAGGTTCGAACTTGTACCCTGGGGATTGTAAACAACAGTCAAAGGCCACTTTTCTTTTCCAGAAGTACCTGCTCCCAGGCTTAGAACTAACGCTACCCCGCCCCCCCTGTTGTCTAGGGTGGGGGACACTTGAAGCTGGCTGTGGGCTCCTTGTTTTCCTAGCCATTTGATTAAAAAGCAATACCCGCTTCCCCGGAAACACACTGAAGCTGTGTGCCAGGCTGTTTGTTGTGGTTGATTACATTCCATTTGGGACCACTTTACTAGGGCGGGGGGAGTTTCCTTTCTTAGGGGAGCATATATGCACTGACAGTTAGCACAGAACAGAAGGCGACTCCCCACACTCCCCCTCCCCACTTTATTTAGAGAAACCCCCTAACTGGGTTGGGCAGTGCAAATGGGAAAGGGCCGCAGACTTCCACTGTGTATTGTGGCGGCAGGCGGGATGCCTGGAGGCAGGGGGTGGCTTGGATGGCCTCTGGGGTGGTGGAGGAGTGTAGGTGGCTGGGGAAAAGAGTTCTTAAACGTAAACAAACCTTTAGAATAGTATTAGAAATGATAAGTTAGAACACTTGGACTATCTGCCCTAGAAATGCGGTGCGGCAGCTCCCGGACACGTTTCAAAACATCCTTTTTTTTTTTTCTCGAGGAGGAAGGGGAGGAGGAGGGAGTTTAGAAGGTGGGTGGGTTCTCCCTGAATGCGTTGTGGAAACGTGGTCTCCCACTGTCTTCCTCTAGGTTTAATCCCACAAATAGTTGCCCCCCTTGCCTGGACGATATTTACATTTCTTTTATTAAAAATAATTATATAATCCTCCTTCCTCCCCCCCCCACCCCCCATCTCCTTTTAATCCAGCGTTTGCTTTCCCGGAATCTGCCTTTGTTGCTCACAATTGCAAAAAAGCTCTGCCCTTGTTTTCGGCGTCTCTAAAATGGAATTGTTTTTCTGAGTCGTTCCATGCTCCCCTTCCCTCGGCCTCCCCCACCCCACCCCCTCGGTGCCCAAGGAAGTGGCGGGGCCCAGAGCAACGCTGCAGGAAAGACCAATCCACGCCGTAACCTAGGGCCCACGAGCTAGCGCCTTCTGGCGTGGGGTTCCCCCAAGCTCCGCCGCTGGAGCCGGAGCTTCTCCCTTCGTACCTCCGGTCTTCCCTTTGCCCCCCCCCCCCCTTTTTTTGAAGGCTGTGGGGTTAGAAAGGTGGAGAGAGAATGCGAGGGCTCTTGTCTGTGTATTTGTGGGTGTGTAGATGCACGTTACACACGTGCATGCGAAATCTGTCTCAGCATTGAGAGGTGCACATAGACACCCAGCTTATATGCTATTTAAAAAGTAGGACAACGTGTATGTGTTTAAAGCCCGGAGCGCGCCCCCTCTGTGTTTGTTTTGAACCAATTCTCCCCCTCCCCCTTTTGGGTTGGTTATTATTGTAGCACTTCCTTTGTACATCGTTAATAAGCAATATATCTCTACAAACGCTATCACTTGTAATCTGATATACTTTGTTTTGGTCTTGTCTGGGTGAATGGAGGGGGGGGTGGAGAGAAAGGAATGAGAGTTTCGTTGCACTTTGGAAAGAGTTGGGGGCGGGGATCCCTTAAAAAAAAAAAACTACAACAACCCGGTGGTAGTATAGTAAATTTGTGATGGCGGATGTTTTTTGGACACGTTGAAAAGTTTAAGCGAAGTAGTGAAATAGGGATAAGACGAATCCAGCTGATTTGCGTGTGGCATATTGTGTAATACCTTAGTGTATACAGCTGGTGCCAATTAACTTTGAAAATTAGAACAAGTTTTGGCCCTTTCATCTCGATATCTTAGTGGGAGAGAAGGAAAACTAGTCAAATACATAATTATTTTTTTAAAAGCCTTAAGGGAGAGTAAACATTCTGGATTTCTTGTAAAAATGAGCATACCTTATTCGTATCAGAAAATCTTGACAGAATTAAAATATTTACTAGACAAATACTGGAGGTCCCGTGATCGAATTGTAACCTGCTACCACCTTAATTAAAACAAAACAAGTTGTTTTCCAAAGTTTCAGATGACCAGATTAGAGGGAGGTTTTCAGCCCCTTTCTTGTTCAGAATTTTAAGTTTTATTTTGAATATAGAGGAGATTTAAAGGGTAAATCTGCCCCAGAACACGCAAATATTTTAAACTTTAACATAGCATGTAATTGAGCTATATAGTTTCTCCAGTTTTATATGATTAGACAGTCTTGGACTTAAAGGCTTAATTAATTAATTATTATAACTATAATAATTATTAATTTATTTCCTGAAAAGTCAAAGGTTATTGTTTAGGTAAATTAAGACTTTTCTAGGAATCCTTTATAAAATGTTTTGTGAATGATAAGACTTTGGAGATAATGCATAGACAAAAAAAGTAGTATTGAACGTTTTTGCTTGAGTGGCAAGAAAGTATTATAGGGAAAATCAAGGAATTTCCGAAGGATCCCTTAAAAATAGTCACTTAAAGGTTGATGAATAGGTAACAGTTGCCTAAAATCTTGATTGTAGTGTGTAAAGCAGAATTTAAATACCTTTCTCTTCCAACTGCACAGTGAGATTTTGAATCTTAAAGTAGCTATGAACATACTTTAAATTCTTAGGAAGAGAAGTGTTACTGAAGTTAAGTTCAATTTATTAGTCCTTATGGTAATAAGAAGTTTGAAAGTTGTATCAAACGCTAATATTTTAGATTTTATCTCCGATCTTTGTGGTAAAGATTTGGGTATTTGTATTGGGTTGCAAGTATTGTGTTAAGATACTCTGAAAGGAAGGAATGCTTTAGGATTAAGTATGTGGTCATAGTAATGTAAACATTTCTTAATTTAGAAGGATAAAGAAGTTTTCAAAACAGACAAAGCCTAATGGAAGTAATGTTTGGTTATTTTTTGCCCTCACATAAGTAGGCCTTGTAAGTAGTTGAGGTTTAAGTTTTATAGTAATAGCCAACTGCTGTGTTTTGTGATTTTTGGAGGGAAGGGGGTGAAGGTGGTTATTGTATTCTTTTTTTTTTTTAAAGGAGACATCTCACCCTAATGTGATATACATCTTCTCCAACTATTTCCTATAACTTAAACACCACCCCCAATTCTATTGCTGAAGAAAAATTAGATACAAGAAATTAAGATAGTTAAAGGGATTGCTGTTTTAGGCATGCTAGAAGTAGCCTGGAGTAAAAACAAAAGAAAAATCCCAAATAGGGGATTTTAGGTTTCTAAGGAGGAAATGACAAGCAAACTATATTTTAAGGAGGAGTTGAGCTTAGGCCTTTATTTGAAATTTAAAATATCATCTGTTGAATTCTCAAAAGAATATTAAATGTTTAAAGTTGAAAAGAATGTCTCTTGAGCCTGGGAGTTACAAAAACCGAGTAAATTTATTTGACAATTTTAACCAGTCTTTCTCGTTATTGTGTTTCTAGAATCTGAGAACTTAAATTTAGAAAACAACAAAAAAACTTCCTGATGATTGAATTTAAGGCATTCAGAGGAAAAGCACCTGCAGAGAAATAGAGACTGATTGCTGTATGCATTATTAGATAAGGGACCAAGACAGTGGTCAGTTTAGGATTAGATTTTTTTGCTTTCTTTTTTTTTTAACCCAACAATTTAAAATCAAATTGTTACATAAAATAAATACCTTGTTTTAAAAAGATAACATTTAACAAGAGAAAGTTATTTTGAATTAAAAGATGACTGATTTTTTTATTACTTAAAGTTTTGAGAGGAATATAAGCAAATAGCTTCTAATGTACCTCTTTGAAACTCTCTGGTTATACATATGAAAGTATAAGAAAGAAAATTAAATAGGAAAAATCCTGACTCTAGTATTGCCTATTTATTCCAGTTCTTACTTATTCTATTGCTAAAAATTGTACCTTTTGGGAAATATACTCATGAAGCAAAACTGAGAGTAGAGTTAATGCAAAGATCCGTTTTCAAAGAGATGAGTAATCTGAAAAATTTAGCTATTAAAATCATAATATGATGCTTTGGCATCAACTGCTGGATATTTGTTTTGAAAATACATAGGGGATAATCATTTATATTGTATGTATTTGCTTTTGATCTTTAACTTTCTGCTTGATCACTGATAAAAATGTTTCCTGGTCTTCCTACTGTTGCAAGATCAATATAGTAAGTGAAAATCAACTGTATCATTTTCACTTGTTGCAATATAATTTGCAATTGCTAAGACAGGTACTACAGGAACAACAATTTTTCTTTTATCCTGCTTCATTGGTTTTGTAAGAATATAATGTGTGTGGCAAGTACTTTATGAACTCTTGCATGTAATGAAAGCTGCTTGAATAAAAATATCAAGTATTTTCCAAAATACTTGGTGGATTTTAAATGAGAACAAGATACATGGCTGTATTTCTTATAAGCCACTTATGAGCAATAGGTTTTAAATATTTTTAAGGTTTTTTTCTTTAATATCTTGTCTACCCTTGAGGCTGGAACAGAGGAAGCTCTAATCTACTGGATACATATGCTTTTATCATTTAATATTTCCCTCATTTTGGAACCTTACCTGCAGGTAGATATGAGAACATTTACTGATCTGGGTCAGAGGCACTTGTTTTGTTTCTTGGTTTTGACAATTGTGATGAAAAATGAAAAAAAAGAAAGTTGTAGTGGTATGGTTTATCTTTTGCCAGAACCTTAGAGTCACAGGTGCATACATGAATATTTCATAGTGTGTCAGAGCTGTAAGAAAGATGGGACATTTTTCAGATACTTCCTGGACTTCTATGCTGCTTGTTTTTTTGGAATTACCCAGGAGATCCTGCTAGTAAATTGTATGGTTGTGTTTAGCACATTTTGAATAACTCCACATTTGAAATAATTTGAAGGATGAGAATGATGTTAGTCATAAATATTAACAAAGGCAAAGTTACAATAATGAAATCTCCAGTGTAAAATCTTAAAACGTATGAGTAGCTCCTGTTTTGTTCTCAAAATTCCCTGTTTTGTTTTCAAAACATTTTTTAAAACAACCATAGTTCATAGAAGAGGCATGTGTACCGTTGAGACAGCTTGCTTTGATACTGTTTTTCTTAGCCAAGTCCTGACAGGTGCTTTCTGAGTTCAAGAGATGAACTCATTTCAATTGTACTAAATATATAATACATACTCACACACATTCTTAGTATGTCATTTCTTGAATTCTGTGTCTGAAACATTCTGAAGGAAAATTCCAAAACAAACTTTGAAGACAAGAAAATGAAAAATGACTTTTAGATTTCTCTGAATCCTTTTCCAAGTAGTATATATGACATGCAAATATTATGGGTGCAGTAGCACCCATAGTAAAATGAGAAGTTACAATGTGGAATTACAAATGAGGAATTATAATTGTATTATATATTAATTATACTAAATTAATTGTATTAAATATAATTTGTACAAATGTAAGCCAGCTAAAAGCTCCAAAAAAGGGTAGTGGAGGGAGAACCCACTTTGGCAATTAAACTATATAACATCTAGACATGTTGATTTGTTAGGGAGATTCTTTTAACAAGTAAAATTTGGGGAGATTAAAAACCTTCAATAAGTACTGAGATCCCTCAGGATCTGATAGAGAACTGATGTGTTGTTAATTCTCCCTTATTATTGAAACGTCATCTTTTAAGGTAGGCATACCTTGTACATAAAATGTTTAGTAAACTAAGCATGGAGAGAGTTATAACTATCAAAAAACATACTGTTAGAGAATTCTGTTTCTTCAGTTTGCTTTATCTTAGTGAAGAATAAGATCTTTTGCCTCAAAGAAATATGCTTATTTTTTCTTCCTTGAGTTGAATTGAGTCAAGTTTTTAGGGTCCTCTTTTTCATTGTTAAAAAGTGAACACTAAGTTGTATGATTACATACTTTCTAGTGGCAAGTTTGAATTTTTCTTTGGGAAAATTTGCTCTTTATTCTCCTTCCCAAACAAACTAATTGTCTTATTATGCTTTTTAAAAAAAATGTTTTATGATGTAGTAAAAATCTTTTGTGGGAATTTTAAGAGAGCCAAATCAAAAACTGTGGCAAATAATTTGATTTATTAAAAACAAGAAGGAATAAACTTGTAAGCAAATTATGGATTTTCTCTGGCTTGACCAACTAGGATCTTCTAATATTTGTCAGTTGGTATTCATATTTGCTGCAATTGAGGAGGAAATACTTTTTGTTTACTTTTTGGGATGAATACATACTGTTGAAATAACATTTGTAGTATGTACATCATGGTTATTGTTATTTGTGACTGAAAAATGAGGGCAATTTTAAAATCTTTCCCTTTTGTTTTTCTTTGCCACCGTTAATGCTAGAGAGAGACCTTTTGTTGCTTAAGACACTTGTTTCTGCACAAGTCTAGTTGAACACAGTGACTTCATCTCCCATGTGATGGCAGTGAAGCACATACTTTTTTATTGAAATATTTCTGTGCCTGGCCAAGGACTATGTTATCATGTGCAAACCTGTTACTGGTGTCATTACATACTGTAAAGATAGTTCTGTTTATTTTAAATAGTGTACTTTATTATATAGGGTATCTCCATTTTTTTTGGCTTTATAGATTCAACATTTTTAAGAAAAATGACTATTTCAAAAACTTATTTTTTAAGGTTTGAAAAGCTGAAGATTTCCTTGAAGCTTACAACTCAGAAGTAAAAGTTAAGCACTGTATTTTTTTGGGTAATATTCAAAATATGCGCTTCATTTCTTCCCAGTCTGCAGCCCCCTAAACAATGCAAATACTACATTCATTAATAAGTTATGCATTAAATGCATTTCTCCAACTCAAACTAGGTCCATCTAAGGCCAAGCCTAATAGTTATCAAGATGGAAGTTTTCTTATTCCAATATTGCTGTTCATCTATTTGTAATTTGACTTCAATACTTAAAGGATTTAGCTTTTCCTTATCAGTATAGGATCTTTCTCCACTGATGATTTATAGCCCTTGGTCCAACTTGTGGTGAAAAATTTCTCCCTGGCTTAGCTAGTCTGGTCTTCCAGGGAAAAGCTTGGTTGTAGACGGGCCCATCCTTAAACGCCTTTCCATTTTCTTAAGATCAGGCAGAGCATTTATTTGTTTTATTGGCATAAACTTGGAGAAACCAATGTCACCGCCATGATACCATAATAATAAAAAATAATGATAACAACAATAAAGTGACATTATTTGGTGCTTTAAGATGTACCAAACAATTTCTATATATTACCTGATTTGATCTTTCTCTTGTCTTGAAGCTAGCGAATATTTGTTGGGGGTGGAGGAGGAGTGGAGATTAGAAAACAGGTCTCTCCTGCCTCCTGGTTCATTTCATGTTTCCCACTTACTATGTTGAAACTGTGGATGTAAAACTGGAGTAGAGGTTGACCCTTTAAAACTTATTAGCTGCTTTTTGGGGATGATGATTTAAAAAACAAGCTTATTTTGTAACTAAATGAAAGCCACCCAACTCAGCTTTTAAATGACTTAGAATTTCTATAGTGGATTAGTTCTTCCCTCCAGTCCTGCTTGGATGCTTAGATATTTCATGGCAATGACTCTGGTTTCTTGAAGTCTCACGTCTGTGGAATGCCCTCTCAGAAAGGTTCTCACTACCTAGCTGGAAGGCCTTTGGGGATGGTCTTAGCTGCACGGGATAATTTTTGCTTTCTGAGAAGCCTACCAGAATGCAGAGAGAATCACTGGAGGGTTAGCTGCCAGCTGATGAATATTCTCAGACGCTGCAGTTCATGAAGACCTGCTGAGGTAGCAATGCCATGTGCACCTGTGCTGGGATTACAATCCACACCGATGAAATCTGGGATGGATCCTTGAAATATTGAAGTTTAAGCATGCAAATGTGTCATGAGGTCTTAAAACACAATTTTATAATTAGACATTTAAACGTTTTATTGGACTGTTTTGAATGTTTCAATATTCTTTTAGAATATTTTCAATATTTTATCTGTGAATTACTGGAAGGAGATTGTGTTTGAATAAGCAAGCAGGGGAAAAGCTCCTGATTTTAGCCACCCAATTTCCATAAAGTAGTTTGATACTGCTGAGTGATAGAAATTTTGCTCAAGGTTTTAAGTATCCACAGTGGTAAGATATTGGAGAAAAATAGGTAGCAAGCATGTACGTGGAATTCAGGCTGGAGAAATGGGAGAAGTTATCAGGGCCCCAGCACCATGATTCAGCTGGTTATACCAGCCTTGCCATGTTTCTCAAAATCATTAGATGCAAAATTATCATTGGCCAATTTACATTTGCTATGGCTGCCTACTTTCTGCCCCTCTTCCCCTAGATTCCTCCCTATGGTGCTAGGATAAATAGAAAATTAATAGGATAGGGACTTTTTCCTATCAGTTCAGGTTCTCATGAAACCCCAAAAGAGTAAACTTAAAATTAATCTGATAGATTGACTATTTGATTTCCTGATTTTCTGCTTTTCAGTTTGTAGAGGAGAAAAAGAAAATGGAATGATTGGATACCTGGATTCAAAATAATTTCTCTGATCATTACTACCTGTGACATGAACAAATTACTTCATGGACCTCAGTTTCCCCATCTTTAAAATGAAGTGTTTAAAAAAATTTTTTTAACCCTTCTGTCTTAGAACCAACACTGTGTGTTGGTTCCAAGGTAGAAGAGCAGTAAGGGTTAGGCAATAGGGGTTAAATGACTTGCCCAGGGTCACACAGCAAGAAAGTGTCTGAGGCCAGATTTGAACACAGGACCTCCCATCTCTAGGGCTGGCTTTCAATCCATTGAGCCACCTCACTGCCCTTAAAAATGAAGTGTTTTGACTAGTTTATCCCAATTTTTTTCCTTTTTTACTCACATACCACAATTTAAAGTTTTTTGCCCCCCCCCCCCCCAATACTGCTAGAGATATTTTTTTCATTTATTTAAAATTTTAACTTTTGTTTTTTACCTCTGGGAATATTATATTCCTAGTAATGGTATCCCTGAATCAAAGGGTTGACATAGTTAACCATTTCCTTTCTATAATTCTAGGCTAATTGGACCAATTCCCAATTCTCCCAATAGTATTTGTGTGCTTTTTTCTTTTATTTTTTTGTGCATGTATTTTTCATGGCCATTCCAACATTTCATCATTTTTATCCTTTTTTTTCCATCTATACTAATCTGATGGATTTTGGATTCCAAATTTTGGAACTGAAAAATATGATAAACAAGAACTCATTTACAGAAGGGTCACCAGGCCTCTGAGGGGACTTGAAATCGTGTTATATAATGATAGTTTGATGGAATTGCTGATCTTAAGTCTGGAGAAGATACAAATTGAAAAGAGTTGGAGGAGATAATGATAACTGTCCTAAAATATTTGTGGGATTGTCAGAGGAAGAGGAATTAAACTTGCTGTGCTTGGCTCTGGCTGGCAGAACGAGGGCACATGGATGAAAATGGGGTAGACAGTTTTTATATCAATACAAGGAAAAACTCCCCAACAATGTACTTAGATGGAATGAGACCTAGGATTAGATTTAGAAGGAAACTTAGAGGCTGTCTAATTCAACCCTTTCATTTTACACATAAGGAAACTGAGGACCAGAGATGTTAGTGGCACAGCCGGGATGTAAACCAAGATGCACTGATTTTTAAATCTGATTCTTCAATTCCCCCCCCCCCCCACCTCCCACCCATATCCCCAATATAGCAAAGTTCCTTTTCACTAGAGATCTTAAAGGAGATGGTGTTAGATTTAAAATAGTTTTGAGTGTTAAATAGTTGTAGATAAGAGAGTGGGAGCCATAAACTGTGATAATTAAATTAATAATTAAAATAATTAATAATTAAAATTAATGACCACTTGTTGGAATAAGTTATAGAAATTCTTACTTTGAGTAAGATTCGGAATGTTGCTCGTAAGATTCCTGTCAACTCTTTTCTGCAATTAAAATTTTTTTATGAATCAAAAAGAATTATTTTAAAATCTTTAAACAAAATATCACTATTTCTGAAAAATCCTGTTATTGAATTTCTAATGCATATGTCACCAAGTCCTTCATTTATTCATTTGAAAGTTTTTGGATTTGTCATATCCCCTCTGTTTTTACTGCCCTCATCAGTGCCTTATTACTTCAGGCTTGAGTTACTGCATTAACTTTCTAGCTGATCTTTCTGACTTCATTGTCTCCTGCTTCCAATCCTTCATGCACACTGATGACAAGCTAATCTTCCCACAACATTATTTTCATCATGACCCTTCCCTCTCCCAGAACCTTCCTGGTTCCTGATTACCATTCAACACAAGTCCAGACACTTCTACCTGGCCTCATTCTATGTTTTCAATTTTATTTCCCACTAATCACTAATGTATATCTAGGCCTTCCTATCACTAGTCTCCATTTGCCTCATCTGTAAACTGGTAATGATAGTACTGTACCTGCTTAATATCCAGATAATATCTTAAAATCAATTTATATTCCATATGCATATGCATGTTCTAATTCCTTTCTTTTTAATAAAGGTTGATATAATTGTTTCCCAGATGCAGCCTTGTGCTTTGCTTAGGCTATTTTTTATGTTGGCTAAAGCATCCCTTCTTGGAACTCTTGTTACAGACTTGTTATATAGTCAGTATCACATACTTATAAATTCTCTCATTGTTTTTAAAACTTAAAGAGACTATTTCCCCAAATTTCCAAAGTTTCTTTGTATAGACTGGGCATCAAGAAACAAGGGCTTTAGACTTTGGTTATTATATTATCTGTGTGATCTTGGGCAAATCACTTAATCTCCCTGAAGATTCCATCTGAAAGCCTCAGTTTTCCCATCTTAAAATGAATAATGAGGTTGGACTAGAGATGATCTGTTCTGTCTCTTGCAGCTGTATTCCAGTTCATTGCCACATGCCTGCTTAACCCATGATGTATTAAGTACAAATAAGATAATCTATGGGAAAGTTCATAATATAAAATGTGCAATCCCTTAGATTTTTCTCTATTTCTCATTGTTTGCCGAACAGGGAACAAATATTTTATTGTTGTGTTTTGACTTATGCCACATGATATAATTACATGGATGTTTCTTGTATTAAGTTGCCCAGAAAGAAAATTTTTTTAAATTTTTCTTCCCTTTGGTGTTCCTGTTTTTTCAGATGCTACCATTCATGAATTGGGCAGTACATGAAATCTCCGTGTTTTCTAGGAATTAGGGTAGAGAAATAAGAACACTGATTTAGAATCAAATGATCTGCTCCTCCTTATCTGTGTGACTTGATCAAGGCTCTTAACCTATTGGGATCTTTATTTCCTCTATCTGTTAAGTGTGTATACATGGGGCAGTTAGATGAGATGATCTTTGAGGTCTTTGCTTGGAATCCATTGTTTTTTAGAATTATAAAGATATTTTATTTTTACCAGTTACATATAATAATAAATTTCCACATAAAATTTCCAAAGTTATAGAATTCAAATTGTCTCCCCCTCCTAGAGCTGGCAAACAATTCGATCCGGTTTATTATACATGTATTATCAATCCATAGATTTCTTACCTCCTCATACATTTAGTTAACAAACTACAGGTATTCCTCCCACGTTTCGACTTTCCTTCACCGTTTCTTGTATATCTCAGGTTGGTATAAGAAATCAAATGGGAATTTTGGGGGAGTTTTGCAGAAGCCAAAGACAACACTCTTAAGGCCAGTAGAAGAATAGGAAAAAGTTTAGAAACTCAGAAATGCATGATGTAGCAGTCCACCCCTAGCTATGGGCAAAGGAAACAGTTAGTGTGTACAGAGTTGCTTAGAAGAGAGCATGCTCAGTCTTGCGCATGGCTGGGAAAGCCTCTGACCCTTGACCCTAGCTTCCCCCAGGTTAGGCAGGAAAACAGGTTTCTTTGTGTTCACCTGGCTAAGAGAAACCACACCTATACCTTGTCATTGACCAATGATAATCATCCCTATGTATTGTGTATATTTGCATGTCAAAGAGATCAAATACAGGGCCGCAGCAAGCTCCGCCCTCTCTTTCTCTTGGATCTCAGCTCTCACTCATGCCTGTCCTTGCTGGAGCCTCTGGCCAAGCTCCATCTTTGATTCCTTTCCTTATCTACCTCTCCCACCTGGGACCTGGCCAGGTACTTTCTTCTCTCTATCATGTCTCTGACCTGTGTGGTATTAAATTTGGATCTTTGGACGGTTATAAGCCTTCTGAGTAGTCCACTGATCGGAGTTTTTGCTGTGGCTCCTTTGTAATCAATAAGGCCTGGATTTCTGACTCATTCCTGCCACCTCATATCTCTAAATTGGCTCCGCCATCCCCCTCATGGCATCCAGAACTTCTATCCTTCCTCTATCTTCCTACCTTGAGGCTTCTCGCGGGTTTGAGGAAGCTTCACATAAAATATATGTATAATATAATATCAACATATTTTATCTTTTAACACCATAAACAGATATAATTTCTATTTTAAAGTTAAGTAAAAAGTTAAAGTTTGCGAAAATAACAGAAAGCCAGCAGAGGACACACAAAGGCTAGAAATGTTAACATTGACCTATTTATAGCTTATGACCAAATGCTTAACCCAAATTTTATAATAAGGTAGTGTAAACACCCCATAAAAGAAAAAATTCAGACTTTCTTCTCTGGTATGAAGGGAGGGGCCAAAAAGTTTTGCTCAGATTTTCCAAATCACAAGGTGCCCTGCTTGAGCCCCTGACATGTAAAAATAGACTCGAATTCAGGACTCCAATCCCCAGAATCCTTTGCTCCACTTCCCCAGAGTGCTTTGTAATCGCACTGAATTCTCGCCTGGGCGAGAACACAAATGATTATTTAAAGGAGTTCTTCACCTACTGAGGGGCCTTTTTGGACTTCCGTTTTGGAGGAGACGTGGCTCTTCCATGATGTGAGATTATCTTGTCTAGGCCTCTCTGGCCTAGGCACGTGTTTTCTTATCCTGTATTTTCTTTAATCCTTAATCTTTAATAAACCTCATAAAAATATAATACTCTTTGCAGAGAGAAACTAATTTCTACCTGCCTCAGTTTCCCTAAATTATAACTGTTACAGACAGCCCACCTCACCCCATGTGGAAAGGGTACCTGTGTTTTAATTTTACTCTGGCGGCTTCTTAAGCTGATCTTCTTGTTCTCAGTCTGTCTTCAATGAACACTGCTGCCAAATCATAACTGATCATGTCACTCTTCTTTCTGATCAAAACCTTTGGCTTCCTCTTGCTGACTCCTCATTGAAGTTCAGTCTTTTTAGTTTGTCATTAGGATCTTTTCTAGCCTTATTTTTCTGCAGTCTTCCACATAGACTGAAAGTCTAAGAAACTTGTTTATTCACCACTCAACAGCACTTTTCTTTTTTAAAGTTTACATTGAGTCAACAAACATATATTTGGGCTTAATATGTAGCAGGCATTATGCTAAGTGCTGGGAATACAAATACAAGCAGAGAGAAAAACAATCCCTGCCTTCCAAGATCCTTTGGAGGATCTTTCTAGAGAAGGAACTAATGGAGGAAGACGGAACATAGAAGGAGGCCGAAAAAAGAGGTTATGGGAAATGTGGAGAAAGCCCAGTAGGAGGGTCTCTCCTGGGGAGGATGATGAGGTATAGGCATGCTCATTAAAATGCAGGTTCTAGGGGGAACATCCACAAACAGGGACATTTCAATATACAAAAACCAGAAGCAGAGATTGGATATTAAATTGTATACTTGTGTTATATGACTTTAAAGTGTCTATTTAAAGTGTCGATTTTGGGGCAACTAGGTAGCACAGTGGATAAAGTGCCTGGTGCGGCATTGGGAGGACCTGATTTTTATTAGAGCTTCACATAGTTCCTAGCTGGGTGACCCTGGGCAAGGTTGCTTAACCCCAGTTGATTAGCCTTTGCTGCTCTTTTGTCTGAGAACTGACACTAAGAAAGTAAAGGTTTCAAAAATAAATAAATCGTCTATAAATTTTTATAAAATATTACAATTTTTGAAGACTGTATATTACATATTTATAGGATATTGTAATAATATGTAATAAATTAAATATAATATAATAATAATAGTAATAGTAATAATAAAGCAGCAATAAAATTATCCCTTTCTGAATTTCTTTCTGCCCCAAGAAAATTTTCATTTGATTTACTTTTCTTTTGCATTACTCTCACTACCCACAATTTCCCATCCCCAAGAGAAGTACCTTTATGATAAATAAGGATGGTCAGACAATCTTATCATCATAAAAAAGTGTGTTGATCTTTTCTCTGTCAAAAAAAGGAAGAATTTTTTTTTTTATTAGTAGTCCTCTGAAGCCATGATCAGTCAGTGTAATGATCTGAGTTCTGAAATCTTTCAAAGTTGAACTTATCCTTTTCGTTATCATGGTCATTGTACTTGTCTTCCTGGTCCTGCTTCCTTGACTTTGTAATTAGTTCTTACAAGTCTTCCCTGGTTTCTCTAAATCTATTGTATTCATCATTTCTTTTGACCCAGTAATATTTGACTACATTCATAGCCCCACACAAATTACTGCTGCCAAGATTTTGTCACGTAGGGGTTCCTTTTGTCTGCCATTGAACTCTTTGTGGCTTATGTCCAATACTTCCTCTTCCATGTTTTCTCTACCTGGAATGCCTTTCCCTCCCCCTGGTTTTTGCCTTTTGAAATCCTACCAATATCTCAAATGTTAACTTGCTCTTGTGACCCAAGATGGAAATTCTTAACTTCCTCTGAACTTACATAATGTTCATTTATGTTCTTAGTATTCTCAATCCTGCAATATAGTTATGTGTGTGCTATATTTTCTTTTTAACATAATAGCGAATAGATAACGTTTTAAAGTTTGAAAAACGCTTTTAACACAGATAGTATTTCATTTGATCCTCATGACCCCTCTGGGAAGTGGGTGCTGCTATTATCCCCATTTTACAGATGGAGAAACTACTGCAAATAGAAGCCCAGGGACTTGCCCAGGGGCAAACTGCTAGTGATTGCTTGAGGCTAGATTTGAACTCTAGTTTTCTGAATTCCAAGTCCTCCATTCACTGTGCCACCTCTCTGCCTATATTAACATTTATTTATTCTCCTTCCTACTTTCCCTTCTCCTTGGGTGACCCTGGGCAAGGTTGCTTAACCCCAGTTGATTAGCCTTTGCTGCTCTTTTGTCTGAGAACTGACACTAAGAAAGTAAAGGTTTCAAAAATAAATAAATAAATATAACAAATACGAAGTCAACTGGAACCAATTCCCAAATTGACCAAGCTCAAAAATGTGTCTCCTTTCTACATATTGAATAAATCACCTCTGTCAAGGAGATGGATAACATTTCTCATTATCAGTAATCTGGAATCACTGTTGATCAGTCAGTGAGTGCATTGATTAGAGAACTGAAATCTTTAAAAGTTTTTCTTGGGGGGGGGGGCAGCTGGGTAGCTCAGTGGATTGAGAGCCAGGCCTACAGATGGGAGGTCCTAGGTTCAAATGTGGCCTCAGACACTTCCCAGCTGTGTGACCCTGGGCAAGTCACTTGACCCCCATTGCCTAGCTCTTACCACTCTTCTGCCTTGGAACCAATACACAGTATTGACTCTAAGGCAGAAGGTAAGGGTTTAAAAAAAATAATTAAAAAAATAAATATAGGTCTAGTAATAGTATCATGTAAATAGGTAAGATATTAATTTTTTTGTATGTCAGATCCTTTTTATAGATAGTAAGCTCCATGTAGTGAGGAAGCCTTGACTTTACTATTTTTATTTCTCCTCTGTCCCCTAGCACAGTGCTTTGTTCTGCATCCCCCAGACCTAGGATTTTGTGGGTTATAAGGAACCCCCTGGTGTGGAAACTCCTTTCTCTGGCACATATTATCACTCCTCTGGGACTTATCCTTAGTTGCCCGTGGGTCTGAGAGGGTTACATAGGCTAGTATTGCTCACAAGCAAGAATTGAACCCAGGTCCTCCTAACTCTGAAGTCAGTTCTCTATTTACCTTGCCACTCTGCTTAACTTTGCCCATAGGGACTTAATGATAATGGTTACAGAAATGTTGAAAAAACCATTTTGCTTAAATACAATGCAATGTTTTTCTTTTCTTTCTTTTTTTTTTGCATTAAACCACAGGTATGCATTGCATTTTGCTTCCTGTTTTGTTTACTTGTTTATCTTATAGTACCTAAAAATACCTACATTTTTCTTCTCAGACCTTAATCTACTTATTCACAGGTTTTCATCAATGACTAGAATATATATTTAGCATTTCCCCTTATCAATGTGCCACCTAGTGGTTAAAAAAAAAAGAGTAAGCTCTTTAAGAGATCAAGTTCTTATGGGTCTTCTTTGGGGGTTGGGGGAGGATAAGGAAAGTTTAAGATTACTTTTCATTTTGTTTTTGGATTTTCAGGAACAGATTGCCCTAAAACTGTTGTGAAAAGCCAGGCACTAACTGAATGGAGACATGAATAGTCTTAACTTGCTTTAGAAAAATAACTTTTTCTTACTATATTTTGTTTTTATGTCTCCTGCATGTCCCATTGTGTCCTTCCTAAAGAATTGTCCCTTGTATTAAACAATTTTAAAAGGAAGGGAAAACACTGTTCATAAAGTTAACCTATATATGTATATATATATATTTTTTTTTTGTTGGTGTTGTGGTTCTCATTATATGCTGTGTTCCTCATCTGTTGTTCCTTACCTCTGCAAAGTAAGTGAGAGGAAGGGGATATCTTTCTAACTTAGTTCACTTTTTGTATGATTTCCCAAGTTAAAACTGAAATTGTCTTGGAAAGTAGGAGCAAATTTAGCCAAGGCAATTAGTTAAGTGGTGCTAGACTGGGTTCAATTTAATTATATCATTAAAATGTTTGCTTCCCTTTTTGAAATGGATTGTTTGGATTGGGTAGTAGATAAACTGAGAAACAGAAATGACGCCTGGGAATATCAGCTATATAGGAAAAGGATGGTAGAAGCAAAAGGAAGAAACTCCATGACAACCACCCACTATTCCCAGCTCATAGCCTCTCTTGATTTCTCTCCCTGTCCTCTCCACATAAAACACTATCTGCTTACCCCCACCCACCCTAGACAACCAAATAATGATTGGTCTTTGCTTCCATCGAACTACTTCTACACCAGGAACCTTATTGCTTCCTGGCATCTCTAAATGCCCTGGCAAAATTGCAAATGTAATTAAAATCTCCCTTTTATCTGCTGGCCTTGCATGAGTGAAATGGCTGGAAGGAACTTTCCCTCTGCACAGTGAACAGTAGCAGTTGTGCCCTTCTCCTTCCCAGATCCATAGCCTCCAAGTTGGATAAGATAGTCACCTAAGACCCACTGCTCCTCTTTTTTTTCTACTGGAGCTTACAGTCATTGGATAATTGTATTTGTCAATTGAGGGTTTTGTTTTTTTTTTAAGTGGGGATATGCTGTCAAAGACTCTTAAAGCTCTTTACCAGAGTACTTAAAATTAAAAAAAAAATTCCAGTTACACATTGATAAAATGTTTAATAATTTTCTGACATTTTGCAATCTATGTTCTCTTCTTCCAATCCACCCCTCTCCAAGAAGGTAGGTAATATGATACAGATTGCACATATATTTCCATGTTCATTATGTGAAATAAGACATATTACTTACACTAGAGAAAAATTAATGAAGGAAAATGAAAATGAAAGAAAAGGAAAAGGAAGAATTTTTCATCATGAGTCAGTCACTTGGAATTGTCCTGGATCCTTGCTTCATTTGTAATAGTTAGGTCATTCACAGTCAATCATTGTATATTATTGTTGTTACTGTGAATGATGTTCTGCTTCTGTTCACATCTATTTGTATGACTTCATATAAGTCTTTCCAGGGTTTTTTTTTGGGGGGGGATCATCTTGTTTGTCATTTCTAATGGCATAGTAGTATTACATTACAATCATAGACTACAGCTTGTTCAACCATTCTCCAATTACTGGACAAAAAAGCTGCTATAAATATTTTTGTACAAATAGGTCCTTTTTCCTTATCTTTTGATCTCGTTGGGATGTAGACCTAGGAGTGGTATTGCTGGGATCAAAGGGTATGAACAATTTTATGGCCCTTTTGCATGATTCCACATTGCCCTCCAGAATGGGTGTATCCTTTCACAGCTTCACCAACAGTGTATTAGTGTCCCAAGTTTTTGACATCCTTCCTACATTTTTCATTTTCCTTTTTTGTCACGTGCTAGTCTTTCTTACAAATCTCCATCAGAATGGCCTTTTCTCAGTGACTTATGGCTCTTGAAACCCATGCATATATACTCCAGCAATGAATCTCTCAATTCAATTCTGCAAGCTTTTTAAAATATTGTGTTAGGCATTGTGTGCAAAAATATAAAAATGCAAACGGTCTCTTTCTCTGAATAATAGTTATCTTTGGAGTTGTAACACTGATCTGTGAAGGTACCTAGGTGTAGTCCAGAATTCTTCCTTACTACTCTCCTTCTTCATGATGAGCACCTTCTAGTCCAGGGCTGTCCCACTGAAATTTCCAGAAAAAAAAGGCCACTTATCCCAATCAATGAAGAATTTAAAAGCTGTGCTAAGTACTGGTGATCCAAATATAATGAATGAAATAATTTCTACTCACTAATCAATAAAGAATACTCAATACTAAGTCTTTACCTAAAGGAGCAATTATAGTTTGTTTGTTTTTTTAAATTAAAAAAAGTAGCAATTCTAAAGAAAGACTAATGTGCCCTTCTTATTATTCCTGGAAATGGGTGGGGATCTCATCCCTGCATCTTGAGGACTAGATATTGTTCCCCTAACTATTCCCCTAAGTCTCTGGGCTATTCTTGCTAAACCATGTGAGGTAACAGGGAAATGGAAAGCCAGCAGCATGATTTATTGGTCTAACTCTTTATGTTAACCTGGATTCATTGGATCCTAGATTTAGTTCTGGAAAAGACAGTAGAGATCATCTAGTCCAATTCATTTATTCTGCAGACAAGGAAACTAAACCCAGAAAAGTTAAGTGATTTGTCTAAGCTCCCACACGCAACAGAGGCAGATTTGAACTCGGACCCTTTGCCATCAAAGACAGTTGTTCTTTCCCCTGTCCCATTCTGGTTATATGAATGCCTGATGCCCACACCACTGCTTCTACCTACTTGGAGAACAGGAGGCAGAAGCTGAGCTCAGCAAATACAATAGCCAATACTTCTTCATCACTTATCTCCAAGAACCCTGATCAGCACTAACACCCACAGGGACTCCCCATCTGTGTTCCCCAGGCTCCCTGTCCACAGTGCCACTCTCCAGCAGTCTTTTTATGCTTCCACACTTTTAAATAGCCTGGAAACAATTGCCATTTTTCATCATCACGTCTTCTTCCCAGCACAGGGGTTTGGAGGCTCTTGGGAGTCTCTGCCACTGCTCAAACCCTAGACAAAGTCCTTAGAATGTGATTCCACTTCAAATTTTTTTGCCTTTTTATTTGTGTCAGGTCTGGCAGCCATGAGTTATTTATTTTATATATATGCATATATATGTATGCATTTTATATATATATATAAGCCTACTTATATAAAATCTATTCAATTTATTGCATTCCCTTATTTGAGGTGATTTCTTGAGCTTGCCCTTAAACTCTACAAATTTAGTTAAACTCTTAAAAACAATAAATATATATATCTCCCTACAAATACATATCTACACACAAAATAGTTAAATACAAGAGACTCTGGGAGGACAGGCACTAGCAGGTGGTAAGATCCTTTGGGATGTGAGATGGAATTGGAATCTTGGGTCTCTGAGTTTCTCGATTGGCTTTTTTATTGGGGTTTTCAATTTGTGCAGATGATTTAAGTGCCAGAAATGAAATCTTACCTGCCTTCAAGGAACTTGTAATACTTTAGACTTTTTTTCAACTTTTAAAAATTGACCTTGTTTTATAATTTTTTTCCTTTTCATATTTGGATAAGTTTTCTTCATTTGGTCATCATTAGGCATGACTTATTTCTTGGTCTGACATGGTGGAATGAATATTGGCTTGGGAATCAGGAGACCTAGCTCTGCTGCCAAGCTATGTGATCTAGGGCAAACCATCTTACCCTCTCTGAGTCACAGGTGTAAGATGAGAACAATTGAATCAGGTTATCTCTAAGTTCTTTCAGATCAAAAATTCTAAGATTGGGAGCAGAGTTTTGGGGTTCCCCCCCTTTTACAAACTCTCTTTCATCTACAACCCCTGTTATTTACATTCTCATTACAGAGATTCTTTCATTTTAATTTTTGCCTGGCACATAGTAGGCAATCAATAAGTGTTTATTGAATGAATTGGAGGGCTTTCTGGTTGAAATTGGGAGGACTTCACCTAATTTTTGCATTGTTCTCTACAAAAGGTCAACAAATTTTCATTTTTTTTTTGTACTAACAGGATCATGCTAGAAGTTTATGCAAGAACAAGGTTCAAAAGATCATAGGATAGATAATAGGAAACAAGATGTAGTGCAGAAAGGGGCACTGACTTCTTCATTTTATACTTGAGGAACCTTACTCCATTTAGATGATGTGACAAAATAATGCAGTAAATTCTGTAGCTTATATTTAAGTCCGGGTCCTCTGACTCCAAATTTAGTATATTTTCCCTTTCACTACTGTTTTGCTCGATTGCTATCACACTCTAAGGTTGTCTCACACATGTTTTTATTATACAAAGTTTTTATTAAAGGCTTCCTGTTTGCCAAGCATTGTGGCAGATTCTTGGGATGCAAAGACAAAAAAATGAAAGAGATCTCTGAAGAGGATCTGCCAAAGGGGGGGATTTGTCCATAGGTTGTTGTCAAGGGCTTTAAAAGCTAAACAAAATAATTCCTGTTTTATCCTAAAGGCAACAGGGACATCCAGATGTGTCTTAAGTAGGACAGTGAGTGGCAAGGTCAAATCTACTCTTAAAGAAAATCACTTTGGCAATTATAGGGGGGATGGATTGAAGAAAGGAAAGAAAAACCCTTTAAGTGAGAACTGAACTAGGATGGGGGCCATTTAAGTAGGGGAAAAAACATTTCTACTTTATAGGGGTAGAAATGACAAGATTTAGCAATCAATGAGGGAGACTGAGGAGTTCCAAACTGTGAGCCTAGAAGAAAGACTTTCAACAAAAATTGGGAAGTTTATGGTGAGTTTTGGGGGAAAGATAAGAGCCCTGTTTTGGACCTGGAGAGTCTGAGATATCTTTAGGATGTGGTTTGAAATGTTCAGTAGGCTAGAGGGGCTCAGGAGAGAGACTAAACCTGGATATATAGATCTGTGTCATCTGACCGAGGTGACAATTAAATCCAGGGATACCTCTGACATCTGAGATCTGACATTTTAAAATCTTGCCTTTTATTTGGTAGGCACTTAGATAAATGTTTATTTAAAATGGATTTTTGTTGTCAGAGCATTAAGGGGATTCCTAAGGACAACAGTATTATCTATTAGTTCTCTAAGATCAAACTTAGAATACTTAGTTTATTGATCCTTGCTTCTGACAGATGTCAACAAAGAGGAAAAAGTAATTACAACTGGGAGAGCTTAAATGTTCTTTGTAATAACAGAGTCCCTGGAATCTTTGAATAATTTGGCTCTGGAACCCTTTGCTACTTTTCCTATGATCAGTGGGGCTTTTTAAAGTCGGGATTTGTGCAAATTATGGCCCAAGTCTGTGTCAATATAACACTAATTCCTGACCCTGAGAGACTTAACAGTTCAATGGCAAAAACATAAAATTTTTTAAAAATTATATATTTATTTGATTGTTTCCCGAAGTGATCAGGGGAAAAAAGAAAAGAACCTATCTGCTCAAAAAATAAAATAAATAATAACAAATAAATAACATAAAAAATCCTTATTTTGTGTCTTAGAATCAATACCATGTATTGGTAAAGGCTAGGCAATTGGGGGTTAAGTGACTTGCCTAAAGTCCCCAAGAAGGAACTGTATGAGGTCAAATTTGAACCCAGGACCTCTTGTGTCTAGGCCTGGCTCTCAATCCACTGAGCTGCCCCAGAAAAACTTAAAAACAAACAAACAAACCAAAAAACAACACTTTATCTCTGTCTTAGAATCAATACCATGTACTGGTTCCAAGGCTGAAGAGTGGTAAGGGCTAGGCAATGGGGTTAAGTGACTTGCTCAGGGTCACACAGCTAGGAAGCATCTGAGGACAGATTTGAACCTAGGCCTGGCTCTCAATCCACTGAGCTACCCAGCTGCCCCCTCAGGGGGGGAAAAACTTTTAATGAGGTTAAAAATAATTTAAATAAAAAGTGGGAATCAAGTAATAGAATCCTTCTTTGGCTCTGTAAACAGATTGGGTTCATCTCCCATGAAAATTATTCCCTAAAAACATATCAGGAGAGGGATAGTCAATTCAGAATTCCCAGCCTTGGTTTGCAAGCATAAGGTCCATGCTCTTTAATTCTTGCATTGTTCAGGTATCCCTGGAGATCTGTAAAGCTTATTGCTTGGTTCATGGCTACTACCAGGAATCCTGGGGAATGTCACAGAAATTTCTAGCTCTGTGGTCTCTCATCCATCATCCCCTCTCTGACTGTTCCCCTGCCTCACTTTTTTAAACCATTCAACCTTAAGGCTGGTCTGTCAGTCAAGATTCTTGCCTTGGTTATGCCACTATCCTGAAGCCTGATCTACAACCTTCTAGGAAATTTCTCCCCATGAGCAATGTCTGTGTCTATCTCCATCTTCTGGGGGCATTGTTGAAGTCATATTAAATACTCCTGATGGGGTAGTTGGAAAAGGGTAATCTCTTACTCTACAAAACAAAGTTCTTAAAGTGTGGTCCACAGACTCCTTAGGGTCTTCATGATCATTTCAGGGAGTCTGTGAGGTCAAAACTGTTTTCATAATAATACGAAGACATTATTTGCCCATTAAAATACTCCTCCCTTTTCCAACTATATATCTGTGTGAGGCCAGATTTTCTTCATATACTTCAACCAAAACAACAGATTGCAACAGATTGAATGCAGAAGTAGATCTGAGAATCCAGCTGTCTTCTATTAAGGCAGACATTAAAGAGATTTGCAAAAAAGATGTAAAACAATTCCATTCTTCTCGCTGATTTTTTTTTGGGGGGGGTTGGAAAATATAATTGTTTTTTTCATTTAAATGTTATGTTAACATGAAATGGATTCATTGTTGTAAATGAATGAATAAACAAAAATAATCAGTTTTATTTTTAATATTAATCCAATATTAACAGATAGAACCTGTATTTTGAAAAATAAAAAGCTTTTTGAGGTCCTCAGTATTTTTTAAGAGTTACAAAAGGATCCTAAAATCCAAAGTATGAGTATTTTTAATCTAGGGTAATCTGAAGAAGATTTAGAAGCTCATTTAATTTAGGATACTCCTGAGGGGATTTATATAATGTGGTATTTTGTGCAGAAAATTGAAATACGAATTTTTATACCTGGATTATATTTACTTATTTGGCAATACTTTTAGTCTGTTTATACTTTTGATTGAAATATGGATCTTTTTTATTGTGCTTATGTAGACCATTTTGGTGAAGGAACTGAGAGGCTCTGATACTGAATTTTACTGGGTTTTATGGGAAGAGGAGGGAGAAGAAAAGAGGAAAAAGATAAAGAGGTTGGAAAGGAAGGGGGAGAGAGAGAATGTGTTAGAATAGACAGTGAACCTAAAGCAATGTTGGTTGCTAGCTTTACACTGATAACTTATTTATCTATTTTTCTTTCCATGTAAACACATGCATATACAACAAAGCCAGCTTTGTGTATGAAATACTCTTATTAGTGCATATAACTTTTATTGACTATTTTTTAGTTGAGGGGCTTAATGCAAAACAATTGAAGATGCTTGAATCAGTGCTGTATCATGCTACTTAGTCTGCTCTGTGCAGCTTTTTGATCTTATTTGCTTATTTTTGTTAATTTTTTTTTACTCATTTAGGTTTATGATGGGATAGTATTTTTTGTTTTGTTTCGTTTCATATCCTTAATTTTTTTTTCAATAATAATCTTAATAGTATGTGTATCTTGATCTTCTTAATTATGGGGATTTGAATACACAAAAAATGGGAACTGCCTTTACCACTAATGAATTTTCAAGTCATGAACTCCATTTCCATATTTTCCTCAAACTTTGGTCCTCCAACCCCCTTGAAACTTGAAATGGGACATGGTTTGCAAGAATACATTGGTATTTCTCTTGTGCCATTTTAGTTGCATATTTCCCTATGTCTGTGTAAAGTATGTTTTCTCTAAAGTACACAGGGCTTTCTCTACCTGTGGAGGGTTTTGTCCATGAAACCATCCACTAGAATTTTTCCCTTAAGCTAGTAACTGGGAGGATTAATTGAAATTGAGGGGGGGGGGTGGTTAAGGGCCTAAGAGTACTTAAAAAAAAAAAAGGTGGAGTACCTCCTGTGTGCTTGAGTTTTGTCCTTGATTTGATAGAGGTTTCAAACAAATTCTCTTTTCTTGGAGGTTTGGCCTAATTGGGGAGACAAGAGAATCTGGTGCCTTGCATGCAGTTGTTGCTTAATAAATGTTTGCTCATTTAAAAATTTTCTTTAAGTGGATTAGGGTGAGTGTAATGGGAATGAGGTAGTGATTGCTACAAGAGATGACATAATAAAAAAAATTTATTGCTACCTTTAGAAAACAGGGAACTGTTCTTTCTAGTCTAGTCACCAAATATTTATTACACCCTTATTTTGTGCCAGGCACTGTGATTAGCACTGGGAATAATACAAATACTAGCCAAAAGACTACCCTTGCTCCCAAGAGCTTAAATTCTAAATAGGGAAAACAATAGATTAAAAGGAGCTGAAAAGACCTGGGAGAGAGAGGAAAGTAGCCTGAGGGGAAAGGAAGGAAGGAATTGAGTATTTATTAAGCCCCTATTATGTGCCTTAAGCACTTTACAATGAACTCATTAAATCCTCTTAACAACTCTGAATAAAAGTGCTAATATTATCATTTTATTGTTGAGAAAACTGAGGCTTGACTGAGGTTAAGTGACATGCCTAGGGCCATGTTGCTACTCCTAGGAGGACAAATTAAATCACCAGTCTTCCAACCAGCAGACCCAGCATTCTAGCCACTGTTTCTCTTAATTTTCTGCTGGGGTTTGGTAGATGAAGTTTGGAAAGCCAGTTGCATAGCCTGGAAGAGCAACTATGGCATGGAGTGACTAGGGTGTCCTTAAAATGGTGGTTTAATGAAAATGTCCTTAAAATGGTGGTTATGGGAACTACCAGCCACTCCAAGAGAGAGCCTGGAGGGCCAAAAGGCACATGCAATTTTTGAAATTCAAGTGGAGTGAATTTCCAGGATAAAGCAGCTTTGGTAGGGTAGAAAAGAACTAGAGAAGGAGGAGAGACAGGAATTTTTCTCATAATTCTCTTTTCTACTGTGTGGAGTGAGAAATTAGGGTGTTGTTCTCTAGGTAATAAGTTATTAAAGCAAGTCTAGTAAGTAAAGCCCATTCACAGGCAGGCACTCCCCAATCCTACCACTTTTAAATGAGTTTGTCCCCTGAACTTGCCTGGGGCAGGTGTTCTTACTGATCTGGTCAAATCTCAAGTGCCCTTTTTTGTCTTAGAAGTCAGTCCTGGATTTTTGTAAAATATTTTTGGCCTTTATTTCTGGATTAAAACCATTGCCTTCTACCCTGAGTGTTAATTTAAAGTGTTTAATTCTTTACAGCAATTTAAAGTGCATTCTTTAAAATGTTAATTTGCTTGTATGTACCCACTGTAAAGCTATTCTCCAAATTCTTCAAGATGTTAATTTGCTTGAATGTGTAAAATAACTATTGTATTTTCCTATAAGTCTAGAATCACAAATTTGTGAGGGGGGGGGGGAGTTAAGTGAAATTACTTGATAGAGTGACTTTATGCATCATTTGACATAATTTTCCTTTCATCTTCTGTTTTCTGATATAAATCACTTCTCATCTGAGTTAAGCTGCTTTTCTGTGTAGTTTTGATTTATATTCTTGTAGTCTGCATATTCTTGCTCTGCATCAGTTCATGTCAGTCTTCCCATGTTTCATTGAGTTCCTCATAATCACTTTTATAATGAAATAATATTTTATGAATATCCTGATCTCCAAATGATGGATTCCCATTTTCTCTGTACATTTGGGTACTATATGCAAGAGACATTTAAAAGAATTGAGAGATCCTTTTGCTTGATTGGGTAATTGTTAAAAGATAACTGAGCTAAGTTTAGTGGACCAAAAAATGGGTAGATTTTTAATAGAAACAAAGGGAGTGGGCAAGGAGGAGGAGGATAGAATGATCTTAGTTTGGCAGGTATTGTTCTTGAGTTGAAAAGACATTCAAGTGGAAATGTCTAGTAGTCAGATGTAGATACAGTCCTGGAACTCAAGTGGGAGGGCAAGGATAGAGATTAGATTTGGCAGTCAAATTAAGAATAGATATTTGTGTGAGTAGAGATTGAAAGACTGAAAGGACTCAGGACCGAGCTTTCACTGCATCCATGTGAAAGAGGACTAGGGAATGAGAGGAGCCCAGCTAGACACAGCCAGAAGGTGGTTATTCTTTCAATGGAAGGTGTGTTCTGGACAAAGTGAAGATACTCCGCCATATTTGATAGCATAGGGGAAGAGCCAGTAGAAAGGATGAGATGGAAGATGATGGAAAGTTGTGGGGAGGGAGAATTAAAAAGATATGGGTTATGATGATCCTTCAGGGGTAAAGTGAAAAGGTTAACTTTAGAGAGTAAGGTAAAAAGGATCATATGGGAAAGTGCATTGAGGTTGGATCTATACTTTGTCATATAAAAGTGCTTAAGTATAACCTTAAAAGCAGTGGTTTTATACTTTTCCGGGATTTGCTTGCTTCCTTCCCCTTTATCTTCCTAGGTATGTCTAGAGTTTTAGGGTAGAAAGTAATCCAGATAATAGTATCCCCAGAAAGTGGCTAGCAGTGTAAATTAAAAAAAAAAAATTAGGTGTCATATTTAGGAGAAAGCCTGATATGTGGGAAAGAGAATTAGAATAAGAAGACAGGTTTAAATTCTGATTTTTCTAGTGTGTATGAACTTGGACAACATAGCTCTTTCTAGTCTCATTCTCCTCCTTTGTAAAAATAAGGGGGTTGGACTAGATCATCTCTTTCAGCTCTCTAATCTATGGATGCTCCTTTACTACAGTCATTTTTTGGAGAATGATTTAATGTCTTTTTTTTTTTTGGAATTTGGCCAATTTCAGCTCTGTAGAGCATTTGAGGATTAATTTGAAAGATAGTGCACAATGAACTCTAAAGAAATATTCATCTTTTATGTTACCATCCCATAGAAAAGCTATGGGAAAAGACTTTTAAATGGTTCTAATGTTATTTTGAAGGTACACTGGATAAATGAGCTGGGATTAAAAACTCTGTAACATAATTTTTGTTCAAGCTTTGCATCCTTTATTTGGGAAAAATAAAGTTCCATCTTTAAAATGTTTTATTATTAGGTTAAGATATTATTGCTTTTTATCTTTTCTTTCCACTTTGAAGGGTGTCTCAGACACATTCATATTACATAATATTCCTTGCCTGTTTTTGGCAGGATGTCTGTTGAACTCGAATAATTCCTGTTGATGTTGTAGAAGACTTTGGGGAATAGGGGATACGGAAAGAGAATAGTGTAGAAATAGTAGCAGACCTGAAGTTAGTGAACATATTTCCACCATAAATATATACCCATTCAAGTTGTTTCAAATGGAAAGCCAATATTGTCTTTGAAATACTATTACATATATGACTTATTGACTACTTTTGAGTTGATATGGGCTTTTTGAAGTACTTAGAAGAAACAATTGAGGATGCTTGGATCAGTGTGGTATAATGCTAGTTACTCTGCAACAACATCATGACTAATTACTCTTAAAGAATAAAGAAACAACAAAAGATATTCTGGGATGCCCCAATTGCACTTGGCACGTGGATTTCTGTGTACTGCCAGTTTTCCTCTAGGAGAACTTCTCTTGACTCCATTTTTACCTGTTCTAGGCAGGAGATTCTAACTCCCAGAAGTTGTTCCTTCTCTCTAGCTGGAAAGTGTCCTTAGGGCTCTTTGATGCTTTTCAAGGTGGTACCAATTTCCCTTTCTTATCTGAATGAACCTTGACTGGCCAGGTGATTTTGTTGAATCAATGTTTAGGGATGAAAAAACTTCAAAATTGTTTAGAAAGCCTTGAAACTTTAAAATCTGAGCTGGAGAAAGTATAGGACAGATGCTTGTTTGCTGATTTTAAAAAAGATGAGTCATAGCTTTTAGCACTTAGCTGCTTAAATTGGGTTCTTTGCCTCTTATTTCATTTTCATTTGACCCCTTAGGTAGGAAGAGTTTCATAAACCTTCAATTAAGACCCCCACTTCACCCCCCCCTCTAAAGTATAACCACCATATGAATGATTACCTTCTAGCTCCTTCTCCTTTCCCCTCTGTAGGCCCCCACCTTGTGTCACTTTGGTGTTTTAGTCTTTACCAGCGTGTACCAGTCTTCTTTAAGTAAGAGAGGATCATTTGGGGAAAAGGTTTTTGTACTACAGATGCAAAAATATGCTTGGTCTGTTTCATGTTTTTAAGTTTTATATATATATATATATATATAAGTTATTTATATTATATTAAGTTATTCATATTATATTAAGTTATTTATATATATAAAATAAGTTATTTATATTATATTAAGTTATTTATATATATAATAAGTTATTTATATTATATTAAGTTATATATAAAATAAGAAATATTTATAATAAATAATACAATAAAATGTGCACTTTACTTTTTATTGATATCACAAAATATTGATATTTTATTGATTGATGATTTTATTTATTGAACTATACAATTTAAGAAGGCCAATAGAAAATTGGGAGAACACAAGCCCAGGAGGTAGTAGATGTTCCCTTTAGTGGAATCTCCACCAAGATACTGATAACTTTTTAGGTGGCCTCCTTTTTTTGAGTCTAGTATGTGACTAAGTGTTAACTAATATGTTTTTAAAAAATTATTGAGTGTAAAATTTCCATATTTATGCAGAAAATACTGAAATAGATTTCTATCTAAATGGGAATGCCTTTTCAGGGGGACCTTCACTAGGACTAGGTTGTACCTGGCTCTGTTGCATTTTCTTTTTAATAACAAGATGTTCCAAAAGTCTTAGTGAAGTTTTCAACTTTAATTGCTGAAAACTGTACTGAGACATTTGGAACACTGTGTATAAGTAGTCCCTACAGATAAAGAACCCTAAACATTCCTCTGCCACTATTTGAGAAGGGGAGAAAATGAAGAGAGGAGGGTTAGGTGAGAGACATTGACCCTGTCAAGCTTCTGCTTGAACTTGAAATATTTTGCTAACTAGTAATGCATTTGAATGAACAAGAATGCCTTATCTTTGAAAAACAAAACAAAACAAAAAACCAACACAACCAAATACTTCCAAAAGGGCTAGGAGGCTATGGGTGATTCCCATATTATTTTGAACTAAGTAAAGTAGATGAACAACTGGTATACACTGAGGAATATATCAGTTGCTTTGAGGGAATAGATGTTTTTTTTGGGATGAAAGATAATTGTTAATTTTGTGGCATAGGCTACTTATTTAGAAGTGGGAGTCAAGTAGACTTGACTGCCAGGTGTCAAGAGGGGACTGAACTGGAGACCTGGAGGTAGACTTGCAAAAAAAGTGAGAAGGGGCTCAGAAAAGGAGATGAGACTGTTCCAGGGACAACTTAAAAATAAATTGCTGACAACCTGTTCCTAGGACCCAGATGTCAATGTACAGCAGCATAATACTTTATAAATTATCATAGGCTTTTGTGGAATAATAGCCTGGGAACCTAGCCACTATGTATAAAATTTCTGTGGGAAAATAAATTCTGAGTTCAAACAGTTGACTTAAAACGTACCTTAGGAAAGCAACCCATTATGCAAGTTGCACACTGCCTTTAAATACTTGGGGTATACATAGACTTTTGGGACAAAAATTATTTAGTGAGAACCAGCCAGAAAAGCTGAAGAGCTCTAACAAACACATTATGGACCTGCTGTTTATATGCCACATGGAGGGTGTCCCTTATGAGATATATTAATGAATTCCTTTGAGCTTATAATTTCAAAACTGCGTATGTTTATCCTTTGGTTGCCCACAATACAATGCATTGAACCATACAATACATAAATAGATATGGCTCAAAAAGTTATATAAAGTGTTCATCACAAATGAGCTTTACTTTGAATCAGCCATGTGCTATAGTAGCTTTTTTCCCCTCCCATTTGGCTATCAGCAGATCGAATGTTTGGGTATTTAGATTTTTTTATTGTCATTCCTAGTTTCTTTGGACTATTTTCAGTTTAGCCTTTTTTCTTCTCCCTCTACATAATTATATAGAAGGTTTAGGATCCTTCATGTATCGTGCCATGGCTAACTGTGGCCTCTAACTCTTCAGAGAGTGAACACTTAGTAATTGAACTTGTTTTCAAGCCTGGACCTGTAGCATGACAAAGGGAAGAGAGAAATCCCTGATTTGTATTTAAGATGGGGGTGCCTTTTGCAGCTTGTCTGTGAGTAGTGGTGACCTTCCAGGCAAGTCTCTTGATGGGAGATTCGGCTGCATTTTTTCCTATATTAGAGGAAATGACATTTGGTTAATACAGTTACGAGGAGGCAATATAGTATACCGAACAAACTCTAGATTTTGAGTTAGAAGGCCCCGATTTGCCTCTGTGCTCTTTACCACCTGTGTGACCTGTCACTAAACTTTTTAGGCCTTTGTTTCCTTTCTGTTTCCTTATCTACAATAAATGAGGGACTTGGGTCAGGTAGCCTTCCAGGAACCTTTCCATTCAATCCTTTTAAATTCCCTACCTTCTAACTGGCTTTGTTAAAGGTTGGAAAGTCCATTTCAGAGGAAACTGACCCTACTTTCAGTCTTTACTGACTGGCCTACTTTCTCTTCTTATCTTGAAGAGAGATTGTATCTTTCATTTCATTTCATACATACGTACATTTCAGCTGCATCCTTGGTAATAAGCCACAACCTGCTTACAGCTCCTTTGCTACACCTGAGATTTGGGTACATCAGAGATCATGGTGTCTGTGATTCCATGTAGCATGTTTGGGAAAATGCTGGTGTTAAAAGGACTCTTGTTTTTGCATCATGGAGCAGCTCGGGACCATTGTTCAGGCCAGAACACATCAGAAGTGTTGGGTTCAGTTCTGGGTGCTGTGTCAGAAACATGGATAAACTGGAAGCTGTCCAGGGGAGGCTGACTTCCAAAATTGTGGAGGACCTTGCTGATGCCTTTTAAAGATTGTTTGAATGAAGTTGGATTGTTTAACCTGGAAATGGAAAGGAATTTAGAGGAATTCGACTAATAAAAAATCTTTGAGTATTTGAAGAGCTTAAAGAAAAGAGATGGTAGATTTATTCTTCTTGGCCCTAAGGAAAGGACTGGTAGCATTTGGGTAGAAGATACAAAGAATTATAGTTCTGCTCAGTGGAAGGAAAAACTTCCTAAAATTAGAGATAGACAAAGTGGATTAGATTGCCTCAAGAGGGTATGGGTTTCCCCTTTCTAGAGATGTCCAGGCATACTGGATGACCACTTGTCTGGTATGTTGTAAGGGGATTTTTGTTCAGGAATGAACTCAATGGCCTCTGAGGACCCATTCAACTCTTGAGGTTTTGGGACTCTGAAAACATTGCTTAGACTGATAGAATTTTGCAGAACAATGTGCTTGAGGGAAATATGCTCTGAAATATTGCTGGGAACTTGGTTCCTAGACATGCAAATCCTTGACTTTTTCTGCTTTGGGGGTTTTGGGGTGTTTTTTCTTAAATGCAAATCTCATAAATTTTTTTTTCTTTTGGTTCAAGAATTGTGGTTTGAGATACTCCATTATATCTATAGCAATTCCAGGATCTGTCCATTTAGAAACCTGGTTAAAAAAAAAAAAAGAAATTAAGTTAATCTGCCAATCTCATCAACTTTTGAAAGATGATGACAGGATTGATTTTTAAGTATTGATGAGAATTTGGCACCTTAAAGTGTTTTTAAAAGATGAGGTTAAATTTGCATTAGTATGCATTGATCAAATGGGTAACATTTTTTAATGAATTTCCTGACACATATCCCTGGGTCCTTCCTAAAATGAATTTGTTGTGTGAACAGCACAATGTTGTGGGAAATTAGATACGATCCCACTTTCTCTACAGTGGCTCCCATAAACTCTGCTCTAAGGACAGTAAAAACCTTGCTTTTTTGAGAAAGTTCAAAATTTCTTTAAGTGATACCTTTACTTTCACTTTTGCAGACCTGCATGTAAGTAGTCTTGACAGCTTATTATTTGAGGATTTAGTTACATGTGTTTGTCTTCCTTTTATATCCATGCTCTCTTTTACAAAGTTTACAAAATGAATATAAATGATGGTGAGGTTGTGAGGAGGATGAGGATGGGGAAGGGGGGAGGGGGAGAAGGAATCTGGGAAATAGAGTTGCCCAGTTGTTCACTTCTGTACTTAACTGATCATTAATCTCTCAGGTACTCTAGTCAGTCAGAAAATTCAGAAGGGAAGATAGATGCTCGTCAATTGTTTAAGCTTTAATTGTTTACAAGTTATACTTGGTATTTAAAATATGACGGGACTATTTTTGCTGGTTTTGTTTGTGTTCATGGTGAATCACTATGGTGATTGTCAAATCAATATCATTCCTGACTTCCTGTTGATCCTTCAAATAGTTGTGAAAACAGAAGATCCAGGCTTAGGGTTTCAGGCCGTGTCAAGAACTTAAGTATGAGTTAGTATGACTGCTTTAATACTTCTGGTTTGCATATCTTGACTCATTAGGGCTAAGCTCTCTATAGGATTCTTTGAAAATGCTTTTCTGCTGTTTGAAAACTCTTGTTCAGGGGAGGGAAAGGATTTAGAACTGGAGATGACCCTAGAAGTTATCTACCTAGTTCAACAGTCTCATTTTACAGATAAGGAAACTCAGATTCTAAGAGGTTAACTCTTTCCTAAGTCTCTTAATTCCAAATCCATCCACTGCCTCATTTAACTAGATAAGAGAAATCAGGTAGTGGGACTGAAGAAAAAGTGGCAAATATAAAAATTATACCATGCTTCTATTTATTTATTTAAAAAATAGAAAACCCATTGTACTTACAGAGGAAGTTTCTAATTACTATTTATAATAGAAAACATATTAAACCTATAGAGAAAGTCTAAAACATGTTAGCTTATTGCCTCCATGGAAATGATTTTAAAGAGTAAAGAGGAAGTCAGTGTTAAATGTGGACATAACCAATGAAAATTTTGCAATTCAAATAGAATTTTTTGCATCTAATAATTTTGACAGTCATTTGCAAGGCTGGCATAACCAACTGAACCATAAGGACGGGCACCCTGGCAGACGTCTCTCTCTCTCTCTCCCTCTCTGCATCCCTCACCCCCACCCCAATTACACAGTTTGTATTTTCACTGGAAGAGTGTAAGCTACATTTGTGAAGAAGTAAGCAAGCATGATTCTTTCCTCGCCACGCCTAACTCTGAATTGAAGACTAGTTCACCACTTTCCCCTACTCTTTGTTAGATGGTTGCCCCTGCGGTACTGTGCATGTGGCCTCATGTGAATTCTTTGTGATGGTGCCAACAGTGGGCACAAGGGAAGCTATACACTTGAGGTCCACCAGCCTAGGATGCATGAGTGACTTGCCAAGCCACCATACTGCCTTTAAAAATTTCTTCCCTCCCTGCTTCTTCCCTCTTACCTCCCTCTCCCTAATTTTTTCTTTTTTTCTTGTTCAATTCTTTTACTGAATCTGCTTTTTCTTTAGTTTCTTATTATGCCTGACCCAATCATCCCACTTTCTGGCATTCTCTTTGCTTTTTTGTTTGTTTTCATTTATATATTTCAATCTCACTGATCATTGATTTCTGCCCTTTATTAAATACGTGTGGTTGATTGTGTTCACTGTTTTTTGGAACTTTTGGGATGAAATCTAGGAGATGCTTATACATTTGCATATCTACCAGTAACTTCAGGGGAAGGCCATTAAGTGTGTCTGGGCATGTTTTTTTGTTTTCTTTTGTATTTTTATAGAATAAACCAAAGGAAGATGTCCAAAGGAAGCAGAACGGGGCAAAATAAATCTGATCTAAATGGATACATGCCTCTTACAGAGATGGCTTTGATTGTCATGTATAATACTTATCCAACCAAAATTTGAGCGTCTATAACCTATAATGTCCTGAAATTATATACAAAGGCATAAAAGGTATACCTGAGTGGAGGCTTACTGAAAGAGTTTGTAATTTGGTTGAAGAGATAAGGTATACACATTTAATAAGACAGTTGACAAATATGAAATATGTTCATTGAAGGGAAAGAGATCAGTTTTTCTTGGGGCCATTAGAGACAGACAACCAGAGGAGGTAAGATTATTTGACGGGAACCCAGCTGATCAATGTCTTCATATGGGGCATTTTACAAAAGAGTAGCATAAGCAAAGGCACGGAATGGGGATGGTGAGACTATTTTGAGTAGAGGAAAATGGACAGAAAAGGCTGAAAATGTAGGTTGGGACCAAATCGTAAGGTTACTTGCATGTCAGGCTATGGAATTTTGATTTCTAAAGTTGGGACCATGGTGTGTGTAATTATCCAACTGGAAGAAGATGAATTGGGTGACACTGTCCCCACCATGGCTAGCCAGTCATGGTGCTTATTTCCAACACAACCATGGCTACTCCTTTCTTCTTCTTCTTCCACTCCATTCATCCATCCCCTATACCTGTTCTCAACCTCATCCCTTTGGACCCCAAGGCAGTCAGAACTGAAATATTACCTGGCACCTGTAGCAGCAATTGCAGGGGTGCCTCAGAGGCTCCTGGGGGAGCCGGGGCTCCTGTAGAGTGGACCAAAGGATCTCATGGGCCTCCTTTTCATTTTTAGCAGGACAGGATGAGTTGGGTTGTAATCTGCATCTCAGATCTCATTACATTATCTTTCTTCCCAAGCTGACCATCCTTCAAAGTTTCCTATTACTCTTCAGGCCATTATTCTTTCTAGTCATCCTAGTTCATCAGATGATGTAGTGGATGCATTTTTATTTTAATTTGATTCCACTGTATTACAGTACTCATTGAGGCATGCTGTCTAGACATGTTGCATGGGTGGGATGGGCAGTCCTTAATCCAGGACCAGAATGCCCCCCCATCCCCTCCCCCCCATATCCCAGGCATATTATCTCTACTTTCCTAGACAAATTATAGAACAACATTAACAAAATATGAGCATAATCTTCTAGTTGCAGATTCAATTTTGTTAGATTTAGAATTTAGAGTTTTCAGTAGAAAGCAGAATAAACATTTAAATGATTGCTATAGGATTTCTGATATCTTGAAAGTAGTAGTAATTTTTAAAAAGCACAATCTTTCTTCATTTTCTTCCTCCCTACTTCTTTTCTCAGGTTGAGATGTCTAAACCCACATTATGACTTGATCTGTCAATAAGGAAAAATTTGGTTTATATATTTAGAGATATGTATGCATTCATGTGAATGAACCACATGGAATAATTTTTACAAAAACTAATACTTTTTGGGTTGCATTTGTTAAGGTTTTTGGGGTGTGAATCAGAGTTTTCTATTGTGCTGAAGTTATTTTTTGGACAGAAGACAGTGTGTGGGCACATTTTTTCCCTGACCTGATAAATTAAATCTTACTCTGTTTCTGTGATAGACATTTGTTTGATTTCCTTAGAACATGAACATTTCATCCTTTTCAGTATTTTCAACATGGTAAAAGACACTAAAAAAGGGCCTTAAAAAAAAAAACAACCTATAGATAACAAAGATAAAATGTGGCAGTAGTCATTAATAAAATGCTTCTTTTAAAATGTTTATACTTTTAAATACTTTAGTACCAAGAAATAGACCTTTCATTTTCTTCAAACTCAGCAAAGTTATATTCAGTGGTAAAAGCTAAAATGACTTGCCTTTTTTTTTCCTTTCAAATAGCAGAATGTTCTGAGCAACAGAATGATTTTTTTTTCTGCTCAGTGTTGAGAAAGAAATGTTACTGGAACAGAACATTTTAAAATGTTCTGTATATAGATAGTCATGGCAAGTTTTTCAAGCTATATTCTCTTATCTGTTTTTCTTAGAGACTCTTTGGGGATACACATTGGTTTCACCTCTCATTCCTAGGTCTCTAATTGAATAACATAATTGTGAAGTAGAAGAAGCCCTCAGAGGTCATTTAGTCCAACCTGGACCGCAGTAGGAATTCCCTCTGATAGTCCCAACAAATAACCTCTCCTGAAGGTTCAGTGATGGGGAACTCGCTACTTTTAGAGGTAGTCCATTCCACTTAATCTAATTGTTAGGAATATTTTCCTTATATTAAAAAGATGCCCCCATACTTGCAATTGAAAAGGGAAGGTCCATGGGAGTGGGGATGGGGAGAGAGGTAAGTTATAAGCTGTATTTGTATTGGTCTTATGAGAAAATCCCTAGGATTTTCAGGGTTTAGTGGTTAATTCTTTCCATTCTCCATTCTCCTGGCCATAGCTTTCTTAAGATTGAGAATATAATGCAAAATACTTAAGATTTCTGAAATTCCTGATCTTGTATTGAATAAAAGAGCCTAGGTTCTAAGGCTGACTATCTCAGCATCAGCTGTTTCCTATTTTCTCATTCATAACTTCCCAAATTTTAATGCATCTAAGAGGGCTTCCTCTCTTCTTCTCCACCCACCCTCTCCTACCAATAAAAGCAGCTATTGAAACCTATCTCTATATAGAGATCTGTTTCATAATGTAAGAATCCAGAAACTCAACTTCCTGTTCTTGTGCTCTCCATGTATAGAGGGCAAGTTTGCAAGTTCAGGCACTTGTGTGGGATATTTCAAAGGAATTCTGGAGGAAATGTTTTGCTTTTGACATCCTGAAGAAAGAACCTTATTATGAGTTCAGAAGGGAATGGATTACTCTGTGGGCTGAACTTCTTTCCTTCATTTCAGATTATTATTTGCTTATATAGATACATTTATTCATATTGGTATATATATATATATATATATTGTATTTGTGTTGTTTATCTCTTTCTATAGTCTAATCTCAGTATGTGAAGGCATTTTGAGTCATTCATTGGTTTCTTTACTCCACAATGCCCAGAGTTCTCTTAAAATGAAAAATTCTTTACCTGGAAATTAGTCTTTGATTAAAAAAAAATTAATGATACCAAAAAACACTGGTTCTTAGCCTGGGATGATTAGGAATATAGCAAAGGGAGACTTTCCTAAGTAATAAAGAAAATAACCGAAAACAACTCATTTTATTAACTGGGATTAGGAGTTATGGAATTAGCCTGTGCAAAATTAATTACCCACTTTCAATTATTTGCAAATTCTGGTGATGGAAATGTTAGCTTTCATGTTTGAAAACTAAGGTTTAGTTTAGGAAAAAAAAGTTAAGACTCTGTAAGAGATTTTTAGAAAATTTTCTCTTTGGTAAGAAGCCTTTTGTGGCAGAAGTAATTGTAGTATACTAGTTTTGATCCCAGAGCTCTTTGGTCTGTGGTTATCTGACCCCCCCCCTTGCCATTCCCCCCCCCCTTTAATTCAGTCCCCAGAAGTTGAAGTTCAATTATCTTGTGATGCCAACTCTTGGGGAAGTCTGGTTAGAAGGGCAAAGGGGAGGAGATTTCCTCCCTCTCCCATGAAATTCCTTATATGTTCTATTGTCTTCACCGTTCGATGACTTAATTGGAGCAACTGGATTTGTAGTATGAGCTGATAATGCCTTAATATGGTGTTTCTTTGCTTTCTTGTTTTCTCTGTGCATTTAATTTGTAAGAGACCTTTAGAGAGCTTGTAGCTTATTATCACAGTTATCATGTTTTTTTTTTTTCTTAATAGTACAGGAACTGTGCTTACTAGTTGATTAATACTGATGGCTTGGGTTATCTTCTGTAGAGCAGGGGAAATGGGAATGGCATCATTTCTGATGTGCCAACTTCTAATATCCTCTGTAAATGCCATAGACAAAATTAGTTTTATTAAATTGTCTGACACAATTTCATTGTTGTTAGCATGCTCCATTCAGTGGTTGACTGGGTATTAAAGCATGAACAGCAGAAATTATTTTCTAATTTTATTCTGATGTTTATTTTAATCTGAAGTTCCTGAATTTTTAGAAGTTTTTTTTTGTTGTTGTTATTGAAAAGCTGGAATATTTTACAGAGGACTTATATAGTAAGTTTCTGTGTTGTATACATGCACATACAAAGGCACCTTGCCCCTTTAGGTTTATATTGGTGTCCAGCTAATGAATGTGATCTGTAGGACTAAATTCCTAGGTTACAGAATGGCTGTTGATTAAAGCTAAAGCTACAGATTCCCTCTTGCTTTCCCCTTTTCATTTATAAGAAGCACTTCTGGGAGCCTTGTAGTAGTTCAGAAATCATAGAATTCAGAGACTTTAAATTAGAGGACAAGATTACATTCTCCTAATTTACTCTTCTGTGTGTCTGTATGTATATTTGTGTCTTTCCTAAAATATAAGCTTCATCAGTATCTGTAGATGAAACCATTATTTTAACCAACTGGGATCCATTGTCTTGGCTCTCTGCACAGCAAAACTCAGCCCACTGCCTTGCACATAGTAGATGCTTAATAATTGCTTGTTGAATTAAGCCAAATTGCTCATAAATAGCTCACTACCATGTACTTTATTGCAAGAAAAACTGAGGCTTATTATTATGAGTTTTCTGTAGACTCAGTACCTTGAACATATGAATAATTTAAAGTTTTAATCTTTGTAAGAAAGACTAGGCTCAAGAGCTAAGGCTCAGGGGTGAATTACTTCCACAGTCCCTTCCTTTGCCCCTACATCCATCCATGTGCTGAACAAAGGTGGGGAAAATCATGAAATTGTGCTGAAATTGTCCTCTAGTTTACATGAGCTTAGCTGGGCCTTCCCTGTTGTAAGGCAATCCTTTTGTACTTCTCTAGTTGGTTCTATCTTGCTGACCACTAGGGCTTTTCTAGACCTTGGAACCTTGCGGTCCTTCAGATATTTTGAGAATCAAAAAAGTACTTTAGGACCTTCATATTTGTGTCACTTCTAGCACAGATTTCTTTTATAAGTAAAATTGCTCAAATTTGACCACTTTTCCTCTATTTGTACTTTTTAGTGCCATTTCTCCATTTTGGATAAATATATTTGGGACTGTGATGTTAGAATCTAATTGTGATTGTTCTGTTGGCTTTGATGGTTAAAAAAGATTTATTGCAAAAATCTTTACACATTTTCTCCATTTTTCTTACTTTTGTAATACATAGTTCATTGTCATCCTTAAATGCTATCAGTATTTCCTTCCTTCCTTCCTTCCTTCCTTCCTTCCTTCCTTCCTTCCTTCCTTCCTTCCTTCCTTCCTTCCTTCCTTCCTTCCTTCCTTCCTTCCTTCCTTCCTTCCTTCCTTCCTTCCTTCCTTCCTTCCTTCCTTCCTTCCTTCCTTCTCTCCTTCCTTCTCTCCTTCCCCCTTTCCTTCCCTTCCCTCCCTCCCTCACCTTCTGTTTTAGAATTGATGTTAAAGGCTACCTAATTAAGGGTTAACTTGTCCAGGGTCACATGGCTAGGAAGTGTCTGAGATCCCATTTGAACCCAGGATCTTCTCATCTCCAGGCTTAACTCTCAATCCATTCAGCCAGGCACCTGCTGCTTTAGTTTGATTTTTTACCATGTTTTCTTTAAATTAATATTATTCTCCATTGCTTCTCTCTGCTTGATGAGGTGTTACTTCTCATAATTATCCATCATTCTTCTTTGTAAGATTTTACAAATGAGTTTATATTCTACACCACTGTTGCCCCTGGCTGCCATCTCTTCATTTGGCAAGTCAAGTGTTTGTTGACTAAAGTGTTTTTTAGATTCTTTTGTTCTTTTTGTTATGGCAATTGATTTACATCACTTAATCTCGTGTATAAAATTTTAATCAGTGTTGATATTATTTTCATTGCTCTCCATTTTTTATCAATAACTTTTTAAAATAGATGAGGTTCAAGTAATTGTAATTTTCGGCCATATCTTTTTCTCATTTTTCTTTCTACTGCCTTTCTGCTAAATCTGATCTTTGTTCTAACAAGTCAGTGGTTTGCCTGTACACAAATGGTGGATTTAAGGGTGACTCCCACATTAATAATGAACCTTCACCTGTCAAAATATTTTCAATTTCATTTTTTAATGATGATGTTTGGTGCTCATGTTAAGCATCTGCTGATTCTTGTCTCAAAGTATTCATGATGTAATGGCAAGAGGCTTCTGTGTGGTCTACAAGCCTTTGGCCTCTTACATTCCATCTTTCTAATCTATACTTTTTGATATTTTTCTCACTCTCCTCTAATTTCATCTTTGCAATGAAGTCACCAATTATTGATATTTTTAAAAAATTTAATTTGGAGGGTCTTGTCAAGTTTTTTGGTGAATTTCTCTCTTTTCGCAGCTGATGTTGCCTGAGTTAGAGATTTTTTTTTCCTGATGGTCTTTTGCACACACTAAACTCCATAAAATGAAATAACCAAATGCCCCATGAATAGTGTTTCTAGTTATCTTTGGGCATCTGACTTAAAAAAAATAGCAAAAGATTTTTAAAAAAGTTCTGCCAGTTCTTTGCTTCTCTAAGAAGTACTTGTGATCCATTCTTTGATTTACCTGAAAATTCCTGTTTAAAGTGAGAATGTCACAATTGATGTGATTTAGCTTCTCCATTACTACCTCTACTTACATTGATCAGTAGATGAGGATCTCATAGTTAGAGTGACGATAGCTGTTTTAATTTATAGACAGACTGAAAAATTGTGTGATTCTTAGTACCTTCTGTCTCCTTTTTGACCACTCTACAACCATCATTGCAGAAGCAGAAGGATACCCAAAAGTCTAAGGTCTGTTTTGCATTTTTCTTTGTTTTATGTGTTGGTGTGGCCAGCTTATTGGTGATGAACCAGCCTCCATACATAGCTAAGATGATCCTCAGAAAACACTCTTGGTCTGTTGCCAGGAACATACTTGAAGTCTTTCCAGCATGGTAGCACCTGCCAGACAGCACTTATGCGCTGCCAACATAACCTTTAAGAACCCAGGATCTTTTCCATCCCTTAATGAGGCATGGACTAGGACTTTATGGAGGCCCACTCCTGCACATGCATCCATCTATATAGATATTTATTTGTTTGAATTGAACAGATAGCCTTGATTTTTCTTGCATTATCTTTGGCACTAAAACATTGACCATCTCCAAGTGGATCAGACTTTCTTATAGGAATAGTGTTATAATCAGTAGTTGAATAGTTTATTGGAGTGTTCTTTGGGTCTGGAATCAGATGATCAGGTTTGGAATATTGCCTTGAAGCTTACTGTCAGTAAGTAACCCTGGGCAAGTAAGTCATGTCCCCTCTTTAGATCTCAGTATACTTATCAGCAGAATGAGGAAGTTGAACTAGCTATTTGAGGTCCTTGTTCTAAATTCTATGATTCACCAGCTTTTCATAAGATATGAATCACAATAGGCTATAAAATATAAAATAACTGTAAACTTGAATTGTTGAAAATTGACAAAAATACAATAATTTATGTAATTTTAGAGCTAGAATGAACTATATAAACCATTTAGTGTAATACTTTCATTTTAAGGATAGGGCAGCAGATAAGGATAAGGGATTACCCGAAGGCAGCACGTTATTATTATATCTTAATTATTAATAGCAACAATTATATATTTATATTATTAATGTAAAATTAAATTAATTAAAATTTATTATAAAATAATATTAATACATTATATATTATTACATTGTTAGCTCTTATATAGTCTGGTACTCTTTAAACTTAGGTTATATTGCCTCTCTTTTAAAAATTTCATGTATATTCTAGACACATAAATTATATTAGAACTTGAAAATTTTACCTTAAATCTAGGAATAACATCCTTCTCCCTTGCATTTTAACCTGAACCTCAACTAAAAAAAAAGATTGCATCTTCCTCTCAATAAGAAAATCATTCTTTTCATCCTCCTTGCCTGTTCCCCCATCCTCACTTCCTTCTCTAACCAGCAAGTGAGGGGATTTGGATGGGATAGGGTTGGGGAAATCTATATGATGAGAGGTGGTCTGCCTTGAGTATTTTGGCTACTTATTATCCCAAAGAAGAAATAGCATTATAAGGTGTTGCATGAGGAAGGAGATTGGGTTAGGTTCACTTTGACTTTTTCTTTCCCCCCTTGCCTATGCATGTTAGGTTTCAGGTTGAGATTAGGCATGGTAGTTCCTAAATCTAAACCAAATTAACAAAGTAGTGGTAATAAAAAGGGCTTAATGATGAAGATGGTTGGAAGATGGTGAGGGCATAGGGCAACCATATAAATACTTTTTGAGAAGGGAAATTTTGTTGTTGTTGTTAAGTAGAGAGGGAAAGCCTAAAATAGGAGAAATATGAACAGCATAAGATATGTTTGTAATGTATCTCACCTCCACTTCTTGCTTAGACCAAGTGGTATTCCCAACCTCTATAGAGATTAAGCTGTGTTAATTCATTGATTGTGATATGAGAAAGAGCAAAGGAACTAATGCATATAACAGGCTTTTCCAGTATTCAAGGGATATCTATGACAAGCAGAGTCAAAGAACTTCTAACTTTGAACCTGAATGACAGACATTTCTTTCATTCTCCATAGAGAACTAGAATCAATATGGCGCCTTGAACATCCAATTTGAATCCAAATGTGGCTGATTTAATATAGAAACTTACACTATTTGATTATGTTTTATTACTAGATAAATATGAAGTAAAATAGGAGAGGCACTGTGATATATGGATTGGGAGCAAGCCACAGAAGCAAGAAGATCTGGGTTCAAGTTTCACTTTTGACAATTATTGATTATGTGATCCTGGCCAATTCATTTAACTTTTTAGCTCTCAAGGAAACTTTCTAAAATCATAACCTGCACTGGAGGTGCTGATTTGAATTGGTAAAGTCAAGTTTCATCACTGGGAAGTTCTCAGTGCCAATGAAATCACGGATATTAAAAGTCAAATGAGGTAATGCATGTAAGGTTTTTTGTCTGCCTTAAAACACTACGTACATGTTGACTATTGTTACTCAGCATTTATTATTGAAGGCAATGTGACATAATGGATAGAGAAGTAACCTTGGAGCAAAAACAGAAACAAAAAATAAAAAACACCTAAGTTCAAGTCTTTACTTTGACATATGCTGGCTATGCAACTCTGGGCAAGTTGCTTAACCTGTCTGTGCCTTAAAACGATAGGTTGCAAATTACATGGTAGTGGGAATTTTCTTAAGTGAAAATTCCTTGTTCTAGTGAAATCACAGGGCTAGCCCTTATCCTTATCCTTGTAATTGATTATGTTAGCAATATTTCATTTCCATAATGTAGTTCTTAGGCTTCACGGTGACCCATTACCTGAAATATGTTGAGTCTTGCTTGTTTTGTTATACAGTAGGCATATTGCACATAAAAATACTCCACTCATTCATTTGACATACCTGATGCCAATATGCTAGCCATCATGAATGTTTAGTTAGCAATAACTTTGCTTGTTGTCTTGGAATTTAGAAGGGCTTTTTTTCTTTTTTTTTTTGAGAGGGATGATTTGCGTAGCCCAGATTTTGGACTTGGGGACTCATAATGTTTTGTTTGCTCCTCTTGATAAATCTTTAGCAATCAAAGACATTTACAATCATTCCATTGATCATTCTTTGTGATAAATCACCTTTGTACTAGCTAAATATTTGTAGGCATCACCAAGGATTTGGTGGTGATGATTTCTAGAACAGAAATATTTCGAAATCTGGTTCTCTTTGTTTATATTTGTTGAATTGCCCCCACTGCCCCATGGCAAAATAAGTGGGACATCTACCAGCACTTAAAAAAGATAGACTTAGCAGATGAAAGAAATCACGTCCTCACCCAATCCCAAGCCTGACTCTAAATGAAGTCTTAAGATTCAATTAGCAGCGGAGGATTGTCATGGTCGTAAGGGCATAGATTTAGAATTAGAAGACCATGTAGCCCAATCCTCTCTTTTTATGGATGAGAAAACTGAAATCCATAGAGGGTGAGTGACTCTTCTGATGGCACACAGTCAGTGGCAAAGTTATGATTTGGATCCACATTCTCTGGCTTCAAATGTAGTGTAGTTTCTCCTTATGTGTTTAAAAGAACCTTGTTGCAATTATGATTGAAAGTTGTTTCTGCCTCATTTGGGGGTATTTTTAGCTCTCAGTTTAGTTTTGACATATATGTCCAGGAGATTACACGTATGTTAGATGGAGGTGATGCCGATATGTTGGATAACGACCAGTCACTCGTGCTTGGCCTTTTACAACAAGCATCAGATTGTTGCTGCAGAGTCATGAAGTGGTTTCGTGAGCTATGGTTCTTTTGTGATTGATGGTAGAGGAAGATATAAGAATGGTTCTTATCAGATGAAGAGAATGTAAATTGGAGAGGACCATGAACCATGGCATAAAAGAACGTGAGAAATCTCTGAGAAGGTGCCGTAAGTTGCACGGAGGCTGTAATAGACATAGAAGGTAAGATTGAGGCAGTCTATTAACAACTTTTCAGGGACCCAGATGTTTTTTGGCTGTAGCTATTGATGTGTGCTCTTGGCACCACTGTCAAGGGGCTGGCAAATGAAGTTGGTTTTATGGGTCCGATGACTAAAAGTTTACTGATCTGCTACTGATTGGTCTTTTTTTTTTTTTAATCCTTAGAATCTAAGGGCTAGGCAATGGAGGTTAAGTGACTTGCCCAGGGTCACACATCTAGGAAAATCTGAGGTCAGACCAGGACTTTTTCCATCCCTAGTCCTGTCTCTCAATCCACCTAGCCACCTAGCTGCCCCTCTTCAATGATTCTTGTTAGACTGCTTATAACATAACGCTATCTTTGGCTAAGAGACTTGTATCAATATTAAAGATCAATCTGGTTCAGTTAATAGATTTAAAGCTGCTTAAGTCTCCATGTTCAGGCAAGTTCTACACTTAGCCAGTTCTTCATTTCTGTTTCTGATACTAATTTTGTGTATAAAACCACAGTGAGATTTTCATTGGTAGGTTTAAGGGAAGAACAGTTTCATGAATCAACATTTACGCTGTTAAACAAACTTACAACTTGGATGGGTTCTTTATTTTTTGAACTGTGTAATTTTCATTGTGATTTGAGAAGCTGGTTGAAAGTACATCCTTGGCTTAAGGTGCAGACGACCAGGTTCTGCGCTCTGGTAGGGAAGATACAATCTATAGAACAAAGTCGTTTTAGCGACTTGCTCTTTGAATTACAGAAAGACTTAACTAAGTCCAAGAAGCCTAGAATTGGGAAAGATCTCCAGAATCATCAAGTGAAGCTTCTTGCCAGGATTATGTAGAAAACATCTGTGGCAGATGACTACCTAGCCTTATATCTTATATCTTTTTATATCTTCAAAGCAGCGATTTCCAGGATTTTAAACTTGATTTTTGTTATGCTCATCCCTTTCTTGCTGCAATGGAAGCTCTTTCTCTCTAGTTCAGCTCCCTTTCAGATATGGGAAACATTTACTCAGCACCTTCATTATACTCCTACTCCAATATAATATAATGCTCTAATTGAGTCTGTGATCTCATTGATGTGGGTATTCCTTCTGGTGTTGCTAATCTCAACCCACCCATGTTTGCTCATCCTATTGGACTCTTATTCCTGTTCTCCCATCATTTCGCCACAAGGAGCCTTCCTTATCTGCCCTGGACATCGTCAAGACACTAGCCGAACATGTGTGCTGTCCACCTGGTCTCCTCCTCGTCTAGTGGTTGATTTCTCTGATGACATCTTTGATTCTACTTATGTATAATTTATTTTAATGAGTTGCAACCTATTCACAGAGTCCTCCATGGCCCTTTTGGTAATTCTTCAACTTTAGTTCTTCAAGGATAACACTATTCCACAATTCCCTGTCACATACCAGAAAAATATTGATGCTAGAAAGATGGGACTCTGCTGTGTGGAGAAGCTTGGGTGTCTCAAAGCCACTTCTCCTCCTCTTCAATTATAAGTCCATCTCATTGGTCATATCTGTCCAAGATCGATGTATTGATAGATGAAGTCCTTAATTTTATGATATGTAATTGGATAGAGAGGCATTATATTAACCCTAAATTATTTGAAGACAAGAAGATTTATTTTAAAATCTGCCCCCAGTATATACTACCTCAGTCTTGAAAGGATGTTAAGCAACTTACCCTGATTAGATAATTTAAAATATCTATCAATTACAAAGTGCCTGCTTTATGTCAGGCACTGTGGTGATTGTTGGGGATACAAAAAAAAAGGTCAAAAGTTTTCCTCAGACATGTATTTTTTTCTTTTAGAATATAAATTTTTTGGGGCGAATATAAGCTCTATAAACCAGTGTTTCTCAAATTGTGTTTTCTGGTACCTTGGTTTTTGACAAGACATCCCAAAGAATTTTTTGACAAAGAAAAAAATTTAATGGTGGTTAAGTACACATAGAAAATGTATCTGCTTTTTCTGTCTGTGGAAGTAACATGTACATTCTGGTGATATGTGAAGAGCTGTTGTAATGTGGTCATTAGAGTATATAACTAGATGCAGTGTATTTTAAACAAACAAACAAAAGTTACCTTTCATCTTAGAATCAATACTGGGTATTGGTTCCAAGGCAGAAGAGTTCTAAGAGCTAGGCAATGGGGGTTAAGTGACTTGCTCAAGGTCACACAGGTAGGCAGTGCTTGAAGGCAGATTTGAACCTAGAACTTCCTATCTCTGGGCCTGACTCTCAATCCACTGAGCCACCTTGTATTTTTTAAATGTACTCCCTTTCCCTGCCATTTTGGTTGGTTCTTTCACCTTGCAGTTGTAGACTTCATAGACAATTGTCAGAGAAGAAAGATTGTTAAGCAGTCTTTCACTTTGTGGAAGAATCTCTTCAGTGTTCTTAGGATCATTGCAATGAATGTAGTCCTCTTTAAGAGTATTTGAAGACTATCACCAATAATTGGGAATTGTGGTTTTTTTTGATGACACTTGATGATGGTGACTGTGTTAGGTACACACACAAACACACACACATGTTACCTAACTGCTTGATGTCAATACGTAGATTGCTTAATAAAGAGTTATATTTTTAGTCATATCTGTCAGAAAGCTTGTTTGATTTTAATGAATGTGTTGAAGGCAACTTGTTTGAGGAAAAACCTTCAAGGTTGTTTTTTCTGCTGAACTGATTTCTTAAAAAATATACTATGATAAAGATAAACATAAATAAGCACACTCTGATATATTACCAAATTTAAAAAAAAGTTTTGTATCAGGAGATATGACAAAGGCAACTATAAAAGCAGTAATGTATTAACATTTAAAAATTTCTCAAGTTTTAAACATAAATATCTTAAGCTGAAACAATAGCCATAAAATACTGACTTAGGTAGAAAAAGGAGTAACAGAAAACTGTTCCGAAGCACCTTATACAATGAACTATCTCAGTTAATATTTTCCCCAACTATAAAGCTTTTATTGATAGCCTGCAATTATACTCTTCTTGTTTGTAGTATTACTAGATGCAGAATAAATTTGATCAGAAAATATTCTTGTAAAATTAATCTTACATTATTTGGTACCATTAGTACTATTAAAACTTTTAAATTTTTTAGTCATTGTTCTAAATAGGTAATTGAAAAATGCCCATGCTGTGGAGGTAAAGAACTTCACTAAAATCTAACTTAAAAAAAAAAATAGCTATTACACTATTGCCTCAAAAAGAAATGGAGTGTTTTGTTGGTATTGAGTGCATCCCGATGTTTAGTTTAGCATTTCTAAAGCAACTCAATAGAATGTTTTGGGTGGTGTCTGGGGATGAGGATTTCCTTGTTTTTAATTTGAAGGAAATGCACATTTTCATGAGTACAAATCAGTGAATTCTCCTAAGTGCCATTGCAGGCTTCTTTTACAATGCAAGAAGTTTTCTTTGGGGGGCAGCTGGGTGGCTTAGTGGTTTGAGAGCCAGGCCTGGAGGGTTTCAAATCTGGCCTCCTATACTTGCTAACTGTGTGGGACCCTGGGCAAGTCACTTAACCCCTATTGCCTAGCTTGGAATCAATGTTGATTCCAAGGCAGAAGGTAAGGATTTTTTTTAAGCATTATATGTATAGATGAGTAGCTTGAGTCTTATGCAATCCAGTATTGCCCATCTCTGCTGAATTTCCGGTGCAGTTACTTCACTGGAAGTCTGTACACTGTTGGCACCACGAAGAGATGAAATTGATGGGAAATCCCCAAGTTTTGAAAAGGGAAATATACTTGTGTGGGTGCTGCTGCTTGGTTACAACATGTTTATTGTAGCTGAATTTTAAGTAATAAAGTAATCCTACCTTAGCTTCATTGAATATTCACACAACAGTTGTATTTACTGATGAAGGTAGAGTTTATTCTAGCTGGCAGATCACTTATTACAAAACTCAGTATTTAAGACACAGAAAATATGTTTTTATAAGAGCTTCAGGAAGATGATTGGCACACAGACATTTCATTGGTTATAGCTGGATTAACAAGTTTTAAATTGTAGGGAGGAAAAGGTTTTCCAAAAATTAATTTTTGCCAAAGTTTGCCCTGAAAAGGTACGACAAATGGGCTGAAGTGTGCCTGTGGTGTCAAGGCTATGAGACAGATTTGTTAACTGTTGAAAAGTGACATTGAGGGCATAAATGGCAGGAAATCTAAATATGATTTCTCCTTCCTTTTTATATTTCACTGGTGATGATCAGAAGACTGGCAACTGTGGATTGAACGACTGCTCAGATGGTTTCTGTAATAAAATAAGAATGTTGTGACTTTGTTGGCAGGTCCAGCTCTTGGGGACTGTGTTGGAAGAGCTGGATTCTCCACTGAGTATAGGCTGGTGGTAGGGCTGCTCAGCTCTGCCACATGATTGTTTTCCTTCTCAGACTGAGCTGCCCATCCCTCAAGCCAGTTGCTAAATCACTTTGGATGTGTTGACAGCTACAAAAAGTCACAACTTGGAAAAAAAAAAGGTGAAATGATCCCCTGGTGAGGCAACTTCTGCCTAAAAAATAAAAGCGTTCTGAGACATAAATTCTATGTTATAAAAATCTTGTAATTTTCATAGTTTTTAGTTTTTGCTCCACCAGGCATTGTAGACAGCAGCTACTATGATAGATCTTAAATATGATTATCACAGCTGGAAAAATGTTTTACTGTCATGCTTGTTTATCATAATATGCCACTTACTTTAAATTTTGCTTTAACAGGTCTCTTCTCCCCCCTACTCCCTGTTTGGGTGGGGGGAGATGTGAATAATACCTTGAAGTTGAAACAATACCAAAATGTATTCAAATGATATTATTTTCCCTTCATGGCAAAGGAGAGGTTACTGAAATGATTTTTCCAGGGTAAAACTAGACTTTAGTTGGCAACTCCCACATAGTTTATTGAATAATACTTAACACCACCCTCAATGAAGATTATATGTGGGTTTAGGAATTATTTTTTTAATAAGCATAACTAAAGGTTAACCAGATGAATAAAGGAAATAGCTCTTCCTCTTTAAAGGGGAGAAAAATTGAGGCAGGTGAGAGGTTGAAGAGAGACATTCAACTTTTGATTATCCATGAATGGTTCCTGCATGGCAAGGTTTTAGACCCTGACAGCTTTCTTGCCACTCAGCACAAGCCTACACCATCTCTCCCCTAGACCAAACATTGAAAGAGATAGACAGAAATAGAGACAGATAGACAAGAGAATTATGTCTGTCTGTCTCAAAGCAAAACCTTTCCTTTTTGTCTAGAATCAATACCAAGTATAAGTTCCAAGGCAGAAGAGCACCCAGGGTCACTCAGCTAGGCAGTGTTTGAGGACAGATTTAATCTGGTTTGATTTTTCTCTGTCCCCCATTTCCCCCCAATTCTATCCACTTAGTTGCCGAAGAGGATTTCTCAAACACGGGCCTGATCATATCAGTCATTTCTCTGATCAAGAAACTCCACTGATTTCTCCTTTGGCATTTAAAGCCTTTCACAGTATCCAGGCTTCTTTCCTTAAATAACTCTCCTTCATATACTCTGTGGTCCCCCAAACTGGTATCCTGGCTGTTCCCCACATATGACATTCCATTGGCCTTTTATATGCTTTAGATCAAATTGTCTCCATCCCATAAGTTATAGCTTCATGGAAATCTTTGAAGCCTCAACTCAGGTATCAATTGCTACACAAACCCTCTATATATTCCCTTACTTCCTAATGCTCCTCAATTCTGGAAATTACTTTATTTTTTATTCAGATATACAAATACATATGTCTATATACTTGTGTGTATATTCTATTATATATATATGTATAATCCATATATTCTAACATATATCCATATGTATTTAATCATACATACATGTATATATAAATAAAAAATAATATAAGAGAATATAAATTCCTCAAGGATAAGGACTTCCGTATTTTGTGTTTGTATCTTTAGTGTCTACCTAGCATGACATGATAGAAGATACTCAGTAAATGAGTTTATTGATTAAATAGCCATTTGTTCACATAACATTCGGGATTGCAAAATAATTTCCTAATGTAGTTAGGAAAGTAACCTCCCCCTCCCCAATCATGTATTAAATCATTCAAATTTAGAACTGAATCTTTGGTAATCCAGATATTTGTTCATATTGCTATAGAAAAGTATGTATTGACAACCATAGGTGTATTCCAATAGCATTCTTAATTGATCCTACAAAATCACAGGCCCAACAATATTCTACTTCCATTAGAATGTCATATAGCATATATATGAACATATACATAAATATATAGTTATATACACAGATATATGCATGAATGTGTGTATGCATGTGTCTATACACACACACACACACATATATATATAAATTATATAAGCAAATTTTGACTATAATTTAGTAACAACTTTGAGAAACAACGTTTGCACCTGCTGGGGTCTATTTACCAGTAACAATCTGGGGTTTCAAAAGGTTCGGCATTCTCATCCATTGCAATGGAATATACATTTATTGAAATCAGAGAATTTTATTTTTGTCTTCCCAATATCTATTACAGTGCCTTGCACATAGTAGGTACCTAACAAGTATTCTTTTTAATTGAATTGCATTATTATTTCTTAAAAACCATTATTAGACTTATCATAGGAGTCAATTTGGATCATGGCCATTTCCGCTACTGTTTAAATGAGTAACAAATTGTAAATCTTGGGAATTTCCATCGCTAAGTTGCCAGACTCAGCAAACTGAATTTTGGCATTTTCTAATACCCAGCCTTCTGTCAGGTGATGGACATGTTGATGTTTTCTCATTTAGATCTATGACTTAAAAGAGAGTAGATCATGGGGCAGGTTCCTTCCTCCCCCAGTCTATATTTGATTAATTAATTTGTTTAAATAGCAGTGCTCATGAAGCTTGTCATGAATTCACTCATTTTCTGAGCTAGTAAAAACTTTTCTCTGCACCATTGTCATAGATTGCACTCCTAGTTAAGTGTGTCATAGATGTGGGAGGACTAGAGTATGGGATAAGCATGAATTCCTTTACTTTCATTGGAGAAATAACTCAAAGCTTAAGCCTATTGTTAGTTTACCCTAAGTAACATCATTTTTATATAGAAAGGACATTTTGCTGTTGCTCTTGGCTGGAGGTGGCTCTTTGATTTGCATGTAGATTTGGTAGAGGCCACAAGTAGTAACAATCATTACATTTGTAGAATGTGTTAACATATATAAACTTAGTTCGCATTCCTTTTCAATCTGCGATGTGGGTGGTACAGTCACTTCCCTTTACAGATGAGGGTTCTCAGAGATAGAAAATTGAAGTAGCATCCGTTGTGGCCTCATGTTGCCACCATTGGCATGGCCAACTGTCTCACCGTCATCTCTGTAATTCTCAGCTTTGCCACCATCACATCGTTACCGCTGCTTATATTTATAGAATGCGTTGAATTTGAATTGCAGTCTTTCTTTGGCTCTTGACTACAAACCTGTGAGGTTGCCTCCAAATGTTTTTTTTTCCCTTCCCCATATTATACATGAGAAAATGGAGACAGAAAAGTTAAATTCCCAAAAGATATTTTATCAGTAGGGTCTTCTGACTCTTCATTTGTTTTTCTTGCTTTGCATTTTTGAATTCACTTTGGTAGATGGAAGATTGACACATAGTGATTATTATGCTTGTTCTCCAACTTTTTAATCCTCTCTCTCAACATTTTCCTTCTTATTATGCTCTCTTAAAGGATTCACATTCGAATCAACAAACACTGAGTAAGCACCTACCATATACCATGTGTGGTGTTGAGCTCTGGTCCAGGCACTTGAAGAGATGCACTGAACTTGTTATTATTAGACAGGGAGTGATGGTGGTCAGAAATTGTTCTTCAGGTTGTTCAGTGCTATAGAGGGACCAGCAATTCAAGGCTAATTCCACTTTTCCCATAATCCTTGAAATATTTGAAGACAGTTATAATAATCCATGACAATTCTTTTGGAAGGGTGGACCATAGCCATCTTGAAATATTTGAAGGCTTATGACGAAGCAGAATTAGCCTTGCATTGCTAGTCTTGAGGACAGAGCTAGAGACGGAGGGTAGATAGATAGAAAGAGACAGGTTTTTGCTTAATATTAGGAAAAACTTCTTTTTTTTTTTTAAACCCTTACCTTCCATCTTGGAGTCAATACTGTGTATTGGCTCCAAGGCAGAAGAGTGGTAAGGGCTAGGCAATGGGGGTCAAGTGACTTGCCCAGGGTCACACAGCTGGGAAGTGTCTGAATCCAGATTTGAACCTAGGACCTCCCGTCTCTAGGACTGGTTCTCAATCCACTGTGCTACCCAGCTGCCCCCTAGGAAAAACTTCTTAATGGTGAAAGCTGTCTACGAATAGGATGGCTGCTTTAGGGAATGGTGAGTTCTTCATCATTAGTGGACCACTTGTCAGGGGATTATGATTAGGAGTTAAGATTCTGTGGTTTCAAGTTTAGAAATCTCTTAGTGTGTGATCTTGGACAAATTACTCAGTTTATTTTTTAGATGGAGGTTTTAAAAATTGCATTAAACAGTAAAGAGGGTTGTTGTGCGGAAAATACTTTATAAAATGTTGATATTTGTAGTATGAATAATATAAATAATACCTATTTGCATAAGAAGGATGCAGAAAAAGTGCTAATGTGAGGAATGAACAGGTGGTAGTCAGTTGAACTTCAAAAAATGTGTAGCCATTTAATTGAATAGGGTTATAAACATTCAGGGTTTAGATAAACATCAGAACAAAAAGGGATGGATTTTTATTGGCATATATTGATGTAAACCTAAGAATTTGGGTAAAGTCAGTGTCTATGGTATAGCACTAACTGCTGACTATTTTCCCTTGCAAGTACTACAATTGTTTTATCTTTCCAAATGGTTATATTAAAGTTTTTTTTTTTTTTAAGTAATTCTTGTGTGATCTGCATTCTGGTTCCTTTGCCTTTCATTTCTGATCTTCTCTGTTCCTGGGACAGGGATAGTGGAGTTTGAGAAGACTAGAAGTTAGAGGGGAGAGGTAAGGAAGAGTATCAGATGCAAGGTGGAAGGAATATAAGTTCCTTTGTAATAATTGATTATTGTATTAATCATCAGTGTCCTCATCTGTAAAATAGAAATAGTAATAGTACCTAAATCACAGCATTAATGTGAATGATATGTTATCTGTAAAGTACTTTGTAAATCTTAAAATGTTATATATAAACGTCATGAAAGACAACATGACATAGTAGATATAACGCTGGCCTTGGGATCAGGAAGACCTGGGTTCATATTCAGCTTCTGACATGTACTAGCATTGTATGACCCTGGGCAAGTCATTTAATCCTCTTCCTATGGCAGGAAACTAAGGCTATAAATTACAAAAAGTTCTGACCTATATTGATAGATTACCTGGAAATATTTTACCCTAGAATCTTTACCTTAGAATTCCCTAGGCCAATGAAATCTCAGGTTCATTCAGCTTCCCTACAAAGAAGTAGAATAGCCAATTATATGGCATATATTTTTAGTGAAGATTTTTGCAACCCACTTAGTCTTTCCCATTCTGTGGGATTCTTATATGTAAGTTTATTACAGGGGATCCACCAAACATTAGTGGTTTCCTTTCTTCTGAAATATCAGTGGAATGCTCAAGTGTTCACTTGTTAGCCTTCATTCTTTCTTATCCCTATGAACTCATATTTTTCAGTCATATAGTTTCTTAGTGGTATACTTTATTCTAGATTTGTTAATATTATAGTCTGGTTAGTCCTCTCAGAAAATTCTTCATTGCCCTCCAAATGAAACTCATTTTTAATTCTTCAGAAACTTGTACCAAGACTCATAGCCATACAACAACACTGGTAGGATATTGGTATTAAAATAACAGGTGGGCTACAGGTTGGAAATGACTTTTCTGGACCATAGCCTGAGGAAGCAAATTTCTGGAGCCATCGTCAACCAGAGAATAATAACTTAGCCCCCAGTGTGAAAAACAAAGAAACTAACAAAGAAAAAGGATGGGAACTGAGCCCAAGGAGTCAAGTTAAGACACTAGAACTTGTGCTTTGGAGAACATTTCTAGAGTTAGGTGAGGAATCAAAGTCATTCTGGAGTCAGATCTCTGGAGGGTTGGCTTAGAGGTCTCTGAAGATCAGTAGATTCATAATTCAGCAGAACCTAACCTGGGTCTCCTTTTGCCAACAAAGTGTGTATGTCTTGGGATTGGGGGGGAGGTTAGTGGTAAAGCCAGATTGCCCCCTAACTATTTTCCCCCTATTCTTGTCCTCATGTTTTATTGATCCTGGAGTCATTTGGCTTAATAAGTGCAAATGATTTTTTTTAAATTCCAAGAAATTTTAAAATTACTCACTCATATCTTATTAACCATTGGTTTAAGAAGAGTGCTTTCACTTAACTCAGATAAAATCTATTGTAATGAAGTTAAGTTTGGTGAGATAATTGGAAGAGCTGGATACCAGGAGGGATCTAAGTTGTAAAGCTGTCTCAGAAACTTGCCATCTCTGTGACCATTCACAGGTCACTTCACCTTTGAGTTTCCTAATTTGGTTTTAGTCTTGTAGTGGATAAAGTTTTTAATAAGATGGCTGGGTCGATCAAATGAGATAATGTGTACAATTCTTTAGCAGCCTTAAAATACTATATAAATGCTAACTCTATCTACTCTATTACATCATCATCATCAAATCCAACCTCCCTTTTTCTTTCTCATGGTCTCATTACTCTTCAAACATTCCAAGGCAGACTTGATCTGTTCACTCATACTTGTTCACAGGTTGGGGAACAGATAACTATTTTTAATGTCCATTCAATCAGGATAATAAAAAGGAATAACTGGCAGTAAAGAATGGGAAAAGGAAAGTGGGGAATGGGGGTCCCTGTCTATCTAAACCCTTCCCCCTCCCTCCTTGAGTTTGGGGGGAACTTTGGCCTTGGCAGCCTGAACCCCCTGAGAGAAAGTCAGGTTGACTCACCCTTGGGCAACAGGAGCTGAGGTAAAGTCTGCTCAGGTTTCTCTTCAGAAAGTCCCTTCAATTGGGAAATGTTGGGGGGAAAGATTTCCAGTCACCAACAGGAAAAAGTGGGTAACCCTCAGGAGGAAGTCTTTTTCCCACCTTCTGTCTTCGGCTTCTCAAGACCCGAGTCCAACTCCTCTACCAGCCAGAGTCTTCTCCTCCTCCAGATTCCAATCCCTTGGGACCCCTCCCCCGTTGAGGTGATCAGTTTCACACACTCTTCAGCCTGGCACTTTTTTCTTTAGTGCCAGCCTCTGTCACAAATTCCATTTCTTTCCTTGGTGCATATGTACAACCCATCCCTCATCTCTGTGCCATACTCTTTCTTTGGTTTTATCTTTTAGTTTTCATCTTCTAAAGGGTTCTATGAAGGTGCCATCTTCACTCCGAAGCTTTCCTTAATTCCCACTTAATGTTATCTCTCTTCTCAAATTTACTTTTCACTTAGTTGTCTAGTATAATATTCCCCCCCCCCCCCAGCCCAGTTTTGGAAAATATTATTTAATTAATTCCAGTGTAAGATTCTTGACATCAGGTGCTTTGTTATTTTTATCTTTGTATCTCTTAGTACTTAGTAGTACAATGTCCTGCATTCAATAATTGCTTAATAAATCTTTAAATGGGATTTTGGAGAATGAGCACTTTAATAGAGCATGAGAGTTTTGGACTGACTTAGATGCCATAATAGGAAGTTTAAATAACATTGGGATGCTAGCTTCCTGTGAAGATGGCCTGGGGGTATGGAAGAGAAGAGAGTAATTTTGAGACACTTGGCTAGGGGCTCCAGTTTACTTCTCCCACTCTGAGGTATGAAATTCTTCTTCCAAGGAGCTTCCTAGCCCTGGGTGGTGGATGAGAGACCTCCTTCCCCTTTCACTCTCAGACCTGCTACCTGCCTATCCTTGGGACATTTCCTTTCTTAGCCTTTCTCTCACCCTTGCTGGTTGCTGGCCAGTGGAGAAGCACACAAGATAATATGGTGACTTCCCAAGCAGCCATCCACCTGTGCCACAAGGTGTGTGTTGTGGCTCTTATGGCTGTGTGTGTGAGATGAGAAGATGTGCTATCTTTTATGGAGTTTTTAGGTTTTGGTTAAGATATTTATCTCCTGCAGTCACTTCATTTTAATCATGTGTTTTCAGCTTTGTTCTGTGGCAGGTCCTTAGGAAGAATTTTGTCCAAATAGCTACTGAATCTGGCTGCTGTCCAACACTGTCTGCCTTGGATCTGCAGTATGCAGCGTACTTGATAAACAACAGTGGGTTGTTCTCCAGAGTTCTGTTCCTTTTCCCAATACAGTGACAACAAAGGCATGCTTACCTTGTAAGACCATCAAAGAACTGCACATTCCCCACTGGGTGAAGATTTGTTTGTTCACTGGTAGAACGATAATCCTTTCTGTGTGTCCTGTCCTGTCAAGGGTAGAATTCTTCACAGCTGAATTCATTTTATCCTAGGTTTCAGAGATGGAAAAGACTTATTAACTCATCCCTTCTGTCCTTCAAGGCTAATTTAGGATGGTTCTCTCTGGTGGGTTCTTGTTTGTCCTTTTCACACTGATGAATCTGATCTCTGACTTCTCGCTATTTAGAAACTTTCCATGCCATTAAAAGTAAAGATTTTTTTCATGTTAACCCATTGCCCTTAATTGACATGCTTTTGTGTATTCAGTGTTTATCTTCTTAATTGTTCATAGCCTTTAGGTATAGTGTATAACTTGATATTAAGTATACTTCAACGATGCTTACTTACACAAAGCTTATAAGATAGTTCAGGAACTATGAGACATCTTAGTGGGGCTGCATTTACTCAAGGTGGACTAAATTTTGACCTAGTGCCAATCTTTGCTCATGTGTGTATAACCAGGTTTTGTGAAGCTTCCAAACAACTACCAGTTTGGCATCCTGTGGATCTTGGTAACAGAACCCTACTCCCCCAGTTGCCTCATCCAATTGCTGTTCCAGCAGCCCCTTTCTATGCCCCTAAGCTTGGAAATATCTGGCCAAACTCTTATGTGCCTACCGCACGGCACCTGGACACACTGATTTAACTGATTTCTCCTTGTCTTCCTCAGAATAAATGCATAATAAAAATACTCAAAATACTCTTTTCCTAAACTCAAAAAGCAGGCATTTATGAAGTACCTACTATAGCACAATGCCTGGCACATAGTAGGCTCTTAATAAGTGCTTTTGAATCGGGCAGGGAATTCTACTGTTCTGTAGCATTGCAGAGGTAGAGTAGCCCTCTATCTTACAGTTAGTTGCACCTTTCTCTGCCTTTCTCTCCAGCAGCTAGGAGCAGCAAGGTGGTGCATCAAGAATTAAAAAGACCTGGGTTCAAATTTGAGCTCAATTACCAGCTGTGTGATCATGGGGAAGTTACTTAATCTCTGTTTGTCTCAGTTTCCTCATTTGCAAGTGGGGATAATAATAGCACCTACTTTCAGGAGTTGTGAGGATCCTCATGAGATGAGATTTGTAAAGTGGTTAGCATGGTGCCTGGCTCATACTGAGTGCTATATAAAAGTTATTATTTATTATTATCATTATTATTATTACCACCAGCCTTCTCATGTCCTCCCATTATAAGAAAAATAACCCCAAACCAATCAATTAAAAAGCATTTCTAAAATGCCTCCTATGGGCCAAGCACCAGGCTAGGTGCTGGGGTTACAAAGACAAGAGCAAAATATAATACCTTCCCTTGAGGAACCTAAAATTTAGCTGGAGGAGACTTGTATACATTTGGGTTATATACAAAATAGATAAAAGGCCATTTTGAGAGAAAGGTAATGAGTAGATGGGGGTGATTGGGAAAGGCTTCCTGTGATGTTTGAACTGAGCCTGGAATGAAATTAGATGGAGCTGAAGAGGGAGGGCATTCCTAGCAAGGGAGAGCCAGTGAAAAAAATATAGTCATGGCCACAAAGTGCTGCGGATGAATGACTTACACTTTAGGGGGATCACTGGCAGCTGTGTGGAGAGCGGGTCAGAGTAGGGGAGACTCAAGGCATGGAGACCAATTCAAGCTAGAGGTGATGAGGGACTGAATTAGGGTGGGGGTCTCTGTGTGAGCAGAAGAGGATGTGGATTTAAGAGATGTGGAGGTTGAAATAAAGGAAGTCAAGGACATAAGAAAGAGGAACTGTGCTGAGAAAACCAGGAAGACATCCTTAGGGTTCTTTAAAGACTCACTTGAGAATTTAAATTGACCTGATATAAATTCATAAAGGAAAAAAATGAAATGCTCTTAATTGGTGAAAAACAAGACTGTTTTCATCATAGTGAAATAATTTTGGTTTGTTGATATGGTAGTTACTAATTTGGTGATTTTCATTTTATGCAGAGGTTTCTGTGTTAAGCAACAAAACAATGGGTGAGGTGAGGACATGACAAGTTTTAACCATGCCCCAGTGGAAATATTTTAATAATATTGGAGTTAAGCTCCATATGTGGCCTTACCTGGAAGGAAAACTATGTATGTAACTGTTACTGGAGATAAAGAAAGACTGATGTGTGATTTAATATCAACTCAGTAGAGAATGTTGTTTTATCTTTTTATTTATGTTGAAGATTTGTAATCCTAAGTTTGTGTGCATGCACACATGATCCAAAGAAAACACAGCATGGCCAGAAACAGTATTTGTAGTTAGATTAATCTTTGTTTCATTTCTTCTCTTTCTGGGGAGTGAACAAAAACTAGAAGTTGAATTATTTCTTGGCCTGTTTCTCCTGGGCCTGCCCAGGGTGGAACAAAGGATGGCCAGGTCATCTATGGCGTTTTAGGAAATCTCATGGGCAGAGAATCTGTGGGGGCTGGGACAGGGCAGGAAAGAGAAAAGTCATTAAACCTGTTTAAATTCACAAAGAGCTAGAAAGATACAGCCAGATTTCAAGTCCAAACCCAACTACTTCACTAGTTCTTTCCTCGTTTTTCAGTTTTGTCTGACTCTGTGTGACCCTGTTTGGGGTTTTCTTGGCAAAGATACTGGAGTGGTTTGCCATTTCCTTTTCTAGTTTATTTTACAGATGAGGAAACTGAGGCAAACAGTTTAAGTGATTTGCCCAGAGTCATATAGTTAGTAAGTCTCTGAGACTGGATTTGAACCCTAGAAAATAAGTCTTCCTTATTCCAAGCCCAGTGCTCTATCCACTGGGCCACCTAGCTGTCCAGGGGGTAAATTCCTTAATCCCTTTCCCTCAATTTCTTCATCTATAACATGGGGACAGTGACTAGTGCTTGTTACTTTGAAGTCCTATGAGCTGTGTAGATTAAACAACATTGTAGGTGAGATAAAAGAGGATGGAGGGGTCCTAGGTTCAAATTTGGCCTCCGACACTTCCTAGCTTTGTGATCCTGGGGTGTCACTTAGCTATCACCTAGAACTTATTGTTCTTTTGTTTTGGAACCAATCTGCAATATTGATTCTAATATGGAAGAAAAAGACTTAAAAAAAAAAGATGATGGGGAGGGTGTTGAGCAGATTCTGAGAAGGGCCAGAGGTAAAAGGTGGTGTTTTTCTAGCAAATAGAGCCAGGCAGCAACAGTTAATCAGTAAAATCCAGTCCTGGGGATACTGGCCAGTTTGAAGGAAAGACCAGAGCTTACGTAAAGAGTTCTCACAATTTGTCATGCTCAGTGAGCTAACCTGCCTGTACCCTTTTTATCCCTACAACAACAACAATAATAATAACTAACATTTTAGATCGACTATGGTGCCAGGCACTGTTCTAAGAGCTTTATAATTATTATCCTCTTGACAACCCTGGGAGGTAGGTGCTATTATCATTCTCATTTTACAAATGAGGAAACTGAGGCCATCAAAGGTTGAGGGACTTGCCCAGAGTTACCCAGCTAGGGAGTGTCTGAAGCTAGATTTGAACTGAGGTCCAGAGGCCAGTTTAATCCATGCCACCCCTCCTCTCCCCCTGATTTAGTTTCTCCAAATGCTCTAGTGCAGGACTACCTAATGGAATTGACATGGTGGACCCCAGACCCCTTTGGCAGGGGAGGGAAGCATAGGGCTTCTCTTTCTCCAAATAATGTTTTTAAGTCATTGAAGGAAATGCAGTTTTAGTTAGAAGTCAGTAGAAATAGGAGCATCCCTTTTTTTTCCTCATCTAAGTTCTCAGACTGCCCCCCCTTCCCTCAAAAATCTCTGTGTACTCCTCAGGAGGGGTCTGTGGACTTGAGGTTATTACACTGTTGCTTCGTCAGTGTAGTCAGCCTTCTAAGGAAGCTGTTTCCTGGGGTCAGCCCTGTGATGCTGAATGTTCCCTAAGAACCCTCCTTATTGTGCAAGGCTCCAGCTGTACCTCTGCCCCCACCCCCACCCCCCCAATTCTCCTTACCCTGCAATGAATTTGCAGGAACATTATTTACTTTTGAGTAAAATAAGGAAATTAATGAAATAGGCTTGCCTTTTCTCGCTTCCTGTTTTGGATTTAAAAAAACAACTGCAGAAATTTCCTCACACATTATCGAGTCTTTGTTCTCCATCAGTTTTTGGTGAGAGTTCATGGAAGTGTTGACAGTTGGATCCTTGAGGAGGAAGGGCCATCCTGGGCGGTTCAGTTCGGGGGCTAACTCTTTGTGGTCCAGGACTTCAGTTTGCTGTGTCTGCTTTGGGAGAATGGGTGAGAATTTCACCTTTGCATCTCCCTGGACAGGAACAGAATGGAATTGACTGAGTGAAAAGGCGTGATAAACTTTTTGTAGAAAGCCTGTCTGATCTCCTGTTGGATGGATGCCTTATACAGGCGATTTTTAGACTTTTATGGCCTCTGGACCCTTTTACACTCTTAATCCTTGGTGACTCTGATGATATATTTTATCTTATAAATTAAAACTTCTTAGTATTATGAAAATAATTGACCATAGGGACACCCCCCCTCACTATCCCAAAAGGGTTTGGGGATCTCTGGGGGTCCTGTGATCCTAACTTTCAGAATCATTGCCTTACACAGAAGGCAGCAAATAGTCAGTCCCATCAGAGTTGCTCTTTGTTCTATTTTGTTTTGTAGGTGAAAACCAGTATATGAACAGAATAAGTGACCTATGTGGAAATCTTAGAATTAGGGGAGACTCCAGACTCTCAGAGGCTAGTAGTGAGGATGAGGGAACATGTTTCCTTGGGAAAAAGAAATCGATTTTAAGTGTTGGAGCAACCTCTTTCAAGAGACCATCCAGTCAAGGTCCTTTGCTGAAGGGAAACACATGCTGCAAAGGTGTTTTCAAAGCAGCATAAAAAAAGGGAAATCTGAGGGAAAAGGGCAGCTGAGTTCCCAGCTACATTTAAAATAGGCAGTGAGGCAGCACTGAGGATATAGCTTGTGGATTGGTGTGAATAAAACTAGCTCAAATTCTGCGGGAAACTTATTACAAATAATTTAACCTTTTTGTTTCTGAATTTCTTTGCCTGTGAAATGGAGATAATAATAGCTTCTAGCTTATAGAGGTTGTTCTGATGTTTAGATGAGTTAACATCCTTAAGAGATTTGCAAACTTTAAATTCTATATAAATGATAAGTTTTATTAAAGAGTTGTTATAGGATAAAAAAAAAAAACTGTGCAATAGAAGGAAGTTTCAGAGAAACCTGGGAGGACTAATATTAAATGATGCAATGAAGTGAGCAGTACTAGGAGATCAACTTTTACCTAAAGAATAATTTTGAAAGACTTCATTAAGACGGATTAATTCGGGGATCATCTGTGATTCCAGGGAATTGATGATGAAGAATGATAACCTATTTCCTAACAAAGGTTAGACTAAATATACACAATGAGACACTTTTTGACTTGATCAGTATGGGAATTTGTTTTGCTTGATTAAAAATATTTATGTAAGAACTTTTTTATTTTTCAAGGGAGAAGTTGGGAGGAGGGAAATGCTGAATAATTAAAAAAATAAAATTTAATTTAAACACTATAAAAATCTAGATCACAACAAGGACATATTAAGGTGATGGTTCACTTTAAATAGTGAACATCCTTACAATAGGTAAAGAAGAATTTTATTTTTATAGAGCTCACATTTTCTCTCTGTCATATTTTTATGTGTATGTGTGTATATATACACATATATATTATGTGCTTGTATATACACCCATACACACAGATAGCTGCATTTATGTATATATTTTGGACAGACACTGTAAGTGAATGGTCCCAGATTTAATTCTTAACCTAATTATGAGAAAAAGCTGAGCATTTATAGTTTTCCAAATCAATATCATAGCCTTTTCAGCTTATACCATGTTCCATTCTCTGTCACAATAATCCATAACATCCCTTCTCTTCATCATGTAAATCATGACATTTGAAGCTTTTTCAACTTAATAAAAACATGTTCTATGCTATAGTTGGTGGCACAAATTGTGTTTTTGTTGTATAGAAGAAAATTGTGAGATGGCATACTTTGAAGTCTTTTAAGCTCCATAGGGTCAATGCCATGAGACTGATTTATTGGTGAAACTGTTATCTTCAGGTCATTTTTGGCACATTTGATAACTGAAACTAAGCCTGCCTTGAAAAACTTTCAGGAGGAGCCCATCTTTTGTTGAGTTCTGTTTAGTTGGCCGTTTTTGATTCCAAACAAAAATTCTCATGTATTTTTAATGTTCTTCATTAGAAATATCATCAGCTATTTTGAATAAATGTGAATAAATTAGAAAAGATAAAATGCTTTCAGGAGAATTTACAAATAGAGGATGATAAAGAATATTGGACAGAAATGTTTCAAGATCAGAAAAGGGTTCTGAACACTATTTCTTAATCAGAGAGTAGGTGAAGTGTTGATTCTTACAAAGAATCCAGGAAAATGCTTTTGTCGACACTGTGTTAAAAATGTAGACCTTTGCTCCAGAATACCTGGTCTATTCAGCAGATGTTTTAAGTGAAAGGGTCAGAGGAACTTGTATTAGTCTGCCCAAGTCCTTGGATTCCCTTCTTAATTGGTATGACAGGTAGACATTTCTCTATTGTTATGTGAGCTCTGTGCCTGAGTATACTACTCATTGGAACGATTTCATATAATATACTATCATTCTCTAGCTAATTTCATAGTACGGATATGTATCTTTTGAAGACTGAATTGCTTTTATCTGTTAGCAAGAAAGAAAAATTGAGAACTTGATGAATTGTGCCCAAGTTCATATTTCTTTTTCCAAAAGGAATTGGCTGTTTAAGGAAATGCCTTATGTTTTGGTCTTTGCCCTTGGTAAGTGAACATGTTGATTGATACTATTTCCTTTTATGAAATTCAGACACTGGTGAAATGGAAATGTATTTTCAATTACCAAGCAAGGCGAGAAGGTTTTATCTCTATTTTGAATTAAGAAATTATATTTGGGTGCCTTGATAAAGGTCAAATTCTGCTTTGATAATTTCATGGGACTCCTCCATTTTTCATTATATTTGTAATTTTTGTTATCAAGACTTTTTTTTAAGGCATTCTCAGTATGTGGAGTTTAACCAGGCAGTTTTTCTGAGTAGTAACTAGAAAAACAAAAATCACTGAATATAATAGAGGAAATTAGATTGTAAAATACTTGAGGGCAGGGGCTGTCTTTTCCCAACTCTTTTTATATCCCCATTGCTTAGCACCATGTCTGTCACATAGTAGGCACTTAATAAATGTTTATCAATCGATCAACTGAAAAAAGACCTACATTAGGTCAGACACACCTTTTATCATTTGTGGTATTGGCCCTTTTGTGTTCTATTGGTTGGTTTCTTCATCTCATTTTATAGAAGATAGGCAGGGTTTTTTTTCTTTTGTGTTTTTTTTTTGTTTTTTTTTTTGTAAAGGGTAAAAGGAGGTAAAAAAAATTGTTATAGAGGAAAATGCCTACCAATATGAAGAACTCACTAACAGATAACAATTTAACTTTCAAACTGAATCACGAGTGAGAAATGATCATTAATTTTAATCCTATCAGGAAAGTTTTTGTTATCATGTGTGTAAAAGAGATGGAAACTGGTTTTACAAAAACTCCTTGTCTTTTTTTCATTATGGGATATTTGGTTGGTTTATGTGAGAGGTCATGTCTTGATTATAGGTCCTTGGTAAATGAATGCTGTTTGTATTTCTCTAGTATGTTTAGATTTCACAAGACCTTATATATGTCATCAGAAACTGGATATTTTTATGTGGTAATATCTCCCTTAATTCTTCTAGTGTCTTCACTCCATTTGATTATTTACAGTTTATCTTAAATATGGCTTATTTGTACACAATTTACATATTATCCATCCCATTAGGGTGTGAGTTCCTTGAGAGTAGGGGGTATCTTTTGATTTTATGTCCCCTGCACTTAGCCAAGAGCTTGGCACATCTGTTTGTTGCTCAGCCCTTTCATTTCTACCCTACTCTTCATGACCCCATGTAACCATGGGCCAGTTATCTAACTTAACCCAGTCAATCGGTAAACATTTATTAAGTCTACTGGAGCAGCTAGGTAGCTCAAAGGATAGGGTGCCAGGCCTGGAGATGGGAGGTCATAGATTCAAAATGGCCCCAGATACTTCCTAGCTGTGTGACTCCGGGGAAGTCACTTGCCACTCATCACCCAGCCCTTTACTGCTCTTCTACCTTGGAACCAATACTTAATATTGATTCTAAGACAGACGGTAAGGTTAAAAAAAAAAAGTCCACCGGGGGCAGCTGGGTAGCCCAGTGGATTGAGAGCTTGGCCTAGAGACGGGAGGTCCTAGGTTCAAATCTGGCCTCAGCCACTTCCCAGCTGTGTGACCCTGGGCAAGTCACTTGACCCCCATTGCCTAGCCCTTACCTCTCTTCTGCCTTGGAGCCAATACATGGTATTGATGCCAAGATGGAAGGTAAGGGTTTAAAAAAAAAAAGTGATGCAGGACAGATCAAGGAAGATGAGAATTGAAGAAAAAACATTAAATTAGGCAATCTTTGACAACTTAATATCTGCCTATTGTTTCTTCATGTGTGAAATGGGTATAATGAATACTTTGGGTACTTATATAACTCTGAGGAGAATCAAATGAACCCTAACATCTTGTTACATTGCATATAATGCACTTTGAAAACTTTAAATTGTTTTGCAAATGGCAGCCACTATTCTTATTACCTTGGTTCCCTCCCTTGCTTTCTCCATCTGTACTAATGACATACCTTTTCTCTTCTTCTTTCCAGCTGTTTGGCTTCCCATATTCTTAGGAAAAGCCTGACAATTGGAATCTCATCTTGGTCACTTTCTTTTTAAACTCAGTCATAAAAAAAAAAACAAAAAAAACCTCAGCCATCAATCCCCCCCCCCCTTTTTTTTTTGCAAGTGAAGGAATCTCTCCGGAAGACATCCCATAGCTTGCCTCTTCTAGCCCGCTTTCTGAATGAAGCCTCCTCTAGAGCATTTCTGCTTGTTCCCCTTGGTTGGGCCATGGCCTTAAACTTCTTGGGTCTCAGAGCCTTTTTATATTTCCTTGCTATAAACCAAGTGTTTTCCATCGGCGCCCTTTAAATTAGTAATTTCACATGGGTTTATTAGTAAAATAAATATAGTTTATGTGCATAATGTTTAGCCTTCCTCAAGTATGACAAGAACAGCCTAGCCTTTTGATCTCCTAATCTTTTAGAATTTTCTAGTGACAGTTTCCTTTCAACTTAATTTTTTTTTTTATAAAAATTTTATCTAGTAGTAAAGAAACTGTCTAAATCATAGGCTAACTTCTGCCTGTGAGGGGAACCTTAGGCTACCATTTGCCCATTTTACCTCTTCCCCATTGTCACATTTAGCTGGAGTTTCTCCATCTGTTTTTGTTTTTGTTTTCCTGTTATTAACTGACCTCCCACAGTGTGTAGAGTGTGCGTACTGCACAATGTGAGTACTGTATATGGTCACTGATCTCTGTCAGATTTTTTTTAGTGTAAGTTTTCTAATTTTCCTATTTCCCTGGGCATCTGTCCTTCAAAGGGCAGCATGTGGGCGTCATATTCTAGTACTTTTCAGATATTCTCTTTATTTGTATGATTACTGCTGGAAAATATGGGAAAGGTATAGCATTTGGTTTCTTCTGAGTGATATGTGTTAAAGTTCTTTAGGATGTCTTTAATTCTTTCATTAGGCTGCTTAAACAAAATGCTGTCTCACTTGCTTTCTTTCCTGTTTGCTAATTATTCCTTAGGAAATCTGTGATGGTAAGGTCATGGTCAGTGCTTCCTTTTTTCTGTCAATGTCACAAAATACCCCAAAGGCCTATAATGCCACAGAATCCAAAAACAACCGAATGTTAGGCTCTACTCCGTGTACCTTGTGGTTTGGGTTCTTTTTATTTTCCCTTTAGGGAATGACTTGATAGTTTTTTCTTTCTTTAAATGGAAAAAGAAAAGTATTAGTTTTGGAGTCTGCTCTTGTCATTCTGTGGAGACAACAGTTAAGTCTGTATAATGTGGTCTTTTAACTGAGAGATCTATTCTGATATTTTGCCTTAATATAGATTTATGTATGTTCCAAGGGGTTGGAGAGGAAGGAGGAAAAGAAGTGAAATAGAGATTCTTCTCCCAATGTGAGCGTTTTGTTCCAGATGTAAAATATCAGGAAAATCAGTTATTAGGCTTGAAGCTTTCTGCCTAGATAGTGGATTTTCATGGTCTGTAGGTAATGATTTCAAATGCATTGACTGACTTAGATACCTAATACTTTATAACATGATTCAACATGATCTATGACACAAAAATAAATAAGTATTCTGGCAGAAGGAACATACTGTGTGTGGTGATCTCCACCCCTACCCCCGCTTTCTTTTTTGACTGATGAATGTTTCTGGTTGATCTTGATACTAAAAGAAATGGATTTTAAATGGATTTTAAAACTGCTTTGGTCTGGGTAAAGTTTAAAAAATTATTTTCAGGTATCTATGGCAAATTGAGGTACCAGGTTTTACTTCCATCTTTCTCAACTAAGGTAGTGAGCTGTGTGATTGTGAGCAAGTCATTACATCTCTCTGGTTCCTTCTTTAAAACTCTCAGTAGAATTGGAGAGCTGGATCAGACGACCTCTATAGCAAGTAACAAAATGAAAATGGCTGAGGAAACAAAAATTTAATCCTCTGAGCCTATTGATTTATTAAACAACAGCATGTGGGACCAAGCCTCCTCCTCAGTTTAGGGGAGACAGAATTTTATACAGTAAAAATAATCAAATGAAACCAGTTAATTAAAAGGAAACAATACATTTAGTAACTTGATTTCTAATTGGATGAAAGAGTAGGGCTTTTCCAAGTTGAGAGGGAAAGAGGAAACAAGTACATTCCTTCTCAAGTATCTGTAAATAATCAAAGGAACAAGGAAGCGGTAACTGATTGATTGATCAGTATCAGGCCAGTTTTCAGATAAGACATACAGATTGCTTGAGATATACAATTCTGAGAAAACTCCTTATATCAGCCTTGGGAATTGACTGTTTCTGGTCTACAGAACCCAGGGCCTTGGTTAAGGGTCTTTAAGCAGCAGTTACAGGTGGTCCAGTTTCTCAGTCATGCGGGGCTGAGAATTCTCCCAATTCCCACAGTTGAATAAACTTTTCTGTCTCATAAGACAGAATTTGGATTAGGCTAATAACTGAATAGAAAGGGAACTAAGCTTGCTCCAGAATGGTCACAAGATGGAGTCCGTGTGGTTCACGCAGTTCCCACAATTAAGTACTTGCTGTCTTAATCCCTTCAATTCCCTCAATTTTCTCACACTTCAGAGTTTTCTTCAACTCTGAAATTCTGTGATTCTAACATTACAGTCTCCAGTCTTTAGCAAATACCATAGTGTTTGTGGTATCGATAGGAAGGAACTCACTGTGACCATCCTAATTCTGTTCTCGGTTTCTTATAATTCGTTTCTTAGCTGATCTCCTTGTGACCCCATTCCTGGTTTTCTTGTCAAAGATACTCGAGAGATTCGCCATTTCCTTCGCTAATTCATTTTAACAGATGCGGAAACTGAGGCTAACAGGGTTAAGTGATTTGCCCAGGGTCACCCAACTAGTAAATGTCTGAAGCCACAATTTCAACTCAGGAAGATGAGACTTCCTAACTCCAGGCCTGATATTCTAATCACCATGCCACCTAGCTGCCTATTATATGACTTATCTCTTTCTATTTCTTTTTTTTTAATCTATATATCTTATCTCATTGCTCCTCTCCTTAAAAACCAAGATGCATATTGAATAAAATATAACGTAAGGTACCTGGCATTTGGAGATTTCTAGTTAATGTAGCTCTAAACCTTTCTTTTTAACTTTATTCAAAATATCAGAGATGTTTATGAAGTGTCTACTATGTGCAAAGCACCAATGCTAGGTGCTAAGGGAGATGCATGGCTTATAATACAATACAATAAAACAATTTTCAATCTAATAGAAAGATTAAGTATTACATAAGAATTAATCAATATGTATTTATTAATATCTTTTAATGTAAAAATACTTGGTACAAGAGAAACAAAGACAAAAATCAAACAGTCCCTTCCCTTGAGGAATTTCCATTCCACGAGAGGAGGCAAAATGTACACAACTATGTTTCTATAAAATGTATACAAAATAAATACGAGGTGGAAAATGAATAATTTTGATTATATTAAAAAGATTTTATACGAACAAAACCAACATAACCAAGATTAAAAGGGAAACAACAAACTGAGAAAAAAAATTTTTCACTAAATTTCTCTGATAAAGATCTGATTTCTCAAAAATACAGAGAATTAAGTCAAATTTGTAAGGAAACAACCCATTCACCAATTGACAAATGATCAAAGGATATGAACAAGTGGTTTTTAAATGAAAAAATTAAAAGTTATTAATCATATAAAAGAATGTTCTAAATCACTCTTGATTAGAGAAATGCAAATTAAACAACTCGAGGTATTTACCTCACACCTATCATGTTGGCCAATATGACAGAAAAGGAAAATGATAATGTTGGAGGGGATGTGGCAAAATTGGGACACTGATGCACTCTTGGTGAATTGGTGAACTAATCCAGCGAATCTAGAGGACAATTTGGAACTATGTCCACAGGACTAGAAAACTCTTTTAATACCGCCACTGGGTCTGTATCCCAAAGAGATTTTTTAAAAAGGGAGTGAAAGGATGTACTTATGTAAAAATATAGCAGCTTTTTTTTGTAGTGGCAAAGAATTGGAAATTATGAGGATGTCCATCAATTGGGGAATGATTGAACAAATTGTGGTATATGATGGCAATGGAACACCTGTGCTACAATAAATGATGAGCAGGATGTTTTCAGAAAAATCTGGAAAGCCCAAATGAACTGATGCAGAGTGAAATAAGCAGAACCAAGAGAGCATTGTACATGGTAACAGCAATAATGTATCATGATGATCATCTTTGATTTAGCTATTCTCAGCAATACAATGATATGACAATTCTAAAAGAATTATGACAAAGATGCTATTCCACCTTCAGAGAAGGAACTGTTGGAGTTGGAGAGCAGACCAAAGCATATGATTTTTCACATTAGTTTATTTGTATTTCTCTTTTAGGGTTTTGGTTTTATATTCTCTTACAACACTTGACCAATATGGAAGTATGTTTTGCATGATAATTTTAAAGTTAAACATGTAACTCAGATCAAATTGTTTATCTATACTGGCAGTAGGAAAGAAGGGACTGAAACAAGTTATATCTTATAATTTCTTATAATTTCGGGAAATGTGTGTTAAAATTTGTTACTTCATGTAATTGGGAAAATAAAATATTTTAAAAAATAAAATGCAATTAAAATGAAAGATAAATACTAGGTAATTTCTTGGGGGGAAATAATAGCAGTTAGAGGTAGAGAATCAAGAAAATACTTATAAAACAATGTTCTATTGTGGTCTAGAGCAGGAGTGTTGAATAATAACAAGGCCACTAATCTGTATATATTGCTCATTTGCAGGCCATATATTGGCCTTTAAATGGCTTTAAAAATGGAATATTATGTAGGTTTTATTGTATTTTTATTCTTGTTAAATATTTCCAGTTAACACTTTAATCTACTTTACCAGCATACAGGTAGCTTGTTTGATATCTCTGGTCTACAGCACTGGCATCTTGACTGGCAGCCTAAAATTTTTTTTGATGGGGCCAGTAGTTGTGGAAAGTATAGTGGCCAAGACTGATGAATTAAGCAGTCTCTTCTTTTGATCTTTTTTGTGTATCTCTTTGCATGGGCCTGGATTTAGCTGCAGTGGACTCCTTGCTTTGCTTGCCTCAATTGCTCTTGTGCCTTTTGACTATTGGTTCCTCATATTTAAAAGTCTCTTGCCTTTATCCCTTTGATTCTGACTATAGATGACCCCTGAAGGTGAGAGCCAGGTAGACAGGTATGATGATCAGCCTCTCCAGAGTAGATATATTCTTCTCCAATGAGCCTGCTTTTCAAGAAATGATTCTTTTGTCCCTGAAATTTTCAGACTATTCTCTCTGACCTCACCTATGCATATATTAATTTTTTATCTATTAGTATAGGTATTTATGTATGCTTCACCACTTCCACCTCTACCCTTGCTTGCACCTCCCTGTTGTAAGCTCCTTGAGAGCAGAGACTTGGTTGCTTTTTTAATATTTGTATCCCCAGTGCTTAACACAATTTATTACCAGTGTTTGATGCTTACTCAACAAACATACTAGGCAGGCTTGAAATCTTATTAGAAAGACAAAGCCCTAGGTTGACAGTCAAGAGACTCAAGTTCTATGCCTGGTTCTATCCACAACTTTCTAATGTTTTGGCTTTCTCGTGTGAAATGTGGGGGCAGCATTTGATGATCTTTAAGGGCTCTCTAGCTTAAAAAACCTTATGATAATAGTTTATCTGATTCCTTCCCTCCTCCTTGCTTCTAATATTTGTCAAGATTTATTGATTCTTCACAATTTTACTCATATCCACTCTTCCCATTTCATCCCGATCCTATTGTCTTAAGTCATTTCCCTGTTATGCTTCTCTCCTTATCCCAGACTCTGATATACTTAGAGTAACATCTGAACCAGCCTTCAACTTTTCCTTTCTTTAATTTATCCTATATCTTATCCCATGTTCCTCCCCCAGAGCTCTTTATTTGAACTTTAGAATTATGGAAAATACTTTACTCTGAAGATATTGAGACAGTCCATGTCAGTTCGTGCAGTTCTTATGCCAGCAAAACCACAATTCCCATAGAATAGCAAAAACTTTTTTGTTTTTACTCCTTTACTCAAAAATTTGAATCGACTTTCCAGTGTCTCCTGAATAAAAGTCTAAATTCCTTACCTGAGATTTGTATCGTCCAACAATCTGACCTCTAGCTGTTTTTCAGCCTTGTCTCCTAGTATTTCTGTCACTCATTCTTCCTCACTGTGGTATTTCTAGCTAATGCCTTCATCCCTTCCTCTTCTTTCCTTCTCCAGTTATCTTTCCTTGTTTTTCATGGTCCAACTCAACAGCTTTTGCCTCTTTGAAACTTTCCTTCTGTGAGGTCTTGCTTGATCACTCCAATATCTCTCTCCCATACCTTTGTGACCTAATTTTTAACATGAAAGGACAGAATTAGGTGATTTGCAACACTCCTTTTTGTTTCAAATCTACTATTGTTAGACTGTAGCAAGTGTTGAACAGAGACAACAGATAGACAAAAAGCTCACCTTTGGAACTTGAGAAAAGGGACAGACCACAAAACCTTAGTTTCCATATTGGTAAATGGGTATAATATCTGTAGTGCCTGCCTTAGCAAGCTGTTGAGTGTCAAATGAGATAACATGTAGAATGATTTGCAAACTTAATAGGGAAGATAATGAGTATTTATTATATAATACTTAGTATATTCCAGGCATTGTGCTAAGCATTTAAAAAAATATTATCTATCTCATTTGAACTTCACCAACTATCCTGTGAGGTAGGGACTATTATTCCCAATTTACAGTTGATAAAACTGAGGCAAAATGAGATTAAGTTCCTTGCCCAAGATGATAAAACACATTTGTGAGGCTGGTTTTGAACTCAAGTCCTCCTGACTGCAGACTCTAGTTACTAGTTGTCCCTTAGTACTGGATGAATGCTAGCATTGTCATTTCCTTTACTAGACTGTTAGCTCTTAGAAGGAATTGATTGCCTCTCTGTATTGACAAGAGCAGCCAGCCTTGGAATCAGGAAGATTCCTTTTCCTCAGTTCAAATCTGATCTCAGATAATTACTAGCTGTGTATTCCTGGGCAAGTCATTTAAGCCTGTTTGCCTCAGTTTTCCTCATCTTTAAAATGAGCTGGAGAAGGGAATGGCAAACCACTCTACTATCTTTGTCAAGAATATCCTAAATGGGGCCATGGAGACAACCGCACCTAGCAGGGGGCTTTACTTGGAGTAGAGGGTTCATAAATATTGTTTGAATTCACGAATCAGAAAAGCAGCTACAATCCTGAAAAGATTTAGTAATAGTTTCTGATAGCATTACTTCGCAAAAAGTATCTAGAAGAGATGATGTGAGGGTTGAGGGGGATAGTGTTGACTTTTTTCATTTAAAAAGTATTGTAAATATGCTATAAAACCTTAAAATCTTTCTCAAAAAATTTTCTTTTTGAGCTGAAGTGTAGGCATACTTTGCCTAATGTCTTTAATTGAATCTGGGAAAATGTGATGTAGGATAAAACATCATTAAAGGGGACAGTTTCATAAGAGTAATGCTCTAGAAATGAACAATCAGACAAATGGCATAATCCTTTACAGTGGATTTTCGATATACTATATTCCTGGTGTTAGGAAAATATGTTCTGGGTAACTTTGTGCAGGGCATTCCATATGGTATACAGGGTCAGGGAGAGCAGGGGGCTTTAAAATAGGAATTAATAAAAGAAAATAGCATAATGGACTTTCAGCCCAACTTAGAAAGCTGTCACCTCGTTTCTAGGACAATTGATTGCTCATTAACCTGAATGAGAATTTTAATGGCCTGGATGGTTACCTAGTATTGTGTAATAGTCGATAATATTTACAGTAGTGTTTTTTCTCCCTCTTTCAAGAATCTAAGTATTATATTATCAGTGGGAAACATATAACGTCTATTCAGTTTCCACCTTAAGTTGTAGGACTCGGGAAGCAAGAGTAATAAGTTTTCGGGTTTATGCTTAAAAGTTGGTCAATAATTACGTTTTTATTTCTTTAACAAAAACATAAATTTCTTGGAAAATAGTGACCACATTCTAGGGTTGATAATGTTTTCAGAGAAAATATTTCCTTTAACTAAAGTGTGTCTTGCCCCCCCCCCCCTCTTTTTTTACTTCTAGTTTGTGGGCCACACATTGACATTCGTAATGAAATCCAGGAGTTGAAGCGACTAGAAAACTGCACAGTGATTGAGGGCTACCTCCGAATTCTACTGATCTCTAAGGCAGAGGACTACCGGAACTTCCGTTTTCCAAAGCTCACGGTCATCACCGACTACTTGCTGCTTTTTCGCGTGGCAGGCTTGGAGAGCCTTAGTGACCTCTTCCCTAACCTTACAGTCATCCGAGGGAAAAACCTTTTTTATAACTATGCCTTGGTGATCTTTGAAATGACAAATCTCAAAGAGATCGGGCTCTATAACCTTAGGAATATCACTCGGGGGGCCATCAGGATTGAGAAGAATTCAGAACTCTGTTACCTCTCCACTGTGGACTGGTCTTTGATTCTGGATGCTGTTTCTAACAACTATATTGTGGGAAATAAAAACCCAAAGGAGTGTGGGGACCTTTGTCCGGGGACAATGGAAGAGAAGCCATTGTGTGAAAAGACAACCATTAATAATGAGTACAGCTTCCGCTGCTGGACCACAAACCACTGTCAGAAAAGTAAGAGTTAAATAAACTTGCTTTTTACCTGCTCTCCTTTCTTCCTTTTCTTTCCTGCCTTCTTCCTTTAAGTAAAAGTAAATAGTTCTGTTAACCCTGATAACGGTTTCATTTAATGATTCTGTTTGCCTACTGTTTCAGGATTAGTTTTCCTAATGGCTAGATCTCTTAATTCTTTTCATATCTTAGACCTGGTGGTATAAGGAAACATTAATGTGTGAAGATTCTAACTGGCTGTTCAGCACTGTTAAATTCTATATATGTATTCACATATACGTATATGTAGATATATAATATATACTTATAGGTTTATGTATTATATTTATCCATAAATATATCCATAAATAAATATATATATCCATATATTATGGATAAATATATAAAATATATATAAATATATATATATATATAAAATATATATATAAATAAATATATAAAATATATAAAATACAAATAAATGAATATATCCATAAATATAATACATAAATCTATAAGTATATATTATATATGTATGTTTACACATAAATATATAAGTGTATATATATAAATATAGAAGTGTATATGTATATATTATGTATGTATATATAAATATAGAAGTATAAAAGTATATATGTGTATATGTACATATATTATATGTGTGTGTACACACACACACACACACACACACACGCTCAGGGCCAGAGAAATTATCTTATTTAAACTTTGTATGCCACATGAGAAAAATGGCGCTGGGTGTTACACTTACGAGTGCCCCAAGACTCCCTGTGGGTTGAACTTGCTTATGTCTTTTCTGGGATGGATGGTTGTGTTGAAAAGAACATTTCATCAGCACTGTCAACATAAATGTTTCCAGATCATGACTACATAAAAAAAGGAAAAAGCAAGGAGTTAATCCATGCCATTTGGAGGGGTTAACTTCTGCCACATGTAAAGTGGTGATCGCACAACTTCTAAGGTTTTTAGTGAATAATTTACTTTGGTGTCTCAGGGACAGAGTGTGTCTCAACAGTCTGGTTAACAGAAGAGATGATCGTGCTGAAAGTCGGGAGATTTGAGTTACAATTTAAGCTCAGCCTCTAAATCAGCTGTTTAATTCTGGCAAGTCACTTACCTTGTGGGGGGGGGGCTCTGTTTTGTATTTTTTTATCAGTAATGTCTATCTGCCATATGTCATGGGATTGTTGGTTAGAACTCTTCTGTGTGAAAGGCAGGGGAAGTGTAAGGTGCTATGCCATATAGAACGGTACTTTTTGGAGTGTTCAGTTGACATGTTCCAGAATACCCTTATTTTCTCCTCATTTTGGCTTTCACAGGTAATCCTCCCCTTAATATGATCAGAACCTTGGGAATCAGATCAGAGTTGTTAAAATATCACGTTGATTATTCTCAGTAGACGTTTAAGTGGTAATGACCAGGAGGATATTGCCTGCCAGTAATCATATTAGGGAAGTAATCAGCTATGTCTGATGATCGGTCCTGTTAAAGACTAAAGGCTTCCCCACTTGTATTCTTGCCATTTTCAATCCATAAAGAAATACCCAATTAGAAGGTTTGAATAAACTGGAGAAGGAAGAAAAAAATGGATATGAACCACAAGATACCTGTTGGTTTGATCCTATTTGGATTCCTCTTGTAATAGGCAATAATATTTTTTAAATCTAAAGTTGGTTCTGTAGCCAGGAGAATTTATTTGATTTTTAGTTCTGGATACATGCACCCACATAAGTATAGAAAGACCGCTTGCCTCTGAAAGAAGACAATGCAAGATCCACCTAAGACAATTATAGTTAGTGTTCAAACACTGTGATTGACATTTAAAATATCATTGTGTGTTCTGCAAGCATTCTGATGATCCTGTTGCAGGATGCGTCACTTTATGAACCCTGCTTGGTTGAAATGGGAGGAAGGTACTGCACCTAAGTTACTGTAGAGATTACTTAAAATTGTTACTTATAATTAGTCATATCATCTTCCTGTTAAGTACTAGAAAAGTGAACTATTAAATGGATGGAGGCTTCAGGTATTTTTTATTAAAGGAATTAGTCAAAGTTTCTTGATTTTAATTAGCAAGGCTATTCCCTCCTCCAAAAAAAAAAAAAATAAAATAGACATGGTTTTCTGAACTCTTATTTGAGGCCTCCCCAACTTGGTTGGCTCTGCCAGAGCTGGCACTTTGCTGGTTCAACCTCCTGGGGTTATTCCCAGGATTAACTCCACATTACAAGGAAGCATCACAGTCAGACTTTTCAAATGAATAAGAACTGTTTTTAAAAGTTTATTACTCTAATTGTATGTTGTTGTCTAACAAGAGTTGGATTTTTTTTTTAAGTTTTCTGTACTTCTTTCTAACCCTGGGTTTATCATTTAATAAATATATGCCATAAGGAGACTGGTTAAAAGGTGAGCAAAGAAGTAAAACAGGATAAAAATCCATGAACTCTACTGGGGGAAAAAATACTGAAAATACATGTGTGAAATGATTTATGTGAGAACTTCCTCCCCCAGTGCAAATTGAAGTCCATCTATGACTTAAATCCTAGGGAAATACTTGAGCTTAGGTGACTTACTTGTTTGTGGTCAAAAGGAGGTTCTGAATCTAGATCTATTTGACTTTAAAATCAGTAATCTATTTAGTATGCCATGCTTCCTCATGTAAATATATATTCCTTGCTGATAATAATTCAGTGTCCTATTCTTATAAAAAGGACATAATGTTTGGTTATTAACAGAAAATAAGGAAATATGAGTTTTTCTTTCTCTGCTTGCTCTAAATCTAGGAATTTTGTTTTTTATTTTTCTGGTGGCTTCCTAGAATATTTATCTTTATACTACTTTCTCACACCTCACTGATTTTTGGTTTTTCCCTATAGTGCTTTGTTTGACAAATATTTGTTGATTTCTCTACCCTACTTCTACTGGTATGTTTTTCATTTTGATTACATCCTCAGTAAGATTCTTAAAATCATGGAAAGCTTATAGAGACCCATTTAGGAACTGCAGAAATTAGAAAAGAAAATATCCCCATTGACATTAGGATAAGAATTAAGGAGATAATAAACTAAATCAGAATCAGAGGTGAATTTTCAAAAGCCTAGAACCAAAATTTATGATAACCTCTTAATAGAAGAATTTAAATTCATGGTAAGGATGGAGGGTGTATGATAACAGACGAAATGGACCATTGTAGGGAAACAAGGAAATCTTAACAATCTAAACAAGTCATCTGGCATTTGTAAATCTTTTTAAAGTGTCTTTTTTTTGGTAACATGTCTATAGCAGACAGTGACATCAGTATTTAATTCAAAAGAGTGAAGTTGACTTCTTTATGGGACTATTCTCATACTTTTCCTATTCATAAAAATCTATTTAATATTAGCGTTGAAGAGGGATAATTGTTTACTCTTTGGGGCATTAGTAAACAGCCAATGCCTTTAAAAAGTTTTTATACTGTCTATCTAAAACTTTAACTTTCCAATAAGACAATATTGTTTCATGGTGCATTAAAAAAATCTTTTTGTATGGTGTTTTTTTTTTCCCCCCTAAAAGGCAGCAGTGTAGCAGTGTGCAGAAGTGATTCATGAGTAAGGCAAAATATTGTCAGGTCTCAAAATATTGATGTCCTGTCAGTGTGTTTTATGGCTATTGATTAATGAAGAGGATAATCTTTCCCTCCTACCAAAAGTCTCTGGTTTTTAGTTTACAAAGATTGAGAACCCACTGAACACATCATAATGGAAACAGAGCTTTTGTTCTTTCCCCCCAAAATTTTCAGATTTGATTACTTTGCTATTTTCTCTGATTAAGCTACTCAATGTTATCCACCTTCAAAACATATTAGAGTCAAAACTGCTAAAAGGCTTAAAAATTTACTTATAGGTTGAACCTTGTCCTGTAGTAATTATACTCAACTTGTGTATCTTTTATCCTGACTGCTCTTTCTTGAGCTGATGATGTTTGCTCAATGGAATTTCCATTACTTGATTCCAGGTAAAGACAGAAATAAAACTGTTAAACGTCTATCTCTAAGCACTTTTTAATATATCAGGATAAACAGCTTGTGGTCTGCTCAAATCACTGTGATTGCAGCCAGGAAATCTATGAAGGCGGTGAGCCCAGCCATGTTGGAAGCTGACTTAGCTGGTGGCGCAGCTTAATTTCAATTAAAAGGGCATTGACTGGCACCAGCAGTCCTAGAGTTTGTTTCCTTTCATCCCATTTCCAAAATGAGAAATCAGAAAAACAGCCGATCCGAGCACTCCGGTGAAAAGGGAGTCAATTGCTCACTTTCTCAACAAAGCAAAAAGTTTGCTCTCTTCTCTTGGACTGGGCCAGGTACTTAGAATGAAGGCAGGGGGGGATTAATAACAGCTTTTAATTTCCTCTCCTGTCTTTGTAGTTTAATGAATGCCTCATTTCAAGGTTCATAGCCCAGGTAATTCTAGTGTATGAAATGAAGAGCTGTCTTTCGGTTTCTTGTAGCTTGCTAACCAGTTGAGCGCTCCAGGTAGGGCCCATGACTCATTAATAGTTCAGTGAGTCAGCAGTTGGTTTTGGGACATTGCCTGATCTTCTAATAGGAGACCCCACGCATGTGTTGTGTTAAGAGGGAGTAGCGTGCATTTGGATATGAGCAATCTATTAAGCATCTGGAAATTTGTATAAGTTAAGCCCTTGTGTTCTAAAGCCAGCTTGTGCTTCTTGGCCTCTCCTCACATCCCAGGTGTATGATACCTCTACCTAGGGAAGAATAACACTTGCCAATATGGAACCCTCAAGTAGTTTAAGCAGTCTGGGAATCCAGCCTGATAGGTCTTTAAGTCTATGCCGAAAAGAGAATAGGATTTTTGTTTTCAACTTATTGCTCAGTTTGGAAGCCGTTCTCAGGTCTGTGGCAACTCTTCCTTCTATGTCTAATATGAATGAAGCACCAGCAAAGAACCCAATATAAAATAATAACAGTAATTCACAGTTAGACACTGCTTTGTACTTTGTGAGGTGTTAGTGTCTGGTATTATTTATTCTCATTTTAAAGATTGCGAAACTGAGGGTCAGAGAAAGTCTTTGAGGGAAAGGCTTGGGTGAATCCTTGTTGGCAAGTCTGAAGAGGTTGGATGTTTGGTTTTAGTTTTTTAAGGGTCAAGGCATGGATGGGTTGGACCAGATGGCTTAGGGTCAGAAGCCATGAACCTGAGTCTAAGATTCATGCGCTTTCTTCCACTTCTACCTACCTCAGATGATGTCTTTTGTACTTGTGTTGAATGTCTGTCTGTCTCATCCTCACTTCTTCATTTAAAGTGGAGACAAAGGGGGAAGGAGAGAGAGAAAGAGAGAGACAGAGAGGAAGGAGAGGAGAGAAAGAGAGAAAGGGGGGGGGAAGAGGAAGGGAAGGAGGGAGAGGGGGAGAAAGAAAGAGAGTGAGAGTGAGTTTATCCATTCATCCCTTTTCCTCTAGGTGAGAGAGAAGTTTCCTCCCTCCCAATTGCAAGGGACCCTCCTTGTCTGGGGATTTGTTGGACTTCTCTCTGGGCTATTGGATATTTATAGGAAGAAGTTATTAGGATCCATCTAAATCAATCTCTGTGCTTTTGTTCTATAGGTTTCCTTTGCCCTTCTCAGAGTTATTCTCTCCTCATCTTCTTTTCATCCCAAAGTATCCCCATGATAGGCGAAGCCCTGAATTTTAATAGTCCTGTGCACTAAAATTTATTCCTTTCTTTCCACATACTGGATCTCTTAGACTATCCACCCCTTCCTTCGCTTCAGGGCAGGATACTTGCTGATTAGCTTCATCCAACCATTAGTAACCTGTAACCTATTCCCTCAGATGAGGTGGAAATTGAATTCCTGCTCTTGGGGTAGTATCACAAGTAGAGTTTTAGAGCCACAACTAATCAAATAGGGGAAAAAAATGTGATATCTAAATTTCCCATCTAGTGCTGCTTATACCTTAATGTCAGATGAATCATCCCTCCTCTCCCCCACCAAAAGCAAACCAACTTGAGTCCAGATGGGTGCACTCCATACTCTGTATAACAGGTCTCCAATCTTTCCCTCTTAGCCTATTTCTCATCCTGTACTGCTTTTCCAAGAGCTCCCTTTTGTTATTACATCCCCAGGACTGCTTACACTGCCTGGCCAAATGACCTGGAATTGTGTTTTTGTATGGCCAATTACTCTAATGAGAGGCAGCTTGGTGCAAAGAAAAGCATTTGAACTCATAAGACCTGGGTTCAAATTCCCAACCCTGCCATTTATAATCTGTGTGATTTCAGGTCTTTTTAGGCTTCAGTTTCTTTATTTTTGAAATAAGGGGATTGGACAAAAGTAGTCTGTAAGGCCCCTTCCAGTTCTAAATTTATGATCTATGATGGAATTAATTCCTGATTACTTTCCATGATCTCCACCCCAATTGTGTATTCATCAATATAGTAAAATTGATCTTCCTGCCTTCCTGCCTTCTCCCACTGAGTCTTATTTCTTGATGATTTTGTCTCAAATAATATTACCGAAAGCGGTTGCTATAACCCAAACCTTCTTAAGATCAAAAAAGATTGATTTGTAAGGATTAAATTACTTGTGAAAGTGTTGACTTTTATTTTTAAAAATATTATTTATTTATTTTTAGCATTCTTTTCTTTTTAAATTTTGAGTCCCACCCTTCCCTCACTCTCAGAGAAGGCAGAAAATGTGATGTCAATTATACATGTGAGATCAAGAGAGAATTATACTACAATTTCCACTCAAAGTTCATTAGTTCTCTGGAGGTGGATAGCAGTTTTTCATCATGAGCCCTTTGGAATTGTCCTGGATCATTATATTGATCAGAGTAGTCAAGTTTTTCACCCTTGATCATCATTATAACATTGCTGTTAGTGTGAACAGAAATGATTCTCCTCACTCCATGTTGTATTATTTCATATAAATCTTGCCATATTTTTTTTCTGAAACATCCCTCTCATATTCTAGATATAATAGTACTCCATCATAATCATATGCCACAACTTGTTCAGCCATTCCCCAATTAAGGAGTATCCTCTCAATTTCCAATTTTTTGCTACCACAGAAAAAGTTGCTCTAAATATTTTCAAACATACAGGTCCTATTCCTTTTTCTTTGATTTCTTTTGGGTACAGACCAGTAACAGTATTGGTAGGTCCAAAAGGCATGCACCATTTTATTGCCCTTTAGGCACATAGATTGTTCTCCAGAATGGTTATGCCAGTTTACTACTCCACCAAAAGTTCATTAACATACATATTTTTTTTATCTTCTCCACCATTGTTGTATCTAATATATATAAAGTGGTACCTCAGAATTGTTTTAATTTGCTTTTCTCTAATCAATAATGATTTAGAGCGGTTTTTTCATGTGACTATAGGTAGCTTTAATTTCTTTTTTCTGAAACCTGCCAATTCATATCCCCTGACTATTTATCAATTGGGGAATGGCTCTTATTTTTATAAATTTGACACATATATTTGAGAAATGAGGTCTTTATCAGAGAAACTTGCCTTGCTCTGGGTCTGTACTCACCCTGGGGTTACAGGCCTTTCCTTTGGACCTCCTAAGTTGTCATGGAAAGGATAAATGTCTCCTTTCTGATATTGCAAATTTTCATTTGAGGCTTTATTTTAAAGTTATTTGGAGGGGTACTGTGGGAGAGTTCGGATGGGTCCTGGCTTATACTCTGCCATCTTGGCCACCTACCTGAGAAAGAATTAATTTTTAGCCAAGTAGGCCCTTTAGGTCATATCATATTAGCCTATTAAGGGTAATTTTGTTTTCTTCCCCTCCAAACATATAATTTATATATGATGCAAATACCTTGTTGATTAAGGTTTGTTTATCCCTTTATTATTTGTATATATTCTATTTCAATTTAATTCAGCAAATATTAATTATGTTCCTACTCTGCTCAAGGCACTGTGGCTAGAGATTGGGAATAAAACCAAAAGAATTAAATTATTTTTTGGCTTCTGGCATGTGGTTTAAAAATATATGTATATGTGTGTATATATATATGTGTGTGTGTATGTGTATGTATATATATATGGCTACAAATTGTTATAAAGCATCATTCTGGCTTGATTTTTATTCTGGTCTTGGAGTGGCAGTGGCTAGCCAGGTTTTCAAGAAAGTAGTTAATAAGTCACATATCTTGTCATTAATGTTGGAATAGATAGCCATTTCTCAGAGGATGGGGAGGAGAGAGACAGACAGACAGACAGATTGACAGAAAGAGAGAGAGATTCAGAGAAAAGACAGAGATACAGAGAGATAAGAGAAGAGAGAGACAGACAGAAGAAAGACACACACACAGAAGACACAGATTTTTTCTCTGCCCTTTCCTTCAGTACCCTATTATCCACTGAGCTAATAAGAAAAAAAATTATGAACATGGAGTCAACGTTCAAGAACACTAGATTTAGAGCCAGATCGCTTGGGTTCAATTCCCAGCTGTACTTTTTACTTCCTGTGTCATTTTGGGCAAGTCACTTAGTTTCTTATTCACAAAATTGAGAGGCCTAGGCAACATGGCCTCTTCCACATTTGTAACTCTGTGATCCTGTGATTCATTGAATATTTAGCAGACATTGGAATGTCGGTTTATTTTTGAAAAGGCATGTGAGTCACAATCATGATGAGGATAAATAATAACCGATATTGGTATGTCATTGAAAATATTTGATCCACTTAACAACCCTACCAAGGGGATAGTAGTGATTTTATTATAGCCATTTTACATAGGAGGAAACAGAAGCCCAGAAAAGGATAAGCGACTTGCTCTAGTCGCTGGGCTTTCAGTCGGACTTCAAGGCCGGTACTCCATCCCCTGTGCCATGCTTCCTTCACTGCCTTCAGGAGGCAGATTGGAGGTAGGGAAATTTGATGGTGAGAGAGAGCTTTTCCATCTGTGACACAAGTAACATTAAACAGGGGCCATTTGTTGGCAGGACACTTAAATATCATTTGGAGTTAAAATACTGAAGTATTCAAATAGATCTGTCAGAAGCGGAGCTGTCCAAAATGAGCAGGTTTCCATCTGCAGTGCCCCGAACCACTCAGCAGAGTTAAGGTGGGCCTGGCCCAGGGCTGGGGAACAGCCCCCCTTCCTTGGCCCAAATGGGCAAAGCAGCGACGCCATCCAGGACAAGGTGAAAAAGAAGTGTGAGAAATGGGAGCAATGTAGAAACTTGGTAGAGGGTTTAAAAAAATACAGTAAGTAAAATAGAGAGCCAGCATGGTCTCGAAGAAAGATTTTTGGATTTGGAATAAGGAGAGAATCCAAATCCTGTCTGGATGCTTAGGCATCCCTGTGTGGTGCTGCAGGGGGATTCAGGAAAACCTGAGTTCAAATGGGGATAGTGATTTTTTGAAACTCTTCAAAAAACTCTTTACTCTTTGGAGTTGTGAAAATTTAAATGAGATAATATTTGTAAAGTGCTTAGCTTAGCACCTGGCACCTAGTAGGTGCTCAATATTCTTGCTTTCCTTCCTTCTCTTCATAGTTATATGAAAAGGCATCTAGATAGTTCTGCCAAAAAAAAAAAAAAGAGCCATGCCTGGAGTTGGGAAATCCTGAATTCAAATTTGGCCTCAGATATTTCTTAGCTGTGTGCCTGGGCAAATCGCTTCACTCCAATTGCTTAGCCCTTTCTGCTCTTTATGTGTTGAAAATAATACTTAGTATCAATTTTAAGACAAAAGGCAAAAAAAAATAATAGTTATACAAGCTCAGATAAGTTGCTAAACTTCTTTTTCCTAGGTTTTATTTTTGTCAACTGAAAAATTATGTTACTGCCATCCTTATTGAATTGCTTTGGGGGAAAGTACTTTGTAAAATTTGAAATAAGACACAGGCTGGAGTTTCTATTATCATTCTAGTGCCAGATTTGTTTGTAGGACGTGAATAAATCACTTTACCCCTCCTGGACTGAGCTGCATTGTATATATAGTGAAGGGTTGGAAAAAATAATCTCTGGGGTCCTTCACTAAAATTTTATTATTGTAGATAAGGCTCCAGTCCCCTAGTCCCTATAATCATTTTTGCAGCCATTGATTTTAGTTGGGTTGATAATAGTACTGCCTCTTGTCATGTTGCATAGGTCTCCATGGCTTTAAAAAAAATTCTAGCACTTTATTTAAGTGTGTAGGGATATGTGTTATATGTTTGGCATAGATGTATAGCATCTGTTGGTGTGAATAGAATTTATTTGGCTAATAAACCCTATAAATTGGTGATACCTGCAAGTTTGTTGACTTGGACCAAGATGGGTAAACTGAGGCTCACTCCCAATGTTTTCCATTTTCTTTACCAAAATGAAAAAAAGTTTATTTATGGATCCAGGATAGAGTGGGTTGAAGTTTCTTAATTAAAAAGCCCATTTTTACATATAACTGTAGGTGTCAAATGTTATTCTAAGAATATATGCTTTGCCCATTCCCTTTTTGGAGGGGAGGGTGCTTGTTTTTAATTGTCTCTCTTCTATACAATGTCCCCCTAACTCCCAAGGAATAGCAGGAAATGTACAGTGGATCCCTCTGTCCTTGCTCAGACCTTCCGCTCAAGGATATCAGGTGGGTGGGAAAATGCTGTGTGGGAACATTAGGCATGTTAGGCAGCCAGGCTTCTATTTAATTTTGTTACTGAGCAGAAGTTGGTTTTTGTTTTTGCATCTCCTCCATAAACAAAGGAAAAGATCTCTGCTTCCGTCCATGCGACTTTTACGGAAATCGTGTTGTTGGGGAGGAGGGTACTTGTAAGTCTACATAGTCCATTAAGTGGATATGTTTGGCCTCTCAGGGCAAAAAAAAATTACAAACTGAATCAAGGAATAATTTCCTGTGTATTCATCTTTTTAAAAGTTCTAATGGAAAGAAAGTTTGATAACAGAAAACAGAAGGCATAAGATGCCAATTATTAAAGTCCAGTGGCTCTTTTAGGTCTTTAATTAGTTGTTGTTGTTGTTGTTTTAAATAAAGATTATACTAGTTCAAGAAAGCCTTACTTGTTGAGAGCCATTTGTTATTATGGTGGCGAGTTCTACAGTCAGATCTAATATTCGTACCCAGTGTTTCTCTGGGGAGGAGGCTCCCAGCTGCATTTCTCTGACATCTGCTTTGGCAGCAGATCTATGAAGTTGGGGTCGCCATACTGGATTTCCGGCTACAATCAAAGTGCTTGGATGGCTTCTAGCAGCTGCTAAGGCTGGGGAATTGGGCTTAAAAGTGAAAATGAGGGGAAGATTGGGAATAAACAGTCCGTAATACAAAAAGAGAGAGAGAAACTGAAGTTGGTATTAATAGCATCACTTTCCTGGGCAGCAGGCATTTTTGAATTAGGATTTTTCAAAAGACATTAGTGGTGATATATGGGATAATGGAAATGACTCAAGTGCTTACAGTCAGTGAAGAGTTGCTTTGTTATTGGGTTAGTAATTCAGTATAAGAGTTTTCATTCTGGCTTCTTGACCTTTTGATAATTAATAGTATTACCAGGATGTGAGCCTATCACTCAGATATGGGCCAAGTATGTTTTTATTTTGATTCTAGTAAAGAGATCATCTTCCTGCCTCAATGAACCTAAATAAATTGGTATATTAAAAGGATTTTTGCTGAGCAATTATGTAGAAGTTTCACTGTAGGTTTCAAGCAAAGATGCATTGGCATGCTAATTCCATTCATTTTTCATTCCAAGGAGAAGCAAGAGGACCTCAATTATACAGGAGATTGTCTTCTCATATGGATGCTGACATTCTGCATAACTTGATTTTTCTTGTCACCACCCCCAAAAATAATTGCATTTCCTTCCCACTATCACCATTCCTTCCATTGATGCTATACCCCCCCCCAACATATTTATACTCTTGACCCTCCTTTTGAATTTTTGTTGCTAACCATTGCGGGGGCTGAGGCTTAGCAGCACCTTCACCATAATCACAAGTGGAATCCTGGGAATGTACAGTTCTCTCAGAAGAATGTTTCTTTAACTCAATAAATCTGTCTTTTAAAGATCCCTGTGGGAAGATCATTAGAATCCATATAGTGGGTGTTCAAGAGGAAAGGTGTGCCAGTGGGTGTGCTTAAATGGAGCATTTTCCATTGGTAGAGAATTGTTGATATAGCAAAATTCCTTTTTTATGGCACATTTTAAACAAATTTCAGTTCATAGGATAAAAGTGAAAGCATTTTGTTTATTGCAAAATGAAATTTCATTCCAGTTTTATTGACAGTCCATAGTTTCAACCATGTTGGGGGCTTCAACAATATCAAGAACTCTTATCATCTACTATATGTCAATTTAATTATGACTTAAACATAAGTTTTGTGGCAGAGGATCTCCAACCCTTCCCCTCTCAACCTACAGGAAAATATTGATTGATAAATTGTTTTTATTAATCTATGAACAGACTAGTATTCCAGTAGAATTTTGTTAATAAGACTAATTCTAATAATGTAAATAATTAAGCATTTATTTTTAATATCTAATAATTATTAAAAATAAAAAAAAAACTAATAGTAAAGTTGGGCAGTGATGATGTGAGGATAAAGAGAAGTTAAAGAGCTTTGAATGGTGCCTAAATGGTGTAGCAGTCCACCTCTAGCTATGGGCAAGGGAAACTGTTGGTATGTACAGATTGCCTTAGAAGAGAGCATGCTCAGTCTTGAGCATGCTCAGTATTGCACATGGCTGGGGAAGCCTCTGACCCTTGACCCCAGCTTCCCCCAGGTTAGGCGGGAACACAGGTTTCTTTGTGCTCACTTGGTTAAGAGAAACCACACCTATACCTTGTCATTAACCAATGAGAATCATCCCTATGTACTGTGTATATTTTCATATCAAAGATTATATATAGCCCAGCAAGCTCCGCCTTTCTCTCTCTCTCTTTCAGGCTAGCTGATGGCTATCCTGGCAGGAGCTTGGCCATCTTTAAACCTTCTCTATCTCTCTTTCATATCTCCGACCTGTGTGGTATCAAATGTGGATCTCTGGACTGGTATAAGCCTTCGGAGTGGTCCTTTGATCAAAGCTTGGCTGTGGCTTATGGATAATTAATAAAGACTCATTCCTGCCACCTCATATCTCTAATTTGACTCCGTCATCCCCCTCGTGGTATCTAAAACTTCTATCCTGTCTCTATCTTCCTACCTTAAAGCTTCTCTCCCCTCTGAGGAAGCTTTAAATGGTCCAATCAGATTTCTAAAGTTGAATGATGAAATAATAATTCTGAAACCTTTAGGCTAATTGAAGAGGAACGTTTGAAATATAAGTAGTTCATTAACATTAGTTAGTATCTTCTCCCCCATCTTTATCTGTTTCTTTTTTCTCCCTTTTCGTATGTGATACTTCTACATTCAGCATTTAGATAGATTAACATAAAACTTATACTTTATAGTCATGCAATTTATAGTCTATGTTTACAAGCAATAATGATAAAAAGTTATACATAAATTTATAAGAGAAATTCAAGTAGTCCTGAGGTCCAAGGAGGAAACAAAATGTTACTGAGTAGTGGTAGAAGAAATAAAGGAAGGCAGTATGAATTAGGTGGTGTTAGTGTTGGACAAACTTAACAAAACACAAATTGAATTAAGTTTCTTTTTAATTTCACAAATAAAAAAAGCTTGATCACTGAACCATTCGTTTGATATTTATCTTTATGGAAACTCATTGCCAGTTGCCCTTTCTTGTGTAACTATTGGCTAATATTCCCTTGATGATTATGTAGATTATAAGAGGCTTGAGGGTAAGGATAATGTTCTGTATTTCCTCAATATCTTTCTCACTATTTAATAAGACTACCAAGTAATAATAATGATGATAATAATAATAATAATAATAATAATTCACATGTCCATAGTGCTCTGCAGTTTCCTGAGCACTTTCTTTTCCAAAGTGAAATTAATTTTTTTCAGTGAACAAAAATTGATTCTCCTCACTTCTTTTCCCCCCCTCCCCATTCAAGTCAAACAAAAAACTTCCCACCTCGTCTATACCCAAAAATGTGTCTCCTTTTGCACCTGCAACTGAAGTGAATAGCATGTCTCATGACTATTCTTCTGGAATTGTGCTTGATCATTGGCTTGATCAGAGTTCTTAAGTCATTTGTAGTCTTATTATTGTCTAAATGATTCTCTGAGTTCCGACAGAGCACTTTCCTCACCACAATTCCCACGAGGTGGAGTTAGTGCAAGTGTTATTACCAACATTTATAAAAGAGGAAGGTGAGGTCCATGGAGGCACTAAGTCAGCATTTGTTGGTCGATTCCATTTATCGCCCCGGTTATTTTCTAGGGGTTAATGACCATTTAAAGCTCCCTATCCTTGTTAAGAATTTTATTCTTGTCTTGCCATCTAATTGGGAGAGGGAATGTATTTCACTGGAAACCCTCTGTACCTTCTTTGCCATTTATAGTCCCAGACAGTTGCATAGAGCACTAAAAGGTTAAATAACTTGTGTCAGGGCCTCATAGCTAGTCTATATTGGAGAAGGCATTTAAACCCAGGCCTTCCTGGTTTTAGGGCCTTCTGTCCACTCACTAAATCATAGCTGTCAGACACCTGGCAATACTCCCTAGTGCTGCCAAATCAGATTAAAATGTATTTAGGGAACATTTAACAAAATAAACAGAAATACAATAGAATCTAGATAATGTTAATATGTGATTTTTCCAAGTCAATGTGTAACCCATAAAGATCCTCATTTAAGGTTCAGTGGCCTCTGTAAACTTCTGTTTGAGTTTGAAGACATTTCAGTGGACCTTGCTGCTTCTCCTAATAGTTTGTAATTATCTAATGCTTTACGTTTGAAAAACACTGTCTTTGTGCTATCTCATTTGCTCTTCCCATCAATCCTGTGAAGCAGATGCGATTTTTATCTCTATTTTTCAGATGACAAAACTAGTCATTCGTAATAATGATGGCTAACATTTATCTGTCTCTTTCTTTGTGCCAAACACTGTGCTAAGTGCTTTACAAATATTTTTCTTAATTAATCCTCACAACAACCCTGTGACTTAGGTGCTATTATTATCCCCATTTACAGACTTTGATGAGGCAAACAGAAGTTTAAGTGACTTGCTCTACAAGTGTCAGAGATAGGATTTGAACTCAGTTCTTCTTGACTCGAGGTCCAGGGCTCTATCCACTGTGCCTCCTTGTTCCCTAACAATGAATAACCTTCACCTATCACAGAGGAGCTTCTTTCTCTTCTATTTTTCATTTCTTCCTTACTTAGACCTCTTCCCCTCTCACTCTTCTCCATCCACTCCCTCAGGCTGCCTCTCTTGGGTTCTCTGTAACAGCTGATGAATGTTTTCAGACTCCCTTACACCAGTGCCTATCTTTCTCTCACTGATACTTGGGGTCTTGCTTTATATTTTCTTCCATGGGTGGATGAATTCTACCTGCTTTCATTTTCTTTTTTCCTTGTAACCATTTTTTATTTCTTCCTTGTTAGGATGTGCTTCAAAGAGCAAATGTAGACATCATAAGTTGTTTAGCTCTTTGGAAGATTTTCTTAGGATATTTTTCATTATCTATTCATATGCATACATACACATGTTTTATATATGTATATACTATGTAGTTAGAAATCTGTTACCCTAAAAACTACATTTCTTGGAAGCCCACTGACTTCCTGTTGTTCCATACTTCCTGTAGACAGGGTTATATATTCAGTGGGGTTCCTGGTCTTGCTTTTTTTGCTTCCTCAGTTGAGACCATGGTGGTAAGCAGGGTTTTTGAACAGATAGATTAGTCATGGGCATGTGGTTTTTATTTTGTTACTTTTTTATTCCTTTATTTCTAATGATCATTAATAAATCTTCTAAAATATAATGTTTAAATGATTTGAGATTAATTTTAATTTTTATAATACAAAACTTTATAAAATGATATTGGTGCTACCCAATGCTTTTCAAAAATAGGATTTGTCAGCATTAAGAAAATGACATTGATTATAAGAATTTAGGAAAGGCCTTTAGATATCCTTTTCATAGTTGTAATGATGGACACTGTGGATTAAATTTGCTCTTTATTGTCATGCGTATTCTAGTCAATCTTTGAGAAGATCTGTTACTGATGGGATCAGAGATTTTGACCTAGAAAGGAATTTTGAAGTCTTAAACCTTAGGGCCCCATTATTTTACAGGTGAGCACATTTCAGCCTATATTAGCAAAATTTCCAAATAAAAACTGTATCTCATGCTATTATGGAAGAAAACAGTAGCCAACTCTTTCTCAGAATTTCTAGTTTTATTTTTATGTCATATTTTCTGGCAATCTAAGTCAAAGGTCTGTCAGTAAGTCGTTATTTATTTATTTAATTATATGCTTACCACTGTGCTAAGTGCTGGAGATACAAAAAGAGTCAAAAAATAGTCCTTGCCCTCAGGGAGCTCATACTCTAATGGAAGAGACAACATGCAAACAAATATACAAACAAGCCATAATTTGGGATAAATAGTAAATAATTGACAGAGAGAAGGCACTATAATTAAGAGGGATTGTGCAAAACTTCCTATAAATTATGGGATCTTTAGTTGGCACTTAAAGGAAGCCAAGAAAATCAATGGGTAAATCAAGGGCATTCCAGGCTTGAGCATTCCAGCCAGAGAAAATGTCTGGAGACAAGAGATAGATCATCTTTTCTTAAAATCCTAGATTGAGTTTATTTAAATCCACAGGCTTCTACCTAAATGATGAAATTCAATCAATGCGTGACTGTTTACTAGTATACAGCAGTGTTCTAGGCAATGAAAGGTTTTAAAAATGTATGATACACAGACAGAATAAACTGGCCTCAACTTGCTTACAATTTAGCATGTTTGGGATTATGGCATGCTCATCCATAAAGAAATGTAAGACAAAGTATTAAAGGACATTAAGTACAAATTAAATCCTGTTGAAAAGGGTGAGAAAGGTTATTATAGATGAACTGCAGAGTTTGAAGAGGCCTTAGTTGTCCTCTATTTCAACCTGTGCCTAAGCAGGAATTCCTTCTATGGCATCCTGAGGAGAGCATCAAGCTTTTAGTGGAAAACCTCAGTAGATTGGGAACTCTTAAAGGTGTCTCATTCCTTTTTTCAGTAAAAACAATTAATATTCAAAGTGTTCTTAACAACTCACATTTTGGATCAGAACCAATGAAATGATATATTTCTAAAGGCCTGTTAATTTCAAGGATTGCTTTTAAGTTTAAAAAAAAAATCCAAACCTCTAAGTTCAGAATGTGGTAGGACTGAGTTATTAATATAGCCTCTCAGTTTTAGAACTTGGAAGGAATTTCAGAGGTCAATAGGATCATAGAGACCTAGATTTAGAACTAGAAGGGATGTTAGCAATCATTGAATCCACCTCATTGTACAGATGAAGAAACTGAGGCCCAGATAGGCCTTATGTTACATTGGACAATCACTTAAGCTAAGTCAAAGAACTGGTATTTTGAATTCTTCTGACTTAAAAAGCTAGGATTCATGCAACAGCAAATTGAAAGTTTTTCTGACAGGCTAGAATACTGGTCGAGAACCAGTCTTTAATCTTAATCCCTATTAAAGATCATCTTGCTTTTAGGCTAAAGTTAACGAAACAGACAAAACAAAACAACCCTCCAACAATACTGTATAAATATAAAAGGTGATACAACTGACTTAATATAATAGCATCATAGTTTTAGAGCTGGAAGGGGCCTAAGAGAGCACAAGACCATAGAATTGTATTTTTAAACCAAGAAGGAACACTAGAGGTCTCTTTGTTTTTGAGTGCATAATTTAATTTTGTTTTGTAGGATGTTTTGCCTCTTCTAGTAGATGGCATATTAGGTAATGGTTTGGATGAATTAAGGGGGAAAAAGTCTCAAATTCGATATAGATTTTGTGATGGCTAAAAGTCTGATATAAGTTTATATCTCACTGCTTTTTAATATCCAGGAATTATTCATGACCCCCAACAAATATTTATTGAATGTCTTTTGGTTACATGTCACTGTGGAGATAACAAAAGCCTTGGATCCTCCTATTAAAAAGACTTAAAATCTTTTAGACAGATGAGGCTTGGAAGTCATTCAGTATGACTTGAGTAGACCGATTTTAAAGAAAATGGTTCTAATCTCTTAAAAATCTTCTTTCTATTACACATCTTTCCAAGTGCTGCAGGATAGGACTAAAGTTGAGCTTCACTTCTCATATTCTTTGCTGACTTACAGTGAAAGGCTGCTAATTTTTATTAAATTGCCCCCTCTGCATCTTATCTTCTCATTCCCTTTAGCTTGTTTTTGTCAGGAGATGCCTCCTTTCCACCCTGATCACCTGTTGAACTGGGAGTTGGAATGATCTTGGAGTTAATGGTGTTCTGATGACTGCTGGTCTCCTGTGGCTCTGAATCCCAAATAAAATAAAGTACTTAGTCTGAGACAGAAAGCAGACATTTAAGCCTGACATTATGGTGAGGCTCTAGACATGCTCAGAATGGTTATTTCTGTATGTTTCTGTTCAATTTAGAAACAAATGAGGGCCAACTAGAGGAGTGTTTCCGGAAGTGTGGTCTGTGGACTCCCAGAAGTTGCCTATAATTCATGTAGATGTTTTCAAAGAAGATATTGCAGAAAGGGAAATAAATATCCACTGTCAGGTATTAAGTAAGGAAATAAGGGTCTTGAAATGACATGATAGTTAAATAAGGTCTTTCCAGAAGGAGTGACTTTTGGAGGGGAGATTTTAGGTAGAGTTTGTGTTAGGTCAATAATAAGATTTAAAAATCATTTATTTGGTCCTGCCTTTTGTTACCAAATGTAATAATGAATTTCTGTATGTATATATATATGTGTGTATGTATGATAGTTAATAAGCTACATAATATGTAATTCGTGAATTTAGGAAAAATATTTATGTAATGACATCGTTCATTGTTTTGGGAACTATGTAGCCCATTTACTTTGAGTTTCCATTGAAATAGAAGTGAAACAACCAAAAAATTCAATCCCATTTTTTTCATGGTGTACCAAAATGGATATGTATGTTTATGATGTCTAGGTGTTTCAATACATCCTAAAGCATGTATTGAATTGTCAAATAAAGATTAAATTGTATTTGCTATAACTTCAGTGTTATTTTAATTTGCCCCTCTGTACTAGGAGACCCTATGATATAGTGGAAAGGATGTTGGACTAAGAGTCCAAGGAAATGGGTTCTGATTTCTGCAGTGCCACAGTAGGGAAGTCATTTAATTTTTCCATACCTCAGTTTACTCCTCTGTAAAATGAAGTTATTGAAGTTATATGATCTTCAAGATCTGTTGTTCTATAATTTTTGGATATCTTTCAAGATTTATAATCATATTTAGTAGATTTATATCACTATTTCTGACCACATATTTGCCAGTATATTCTTTTCTGAGTCTCTCATCCTTTTTTGTTTATCAACATTCCAAATCATTCTTGTAATCCCAGGTCAAATTATAATTAATTCGTGAAATCTCCTTGGCTCCTTTACTTTTTCTTGATATGTTTCTTGGTGTTACTCTCAGTTCCTGGTTATATACACTACTTAATCTTACATAATTCATAATTTAGCACTGTATTATATCAATTTCTAGGTTTTTAAAACTGTTACTTGCTGATTTTTTTAAAAAATGGACATCTCATTTAAAAAAATGTCACATCCCTCCCAGTGAGTGGAGCTTCTTGTGGATAGAAGCAGCATCTAATCATTTGCTTCTTTTGTGCCTTAAAGTGTGAGGTACATAGTAGTTGTTCAATTAATTTTTAATTAATATTTTTAATTGACTTTGATTCTTTATAAATTTGGGTCTAGTCTAACAAGTTAATTGTATAAGACTTGTACTTTTTTGTTCTTATCTGTAAAATGAGATTAATAATATCTACTTCATAGGTTTATGAGTTTCAAATGAGAAAAAAATTGTATAAAGCACTGAGCCCACCCTTATATGTGGATATAGATGACAGCTGTGCTGTTGATGTCATATAGAATGAGGCAATAGGTACCAACATTTGAAAGAGATTGGTGGGACATTTTCCTATGATTAAATGTGTGTTGCCCTTTGCTGAAAAAACTCCAAAGCATATAAACAAATTGAGAGCTTTAGCTACCAAACCAGAGTGAGAGTGTTTACATTCTTGATTTTCAGTAAAAGAAAACATTTTGGATCTTAAGGTCTTTTGTTTTTCTTCTTTATTTAAATGAAGTGCAAATAATGAAGCACAAAGAAATTTGTTAAGTTGAGAGGCAGGGTCTTAGGAAAAGCATCATGGTATAATAGATAGAGTGCTGGTCTGGGAGCCAGGAAGAGCTGGGTTTAGGCATTACAGGCAGTGTGAAAGCAGACAAGTCACTTAATTTCCGTACCTTCAATTTCCTTAGCTCAAAAATGAGTTTGGACTAGATGGCTTTGAGGTTTCCTTTTAGCACTAGTTTCATAATTCTACAATAATTCTAGAGTAAGGGAAGATAGTAAAATTCTTTGATCATTCTAAAATAACCTCTTCATAATAAATGAAAAAAAAAACAGTAAACTTAGAAGTTCTACAATACTCCATCTTTAATTAAAAAAAAAAAGCTGTTGAATGAATGCCTGCTATGTATGATTGAGTGGTATTGAAGATAGGGAAGACTAAAAGAGCTCTTCCCTCACAGTCTAATTGAGGAATAGATGTAAACATAGGGAAAAGCTTATTAATAAAAGAACCTTCACAAAAATAATGCATGATTAATTGCCAGAGATGTAGTATAAGTATGTTTAGGCTATCCTTTGGCAGGTATATTTGGTAGAAATTAATGTTCAGTCACTTAAACAAAAACTTGTTGAATTTTTATTTAATGGTATGACCCTAGAACTCTTTAGGCAGGCCCAAATCTTTGAACAGATTGCATTCAGAAGTTTTTGGGTTTTTTTGTAAGCTAGTAGTTTGAAATTTATATTTAAAAAAATTTCCCTAGAAACTTTAGATATATCCACCATATAAGTTCCTCACCCATCTCATTAGTCTGCTTCACATATTTCTCTAATATAAATTATTAAAAATAGTGTTGCAATTAAACAGAACTCATCCTTTTCAACATTATTTTGATAGGATTAATAGCTTCTAAGATCTCACTTAGTATACCAAGAATACTTTTTCCTCTGGGCAAATGGCACCTTCCTAGAATATCTTAGTTATTTAGGGGAAAGAATAGATATTTCTGGGAATCCATAACTTTATTCACCATATTTATTTGATAGAAGATAACTTTTTACATCTGTATAAAAGAAAATGCTTTCCATTTGCTTCTGAGGTACACTACCTGAGGAACAAAAGTTTTGGATTTATGAGTTCTCTGTTGCCTGTTTTCTTATGAATGGTTAAATATTCGTTTCTCTCCTCAGGGCTATGGGAGACCAAAAAAGAGTATTGGATGCAGTTCTTGTACCTAAGATGGCTACAGTTTAGTTTTTGTGTAGCTTCAATTCTTCATCATATTATACAGATGGTTATTTGTTGTACGTTTGTCACTGATATAAAATCATCGATTTAAATCTGATATTATTTTTAATAAGGAAGATGCTGCAGGGATTAATCTGTGAAGATGAAAAGATTGAGGTGCCTTACTGTCTCCTTAGCTTTTCCTCTATCAAAGAAAAAAACCTGAGTGTGTTCTTTGTCCTATAGAAATATTAAATCTATGTTAAGTATGCAGACATGAATGGGCGAGGGAAGTATTTGTGAGGAGCAGGAACTGTTGAAACAAATAAGTAATGCTAACTGGTAGAAAGAAATAGTAAGTATATCACAATCTTTAGTCTCCAGTAATTAAAACACTGACCAAGGCCTGCAAAAAAGATAATTAAGACATTTGGCAGTTATGAAATTAACTCACATTTTCCTGCTTGTTACCTAATGTGGATTTACCAATTTTTAAGGTAAGGATGTTCAATTAGGGATATAGTTCAGTTTTGCATTTATCTTGAGATCTATCCTCTGATAATCATTCTTATTGAAAGTGTAAGGGAGGCTGCTGACCCCTACCCCCTCCCCTTGGGAAGATATTGAATAACATCTCATTAAGCTTTGCTATAGTTGGGAACTATTCATTCAGCAATGTGGGAAGACTCAGAAAATCTACATTATGGAGCTACTTAGTATGGTTTTATACATTTGGTTAGCATTTGCTGTTGATTAAATGGTGGAGCAGATTAAGGCTGAATGAATTTTCTTCCTTCTTGCTCTTCTTATCCTGAACGGCATGCTCTGCAGCCAAAGGTTTCCCAGAATTTTTATAATGGTTGTGAGAACAGATTTAATTAGCAGGTTGGAATGGCTTTGGAGCAGTTCAGCCCAATCTGCAGTTAATTATTGTAGCAGTGATTTATATTCTGAGAAAATTGACAAAATTAAACAAATTTACATTTATTCTGTTTTTCTTTAAGCAGTGTAGTCAGTAAATGTTTGAAGTAACAGATGCCATTACCTGGGAAAAGAAAGAAGAAACAGCCATCCATCCATTTTACAAATTGTGTTTTCTTTTAAATTGCACACACTTCAAATAGGAAGCCATGGGAGTGTGAGTAGTGTGACATTGTTTCTGAGACTACAAGTTTGTTTTGGCGAAGGAGTTGCTTTGGAGGAGGCATCTTTTTGGAGCTGTATGTTGTGAAGATTTCAAACTTTGGGAAAAGATGTAGTATTTTCATGTCTTTGCTTATGGGGATAAAGTCAGAGGATGTTTGTTTTTGTTGGTGATGGAAGCTCATTTTAGTGTTAACCATTTCCTTGATGTGACAGTAAAGCCCTTGGCTGCAACTATGAAATAAAAAAAAATCCCCCAAAACAAGTAGTTTTAGGAAATGTTTGTGCTTTGAAATGTTCTTTGATCATGTTAGGTTTACACATGTAGATAGTTACAGTTACCTTCTACTTAAAAAGCCATTTCACTTTTATAAAACAAAAACTCACATTTTGTTTGGATATACTTTATTAACTGGGAATTTGTGATTTCAAATTAAGATTTATCTTTTCTAATCTCCCCCTTCAATTTTGACCATGAAAGGGGAGGAAGGGAATAGGGTTGAGGCTGATTAGGAAAAACAGGCTTTGACTGCTCTAGAATTAATTTACCTTGTAGAAATGTAGAAGACATGTTCTGACTAGAAGGTGTGAATATGATTTTTTCTTCACTTAAAGACTAAAGGCTTCTTATAGATGCAGTAGGATGGATAGAAACATAGTCCCTTTAGGCTAGTCACTTATGGCAGGTAACTCCAGATAGATACATATACTTCATTATTTCAGGATTCCACTATTAATTCTGTTTCAAAGTTATTAAAACTGGAACAAAAGAAGTTTATTCAGAACTTTGTATCACCATGCATTTCCTACAAAACAGTATTGCCACAGATCTCTTAAAAGTACATTTAATCTTTCACATGTTAATCCCCACCTTCCTAAATCTTTATCTTGATTTAAATTAATTTTTTTGGGTCTGTCCCCCATCACCTCATTCCTCAATGCCTCTTATATAATTTGAGGTTTCCTGATAGAGAAAAGCAATGCTTAACCCATTAGGTATTGCTTGAAATTGATCATCTCTTTCCAAGTACAGTTTCTACAAGCCTTCATGAAATCCTTTATATTTCTCTATAAATATAGTATAGTAATAATTAAGAAATGCTGCTGGAGGATCCCACTCCTATCCCCCAATATCATAGGAAACAAGCAACTCAGCATTTTTTTTTTTGCTAGGGGAGCTGCAAGATATAGGAACATAATACAGCTGTAGTATTAAGTTTCAGCCAGCCCCTGTTTTGGGGATGTTCCCCATCATTTTATGTCTGAATCCTGAAGGTCCTTCCTAAGTGATATAGATATTGAAGTGGCTATAAGGAGGCAGTGTGAGAAAGTAGATACTGCAGCACTAGATTTGTTCGTGAGGTTCGGTTCTGATACTCAAATCAATAAACATTTATTAAGTGCCTACTTTGTGTCTTTGGGAATACAGAAAGAATCAAGATAGACCTTGCCTTCAAGTAGCTTACAGTCTAATGGGGGGACGGGACAATATGCAAACTATATATACACTGAACTATTTGAGCATGGGCAAGTCATTTAAATTATCTGTGCCTCAATTTTTTCACATGTAAAAGGGCATAATAATATACTATCTTCATCATAGTGCTGTGAAAATATGCTTTGTTAATGTTCATTATTTCATAATGTTCAAACATTATATTAATGAATTGTTAGAGTTCTAAGTTGTACATAGGAAGAGATAAGTTATTCAGTCATTTTTCAGTCATGGTATAACTCTTTGTGACCCCATTTGAGGTTTTCTTGACAAAGATCCTGGAGCAGTTTGCCATTTCCTTCTCCAGCTCATTTTACAGATAAGGAAACTGAGGCAAAGAGGGTTAAGTGAGACCAGATTTGAATTCAATGAAGATGAGTCTTCTTGATTCCAAATCCTTGAATCCACTGCCTATATACTTGAATTTTCAAAACTATTTCCCTATATTTTCCCACCTTTCTCCTCATGTCAAGGTATTCATGTTTGTGTGTGGTATGAGGTTTCCATTATGTGGGTACTTGCTGTAGCAGGACCATATTAAATATTTACTTGGGCTGTACAAGGTGCAAACATTAAAAAAAGACTAATCTCTGCCCTCGAGGAACACATCCTGAACAATATGGTTATTTATTAGCAGGAGAGAAGACTGATGGTCAGTTTTGTCAAATATTCCATTATGTTTCTTTTGTCTTTATACAAAGTACTTTATATAGACTGAGCTTAATCCATTTGGGATTTTAATATTATGCTGTTTTAGTATTAGTGCCATATCAACCAAATGTTTAATAAAAGAAATGTTCTCAGTTAGTATTGGCAGAGTTTTAATTTTATGGCAAATTTTCCAAGGATCAATGAAAAGGGAATGGCCAAGGGGGGTATAGGGAAAATGTCAGTAAAATGTCATGTATAAAATCATAGGAGAGATGGAGTTTCTGATGCTTTAAGAATGCCACATAGGGTTATCTCTCATGTAAAAAAGTGATTATAATTGTATTGATTCTTCATTTAAAGGAAATATTTAAATGAAATAGCAAGTCAAGGGCCTGGTGAAATTAAGGACACTTGATGATACTTAGAACTTGTTTCTGAATTTTAACACCTTGTGGTTTTTTCCCCCCTGAATTTCTTTTTTTTTATGTTTTTTAAAAATAGGATTTCTGCATTTATGAATGATCTTCATGTGGTGAGCGAAAACTTTGATGTTGATCAGTGATCAAAAAAGCCTTTGTTTAGTTGGCTTTCAATGAGCAGATTTTCTTTTTAAATCTTTGGGGCTTTAGGAATTATCTGACAATGAATGGATGCTCCATACTAATTAATGGCAGGCCATAGTCATGTATCCTAATATATAGTAAACTTTAATTAGAATATATATGTTATATGTACATATAAAATAAAAAATATATAAACTTTAATTTAAAAATATATATTAATATATAGTAAACTTAAATAAAAACTTTCACTATAAATGGGCATTCACCACCGACAGGGAAATAAAATGTTGTTATAAGAACTTAGATGAGAACTTTTTTGACCTTTAGTTTCTTTTGAATTCAAGTATAAGGGGCTGTTGAAAACACTTTAGCCATCTAGCCTTAATTCATAATTTTTTTTTTGTTGAGTAAACCAAACTTGTAGCTACCTGCCTAGAGCTTAATTCTCCTTGAGGCAGGCAAACAGCCAATATAATCCTTGACAAAAGGAGATAAAGGTGCATTCTGTAACTTTTCTTGGTAATTCCTCCTGGAACTTTTTTGCAATTTTTTTCAGGTTTCCAAAATCAGGGGGTATGCGGGCTGGGGGAGAGGTGGAAAGAAGTCTTGGATGCTTCTGAAAAAATGTGAAGTAAGAAAGTTGAGAGTGTATGACTGAGTCACTTGCATTTCTTCAAGCTATTACCTAAGCCCTGAGTTCAGCAGGTGTGCCCTTGTAGTGTCTCTTTTAAGATTGAACTTAATCTTGCATCTATAAACCCTTGCCAATGGAATCAGAGGCATTCAGATGGCAGAAATGGATTTTTTTCTCCCTCCCCCCCTTTTAATTAATGAAAGGACTCTCCTGTACCCAGAACAAATTCCTCCTTGATCACTCTGTGCCTTTGCCACATCCCTCCTGGGTCCTTTCTTCTGCTAGCCTGGATGAGACATGGTGCAAGATGAAAGGTTATGGTCACAGGAAATGATGCAGCCCTAATAAGCATATTGAAGTGTAAAAGAGGGCAGAAACCCTGTTCTGAGGACAGTTCATGAAAGGGCAGAGTTTCCCTGTGCATCAAAACATTGTCCCCTCCAGAACTGACCAGAAGGGGCTTCGGGGAGGGGCCAGGGAGTAATAGCTGTCTATTTGAGTGGGTTTATAATTGGCTAGGAATTTTTGTCAGCTTAGTCACTGCAGTATGGAGCGGATGAGGAAAAAACCACAGGCCCCAACCGTTAGGGCCCCGTGGATAGACTCTGTCATCCCAAAGGAATGCATGTGAACAAAACACTTTGTGCGGTGTGACCGTTTGCCTAAACAGTATTGCATTCTTAAAGCAGGGGCTGAATCACATGGAGCAGATGGATTGTTTCTATAAAATGGAAGTTTTGTATCACTGAATAGTCAGATTGAGTTTTTAAGTTTGGTTCAAGTGGGTCAGAATATGGGTGTGGTATGATGAGGATGTTGAGATTAAAGAAATTCTATTTGAGGTTCTATTGTCAAATCTTGCTTTGGCTAAAGGAAACTTTCCTTCCTTTTTCCTTCTCTTCTTTCCCTTCTTCCCTTCCTCTCTTTTTTCTTTTTCTTCTTTCTCTTTTTCTCTTCTCTTCTTTCTCATCATCCTTTCTTCCTCCCTTTCCTTCATTCATTTCTTCCTTTCCTTTTCTCAAAATTTGGTATCTTTATTCCTGTCCTATAAGGCACTGACAAGTGTTTTCCCATATCATTTGCTATATAGGATAGATGACTGAAATTCCATTTTGCATTTTATCTCTCTCTTTTTTTTTTAAGAAAACAAATTGGGGGGGCAGGGGGCAGCTGGGTAGCTCAGTGGATTGAGAGCCAGGCCTAGAGATGGGAGGTCCTAGGTTCAAATGTGACCTCATTCAGTCACTTCCCAGCTGTGTGACCCTGGGCAAGTCACTTGACCCCCATTGCCTAGCCCTTACCACTCTTCGCCTTGGAGCCAATACATGGTATTGACTCTAAGAAGGAAGGTAAGGGTGGAAGGAAGGAAGGAAGGAAGGAAGGAAGGAAGGAAGGAAGGAAGGAAGGAAGGAAGGAAGGAAGGAAGGAAAGAAATAAATTGGATATGGGCCTACCTCAGTCATACAACCATTTAAGAGCATTCAGAGTTTATCAATTTTTATTCACATTGTGAGATTATGTTTATTCGGCCTCATTTTGGCAGCTCTGCTATTTTCAATGCTTTTTTCTAGTAATCAAAGTATTTATGTTTCAGTTTTGATACTTTGATTATTATTACTAACCTATATTTTTTGCATTATTGGTAGCCTTCTTTTTGAAGCTTGGTACATTTTGGTTGCATTTGATGTGCCTCCAGAAAGGTTAAATGTACGATTCTCTTACTTTTAGAAGATGATCCGAAGTTGGAGGTATGTTGTTCCTTCAATTAAAACATAGTCTTAAGACAAATTGGGGTTGGGATGCCTTCTTTTAGTTTCTTTCTTTCCTGTTTTAACCTTCTCTGACTTTGGTATAATGGAAATAACACAGGATTTTGAGTCAGAAGACTTAGATCTGAAGTCTGGAGTGGCCCCTTTTTACCAGCTATTTGACTAGTAATTTTATTCTGTACTTCTGTTTCCTTAACTGTTAAATGAAGATAAATATACTTTCAACGGCTATTTCTACAAGAATGTTGTGAAGGTAAAAAACAACATTTTGTTTGTAACCCTTAAAGTACTATGTAAAGATGAGTTACTATTACACTCTCTGGCTCCATGGAAACATCCAGGTTATCATGTATAGGTAGCCTCAAAACCTCTGCACTGCCCCCAAGGGTTGTAGCCTGAGTAGGTCAAGTTGACTGCTGTCTTTCTCAGAGCCTTCTGCTAAACCCTTGGGGGTGGGGAGGATCCCTGTTCTTCTCCATGTTTACTGTTTCACATCTTTCACAAGGAATCCTTCCTTGTTTTCTTCCCCAAGTTTTGCTCTTAGTTTTGTTGCTAAAAAGCAGCCCAGATATGAAAACCGGACACAAACAAAAGAGCATTTCTTAAAGATGGAATCTTGCCTATATCATATAATAAAGGGTATCTTGATGGAATTCCTATGAACTGGAAAGTTCCTAAGAATAGGTCAGTAGTAAACCTTGTAGACCAGATGGTGAGGGTTCAGGTGCATTCACAGGATAGACTATCTTATACCTTTTCCCTTACTTTTACCCTTTTAAGGAGCTCTTTCAAACAGTTGGAATTGTGGAAGGCTTTTGACCTCCCTGGATGACTGGTTACTTACACATTTGGTCAGAAACTTGCTGGGCCCTAGGGCCACTGTAATTCCATCAGTGTTAATTGGCATATATATGTCTTTAGCAATTGTATTAAAATACAAATATATATTTTTTCAAGAGTTAGATGAGGTTATATTTGAGGAACATTTATAACAGAATTGTCTTTTCTTTAAAATAAAGTAAAATAAAAAACTGTTAACATCTGGCATCCAAGTATAGGGAAGGAGAAACAGGTTTGTTTAATATTTTGCATCATATATATTTGTTCACTACTTTATTAGGGCGCTTGCTAATATGTTTCTAAGAAGAGCAAAGTACATCTTGTACTTAAGTGTGCTTTGCCATCACTGACAATTTTTAGATTGGGCATGTATATATTGGGAAAATTTTGTTTTTGTCAGTGGGTGCTACAGAAATGTAGAAAGAGTTTAGGGGATGAAGAAATAATTCTGACTTTTCAGAGATTGGAATGCATTTTTGTTGTCTATGTGTTATTGAAATTTTTGAAGGTTTTTTTTTTAACAAAAATTATTTATCCTACAATTGAACTATGAAGTTTTTAAAGATGGACAACTTTTTAATAAAATAATATTTTGATAAATGTTTTGCCTATTTGGTTTTTTTTAAGATGCTGATATAATTTGAGGAATTTCATTCTTACCTAGATTATATTTTTTTAAAAAGTACATAAAACCAGATCTTAAGTTTTTATAGGAAAAGAGCTGGGTATGCAGTAAAGAAAGCTTCCTTGTTGACATGGAATTAATCAGGAGTCTTGTAAAATACTCACTCTCATAGTAAACTAGTTTTTTACATGAAGAATCCATTGTGAGAGGGCTACTTGGTAGACGATGACTGCCATTTTGAAATAGAACCATTTTTCTGGGATCTAGAAGGCATTAAAAATGGTATAGCTAAATCTATGCCATGCTGGTTTAAAAATAGATGTTTTAAAGATGTGTGAATTTGCAAGAACTAGAACATTTCACTATAGTACATACCAGGTGCTAGTCATGTTCTTATTTTTTTTTCCCTCTAAATAAATTGACTGTTAGTATAATTATTAACCCTTCAGAATGAATGGCATTTTAAAAAAAGTGATTTTTGCTTCATTTTATTTAAATTCTTTTGCCCTTTGCTCTGTTCTTCCAGACTATTTTTCAGATGTTTTCTTCATTTGTGGCAAAGGTTAATCATCAATTGTTATTGCAAGCATAAGGTTTTTCTCTTTTAATTGTAACCAGAATTCCTAGTTAACTTGTTGATCTGGATTTTACCATGGTTGATCTCCATGTAGCTGCCTCTTTTGTGGGTGACAGGGAGAAGATAATGAATCATGTAAGTTACTGTAAATTCAGTGTAAACACAATGGATAATTTACATTTTTAGCTATGTTCTACGAGCATGACTCTAACTTTTGACCCTGAGGGTAATAATTAAAGAAGAATATTTTGCTTTAGTAAGTTATCATTATTGTTCCCTTACCTAACAGTAAAAGAGTGAAAGGAGACTTTCAAACAATAGGTTAGTAACCAGTTGGACTGGGATGTGAGGCTAGGTAAGGAGTGTTTTCAAGACTTTTCAGCTGACTGGAAGCCTGTTGTTGGCTTAGGTGTTTAGACTTCAGGGAAGAATTCAACTTTAACTGCACTAAAGACAAATTCATAGTACATAACAAACTGCTTCTTTTTTCATATAATTTTTAATGTTAGAGTTAGAAGGAACTCTATTTAGTCCATCTCCCCCCTCTCCCCATTTACAAATGAGGGAAACTGAGGCCTGGAAAGGGTTAACTGATTCATCCAAAGTCAGGATTTTAACCCTAGTCACAGGAGCATTAATATGTAGAATTAGAAGTGACCACAAAAGCTATCTCATCTAGTCAGATCCTTTCATTGAGGAAACTGGCCCAGGGAGAGAAAGATAAAGAACTTGCTCTAAATCACACTTAGGTAATGTCAGAGGTGGTATTTGCATTTAGGTTCTATGACTTTGGAGCCAGGGTCATTTCTACTGTACTATGCTCCCCAGTCCTCATTAGAAGCAATCCTTCCAAGAATGGTGGTGGTTTTTTTTTTTTCCTAAATGGTTTTGATATGAGAGAGAATAGCTAACATATAGAAAAAAAATGTGATTCAGTGAGCAGATGGCCTATTTTATAAAATGTTCCATAAAAAAGCATATCAATAATTTCCTTGATATATTCAAAACCATTGCTTTGATTGGGGTATTGAGTTTTAAGGCAACTCTGAGTCACTGGGTGGGGGGGAGGGAATATGTTTTGAACTTTTCAGTCTCTTATTGCTTTGATAGGTTTTCAAAGACAAGCAGCTAGGATTTAAGATTTTAGGGATGGGAGGGATCTTAGAAATCACTGATCTCGGTTCTCAATCATTAAGAAGTCACTGAAGCCTGGATCGGTAAAGTCTTGACCAAGGTGTCAAATTTGTGTCAGAGTGAGGATTAGAACATGGATCTACATTTCCTCCTATGCCAGTACTTTTTATTTTTGGCTTCAGAAAGTGACTGCTTCTAGAAATCTGTAGGGATATTCCACCATGGAAACTCCTCTACAAACCATATTTCTATCATTTACTTTTTCTGTTCCTTTTCTCTTCCTCTCAGGTCTTGTATCTAGGTAATTTAGTACATGTGATCCTTTGCAGGTGGTGTCAAACAGTCAGTGATATTACACGCCCTGGAAAGTCTTACAAATAGATTGTTAATAACTGTTTTTAGCTGTATACTTGGCCAATGCTGGCAGAATCATTTCTTCTGTGATAAATACACCCCTCTGCCATGATGCTAGTCAAATTTCTTGCAGTTCTTAGGCATGAAAGAGCTTGAAGTAAATTAATATAAATTATACTATTTCAACACAACTGAAGTTTTTATGACATGATAATTTTTTTTAAACCATTGTGTTCTCTCCATCATAGCATCACTTAATAGAGAAATCTTTTTGGTTTTGTAACCAGATCTAACAACAGGTATCTTCATTTAGTTGAATTATCTAATGGTATGAGCCCAAGGTCATGGAACAGAGCATGAAATGTTTTCACTTTAATTAAAAAAAAATGGTTTGTAAACCAATCTTTCCTTTTGTTCCTTCTTAATAAACAAGGTTCATACTACTCTGAAGACTTGCCAACATTTAGTAAAACTATGTTTTCTCCTGATAAAAGCATTCCTTGGAAAAGTAGTCCATTTCAGTACCTGAATCTTATCTAACACTGTTTGAAAAGAGTCATAGATTCTTTTTACAGAGTGTGACTTTATAGTGGTTTCTTTAATTCAGTAGTAAAGCAACTGGTTCTACTTGTGTCACCTCAAGTGTATTCAAGCGCTAACAGGGCAACTTAAAACCTAAACAGAGGCATGAACTCAAAATAAATACATGTTTTGAACTAATTGGTGACCACTAACCTGAACATTAACCACTATTTGTGATTTAATGTTGATGCCAGAAGGGTGATTGTGTAACACTTGAATGCCACTCAGTTTTGAAAAGCTTTTTCAAAAAGATATAAAGACATCTAAAGGTTCTGTCTCTCTCTCTCTCTCTCTCTCTCTCTCTCTCTCTCTCTCTCTCTCTCTCTCTGTCTCTGTCTCTGTCTCTGTCTCTGTCTCTGTCTCTGTCTCTGTCTCTCCCTCTCCCTCTCCCTCTCCCTCTCCCTCTCCCTCTCCCTCTCTCTCTCCCTCTCTCTCTCCCCTCTCTCCTCTCCCCTCTCCCCTCTGTCTCTTCTCTCTCTCTCTCTCTCTCTCTCTCCCTCTCTCTCTCTCTCTCTCTCTCTCTCTCTCTCTCTCTCTCTCCCCCCCCCGTCTCTCTGTCTCTGTCTCTCTCTCTGTCTCTCTCTCTGTCTCTCTCTCTCTCTCTCTCTCTCTCTCTCTCTCACACACACACACACACACACACACAGTCAATTTCAGTCTTATCTGACTGTTCATGACCCCACTCGACAAAGATATGGAGTGGTTCCATCTCCAGCTCATTTTACAGATGAGAAAACTGAGGTCAACCTTGTTAATTGACTTGCCCAGGGTCACACAACTAGAAAGTGTCTGAGTCCAAATTTGAATTCATGTAAAATAAGTCTGATTCCAAGTTTCAGTCCTCTATCCACTCTGCCACCCAGTTGCTATATCTATAGTTATGTTATCATACATAACATACATATAATTCTCTTATCTCTTTCTTTCTTTTTTTTTTTGCTAGAGGCTTTTGTTAATTTATAATGAAAATTTAGCACTGTGGAACCTCAGGGAAAGTTTAGGAGTCCTCTGTGGCGATCTGTAGTCCAAATAGACCAAGAATTCCTTCTTCATCATTGACGAGGTCATTCAGTGCTTACTAGAAAAACTTAAAAGTATGGGGAAAATGACTTTTCTTTTAAGGACACCTATTACACATATGGATAGCTCTAACTTTTCAGGAGTTAGTTTGTCCTTAATGTCTAATCAGCAATTTCCAGCCACTGTCCCTACGTTTTCTGTCTTAGGTCATATAAAATAAGCCTAAACCCTCTTTCCTGGAATTGCTGTTTTGAAACTTGAAGACACTTCCATTGCCATTGTCTTCTCTAGGTTAAACCTCTCTTCTTTCAATAAGTCCTAGTAGGCCATAATATCTTACCTTCTCACCATCCTGTTATCTTTCAGCTGGACATGTACATTTAACTAGCTTGTCAGTGTTTTTCCTAATACTTGGTTCTTAGGCTTGAACCCTCTGCTTCAGATACTGTCTAATCATTGTAGAACACAGTAGGACTCTTGTTCTAGAAATTGTGCTTCTGTTAATGAAAGAAGCTTACGATTGCATTGACTTTTTTGCTTGCCATTTCACATTGTTCACTGGTTGAATTTATCCCATAAAAGCCTATATTGTTGTTTTAAAATCTGAGCTGTGATCAATCCACTACTTTCTCGTTATTTACTACTATAGTTAACCTTTTTTTAACCCAAGCCGAGGACTTCAAATGCCATGGTTAATTTCTATCGTCTTATATTTGGCCTATTATTCCAGTTGGTAAAGATCTTTTTGAATTTCTGTTTTTTGACCCCAAGTGACAGCCATCACTTTCAGTTTCATTTCAGTCATCCCTTTTGGTAAGGACAGTTCGGGCATCTCTTCCTTCAAGTGTTTAATAAATAATGTTGAACAGAATTGGACCTAGATAGAGCCCTGTGACACATTTTTCTAGGACGGCGGTTCTCAACCTCTCCATTTGTAGCAATGAGAATACATAATGCATATCAGGTATTTACATTCTGAATCATAACTGTAGCAAAATTACAGTTTTGAAATAGCCACCAAAATAATTTTTTGGTTTGGGTTCACTGCAACATGAGGAACTGTATTGCAGGGTCACAGCATTAGAAAGGTTGAGAACCACTGCTCTGGGAACTACCTTGGAGGTTGATATTAATCTACTTTTTGAGTCTCCAACTTCAGTTAGTTCCTCATACATTGATATTATAAGTATCATCCACTTCATATCATCTCCATTTTATCCATAAGGATGGTATGGATGCTTTGTTGAAGTCTGGGTATATTATTGTGAAAAGGGAATATTCTTGTTTTACCAGTTTAGTAACCCTGTCAAAAAAAAAAAGAAAAGAAAAAGAAAAATAGATTTGGTTAATTTAATATAGTTTATTCTGAAATTCATCATTTATTTGATAAATCTGAATTGAATATCTGAAATTCATCATCATATATAGTATAGTGATTATATCATATGAAAGTCATCCTCCAAGACCACTTACATATCCCAGAATTTTGCCAAAAATGGAAATCAAGTTGATTTCTACCTATTATAGGTAGAAAAGCTCACCTTCTTCCATTTTTTGTAAATTGGAACAACTTTTACTTAGGACCTGCAGTAGTTCTCCCATTCTTCAATTTCTTGGTGATGCCCAATAGATAGATCTAGTGTAATAAAACACTTTTCCTCATCTAGGCTTTCATACTCATCCTCAGTTATCTGCCTTTACTTTCATCTTCTATACATTTTCTGAAATTTTACTTGGTTGAAAAATGTGTTGTGTAGTCATAACAGTCTTGTCAGACCACTCCTCACTGGAATAATTTAGGCAGCTAGATAGTACAGTGAATAACGTATAGAAGTTGGAGTGAGGAAGGTGTGAATTGGAACGTTGCCTTAGGAACTGAGTAAACTTTATTATATCACTTATTTTTCTGAGTTGTGGTTTCCTTATCTGTGAAATGAGCACCTACTTCACAGGGTTGTTGTAAAGATCAGATGAGATAACGTATGTAAAGGTTTCTGCTTTCTTAAAAAGCATCATATTTTTTAAAAAGCATTATGTTAACGTTAACCATTATAATTTATGATTTTAATTATTGAAAGTATTCAACAATCCCATTGAATTGATTTCCATTTTAGAAATTTGAACCAGACGATCCTGTTACACTTTCTTTAAACTATTTGAAGTCTTTCTTCCCAAATCTATGATTTGGCTTAGCTTTCTCTCTTATTTCATTCACACTTTAAGATGAAGTAGTTCTTCTAAAATTCCTGCTTTTTCTACCAGCTCTTCCTTAATGGGCAGAAGCAAGTTGAGGATGTCATATGACTTAATTGCTATCTTCCTCTTTTTAGAATGAAGCTACTTTAGCAGAAAGAGGGTTAGCGGAGATATCCAGATAATAATTGAAGTCTTTGTATTATTACTGTATCTTGGCTCTGTTCTAGATCTGGGATATTTTTTTTATGAGCTCATCCATTTCTTTCTTCTGACAGGATGGTCTGTAGTATATATGTTCTTTGGCCACTATTGCTTCTTCTATATCTTTTCAATTGATTCTTTCTCAAATGATCTCCACTATTCTAACAATCTCTGGTTCATAGATATTCACACACATACATACATAATACATACATACATATATATATACGCATATACTTTTTACCTATAATTCTACTTTATTAGCAAATTTATTATAATCTCTTCTTTTTGAAAAAGGTATACCATTTCTATCGTAATATTCTAGCTATGACTCATCCCACTAAGCCACAGTGAAATCTGGAAGACTGAATTTGAATTCTTGCAGTAATGTCTCATTTTTTTTTAAACCTATTCTCTCTACACCTATGTGTAGACAATTGAGATTGTATTTTTACCACCCTCTCTTCATTGTCTCCAATGTCAGTTATTTGGTTTCTAAAATACTCATCCAGTGGAATTTTCTCCCTTCTCCCCATCGCCTCCTGCCTTTGTGTCTTCCTCCAAGTCCTAGCTAAAATCCTGCCTTTTACAGGAAGCCTTTCCTTATTAGATCTAGTACCTTCATTCTGTTGATTATTTCCATCATATCCTGAATATAATGTGTTTCTTCATAAGTGTTTGCATGTTCTGTCTCCCATATTATATTGTGATTTTCTCAAAAGTAAGAATTGTCTTTTGCCATTTTTTTTTCTCTAGCACTTAACACAGTGTCTGGCACATGGCAAATACTTAATAAATGTTTGTTGATTGATTCATATATGACTTTTAAGTTTATGCAGTTTTTTTAGCCCTGTCTAGCTCTTTGTGATCTCATTTTTAGGGGGGGGGGTGGCAAAGATTCTGCAGTTGGTTTGCCATTTTCTTCTCCAGCTCAATTTTACAGATGAGAAACCGAGAGAAGCAGGGTTCAGTGACTTGCCCACAGTCACACAACTAATAAGTGTTTGAGGCCAGATTTGAACTCAGGAAGATGACTCTTCCTGACTTCAACCCAGCACTCTGCCCATTGCTTTACCTAACATTCTTAGGGACAGTTATAAGCAGTATTATTTCCTTTCCATTTTTAGTGGAAGCCCCTCTTAATAAGCCTTCTTCCTCATTTAAAAAAAAAATCGAGCTGTCTCCCTTCAGAGCTTAGATACAATTTGGCTTGGACTCCTTTTTGGCAGTCATACAGCCTATATGTAAAGACTTGGCGCCAGTGCTGCATCACTCTGCTTTACATTCCCTACATATTCCTGTTTGTTGGCAGCAACCATTGTTTACGTGCCACACCCTTCCTTATGTCTCTATTCTTGGTGGTCTAGGAGAATCAGAAATATCTTTAATGGTGTTTCTTATCGGGTGGGTATGGGAATAGTGACCATAGATTTTGTGTGTATTTTTGTTGTCTTTAAAAATTAGATGGCAAGAAAGAAGCAAGGTCTGACTAATCGAAGACTTCTCTTCTGTTTAACAGTAAGCAACAGCAGGAAAATAATTTTCATTCAGTACTAAGTGAGAAATTCTTAATGTTTTGCTTTTGGAAGAAAAAAATCAAGGCTAAGAAATAATGAAGAAATAGAATTCTTTCCTTCAGTCCCCCCTCCCCCTTTCTTCTGTATGCATCATATCATGGAATGTTTAAAGGCTTCCATTTAGAGAATATATGAGGGAGTTGGGAATAGGGTAGAGAAAGCTTCACCATAGATGTGGAATCCTCAAGGAGATTTAGCTAGATCTGTCCTAGAGTAAGGGCACAGAGGGGTGATTTTGCCATGGGTTTAGAATGAATTTAAATATTGATTGCACCAACCTTGTAAATTGAAAGCATCGACTCAGACCTCTGTTGTTTTTGTTTTGTTTTTGCTGTGCCATGAGAGATCAGCTGAATTAGTGTTAATTAAATATTAACCTTTAACAAAAGTACAGATAGTTTCTGGCCTATTAAGTAATTGCCAGAGAGAGAAAGAAAACAAAACTAATGATTTCCTCCTCTCTCATTTTTGCTGAGAGGCAATGCTTGTGAATTAGCAAAGCTGTTTTCTTCCTTAAAAATACCCGTTATGATGGTTTATCTTTCACCTAATTTTGAAAACAACAGAATATACCTGTGCCTATTTCATTAGCCATTGCCATTTTTAGAACCCACTTTTTAAACACCCTATAATGTTGGATTTTAGGGGAACATGGGTGTTGTAATGTCGTAAATTGAGTCCAAGCTGAACCTTAGGACATTAGAGGTTACATAGTCCAATTCCCCAACCCTCATGGTTGGTTACCTATTACTAAGATCCACTTTCCCACTCCTACATTATTCCGTCATTTTCCTGAAGGGGGGGAGGGTTTTACATGTCTTATTTTGAGGTATAGTGTATGAAATGCTTTTCTTGCCTGGTAGTCTCCTCAAAAGTTTTAGATGAAGGTTATTCTATCACTTCTCAACTTTCCCTATTTATTTCTCTGGGGGGGGGGGGTTGGGGGGTTAGCATCACCTAGGAAAATCAGACACTCCTTTTCTGTTATTATGTTAGGGAGGTTTGCAAGAAGAAATATGTATTCCTTTCTCCAGTGCATATAAAAGCAGAATGACTTCTAGATGACTTTTTTAATCAGATCACAAATCTGAGATTTTAAGCCTTTAATTGTGACTGCCTACCTCTTGTTTAGGCTGTCACTTCTCTCTGTCTCTGTCTCTTCCCACTTCCCTCCTCCCCACTGTAAACAACCCACTGAGATTAGTTATAAGTATTGATATTCCCTTTTTATAAATAAGAAAAAAAAAGATTTAAGAACAGAGGTGAGCTAGAGTCCGCTTGAACTAATCCAAGCAAATTAAAATTTTAATTTGAGGATTCATACCTTGGAAATTGGCAAATGCTATAAATCAGGACTTGATTTATTTTGTCAATTGTCTAAACTTAAGAAGATGATGATGGAGAAAATATTGATAATCTCTAAATTTAAAAGTGTGTGGTGCAAATCATTCCCCCACCCATAGCTGATTGTTAAACATTTACCAGCACAGTGATACTCCAGTATCTTTTATTCAGTCTATACTTTATACTTGTCTGAATAATCTTCCCAGTGCATTTTTCTGCTCATATCTTCTTTTTATTCAGAATCATTCGTGATTCCTACTGTACGTGCCAAGTATAATGGGAATTTACTATCCTACCATTCAAGGCCCTCTCCAGTCTTGTTTCATCCTGTCTTTCAGCCTTATTTCATGCTGTACCCCTATACAATTCTGTTGTTCTTGACCTTTTCATTTCTTTGGTAATGACATTTTTCATGCTTTGGATTATCGCCCCGTCTCCATCTATTTGAGTCCCTCCCTACATCCAGTTAAGTTGCCATCTCCTTAAAGAATTCTTTCCTGGCTTCTTCCTTTCCTCCCCAGATAAAGTCAATCCTTCTTTGCTCAAATTTCTCATAGTACTTTTCTTTGTCTTCTCCTTTATATGTATAATCATGGAATAATCAGATACTTAAATTTGGACCTGAAAGGTCATCTAGTTCAACCTGTGCCTGAAGCAGGAATCCTTCTCACATCCCTAAGGAGTGACTGCTGAACACCTCTAGGTAAGATGCTTTCTACCAAAGCAGACTGTTCCATTTTGAAAATCTGTTTTGCCTTGTTTGAAACCAAAAATCTTCCTTTCTGAAACTTCAGGTGAGTCTATTCTCTTGGGCAAAACCATACACATGTATTCCCTTTCACACAGGACATCCCTTCAAATACTGGAAGACAGCTAACAATAGCTTCTTCTTTGTCGAAAGCATTGCTTATTTGTTCCTCTGTTCCTCATATGACGATACGTCCCGGGATGTTCTTCATATTGTTTTTAGTTATAGTTTTTAGTGTTTTTGCCACCCTCATTGGAATGCCTTCTAGCTTGTTATTGACCTTCCTAAAAATGTGGCAAGCAGAACTGGTCACATATTACCGATATGCCCACACCAGGGCAGAATTGAGCAGGATGATGACTAAATGCATCTTTGTTGCTCAGTTGTTTTCAGACATGTTTTACTGTTGGTGACCTCATTTGGTGTGGTGGTTTTGTTTTGTTTTTTTGGGCAAAGATATTATGGTGGTTTGCAATTTCTTTCTCCAATGCATTTTACAGAGGAGGAAACTGAGGCCAAAAGACTTAAGTTACTTGCCTGGAAGGGCACACAGCTGGTGTCTATGGGGAGATTCAAACTCTGGGAAATGAATCTTCCTTACTTCACGTCCATTGCTCTATCTTCTGCACCACCTAACTGCTCCTAAATGCATCTTTTGGTTGCATTAGATATTTTGGCTGCCCTGCCATATCAAATTCCAAAATTTCCATAGGTCCTCCCTCTTTACCTAACTATTGTCTACCCATGCCTCCCCCAACCTGTGCTTTTAAAGTTCCCTAGTTCTATTTTTTGGAACCATATTTATATTTATCATATTAGAACTCCATGGCCTCATCCAACTCTAAATCTTTGATGTAATCATTTTTTTCTCTAGCTTTGATAAAAATACAACGAACAAATAGCTATAATATGGTTTATAATATATAATATGATAAGCACATGGAGAAGGCCAGAGTGGTATGGAGATTCGAGAAGGGAGAGATTAGATATTTGAAGGAGATTAGGTGATACTTCCTCAAGGAGGTAGTCTCTTAAGCCTAGATCTTACCATCAATATTATAAATTCCTTGAAATCAATTTCTTTGTCTGTTCTTTAAGTTTAGCATGATCCTTGTGTTAAAATGTTAATTGAATTGTTGAATTTAATAGTTTTATCTTTCTTTTGGCATAATATATGTGTGTCTTTTTTATGTTCAGAATGTGTTTTTTTTTTTGTTCTTACTCAAGTAGATTTCAATCTTCATGAGGACAAAGGCTGGGTCTTAGATTTTTTTTTTTTGCATCCTCAGTGTCTCTAGCACATAGTAGGTATTCAATAAATAGATATCTGGCTATGGCAAATGCGGTGGTAGTAGTGAACTATTACATCTGGGGTGCTTTAAAGGAAGAAACCACATGGAAAAAGTGAAAAGTGTATTCTTTTTGATTGTATATTTAGAGAGGAATATAGTCAATAACAGCTGAATCTCATTCCCCACAGCTGTTCCAAACTTGCTCTCAAGTCCCCAGCCCTGTCTCCACCCTCCTCATACTCAGCAGATGACCTTAAGCTCCCTCAATTCCATTCCTCAAAACTCTCTGAATCATCACCCATCCTTTTATTCTTCTCTCCTGTCCCAGAAGAATAGTCACTTTTTCTCCTTTCAGAGTCTTAACCTCCCACCTCTTTTCTTGATCACATCCCCTACTATTTGCTAGGACTTTGCTCCATCACTCATCTCATTTCTCTCTGATACTTTACTCAACCACACAAGTCTTAGCATACGTTTCAGATATGTTACTGATCTGCATCACTGGAAGGAATTTTCATATAGGGAGTCTCCCACACAATCACAGCCACAACAATAATAGCTGGCATTTATATGTACTACAAGGTATGAGAAGTGCTGGACATATATTATCTCAAGTCTGAACTTTTCCCCCTGTTATTTCCCTCCTTTACAGGTTTTCTCTTATTCTGCCAACCAATTTATCTAGATTTCTCTCTTCTCTGCCTTCCCACCAATAACCAGACTTTGTTTCAGTTCTTCTGCACCTGTACCTCTTTCACTTCTTAATTTCTGGAAATAATAGATTCAGTTTTCATGACCCAGTTTCAGTTATCTTTTATTCTTTTTCTTGAGGCTTTTCATAATGGGAATTCCATCAATTAGGTCCATCAATCAGTCAGCAAACATTTAAGTGCCTCTGATTTGTTGATGCTGAATTAATACAGTTCAATTATTGCTTGGATGTAGATGGCTTGAGTTTCAGACCTATATTTCCAGTTGCCCAATGGATAACCTCTACATGACTATTGACATTTCAGACACATATTGAAGCTGCTCTTCATCTTTCCTAAACATGCTCATTTTTGTTTCCTGTTTCTTTATTTTTAAAAAGTAAGTTTTTTTTAATTGATGCCTTTTGTTTGCAGTTATTTCTGGATATGCCCTTTTTCTCTTAGAAGGGAATCCTTAATAAAGAAACAAAATGGCACATTGATCTCATCTGACAGTGTATACAAACTACCTTGCTTCTCTGTTCTCTGGAACTTTTATTGGTTTTTTAAATTACTCATTGTCCAACTTCTTAGTGGTCATTTCATTTATAGTAGTTGTATAGTATAGTATATATATAGTATATAGTGTAGTATAAAAATTATAGTAATTGTTTATATTGTTCTTTTGGTTTTGTTTATTCACTCCTCTGCCAGTTCATATAAATTTTCTCATCTCATATTCATCTTATTTTACTGTGCAGTAAAACGCAATTACATTTATATAGCCCAGGTCAAATTCCCTATTTTTGTTAATATTACAATTCTCTCCATCACCTGTGTTGGAAACTAAAGTCACACAGGACCCTTCTTTCTCCTTTGTGTTCCATTCTCAATCAATTGCTTAATCACATCAATTCTACCTTAAAAATATCTTATCCATCCCACCATTTCCTTTTCCACTACACTATCTGAGGTATCACTTTCCTCAATGATCAATAAACAGAGGAACTATCTGACTCTTCTCCTTTTAGTTTGCTGTCTATACAGTTGATAAATTAGTCATCTTATTGTTCCTCTGAGATCCTTCAGTCAAACATGTTGCACCTATTATATATAAAACACTGTATCGGACAATAGGAGTACAGAAATGAAACAGCCCCTAATCAAAGGCAGAGAGGGAGTAAAACATGTATACAAATGACCACAGTGTAATTTAGAATATTTAACGAAATCTATGACTTTAATAACTTTTTGAATGGAGCCCATTTATGTTTTCTCACTTTGAGACTTTTCTAGGTCTTCTCGTAAATCCTCCATAGGGTGGAAGGAACCCAATGTGCTGAGGCTCTTCCCTTTTAGATATTTTGATGTTGCATGTATATCAGTGGGGCAAGTATACCATAAGTTAACATTGGCTTTCAATGTATGACCAGTCTATCTCCAATTTCAGTCATTAATCTCCCTAGTGACAACCTTTATGCCATTTCTCCTGTGTAATTTTCTCATTTTTTTTTAATGTCACAGCCAACTCATAGCTACCATACATACATCTCTCCATTTCTTTTGGGGTGATTGTATTTCATGACTTGTTCCAAGAAGAATATTGATGCTAAAAATGATAAACTTTTATTTCAAGAAGTTTGAGATCATTAAGAGAACTTCACATTTTCCTAAAGGCAATCTAGTTCATTTACTTCCTCTCCTTTAAAATAGAAATCTAAGTCATTGTCCAATGTCTATAATGATATGTACACACAAAGGATATGTATATGTTCTCTAGTTGTTTTCTACCATCTTGGAAGATGACAGTTCAGAATCCAAATGGAAAAAATGTTTCCTACCTATGGTGATAGTTAAAATAACAGTTTTCTGTGATATGTGCCTGATGACTGTGATCTCACTTTTTAATAAACTCTCATGACAGTTTTTTAACCTCTCTTGTACATTTATGTTTAATTTTGCACTAAAGTTATTGTGCTCATTCCTTAATACCCCTATTAGAGTTTAGGCCCCTTGTCTTTTTCATACTGAGATTTCCCTTCTCCCCCCGCCCCCCCCCCCCCCCCCCCCCACAGCAGTGTATTATGAAGTATTTTAGAGTTGGAAGGAAATTCAGTGATGATACTAGAATTCTCTCTAGGAATACTTGCTAAATGAATAAATCTGTTAACTACTACAAACATTATTAGAGAAGCAGCGAGGTATAGTGAAAAAGACACTTGTTTGGGGGCTAAGACATGGCTTCAAGTTAAAAATCCAATCTTCATTAACTGTGCAAGTCATTTAAGTTTGTTAAGCCTCAGTTTTTTATCTTTAAAATAGAGATAATAATAAATTCTATACCTCATAGAGTTCCTGTAAGAAAAGCTTCTTGTAATCTTTAACACATTACATAATCGTGGCATTATTATTAATAGAATATTCAAACCACCTGACACAATAACCGACAAGTGGTTTCCAAGTTTGTAACTAACACTTAATGTCACTTCTCAACATGACCCAAAGTCCTTTACACAAAATATATCCCAACATTTCCCCTGATGTTGTGTCACAGTTTTATGGGACAAATAGGCGTATCAAATTAAATGCATTAGGGATCCTTCAGTGAAATTATTCCCCATACAGTGTTTCCCTAAAAGGGTTTCAGGTAATTATTTTATCAGTTTCATTGATTTATCATTTGTATTTTAAAAAATCAGAGAGCAAGCAAGGAGATACAGCTATCCGCCTGAGGAGTGTAGATGATTGCAATGATATGGTGTTCCATTTAGATGATATTTTGATTATATTAATCCGTATCCTGTTAGTTCACTTTGCTTCTGTCACTGGTCCTTGTGAAATAAACTAATGTAGACTAATTACATTTGCTCTCAAAAGCCCAGACTTTTTAATACATCTCAGCACGAAAGGTTAATATTATCAATTTAACAGCATGAATGAAACACTGTACGCGTTGTACTATATCTGTCCTAAAGGGCTGATAATAAAAACCTAGTTTTCTTCTTCTAGAATTGACTGAATAAAGTTATTGGCTTTAAGCAAATAATGCTTCTTTTAGATGGCATCAAGTGATGTCTGCTTAAAATCATACTGGCTTGAAATACAATATGTTTGTATTTCAAAAGTGTTCCTGAATTTATAAAAAGCTTTCAAAATATGCTGTATTTTCCTAAAGAGTAGTTGTATTTTTTTTCCAGAAAGGAAAAAATCGTCCCAACTCCCCTTAATATTATTGAAGTGATCTTGTTCCCAAGGTTTCTGTGAATTCCCCATAGATAGTGTAAGGTGGCCCCAAAGTCAAAGTAGTTTCTTATGTAATTGGCTATTACCTAGTTTAAAAAAAAGTTAACTATGAGAAAGGCTGGTGGTGGAGAGGCTCCTATGTAGTATTTGGGAGAATGTGGTCATCTGAGAATACCTCCAGGACCTCAGCCACAATCTAATGATAAAAGCATTTGACTGCTTAATTATTTCCTGTATACTTGTGTATTTTGGTTGATGGAGTGAATCAAAGATAAAAAACTGAATTGTAAGAAATGCATGGAAACCATCTCTGTTTCCTATTGGTTCATCCATTCCGTGCTTGGCATATTCCTTGGGTTAGGGTGTTGAAGTCTTAGGCTGTTGACATTTTGGTGAACAGCTGGTTACTTAATATCTTTCAGTTTAGAGATTAAGAACCAAGAGAGGATTTGGAACTTTTGTAGGTTGTGCTGATGAGAACATGGTTTGGTTCCTTGCCTACAAGTAACAGAATAAGTGGGTAGCAAAGTTAGAAATGTCCTCCTGAATGGCTTAATCTTGAATTGTGAATCATTAGAGAGTTGGGTATATAAAGAATTATTCTAGGACTTCTTAGACTTAAGATTCTGGACTGTGAAAAAATAAATCTTAGATTACCTTCAGATGCCTTTATATGTTGGTGATGGGGACAGCAGCAAAGATTTTGGCTTCTTAAAAAAAAAATATAGTTCCTTCAATCACTTCAAAACATGAAAGCAAACAGAAGTGTCCTAGGGTCATGGAAAACAAAGATTTTATACATTTGTTTTTGTATTTTCCCAAAATATTTGGCTATTGCTATTGAGACCTAAGAGATAGCATGGGATTGGTTAGAGGTAAAGAAAAGGTAGAAGGACCAAAGAGGGAAGAAGTGGAAAGTATGATAATCTTTTAACTCTTTAAATAAAAACAGCAACTTTCAAACACATCTTGCTGTTTGTGCTGCATTGACAGGGAAAGATTGACTGAGTCAGTTTACATTTGTAGAAACAAAAGTGTTTCCAGTGGCCCTTGTTTTTATTCACAAAGTGTTGTTTATGAAGGCCCCCTTCTCTGTGATTTGGGAGGATAACTGTAAGCAGTCTTTTTTCTCTGTCTGTCTTCTCCTCTATGGATTTTTCCATAGTGGTAGTCCATGTTGGTTTGCCTTGATTAAAATTCTCTGAAATCGAAGTACATTCATATCTGAATATGTCTTCTGAAGCTTTACTTCATCCGAACAACATATATTGGTCAGACTATCACAAGTAGGGTAATGCTGATGAAAAGTGTAAGTGTTTAATTGGGAATAGCCTTGTCTTACCAGGTGGAGATAGTAGAAATCTTTTCTCTTTTTGCCATGTGAAAGTAGTGGTAAAAGTGTCTTCTCTGTTTGGGTGAACAGTCCTACTTAGTCATCATATTTCTAAAACAAAATTAGACAAACTAAAATGTTAGGTTAAGGGGGGGGGGGCAGGAACCATAGACCAGGAATAAAATTTGGCTTTAATTGGGGCAAAATCTATTTTATTTCATAATTTTCACTTAATAAAAGATTGAGGGAAAACCTAATAGTTTCACTGCCACCACCCCCCCCAAATCATTTATACATAATCAAATCGAAAGGAACTGGTAACTATAACTTTAAAAATACATTCATTTAGTAGAAATACTGATGAAAACATGATTTAGCACTTGTCAATTTGGGTATAAGAGTTGGCATTTTGGTTTTATAATATTATTCTCTTATAAAAATGAATAACATGGAAATATGTTTTGAGTGGTAAAACATGTATAACCCACTGGAGTTACTTGTCAGCTCTGAGAAGGGGGAGAGAAGAGAGGAAGGAGACAACATGAATCATGTAACTTTAGAAAACTTATGTGTAAATTTGTTATTGGAATAAAACAAAGACAAAAAAATTCATTTAGCAAACAATTTCTAATTGTTACTGTGTGCAAGCCACAATATTAAGAGCAGAGGAAGTTCAAATGATGAAAAAGTTAAGATTCCTTCAGGAATTTTAAGCTACCTCCTGAATGGCAGGGACTCTGTTATATAGCTTTGTACATCCTTGCTCAGAATAATAATCATTTGTAATTATATAGCGCCTAACTGTTAAAAATGCTTTCATATATATTCTTATTTGATGATAACAACAATAAGAGGTAAGCATGCAAGTGTTATTAACTTCATTTTATAGACAAGGAAACTGAGATTTGGAACAGTTAGACTTCTGGAGGTTTCCCCATGAATTGAATGAAATGCTTGCTTAATTAATTAAAACCATACCCATTACTTGAATTATTTTAAATGGGAAATTGCTTGTGCTCTGTATAAAGTTTAGAATTACTATAGACACATAGTAATCTTGCTCTTCTTGAAACCCTGAAACTATTCAGCCCTTCATTTAAAACATTTGTTATAGGAAGCAAACTTGTAACTAACATTGATTCATTTGGTTTTATAGTTTCATGGTGTCATTTAACAATATTAGCTGGGTAATGTTGCCTACATTTGGTTTGTAAAATTACAAAATATTTGTCCATTTTCTTTGAAATTATCTTAAAAACTGAGAAAATTGATTTGAAGTTTCACACCTAGAAAAACTCAATGTTCTATTTCTATTCTGTGGCCTCAGTAACTGTCAATTATATTCTCAGAAGTTATCAACTTGAATCTGGTGAATCCCAGACTTAGAAACATATTTGGAAAACCCCCAAAATTGTGTCAGTTGTTTGACCACCCTCCTTAACCATCTGAAAATTATGGTGCCCATGTCATGCAGTGTTACTAAAATCACTCGTTTAAAATTTTGATTTGAGTGAAACTTAGTAATAGTCTACTTATCACCACCACCATCATCATTACTATCACCACCTTCATCAGTCACCATATATGCATATAGTACTTTTAACTGTGAATAAATGCTTCCACATGTAACTTAGTTGAACCATATGATCTCAGTTTTGACTTAGAGAATTCAGTGGTTCCACATTGTCCCTCATCTTACTTCCCTTTCCTAACCTCACCCTCTAACCCAAAGAAAACAAACTATTTTGTAACTACTTTTCAAAATGAGAGAAATGGCAACTTTGAATTTTATCTTCAAGATTCATAGGCTGACAAAAACATTACCTCCTAGAATTACAAAGCATTACCAGCATCATTGATAACTGCTGTTAGTTTAGAATCATTCAATGTTATAACTAGAAGGAACCATAGAGATCATCCCATTTATTTGATTTGGAATTAGCAATCTTTCTATTAAATATATATCCAGGCTCATACTCTGTTTGAAAGTAGAAATCAATCTGAGAATAGAATACCTGTTACTAGTAGTAAATTTTGACTGCATGATAGAAAAGTCATAATTTGAACCTCTGCCTGTATGTAACATCTTTTTGGCCCAACCACATGCCTTCTCCCATTAAGCTTATGAAATGTGAGCCTCTCTAAGAGGCAAAGACTGCTGAGATCTAAAGAATCAGCATTTGAGTGTACCCAGATAGGATCAATAACCTATAAAATGCTTGGTGTGGTATTTCTGAAACTTAATTAGTTTTTTAAATAGAAATACCAATCAATTGCATTAGAAAAAAAATTAAAAGGCTAAATTTGTTTCTTAGTGAATGTTACATATCTTGAAGTCATGAAAATTAAACATTCTTAAGTTTGTGTTACTTAATAGATGTTTTGCTATATTAATGTGGAATGGTACTAACATGATTTTAACTCTTCTTTTTAATAGTTTTCTCTTTAGAGAGTGCTATTCTTGTTAATAAGATAATATAGACAGTGTTTTACATACATTAAAATAATTTTAATAACTCAGAATTTTGAATTTGTTAAAAATTAGCCAAAATAGAACATAAAATGTTTTAGAGAATTGTTTTGGAAAAGAAAGAACTTTTAGAATGTGCCTTCTCATTTGTTTTGTATGTTCTGATTTTCATATTGTTTTTTTTCTAAAAGGTCATTTAAAAATATTCTAAATCAATTTTGTTTTGTTTTGAAAATTTCATGGACATTTCAGTCTACTTACAATATCTTAGAATATATTAAAGAATATATTAGGTTTCTTAGATTAGCCAAAATAAGGAAAAAAATAATCAATGGTGGTAATTTGGGGCAAAAATTTGGGAGAGTAATTATTTTGGGGTTGATATGAGAAATTTCATTTTGCACATGTACCTTATATTTAACCCACTTGAACAAAGCAAAGCATTAACCAAATTGTTTGGATTGTAAAAGACTGCTGTATGTCTGTTATAAAATTCTTTGATTCTAAATTGATGATGATTCTTTAATTTTCAAGCTTTATTGGTATTTAGGGTAATTATTGAACAGTAGAATTTCTAAAAAATCCTAAAGCTGAAGTTCTTTTGTCTCAGAGGCTATAAAATGACCATCTTAAGACTTCTTGCCATTGTTTTATTAGTTTCACTAGATCATCGTACTTGGAAGTCTTTTGAACATTCTTAATCCTGAACCCTTACTTTCAAAATCTCCCCATAAGGATGGGGGGGGGGGAGAGAAAATTGAGTTTAAAGATGGACTTTATAAATATTGGTTTATTAAAAAAAATACTGCCTTTTGAACCTAGGATGCCCCAGACAAGTGATAATACATGGGTTTTAAAAAATCTTCTATATCAGGAAGTTCATATGAGAGGAGCTTTATATTTTGCCTTGGAATATTTTATTGATATCAAGACTTAGAATATTTGAGTTTTGTTCTTTAACAATAATAATGATAATAGTAATAAGCAATTACAGGAAACTTTAAGGTTTATAAAGTACTTAACATGTTATTTCATTTGAGCCTCCAAATATTCCACTGAGATGGATGCCATTACCCCCATTTTACAGATGATAAAATGGGCTGAAAGAAGCTATAAAGTATCATGCAACCAAGAAATATTTGACAAAGAATTCAAACTCCAGACTCTGGTATTCTACCTGCTCTATTATGTAGCTGCTTAATTGGAATTATTCCCTAATTAATTTCCATTTCAAATTGAATTAACTTCAAGTATTTTGGAGACAAGTTATGACTTTTTTTTCTTTTCAAATTTTATTCATTTATTGGGGAGGAGAAAATCCTGATACTTGCAAAGAAGGCATTATTTGTATTCCTATGCAGTTGGTTTTCTGTTTCAGGACACCATCAGACAGTTTGGAGTGTATGTTAACACCTTGTATATAACAAAGGGACTCATTAAAATTTTTTATTTGAATTAAAAGAATTATCACCAACCATTCGGTACAGTTTTTCCCTCATGGAATTTATTAGAAAGTATTTGCATATGTATGAGATTAAAGAATATCTTAATAGGCTCACATCCTATTCATCATGGTTTATATATCCATCTTTTAAAGATAAAAAAATTATCCTGCAAATTGGGGTAAACTTTTCCATCATTTCTGCTAACAGTCCCAATAAACGTAATTTATTCCTCATTTCTGGTGGTAGCCAATAAGAATGGTATTGGAAGATACTTTAAAGTGCATGAATAAATATTAATAAGGTGTATTTGATCATCTTTTGACCTATTAACTATTATCAACACTATTATCTATATTTTAATTCAGAAAAATAAAAATGTACTTATATCAGGTTGAATTATACTTTGCTATGTAGAGTAATATTAATTATCTTAACTGTTTTAAAACAGTTGATATTTTTAGCTGTAGATTTACAATATGTCTCGCTTTTTTAAACTTTATAAAATCAGACATATTATTCAGATTGCGTATTTTCCTAAACATCTAGTAACCATTGGGAAAAGCTCAATAACTTTCAAAAGATATTCTTTTACAATGATAGATCCTCAGTGCAAAAGAGGAGGATAAAGTAACTTTGTAAAGTACTATCTAGTTAAGCAGTGAGTGGATAGATGTGCATTCAAAGTCCTAGAGATTGAGGGATTTGTCTAAATGCTTTCCTGATAACATCCTTTTGTTTTTTTTTTTTAAACAAGAATTATTCTTGGCCATTAATGTAATATGTAGTATTTTTGAAATTCACGTTGGATATTAATTTGCTATTAAGTAAAGAAATGTTGATCATAATAATAGCCCTTATTTATGTAGTATTGGAAGGTTTGTTATTCCTTCAGAACAACCCTGGTGAGGTAAGTTTGGTCATTCATTATTGTCTCCATTGTGCAGCTGAACAAACTGAGGCAAGAGAGGTAAAATTTCTTACCTGCTCCAGGTCCTACAGCTATCAAGAGGCAGGGTGATGTCATTGAGAGGACTTTGGATTGGAAATTCAAGACCTGGGTTCATATCTCCTCTTTGCTGTTCACTGTGATCTTGGTTGTTATTTCAATTCCCTGGGACCCATTTCCCTTATTTAGAAAATGAAGAAATTGAACTAGATGGCCTCTAAATGTCTTTTATGTTTTTACCTATGATTCTGTAAAGTGGCAGACATAGGATTCAAGCCCAGCTCTCCTGACAAGGATCCAAGGATTTCTCTTCCACTTCTTAAGGGGACTAGACAAGATAATCTCCAAGGTTCTTGCCAGATCTAATATTCTATGAATCTGGGAGTGAAGGGAAGACTGGAGGATTCGAATACAGGGATATTTCTTCTCTTTCTTTTATCTAGGGTTTTTTCTTAAAGGATAACTATATCCATTATACCTTAATATCTACTTTGTAAGGAAAGGATTTCTTGATTCTCAGCAACCAGAGTAAAGCAGTGATCCTGTGGGCTACTTATGTTTCCGTTTATATTGACTTAATAAATGGTATTGAAGTTTTGCAACTAGAGGAAGATTCTGTAGATGGAAAGGTTAGCAGACAGATGTGAAAACATACCAGACTTTGCAGGGTTTCTGACAAAGAGTTGATTTAGGAAATATTTCTTTTTACTTTTTGACCCCCACCCCCTTCTTGCTTATGCATCTTAATAGGCTTTTTAAAGGGAATGGAGAATGATTTAACTTTTGGGGGGAAATCCACTTAGTCATTAGTATAAATGTTCCAGGTGAAGAGTTTCTCTATCCATTAAAACTCAACTTTGTGGACATTTTGATACAAAAGAAGTCTTGCAGAGTGGTAATCTTAAAAAAGAATATTTAATAATGTGTAAGTTTTCCTAAATCCTAATTTTGTAGTTCTTTGCAACTTTAATTTTAGCTGTTTAAATCTTTTACTTTATGGATCTTGTTGTATTAGCAAAAGCCCTTTCTTCCTTTCAGCTGACTCCATTTTAGGTAATTCTTACATAGTATAAAAATGTTTATATTGCTGTGTAGTTTTCCGAGTTTACTGGATAATAGGAATCCCTTCTTTTAAGCTCTCTAGTTTATGAAGTTATTTAAGATATTTAGATGTTGAAAGTATGTTGTTGTTCAATTATTTCAGTTGTCTCTGTCTCTTGGTAACCCCATTTGGGGTATAATTGTCAAGGATATTGTAGTGGTTTGCCACTTCCTTCTCCAGCACATTTTACTGATGAGGAAACTGAGGCAGACAGAGTTAGTCAACTTGCAGGGAGATGAATCTTTCTGACTTAAGACTGGGCACTCAAACCACTGACCAAATTGACTTTGTTAAAGGACTAGCTTTTTAGACTAATGACAAAAATTACTTTTGGAGTAGGTTACATATCATGATATTGCTGTAGCTACCTTGAATAGAAATATTAGAGGACTTTGCACATTGTTGGGGAAATTTTGGTGGTTGTGGTTTTTATTTTATTTACCTGGATACACACAAACTGCCAAAAAAAATGACAAAGTCATCTTCTCAGTTGGGGGTAAAATACTGAGCCCTTTAGAGTCCACAGATGGCTGCTGCTGATTTTACTCCTTCACATATTGGAGAGGGAATGCACACACATGTCTACCCACTGTTCAGTTAAATGCATTGCTTACCATATTACTTTAGTTCCTCATTTACAGAAAAGGTTTTTGAAAATTGTATTTTCTCTACATGTTACTGGGGAAAATAATTCCTTTTTAACAAGCACAAAACTTGAATAACATGTCACTTATTT